>NC_140591.1:734361804-735032170 GCF_964204655.1 Triturus cristatus | reverse complement strand
AGTAGCATCCCCCAGCCGCGAGCAGGCAATCAACGCCATGTTTTACCGCAGAACGGTACAGTGGCCAGGGGGGGGGTCGTAGCAAGGAGGCAATTCCCCTCAGGTCTGCGCCGCAACAGGGAAAAGCCAACAGTCACTGCCCTTCCCTCGGGTTCTCTTTGCAGCCAACTAGGCAATAGAAAAAGGGGGTCTGCAGCCTCCCACAGCGCGGTCCACAGAACGGGGCAGGAGACCCGCCGCACCGGGGCTTACCCTATAGCTCCAGCCCATCAGGTGCGGGGTGCAGGGGGTGTCCGGGCGTCCCTCCCCCGGCTCATCCGGCGACAGTCCGTGGTGTGAGGTGGGACCGGGACCGCGGGGCTCAGGTTTACGCTAGCGGGTCCGGTAACTGCGGAGCTTCCAGGGGGCCGGCCAAGGCCACAATAGAGCAGGGGTCCAATGCGGAGAACAAAAGCACCAAGAACTCCGGCGTCCGGGCGGGCTAAGACTCCGGGAAAGCGGCGGCGCAGTCAGCGCGTCGTCGCACACGTTGCACCTCGAAAATCGGCGAGGATAGTAGTCAGGATGATAGTCCGAGGCCAAGGGCCGACGGAGCCGGGCGCTCAAGCGTCTGCTCCGGTCGCCATCTTGGCTCCTCCCCCCAAAATTAACATTTTTAACATGTAAACCACTCTGTAAATGTGAAGCAATTTGAAAATGGAGGCTAAACATTATGTTTGTATCCTTAGCTTGATTTGTGAAAGCAATGCAAGCACATCAAACTGAAAATAGTAAGGGCAATTAGTGGCCTCAAAGAAAGCACTTGTACTATCAAACAAAAGGAGAGCCTGCATTAACAGCAAATACTACAAAGGGATATGCTGGAGTCTAGCACATCACACAATATCACTTCATCTGTTAGAAATAAAACCACATATTGAAAAGCTCCAACCTTCCTGTTAAAATTAAAATTTTGATTTTTTTTGTTTGTGAATGACAAACTATGTTTTAATTTTGCATGTGTGTGATGCATTTGTGCTTCTGCATTTTTTTGTCTTTTTTTTCCACTGAGTTTTAAATCATAGAATTTGCTTAGGTGGGGGTCCCTGGCTCCCAGCAGTGATTCACTGGGGGGGTCCACCGACCTCACAAGATTAAGAACCTCTCAGTCTTCGTGGGGTGTATGCATTTGTTTTCGTGTTTTTTATTTTATTTTTTTACTTTCTCTCCTTATCTGTCACTATTTTCTCCGTTTTGTGCCTGCAATAGCTTTTTTATTTGTTTTAAATATTTATTTGATGATATTTCCTTACCTAAAAACATAGCCTAACTTAGTAAATGGAGCAGCATTTCAACGTTTAAAAAGGTAACCACTATTGCAAGATTAATGAACATACAGATCCATCGTCGACTTCATCAAACCCCACCAGTTCCAGACAGCATACCATAAGTTCTCCAGCAAGACCTCAGCTAAGCCCCAAATATTGGAAGTCTGTCGTCATCATTTTCAGGCGTTCCAGCAGAGAGCCCCGATCTTTTCGCATTTTTGGGACAACTGCAGCCTATCTCACTCCTCCAAGCATCCATGCCAGGTGAGATGCCATTATCCCACTCCGAGCTGCATCTCTTTGAGCCAGTATGTCTGCAGCTGATTTTAAATTTTTCCTCCTGCTCCTTCTTGCTTGAATACCATTGGATATTATTGTCTTTTCTCAGTCAAGTCTATCAGATAGCGCAAGCTGTCTGTCTACAAGAGTACCTATTGTCAGCTGACCATCTGCAGTACAGGAGGATACCTGTACCTCAGTGGAGGACAAGAGCTTCTGGCGAATCGGATAGCAGAGGAAAATATGACAAGGAAGAGGTGGCAAAGAGTGGTTAAGCGGGGATGAATTCTTGACATTACCCAAAGTGTGCTGGGATGTCCCTGACATCGTCGTCTACATGTGGCCCACCCAAGTTCCTATTCCTCAAAATTGAACATATGTCGCCTAATACGATTTTGAATGTTTATTTGATTTTGTGTACATACTGAGCCATGCTCTTTAATTGAGCATTCTTTTTATATGTGAATGTATACGTTGAATGTTGATGTTGTGGATTGATCCCGGTATGAATGTGTAAGTCGTTGAGGTTTTGAGTACGCCTGGGACCTTGTTCAGTATCTTTATTGTTATTCTGAAAATTCTTTAGCTTTAATTATTTATCTGATTATGCGCTGAATCCATTCATTTGAAATTGATTTAATATATACAAAAAATTAAAAAATATTATTACATCTATAAAATTGTTCCTTTGATTATGCTTTGACTTAATTGTTTGTTCCCTTTCCTTGTCTTAGTCCTAGTGTTGATCTATTCAATAACGATACTGTGTACGTTTGGAAAACTACAGGTAGAGACCCCCTTTTTTGTATTCATGTTCCTGACATTGATCACATGCGATAGGTGAAGGGCATATTCCTCCTTTACATCAATTGGAACTGAAGCACCTGTCTGGTTCTAATCATCAGGCTCCCGTGTGGCACCGATCACCAGTATTACGGGCTAAAACTGGTCCACTCTCCTGGAGCTTCCTCCTGCATTGATACATGGTGTATCCCAAGACGCTTTCTTGAAGGGGACTGTTGCTCTTTGTTAGCTACTTCACACTGGAGCGATGTGTGGCGCTATGCACAGAAGAAAAGGCACTTTCAATTTCTTAAGAATTCTACTTTTTTTCCTTCTTCATATTTTCTATCGTGCCTACTTCCTGGCAGAAGGATCACAGGCTGATGCCAGGTTGGTCTGGCAAGTGACATATGTTTTAGTTTTAAATTGCAGAATATTTATTATAATGCCATATATCTGCTGACAATGTTGTTCTTGTCATTACCTGTTGCATATGAGGCTGCTTTTAGGGCCCTTAACAGTACAGAATCTCTGGCCAGGAAGGCTGACTACTGAATGCTCTTTGAAACTGAATTTTAATCATTCAGTCAGTCAATAACAAGCATACTGCAGAAGGGGCAGGTAAAAGAAAAGGTGTTTGATTTTTTTTCTGTAAAGTACCTTTTAAAAAATAAAAAAGATATTTCCTTTTGCGTACTCTTCATTGGTTGTGCTGCATATGCCCCCTGGACGGCAGAGTCACTGTTAATAGCATCTCAAGTCACTTCTGCCTACCTTCTGGAAGTTTCTCTGGTTTGAACTTACTACACATTCCTTCAGTTTGTTGCATATGCAAATCACACCTTTGCTATATATTCAAAATGTGTATTTTTAATCACATTCACTAATACTAGCTGTGAATTATTCTGTCTGTAATCTTTTCTAGACTGATTTACAACCCACCTCCATAGTCTTCAAAGCAATCTTTGTTAGTTTTCCTACCTTACAGTTTCTGCACTTTTTCAACTTTACAATGAAGCTTCTTATTGGTCTAAACCGTTTCAATGCAAGGTTGAGGATTACTTCCATACACCAAAATATACAATCTTTTATAAAACAAGCATTAACAAAGCCACCAGGTGCACTGAATTTGCATGTCAGCAGCAGCCCATGTAGCAAGTGAAGTGGAGTCGATGGGCGCAATAAATTTCAGTGGTGGTTAAATAGGGTTACCAGGTATGCCAAAGGACTGTTCCCCAAATGGTAAACACTACAGGAGTAACCCACTGACATGCTTAGCAATTCATAGGTTTTCTGTAAAGGGAACCAATGAGTCTTTCGGTGAAATTTAACACCAAAAGGGTTGCTTTTCTGTATACTATACTTTATTGAGATAAAGAACAGAATGTGACAAAAAGTATGACGTAGCACTACTTCCTAGGAGGTGGAATGATACACCAAACAGCCAACAGAATGACGAGGAATACTCCTCTGAGATGTGATAAACACTATCGAAGGCAATGGCTGATGGCGGACGACCCAAACAAGTCAATAATTGAGAGGAATTAATCGACACCCATGTCTATGTATACTGTAAGCTACAGGTGTTGCAGACAACTTTTCTGTCAAGCCCAGCCTAAAAGATGGAAGATTAGGCATCTCCTAGAAGAACAAGCACTGTCCATTGGATTTATGTTTTACTTGCATCTTATATAAAAAAAAACAACAGCTCTTGTGGACAATGTATGGATAATCAATAAACAGGCACAATAGCATTCACATACACACCCACAATTCCATCAGGTGTGTCCCATATCCTTAGGTCCAGATGAGATCCCTTATCTGTGTTTCAGGTGTCGAAACATCGCCACCTTGACCGGTCTTCTATCTAACACATAATATAGAGGCTATGGCAGAAATATTGTTTAAAGGTCATTTTCATGTATTAAGAAACCTTGCTATCTCTTATAATTGGTCACAAGTTGTTTGTGGTTTCTGTTTTGTCACTTGGGACACGGAGCACTGTCACTATATTTTTTTGTTCAAAATAATACAATATTCATTCTGATAAATCAGTATTTTGCTTGTGCAGTATTTTTCACCCTACAACATTTTAATTCCAGTATGTGAATGCTATTATGCCTGTTTATTGATTATCCATACATTGTCCACAAGAACCATTGTTTTTTATATATTGTGTACCCAGATTCAGTGCGAGTAGGGTGGCCCTTGTTTCTTCTGATGGAACTAGTATTTTTGGCATAGAAATAGATAAAATACTCCTCAAAGAAAGGCACACAAACTACAATTCTAAGAAAAACTCCAGAATTGTTTTTTTTTTTTTTAAACCGTTTATTACAAGTCTCAAGAATATACAAGTATGGGCCTACAACCTTCCGGCCGGCCGCTAGCAATGATAGGAGCATAAGACATACATTTATGAAACACGTGGCGTTGCAGAGGAGCATACTCAGGAGGTAACAATGTCAAAAGCCACAATAGCCGGACCCCACTATACGGTTTCATTTTAAATTAAGAACAACAAGAAAAACCACACCCACAAGGCAACCCACAATCGAAAATAGCAGCACGTGCTCCCCTAGAGGGGGGATCCCAACTATCCACAGGAATCTAAAAAGGGGGAAGAGAACAGAGCGAGGACTGGGGGAACCCAATGCCTGGTACCGGAGAGAGGAGTCGGCTAAGGGGACGGGGCTGGAGAGGTATCAGGCAGCAACGGTGGTGCACAGATACCCCCGCGGTAGGCGTTCCAGGGGCCCCATACTTTCACCCATGTCCCAGGCTTACCCCTCGCCACATACACCACCTTTTCTCGAAACATGCACCAGTCCATGTGTTCTTTCCAGGCCGACACCGTCGGGGGCCTCTGGGATCCCCACAGCTGAGCAATGTCACGCTTGGCTATCATATATCCCAGAGTCACCCACCACGTCTGTGGCACCGAGTAATCAGTTGGTTCCCACACATTCAACAGGCATCTCCTCGCTTCAGGCAGCAGCGCCACATGCGTAACCACTCGCAAGACCTCATGCACACCACGCCAGAATCGCTCCACCTCCGGGCATTCCCACAAGATATGCAGAAAGGTCCCCAAAGCACCACACCCACGCTTACACAACCCATCTTCAGCATAGCCCATACGCAGAAGCTTCGGCCCCGTCATGTAGACCCGGTGGAGTATCTTGAGCTGGACGAAGCGAAGGCGAGCCGGTATGGCCACCTCCTTCGGGGAGGCCACCGCAGAGGTCCAATCCTCGTCGTCCAACTCCAGCCCGTCGGCAACCCAGGCCGCACGAAGGGCGGTTAACAGGCCCGAGCGGTCGTTAATCAGCTTTTTGTATATCAAGGAGATCGTGCTGTCCGGGACGTGCCCATCCAGCATTCTGTCCTCCAGGGGGGAATATTCCGGGATGGAGGCAACGTCCGAAAAGACGGAGCCCAGCGCATGACGGACCTGCAAGTACCGAAAGTATTCACTGCCCTGCAACTGAAATTCCGTCTGCATCATCTCGAACCTTTTAAATCCTCCCCTCGTCCAGAGATCCCCCACTTTACTAATGCCGATTATGTCCCACTTCTCAAAGCCCTTAGAGGTCCACAGGGAGCCCAACCGCTCAGACGCGTATAGTGGTGACGCCCGGGTCAAACGGTCCTTCCACCCCATAGCTGCATTGGCCGCGTGCCACACTTGCACCATGACACGCGTGGGGCCCGTCAGACGAGCGTCGGGCGCGCTGGAATAAAGCGCCCGATTATAGTCGCCACCTGGTAATAGCACCCTGTCCATTTCAAATGCCGGGTTTAAGGCGGGCCCGTATAGGCCATGGTTAATTGCAGCTAGCTGGGAGGCCCAATAGTACCGTTTAATATCAGGGAGGGCAATCCCCCCGTCATACCATGGGAGCGTCAACTTCGCCAGGGCAATACGCGGCCTCCCGTCCCAGAACAGGCGGCGCTGCAGACTCTCCACCTCACGGAAGTAGCGCGCCGGGACTAAATCCATAGTGTTCTGCAAAGCGTACAGGAAGCGTGGCAACGACATCATCTTGAACAATGCCGCCCGGCCGAGCGGCGAAAGCGGCAGGCGCCGCCAACGCGCGACGTCCTCCTTCAGGCGCTGGAGGGGGGGAAGCAAGTTCCGTTCGTAGCGGGCCTCCGGGTCCAGAGTGATGAAGACACCCAGGTACCTGAACCCCCGCGAGGCGATCTGGATCGGACAGCCCCGCGGGAGGATGGGAGCCTCCCCAGAGAGCACATACACACATGATTTGGCCCAGTTGATGACAAGGCCGGAGTTGCGACCGAATGAATGTAAAACATCAACCAGTACTATCAATGATTTACGTGGGGAGGCTAGGTACAAGAGGATGTCATCAGCGTATAGGGACACGCGGTCCTCATACTCAGGGGTCCAGCGGAGACCGCGGATAGAGGGATGCCACCGCAGCCACTCCGCCAGGGGCTCCAAGGCAAGTGCAAACAGGAGCGGCGACAAGGGGCAGCCCTGTCGCGTGCCCCGGCCCAGCTCGAACGGGGCCGATACTCTTCCGTTCACCACCACCTGTGCCAATGGGCCCGAATACAACAATTTGACCCAACCGATAAACCCTGGGCCAAATCCAAACTTCGCAAGCATCGCCCAAATGTATGGCCACTCAAGCGTATCAAACGCCATGGTGGCGTCTAAGGACGCCAAAATGGCCGGTTCCCGTATGAATGGGACACGTGCGAGCACCCCATGCAAACGCCGCAGGTTAAGGGCCGTGTTGCGATGGGGAAAAAAGCCGGACTGGTCCTGATGAACCAGGTCGCCCACCACACCGACCAGCCGATTGGCCAGTACCTTGGCGAGAATTTTGGGCTCCGCATTCAGTAGCGAGATAGGCCGATAGGATGTAACCCGGTCCCGAGGTCTCCCTTCCTTGTGGATCACCACGATTGTAGCCAGACGCTGGTCCAGCGGGAGGGAGCCCAGCGAGTGGGCCGCCAGGAACATTGCGCGGAGGTGGGGCGCCAGTGTATCCAGTCGCAACTTGTACAACTCGATAGGGATACCATTCGGGCCCATGGCCTTGCCAGAAGCGACCGAACGTATGGCGAGGGCGATCTCGTCGGAGGTGGGAGCGGCGTCCAGCGACACCCTGTCCTCCTCCGAAAGGGAAGGCAGCGCGATATCCCTAAGCAGAGCACGGGAATCCTCTTCAGAGCAGGAAGAGACTGGGGAATACACCTCGCGGAAATAATCCGCGAAACAGGAGACAATTTCTTCTGGCTCAATTACACACACACCATCCGTTTTCTCAATCAGCGGGACCACACGATTCGCTCTCTCCTTTTTGTCCAACCACGCTATCAGTTTACCAGCCTTATCACCCACATCATACAGTCGCCCCTGTTGCTCTCTACTGAGGCCCCTGGCCGCCTCCGTGACGAGGGCCCTATAAGCCGCCTGCTTGAGTTGGAGGACATGTAGTGCAGCATCCGTCACCCCACCTTCTAGATTACCCTCCAATTCGGCTATTTCAGCCTCCACCCGGGTCACCTCCTCCCGCTCTCGCCTCCGGGCGTGGGAAATAAGGGATAGGGCCTCTCCTCTGAGAACTGTCTTGAAGGCCTCCCACAGGGAGATAGCCGAAGGCACGGACCCCACATTCTCATCAAAATATCGCTGCAGGGATTTAATCAAGTCAGCGCGAATAGTGGGGTCGCGCAGGTACCAGGAATTGATTGGGACTACCCTACCCTCACCCCTCGGAAAGACATCGAAATGTAACAGGAGCGGGGAGTGATCCGAGATACCCAGTGCCAAATGGCGCACCTCTCCCACCCTCCCAACATAGGCCGCCGGGACAAGGACATAGTCAAGCCGTGAGAGACTACCATGGGCCCCCGAGTGAAAAGTGTACTGCAGCTGCGTGGGATGTTTTAAACGCCAGCAGTCCACCAATCCCAGGGTATCCAAGAGGCCGGATAGCCACGCCTGTGCCCGGGGGAGGTCCCTAGGGGGGTGACGATCCACAGTCCCAGAAACCACCGCATTGAAGTCCCCCCCCCACCACCAGAAGCCCCCCCGGAAGGCCAAGGAGGAGGCGCCCCAGGTCTGCAAAGGTGGTAGACTGCAGCCCCGGTGGGACGTATACTGACACAAAGACAACCACTTTGCCCTCCATTCTACCCACCAAGACAGTGTAGCGTCCCCTATCATCGTGGAGCACCTCATCAATTTCCAACGGGAGCGAGTTCTTTACCATGATGCCCACACCCCTGGAGCCTGACGTGAAGCCCGAGTGGGCCACAAGGCGGTAGCCACGCCGATTCATGGCACAGAAGGAATTGCCGATAAGGTGTGTCTCCTGCAGAAAGACTACATCGGGCGAGAGTCGCTTCAAAAACTGCAGGACCACACCTCGTTTGATCCTGTCCCCCAGTCCATTAACGTTCCAAGACAACAAAGTTAATTCCCTACCCCCCATCATACACAGAAGCCATCATTCGTCCCCCTGAGAGCACCTTAGAACCAACACAAAAATAAGTTTGCCTTGTGATAAAAATGAACAACACCCCATCCCTGCCCACCCACCCCAACAAAACTCCCCCCTCCCTGCACCCCTGCATGAGCCCAAACAGCCCCCCCAACGTGCAGTGTGCCTGTCGCCCCATAGATAGTTAAATTAACTAGACCCCCAGAGGAGGAGGGAGAACCCCCAAGAGACCCCACACAACCTCCATAGGAGGGGAACTTACACGAACAGACGCATGGTCAAAAGTGGCATCAAGTTCGTCCAGAGCGAGGCCTAATATTAGTCCCTCAGTTCTGATCCGACGAGTCCTCTCCCCCCACCGCTCCCCCCCCGCCCCCCCGATCCCGATCCCCAGACAGAGTATCCAACCAGTCCCCGGCCGCTTCGGGGCGATCAAAAAAGTGCGTGCGACCATCCACCTCCACTCGCAGCTTAGCTGGGAAAAGCATGGCGTATTTGAGGTTTAGATCCCGAAGTCGGCGCTTGACACCGAGGAAGCTCAGTCTCTGCTTCTGGACCGCTGGGGTGAAATCAGGATAAAAATTAACGTCCATATTTTCAAGTCTAACCGGTCCCTGTAGTCTGGAGGATTGCAGGATAGCGTCTCTGTCCCGAAAATTGAAAATCCGGGCAATGAGAGGTCTCGGAGGGGCGCCGACCTTAGGCCTTCCCCCGGGAACCCTGTGGGCCCTCTCCACCGCGAAAAATTTACTCAGCCCCCGTGGCTGGAGATGGGTAACAATCAGGTCTTCCACGAAGAGGTCCGCCGCCGCCTCCTCACGTCCCTCAGGCACCCCGATGATGCGGATGTTGTTCCTCCGGGCCCGACTCTCGGAGTCCTCCAGGCGGCGATCCATCAGCGCACTCGCCTGACTAAGCCGGCGCACCTCCGTTTGCAGGGCCGCCACATCTGTCGTAAGGCCCGATGCGGTGTGGGCCAAAGAATCGACTCGGTCGTTGGTTTTGGAAAGATCGGCCCTTACCAGGCCAACATCCACGAGGACCGAGTCGATCTTCTGCGCCAGTGTATCGAAGCGCTGGCCCACCGAGGCCTTCATCTCGGCGATGGCGCCCATAACATCCCGCAGAGTCAGATCCGTGGGCAGATCAGGGGCATCAGTAGGGCCCTCAGGGGACCTGCCTGGCACCTCGGGAGATCCCCTCTGGAGGGTATAGCGGTCCATGCTGTTAGACTGATGGGCTGCGCCACGCCGGGTTGATTTTATCTTTGCCCGGTCACCATCTTGTTTCGTGGCCATGGTCCCAGTCTCCTGGTCGCACCAGCCACGTCGTGAAGAGCAGCAAACCGGTTCACGGGCTCCGGGGGGGGGGGCCACCTCCGATCCGCGGGGTGGATCACAGCCGGTGGGCAGGCAGGATCTCCCAGCGAGGCCACACCAACACACAAGGCCCCGCGACCCAACCTCGCAGAGACAGCAAGGGGGGTGCAAAAGTGAAAGTGCGGGGTACGCGAGTCGCCAAGCCCTGTCCGCCGCTGTTGTTCACTTTGTCTCCGGATCCCCCCACAGCTCAAGTCCGGGGTTCGGCGAAGAGAAGGCCGCAAACCTCGATCGGTGCTAACGCCGGTGTCCGAGGTCCGATTTGGAAGTGGAAAACGGGTGCCACCTCAGCTCAGGCTCACCAACACAGTCCCCTCATCTGGGACAGGATAATTTCAGGATAGTTGTAGGAGGTCGCGGAGGTCCTCGGGAGCCTCGCACCTACGCGGCCATCTTGGTTGCGCGCTAGGCTCCTCCCAACTCCAGAATTGTTAACAATGCTTCAATAATATAAACTGGATCCACTGGAACTATGTGTTTCTGGGGCCGCAGCGTTTTTCACATAGTTATGGATTTACTGCATAATCCATCACCTGCTGCATAATCTGCAGATTGACAAAAAATGCTTTTTATAGCTCAAAGAAATCAAAAGTTACAAAAAATGTGGAGGCCCGTGTTCCAGCATAGTGAAAGGCTTTCACAAATGATGATTGGTCATCTTCGTTGCTTAGTGCTGAATATGGGCGTTAAACTGGTACTAATGAGGTGACGTTTTCCCCCAGACAGTGATACCATGTGTAAAAGTGACAAAATAATCAAGTAATATCAAAAGATACGCCACATAACGCTGCATAAGTCGCCCTTTTTTGCTGCATAATTTTAGTCAGCCCTGCAGCGTTATTTAGTCCTCCCCCTCCCCTGGTTCTCCTGTGCCGCATAATTGCAGTGACCCCGATATAAACCCTCTCCACAAAAAGAGAAGCACTAAAAATCATGGAAGTGTTGTTAGAAATAACTCGAATGACATCAGCTCACTGTACACAAATAATAGCAGACACTCACACCACCATCAAAATTCATTCTGCAACTTCCACCTTCACGTGCTGAACACAGGAGTGGGATTCTGGAAAAAAGTACACAGGTTCTCCTCATAAAGCAACTTAAATAAAGGAAAATTGCTTCATCTGTTTGAATCGCTTTTAAATGTAAATACTCCCAATTCTTCTGCATTTCCTTCTCCTTTGTTGAGCCTAAAAACTTAAGCCTGCTAAGATCAGCAATTTTGTTCTTCAAAGTGGATTTGATTTTTTTTTTAAAGGTAATGCTTTAATTATATGGTGTCATGTGCTGCACCAATTGTCACTATTAAAGGCCAACTTTCAGCTTAACCAAATGTCTGCTGTCTACCTGGAGAGCTCTGTGCTCTTGTTATGCTCACAATGGAATTGGATCCACTTGGACGACAATATTTGGTCAAGATTATGATCAAGCTCTTAAAGGAATCAATGCCAGAAGATCCCATATTCAGAACAGAAGAAGTAAAACCAATCTGCTGTTATGTTCATGTACAGCGACAGTCAATTTAGAGACCTGCAGGCATTTCACTAATCCATTCAAAATGTTTCCATCCCTTTGTATTTTTCTCACTTCATGTAACGAAAACACAGTGGCTCAACTCACAAGACCCAACTCTTTTACTTCTGCTTTTCTCCTAGATTTCAGAAGATAACAAAGACTGCTCCTCGAATTCAAGAGTAAGCCAGGTATCCAACCACAGTAATTCACTAACTCAGATAAAAATATTTGTGAATCAGGTCTTAAGCCCGCTCACTGTACAACTTCTCAAAAAACATCACAATTGTTGAAGATTAAACGAATCAGATGTTTCAACACACAGACTGCTACACTCTATACCACTCCACTTCCATTATATCTCTCTCATTACCTGCACAATGGAGGGACGGGAAGCACACCCACAATTGCCATCAAACACAATAAGCAACAACATGGACATCACTAAATAAAGGATGGCTAAACATTTGCATTCTGCCTTAACAAGTCAACGGCAGGCAGTTTTCCAAATGGATCCTACAACAAGAGGGCACTTAAAGAGCAATATATTGAGAGTTCATACTTGTGTCCAGAAAAAAACAAAGTGAGCAAAGCATTTTAATAGCTTAACTGAAGCAAGTGTTGGCTTTGACATACACTGACAACAGTGAATGAGGCTTGTCAATTTGCAGAGGTTTGGGTGATGTCACAGTCCATGTCAAGGAACTTCCAGAGGTTTTATGTAATTAGTAACCTGAACCCTAAAATAAAGAATCAAAAACATAGTTGTACCTACCTGCAGCTACATTGATGCCAAATGTTAAAACATGCAAAGTATTAAAGTCACTGTGAGAATGTTTCAAGAAAGAGGGGAATTTTCGGGAATGATTCATGATATGAGTTTTCAAGTTGATTCTTTGAATCCACAGTTAGTATGCATGCCTGCATAAAGATTTTCACATTCATCGGGGATTCACTTTGTCTCCAAGCGTTAGCAAAATAACTAAACCATGATATTCGAGAAACATTGAAAATAAATACCACGTACGAAGGGAAAAAAACTGCGCTGTGAAAGAGGGTGTAGTACAAACAGTAGCAGTTAAACACTTGACTGGCCATTTAAGTTTTTCTAGATGCCCAGCGCTTCTGTTATATCAAATGTACTGAACAGCAAAACAAACCAATGCTTTTTGGGATCATAATTTAGATGACTGACAGATTCTGGTGAACTTCAAAGTTGGACAACTTTTCCAGACCGTGATCCAATGAACAGCGGGGGACAAGGAGGACGTTTCCAAGCTAAGATAGTGGTCTTACCTTGGTGATGATAAGGGGTTCCCCATGCTCTCTTCCACCTTTCAGGGTGAACCCCCAGGGAGCACCCCCTGACAGCAGGACCTCCACCAGTCGCCAGCCATCCGCTGTCCTCTGCTCGACTACCACCACCAGCGGGCCTTGCTCCACATACCCATGAGCCAGCCTTGGGCCTCGGTCTGGCAGGAACCGCTCTTGGCCGCCTCTGGTTTCCATATTCTCCATGCCCTTATTAGGCACCCACAACAGTGTACTCAGATCAACAATCAACACAAGTTCCTTTAGTCCGAAGCAGGTTGTCGCATTGAGCTAACCATCATATTCACACTCAGGATCCTGTGTGATGTCTTACTGACAATGTGCTGCTAAGGAGATTGATTCAGCGACTCCAGCAGTAATACTCACTCCAGCCAAACTCCTAGAGCTACAGGGCAAGACTCGAGTCCCTCCAGAGGAGGCAAGTAAAGTCAATATAACTTGTCAGAAAGGCATTTCCAAAGCCACCAGGCTGGGTAAGGCACAAATACTATCCATAATGATAATAACAACAAAGGGACAGGAGAAAAATGTTTTCAAAATCAACCGATAAGGTTGTCAGCAGCAGTGCTTGGACCCTTGCCTGAAACACAAATAATCCTCTCTTCAAAGTGGTTATGCAGAGCTTGCCCCAGTTCGAATCCACGATGAACCTTCATCAACCAAAACATGGCATTCTCTGCCTTCCTGGTACTGACTGCACGGGGCGGTCGGTGTATTTCCTTTGCTGTGGTCAGTGATGGTCCGGGAGATTCCGCAGCACACCGGCCACGAGGCGCTACTTCCGCTCCCCTCGCCTGGTCGGACCCTCCGCTCCTTCCTCTTTCCAAAATAGCACAAGATAAACTTCCTGGTTTTCCCTGGCAGGAGACTTCCTCTTGCTGCGGTGCGCGGCTGCACTTGCACTGCCCGGACTCACTCCGCTCCAGGCTGCTGTTGCTCCGATAGTCCCAGGCCCTGCCCCCTCTCGCCGTACCTCGCACGGAGATACCCCCTCCGCGGGGGCTGTGTGTGCTGGGCCGGTGTTGTTGCACAGCCCGCAGCGGGAGGCGTGGGTGGGCTCCTGTCCCCTCCTCTCCCTGCTGCTCTCGGCTTCTCGAGGTCGGACTACCTGCGAGCTCGGATCCCAGTGCTTGCCTCTGAGTGATTCATGGAGAGGCGGGGAGCGCAACAGGCTGGACGATGCTAAGGGGAGGGAGAAGCGCTCGATCCGTGACACTTTCTTTTTTGTACTTTGCTCGTTCAGCTTTCCTGTCCGCTCACCATTTTTCCTGGACATTGGTTACAAACCCCCTCTACGTTGCTCCCAGAGGTGCACTGCGCTCCCCCTTCTTCTGTTTCTCTTTTTTTTGCACCTCTCTGCCTACCTGCGGTGCGGGGCGGGGCTTAGCTTTCCCAGCAGCTTCCCTGGAACTCTGCTTCCAGTTCTGAGGGAGGGCTTGGGAGCATCGCCCTCTAGTGGCTGTATGCAGAACAGCCCAAAGCGTATTCAAGTGTTTTGTTTTGGACCAGGTCCTTGAAAAGGGACCCTCGGATGCTGACAAATCGTAGCAGCTTTTCAAACTGAACGATATTGAAGTACTGTACAACGCTGTGTTGAGCGCTCCGGCAAGGCAGCAGAGAAGTAAATGCATGGAGTAACCCATGTTTATTCTGTCCCTGTTTACGTCTACAAAACCTATCCGTGAAGAGGTTAGAGAACATGCAGAATGAATACAGCAACTACTAGTCATTACCCCTGTTTTTACTGGGTACCTAAACCCGCCAGTTCTACCCCACTGTATCTTAATTCATAGCTGCCAAGGTTTCAGAATGCTAGTTTGTGACATTTTCATATTTTCAGAGTAATTATGAGTGACATTTCAATGACTAAGAGTTACACTTTCTCGCGAGCAACGAAGATGAGGGAAATATCTAAATATCAGAAATTACACCCATTTGAGCAATGAGAAACTCTAAGAAGTTAACTGCTGCAAAGCACCAGAAAATTATGCAACTAGGAAACAATTATTCTGTGAAATTCAAATACAAACCACTACTTTGAATTTTTATTATATTTGCAAGTTGATAGAACAACAAGTGTTTACTTAAGATTAATATACAAGCTCAGTGACACTCTCGCAAAGGCACTTCTTTAGTTGAAGTTCTCAGGCGAGTCGGTGCTTTGGCAACAGGCCGGCCCCATGCGTGACCAGCCCATATCGACTTGGACTCCGGCGGGGTAAACAACGCCATCGCCGCATGTTTCTTCTGGTGCAGGTGGCACACACATTGTTCTCACTCGGGGCTCAGTGCTGTCTGTTCCAGGTGGGTCTGGCTAACAACGGCGACTCAGCCGCCACCAACGCTGGTGAGGCCGGGGTCAAGTCAAGTATATATGATCAAAATAATACCGGCACCGGTGCGGTGGTGAGAGCGAAGTGCTCAGCTGAGGTGCCATATCCCAGACTGAGCTGAGCAAATGCCGCAGTGTGGTCTCAGGTCTTGTTGCCAGCCCAATGGCGTAACAAAACTTAAGGGGTTCCCCCTGCAAGGCTACATGGAGGGCCCCCCATTGGACTTAATCAGGAACTTTCAAGTCAGGATACTGTGCTGAGGGGGCCCCTGGATCTTGGGGGCCCTAGCATCGCGGGGGCTGCAAGGGTCTATGTTACGCTACTGCACCAGCCCTGCCAAGTACCACGCATCAGGTAATAGACTAATTCATTTCAGTGTGGTGGTCCGCATCACCGCACTGAAATGCAAAGTCACGCATTATAGCGACTCTCACAGCTGTCAAGCCAGATGGCCTATATTGCATGTACCATACTGAATGATGTGAGCGTGCAGTGAGCGATGGTCCCCGGCATGCTTAGGGGCTGGCTTTGCTCATCCGCACTCGCGCTAGTAACTGTGCTACAATGTAACCCAACCCAACACTCCAGCTGCATGAAAACCGTGAAATCAGGAGTCACTGTCAGTGCACCCAATGGCTACTGTGGAGACAGTGTGTGAGTCTCTTACAGTTGTCAGACTGCTCAACGGATCTGCATCCACATTTTCTGAACCAGCGTTGGGCTGCGACTGAGAGAAGATGTTCCTCTTCCAACAGACCTAGGGAATAAGCCATCTCCTTCAGAGACTGAGAGTGTGTGCAGCATTGATGGTTGATGTAGGCTACTGCAACCAGATTGTCCGTCCTCATCAACACATTGCCAAGGAACGCAGGATGTTTGAAGTGGAGTCGATCTCTATACTCCACCTTTAACTCCCTCCAATTTGCTGTCCTTACTGACTCTGACTAAGTCTGTTTTACCTGATAGGACCTGTTCCTGAGAGTAGCATCTCATCCTACGGCATTGGCTTCTTATGTTAGTGCCAACAATGGAACCATCTGTAAGGAAATCCTCTTGGAAAAATTGTTCAACACCAGCCACCAATGAAGCTTCATCCTGAAATCCTTCTAAGGGGTTTTATTTTCACTTTAATAATCTTGGAACGCTAATCTGGTCCGGATCTTTCCATTCATCCAATGCAACATCCATCACATGTTGATGAATAGGCAACCAGATGATCTTTTTTTTTTTAAACATTTTCAGTAATATCATGTCTCTGGATGAACCAGCTACCTCCTCCACAGGAAATCCTACGTTCTCCCTAGCATGACTCTGGGAATAACTCAGTTGAAATATACTTTCCCTTTTGATCAGAAGCATCCTCGGATAAATGTGACTGAGATAGGTCAGAGTACATAGACTCCCACTCAGGAATGCTTTTGGTACCTTGCTTAGTCCTTAAGAAAGATAATGTCTCCAGGATTAACCTTTTAATCCTTGCGTCTTTCGTGTTGCCTGTCACCCTTGCTACTCTTGGCAAGAGGAGAAGACCAAGAGGATCCGCTAATGGAGAAAAGAGATGAAGAACTATGTCTATGTTCTCTAGCATGCTTCTCTATTATTTCAACATGATATACACTCCAGTTTAACCCTAAGCACTCAGCGTTTTACCTTGAAATGTAAGATATAACTCCCTCACCTGCACTTTCTCCCTTGTGCCAAAATAAAGGCACGCGCATCTGCAAACAAAATGGCAGCACCTTACTTGAGATAGGCGTGGGGTTCCTTTCCAGCATTCTCTGCCAATATTTGCTGCCATGTAGATGCTAACCAACTGCCCATGCCAAGCAGTGGGAGAAACATTAGCACAGTCATTGGATGTTGGAGCCCTGCTAAAACTCTGGCATCCTGTTCCTCATCCCTTTCCAACAGGAAACAAGACAGGAAGTGCTCTGGGAAGCTAACCTATTTGTAACACCCAGCTGAGGTTGGTAGGAATAAGGTTGGCATTTCCTATTTTGTGTCCTTGCCTGAAAATAGTGACATTCATCATTTCTGCCTGGGACAAAGAGGAGGGATGTAGATATTATATGGTTTTCACCTGTGAATTTTACTTCTTTATAGGTTTCTTTTCGGCAAGTCTTTAGGTGCTGGGGATTATTGTCAGAAATTAAAGGGATGTACCTTGATAGTTGCCAAGTATGTGATAAAGAAGCAGTTAAACATTGCTTACTGAACACTTTTACCAACCTGGCCTGTTGAGAATAAGGGGCTTACATTATTTTGCATGACATTATTTTTCCAGTTAGTCTTATACGTATATATTTGATTAACTTTGTCGTTTTCAAGATGATACAAAAGTCGCATATTCAGCATCGATAATCCAAATGCGCAAGATCTCACATATTCACAATTAAGTAATGTAGGGGTGGAGGCAAGAAATCTGCTCAACTAGGTCCATTATTTCCAGTACATTTCACCCAGACACACGAAAAATGAAGCTTCCCAAGTCCATAAAAGTCAGTACAGTGTCCACTAACTCCCCAATGGTGTCATGACCCAGGTCTTCGAAACCACAAAATTTGCTCCATAGTCATCTATCAATAGCTCCCTACCGTCTACAGCAGTCTGGTGTCTGGAGGGATTATTAGTTTATATATCATTTTAGCAGTGGCGGCCGCTAGCTGGGCAAATCGGTGGGGGAGCTTAAAGGGGTAGGCGGGAGAATAAAAAAAAAAATGTACCTGCAACCTGACGTTCGCCGCCTCGCTGCCTCTTCAGACGATGCTCACACAGGATCCCAGACTCCACTGTGCGAATCCAGATGCTACCCTCATGCTGGTATTACTCAACATGAGAGAAGCGTAAGGATTGGGAGGAGCGACTGGTTCCACTCTCCAGCAGTGACTGGTAGCTTGTGCTCCTGAGCCCTGCCGATATCTCCAAGCAATAGCCTGGATGTATCCAAGTGCGCAAGTCAGTTTGACCGTCCGTCCTAATATGGCCCGCCAAACCTACATGCGCACTGGCTGGGCCCTGAGCCCACCACTCCCTCTGCTCCTGATGTCCCTGCCCTCAAGACTCGGTGGCAGCTCTGAAGTAAAATAAAATGATAATAAAGAAGTTTTATTAACTGCCTTAATATAATTTTATTTTACATGGGTCTGCTGGTTTCAGCAGAGGGGCGACGCTCCTCCGCCATAATGGTGGAGCCGCCCCTGCATTTCAGTGCAGGAGCAGTATTACAGTAAGACCCACTGTCCCAGTTTGCACCGCTATGTACCTTTATTTAGATACCCTGAGTGCAAATAGAGGCAGCGCTCTCTATTACTGATAATACGCTGCCCCCAGGGCACTCTATTTGTGAAAGATGAACTGGCTGATTAAAGTAACCACTCCGCCTTACACAGTGCAGGCAGGAGCCTATCTTCATTCCGGGGGGGGGGGGGGGCAGAAATCCCCAAGCAGGCAGGTGAAGTGAGTGACTGCATCTCTCTGCAGAGGGATAGCTGGCAGGGTCCATTGGACCTTCGCTTACCTACCTCTAAATGGGCACTCTCGGAGATGCACTGAATGAGTGCCACGTCTTTGTGGCTCACAGTCAGCGCACATCCTGATGGTCCTTTCGTCTCTGCGCTTGCGTTCACACTACGGCACAGGGGCAAAGTGTTTTCCAAATTTGCATGGAGTAATGCCCCCATGCAAATGAGGGTACACCCCTATAGTATAGTGCTGGTGCCACATGTGCACTGGCGTTATTTGTATTACAGAAGGCGTTTGCAGCAGTGTTAGAAGTGGGGGGGAACGGAGGGGCACGGCGTGCCCCTACTTTTAAAAATTATGCTAGTCCGTTCCCCTACTTCTTGATTTTAAAAAAGCGTCCCGGGACTGCCCTAATTCAGGCCCGGTTCTAGTAAGGGCTTGAAGGCAGGCGCGAAACGCCATGGGGCTCAAAGTGCTTCAAAGCCGACCCACCCCCCCCCCCCCACACACCTCCCCCGTCGTGTGTGTGCACCCGGGCGCGCACACAGACAGTTTTTGAGATTATCGCAGCCTTACCCGAGTACTTCACAGGTCTTTAAAAGACCATTTACATGTTAGCGAGGCTTTGTTTATGTTTTTCACCCCTTCATCTCCAACAGGGGCATGGTGAAAGGCGGCACATCCTTTCTTTGGCCGCGGTAACCTTTGCCTGTCCTGCTGCGTGGATATTCTTTTTCTATGCAGCGCAGGAGAAAAGAAGTTTGTTTATTTTGATTCACCTTTCCCGACCCCTGCAGCTGCTTATCACTTCAGGCTGCGACACTAAGATTGACTAATGGAGTAGGTAGGAGAATGTGTCACTATTTGTTTTTCTTTTTAAATTCTGCACAGGCGCAGCAGGAGTGTACATGTACTTTGTGTGTGCTTCATTTAATCCGTTTTTATCATTATCATGGCCGATGCAGGACAACAATAAGACAATAAAAAATGCCCAGATAACGCTGGGGATTAATGATCCTGCTGGAGAGCAATCATTTCTCTGTTAGTAGTTACGTGCAGATGAACTGTATTTGATGTGGAAGATCAGTGGGTTACTGCCTTTGTCACAGAGATCCTTCTGTTACTTGCAGTTCAGAAGTTACAATCTTAACATCGGACAGTGACCAATGAACTGTCATCAAAGAGCTGTATGCAAACCTGAATGATATAGTTAGAACTTCGCGTTTTTTGTTTTGTGATATAGTTAGAACTTCCCCAGTCTTTCATTATTCTAATGTTGCTAAAATGAGTATCTTTGGGCAGATATACATTTTTATCAGTAAAGCCAACCCCTAACCACTGGAGTACTCTTTAAATCCTGAGTTTGTGCTTCTCCAGACCAAACCCTCTTAAAATAACTGCCCACCAGTATGGATGACATGTGATTCATACACCTTGTAATCCTCATTGGCTTATGTGACATTCCCTGTAGGCTGATTTACATACTTGTGTGATTCGTTGTCTCTGTATAATGTGTGCGTGGTATAAAGTACTGACACACACTACACTGATATGAGTAGCGCTACACAACAAATGAAATGCATATGAGAGAGGGGCTACATAAAGATGAGGGGCACTGTTGGAGGGTGGCAGTGAGGGAATCCGAGGAGGAGGTTGTGGGAGTGGCTATGGAGCGATGAGGGGCACTGTTGGAGGGTGGCAGTGAGGGAATCTGAGGAAGAGGTCATGGGGGGGAGGGGGGAGCTAGGGAGAGATGAGGGGCACTGCTGGAGGATGGTAGTGAGGGATTCTGAGGAGAAGGTCATGAGGGGGAGGGGCTACAGCGAAATGAGGGGCACTGGTGGAGGGTGGCAGTGAGGGAATCCGAGGAGGAGGTGATGAGGGGGAGGGGCTATGGGGAGATGAGGAGCACTTGTGGCGTATGGCAGTGATTATTGGTGTGGCGCCAAAAAAGACTTTCGCATCAGCGCTAAAGCCGGCCTTGTCATGGCCTTTCTGTTTTTGTTTATTTAATTAGCAGTCGGGTCATAAGGGCTACTGTGGAACATACTTTAAAGTGTGTGCTAATTATATTTACTGCTATATTCAATGTTTTAAGTTTGAAGGTGATTTTACTAATGTTTTTACCTGGAAAAATGAAAGTGGAGCCCGATGGTGCCTGATATGGGGCAGGGGCCCATGGTCAGCTGTGAGATAAGGTGCACTGGAGAGGAGTAGTGGATAATCAAGCCTGTAAGGAAGTGCGTTGCGGAGTCTGGGGTCAGGTGGAGGTAGCAATTTATTTATTTATTTATTTTTCACATTTATAGAGCGCACTGTTACCCAGAGGTGTCCTGGCGCTAGTTGAGAGAGTGTGTATGAACAGGGGCTTACTGAGTGAAAAGCCAAGTCTTTAGAGCTTTCCTAAATGACAGAAGGTCCGGCAGTTGTCTGAGGTTCAGCGGCAACGCATTCCATGCTTTTGCTGCCCCTAGAGAGAAGCTCCTACCTCCCCAACAAGCTTTCCTAACTCTGGGAATGACTACCAGACCCTGCTCAGCTGATCTCAGGAGTCTTGTCGGTCTATGCCATTGAAAAAGTTGAGAAATACAGTGGGGACCTAGGCCATATAAGGCCTTAAAGGTGACGCAAAGAGATTTAAAGATGATTCTTTTGCGAACTGGAAGCCAGTGTAGCTTCACCAGGTCCCGTGATACAGAGGCAAATTTAGGTGTGCCTGTGATTAGTCGGGCTGCAGCATTCTGCAATGTCTGGAGTTTATTGAGGAGCCCCTGTTGGGCATTTAACAGAAGGCTGTTACAATAGTCCAGCCGGGACATCACCAGTCCTGTGACCACAGTCTTCTTATGCTCGTCTGCAAGAAACGGCAGAATTTTCCGAATGGTTTTTAAGACAAAGTGAGTTGCTGAGGAGAGTGCATTGATTTGAGGCTTAAAGGACAAGGCGTTGTCCATAAGTACACCCAAGTTTTTGACCTTTGGGACAGGAGCTGGAGAAGTGCCCATTTCCTCCGGCCACCAGCGCGGGGACCAGAAATTATCTCTGGACCCGAACAGCAAGACTTCGGTTTTAGTAGAGTTTAATTTGAGACAGTTATCTGCCATCCAGTTACTGACTTCCCGCAAGCAGCCTCTGAATCTATCCGCTGTGCTGTCAGTTTCCCCTGGTAGCAGGGATACCACTATCTGAGTATCATCTGCGTAAGAAGTTAGCTTGAAGCCAAAGGATCTGATGACTGGTGCCAAGGTGGAAACGTATATGTTAAAAAGGGTGGGACTCAAGGATGACCCCTGGGGAACTCCGCAGGGAAACACGAACGGGTCAGATTCATAGTCCCCAAGTGCCACCTTCTGAGTCCTGTCAGACAGGAAGGCGAGCAGAATTTTGAGTGCATTGCCCTGGATCCCAGTAGCCCTGAGCCGGTCCCCAAGTATCTTGTGGTGGACCGTATCAAAGGCCGCGGACAAGTCCAACAGGATCAGGGCGGCTCTGCCTCCTGCATCCATAACTGTTCTCACATCTTCCGTTGATTTGATCAGGGCGGATTCAGTACTGTGACCTGCCCTGAATCCATGTTGGGAACTGTCCAGGCCATTGCCTGCCCCTAAAAAAGAGCTTAGCTGTGTGTTTAGAATACCCTCCAAGATCTTAGCCGGAAGGGGTAGCCTGGCTATAGGCCGAAAGTTGTTCAGGTCAGTCACCTCTAAATTAGGCTTCTTCAACAGGGGTAAGATGGAAGCTTGTTTCCAGCGTAAGGGGAACTCCCCGATGTCTAACATGGCATTGAATAGTGGGGTGAGCCCTGCGGCAACGGCTGCCGGGGCAAGTTTAGCCACGCTGGCTGGACAAGGGTCATTGGGGGAACCCGATTTTGTCCATAGAAGTCTGCTCTCCACCTCCTCCTTCCTAATGGGGGAGAAGGTGAGGAGTCTAGGAAGATTACTGTCTGCCTCAGGACGTGTATAAGGGGCGGCGGTCCTGACACGAGTGTCTAGAGGACGGAAGATATTTTCTACTTTTTCCTGGAAGAATTTTTCCAGGTCGTCGCATAGTTTGCGACTAGGGGGTATCTCCACTGGTTTGGTGACAGCGAGGGACGATACTGTGCGAAATAATTCCTTAGCGGAATTACTAGCCTCCTTAATACGTTTCGTGTAAAACTCGTGTTTTGCCTCTTGGATCGCAAGTTTATACCTTTTTAGCTCTAGGTAGAGAAGCTTTCTGTCATCCTCATTGTAATTTTTCCGCCAGATTCTTTTCTGCTTTTTACAGAGCAACTTATGGTCCCTGATACCTTCAGAGAACCATGGCGCAGAGGGGCTGCATCGAGTGGAGTGATACGTTTTAGGAGGGGCCAGGTTGAAACATGCCGCCTCCAGCTGTGCGGTCTTAAAATGCAGGCAATAAAATACACTAAAAACAAGTGCATTTAAAACGGGCAGCAGGTTATGAAGGCAAAGAACCACGTACAAAACAATAAAGTTACAAAGCTGTAATGAAGAGGGATCCTCCATGAAGGCTCGAACAGAGGGAGCCCAAGTAGTGTCACTTGCCTGATACTACCACCTCAGAAACCTCCTCTTCCCATCAAAGGAAAATTACATAGAAAAAACAGTTTTTGAGAGTGCTAATATTTAGAAAGAGATTTGGAAAAGAGTGCGATTTACTGGGCCTTGTAAGACTAAGAAGAGATAAAGGAGGGCCCGGAGGATTTGCAGTCTGGGTGTTGCTACTCCCAAGATAATTTTGAAAAAAAAACTATAGGGTCAAATACTGCATTTTATTTTCAACACCACATTTTTACACAAATTCTCTCAAAAGCCATTACTGTGCCAAAACAACATCCCCAGGAGTTGACCACATTTTTTTTTCAAGATGCACAATATGTTCCTCCCATAAGTAAATATTTACCTCCACTTTGCCAAGGCCTGTGTTTTGTCCTGCTTGCTCACATGTTATCTCACTCAGGCTCACTACCCCCATTATTCATTCTCATTCACTTTCCCTTTTACTCAAAAATTGCTCACTTGCACTCACTCTTCAACATTCGGTATCACATTCTCACTCACTCAGTCTCACCACTTTTTCCTACTCTGATTACCTCATTCTAACTTACAGTTTCACTTACTCTACGTGACTCCTTCTCACTCACTTTCTCTCACTTTCATCGACATACACTCTTTCACTCATGCTCAGTTACATTCAGGCACTCAATCATTCACACCCACATTTACTTACTCGCACTCATTCTTCTTTGCAGGACACTTGAATACATATGTGCTATACTATGTTTGAGCAGCTAGCTGGCTGACATGAATAAGAATTATTTATTTATTTATCTCACTTGTAAAGCGCACTCTCACCTAACAGGCATCCTGGCGCTGACAATCAAGAGTGCACAATTTGTGGATAAGAAGGAGCCCTTGTGGGTTTCCGTGAGTCAGATCAGATTCTCTTGAAGAGTTCCTTTGTCTCTGAGCCCTGCTTAACACATGTGTACAGGAGGAGCCCTATATTCATGTCCTCAATGTTTGAGACAAAAAACACTCATTGATTTCTGAACGAGAGTAAAAGCGTTAAGGTAACATGTCGTTCCTGCTTATATTTTGCATGCTTTACATAATCCTGCATTCCCTATGAGTATTTGCTTTTCCCAGAATGTTGTTACTTTTTTTCAGGCACTGCATAATTTGAAATGAGTCACATCCAGGTGCTTATAATGGGGCAGAATTGGGTTGTAGGTGAAGACAGTGCGAGTTTCACTCAGTGGGGCAGAAGGGTGTTCGGTGGGGATAGGATGTAGCATTATGGCCAGAGCTACCAAATTTGGAACTGGGGAACCTGGTTCAGCCTTCATGCCTTGTCCATCAGACCACTCCTGAGGGAGCACCCATGATAGACTTTAGAAGGCCCCACTAGACCTTAGAAGCCCTGGTCTCTTAGCACCAGCAGGTGAACCCTACCGGTGGCCAGTTGGGTAAACTTGAAGCCCTGTACACCACAATTCATACCCAGGTTCACCACTAGTCTTGCGGGCAGGTCTACAAAGAAGCACACCCTAGAGCAGCAGTGGCTTTGCACCATGGGGCAAGTGTGCCTGCGTTGAAGCTAGGCTGTCGAAATGGCGCCAGTGCAGGGGGAAAAGACCGGAATGCACCATATTGGATAAATACGGCACATTCCCGCCCTTTCCCTGTGACGCAGGGCAGCGCAGCAAAGTAACTTGCTGTGCTGCCCTGCGCCACCATTCCCATAAATATGTCCCTAAGCTCACAAATAGTAAATTGACCACACTAATTATCTGTGTAAGAGCATGTATTGATAAACACAATGAGCCACTGACCTTTTTCTTGGACCTTGTTGAGTTGCCAAGCACAGCAGCAGATCTAATCTTAGATACCTTACTTGCATGCTTAGAGAGACACGGTTTTACTGATGAGTATTTAAAAAGTCATTTGGTTCAGCTTGTAACAGATGGTGCTTCCAATATGATAGGTAGGAAATCCGGTGTGGCAACTCTTCTGAAACTGAAATATCCACAGTTGAGTGTATGGCACTGTGCTAACCACAAGCTGGAGCTTGCTGTGGGTGATATTTGTAAAGAAGTCGCAGGCATTAATCAGCTCAAATTTTTTTTTGATAAACTATATACCACCTACCATGCCTCTCCGAAAAATCAGAGAAAGCTTGGGGAATGTGCTCTGGAGGTAGAAGTAAGACTTCTGGCAATTGGAAAGGTGCTAGATATACGTTGGGTGTCCTCAAGTGAAAGATCTGTGAGAGCTGTTTGGAATAACTACAAAGGACTTATTAAACATTTCATGGAATCTTCCGAAGACTCAACGAGGAGTGACATTGAGCAGAGGAAATATGCTGGTTTAAACCGTTTATTAACCTCCCTGGTGTTTGTTGAAAATATGGGCATTTTATATGATGCTCTCACAGAATTGGGTGACCTATCCAGAAGGCTGCAGCGGCGTGATATGACCATATATGAGGCCGATCATTCAATACAGATGCAGATTTTAGTGTTTGAATCAATGGCTGATGCACCTGGGCCCTTTGTTTGCTACAACTGCGTTAGATGCTGCTGAACGGATGCAGTTTGCTGGTGTAGGACTGCAACAGAACAAAGGCTGTGTTAGCATCAATAGGGCACAGTTCTTTAGGAGCTTAGCAAATAACCTGCGAAAAAGGATGACAATGTCTAATGCATCAAATGTTTCTAGATGCACAACCACAAACAATGATGAAATAGAATACAAAGAGTTAGTACATAGAATGAAACTCCTACAACCAGTTTATTGGCCAGATCCAGTAGACATCTTATACGGTGAGGGAGAATTACAAAACCTTTGTAGCAGGTTGCATGTATTTGATACCAGCCTGAAACCATTATGCACATTATAAACACCTTTTGTACCTCAACTGCTGAATGTGAACGGGGCTTTAGTGTAATGAATGATGTGCTCACACCACTGCGGAACAGAATATCAATCAATCGTCTGTCTTCTACAATGTTCATAAATATCGTGGGGCCACCTGTCATAGAATTTAAACCTGAATATTATGTTCAGAAATGGTTAGAAAAAGGGAGGAGAAGTGCAGATGAAAGAAACTGCATGGCTCGGAGACAAATGGCTTATGATTCCACTTATAAGCGTATTTGGAATATTCTGTGATTGGAAACATGTCCCACATTGTAAATGAATTAAATATAAACAACTTATATATTAAACCTCAAATAAACATGTTTATTGATCCTTTGAATTAAATAACGTTATAAGCTGTAACTGGTCAGTGAAATGCCAAACGTTCAAAAATTGGTATGTTTTGCTATTTCTAGCCACACCTCCGACTCCGCCCACTAATCCAATCCTTGGGTTATTCCCGTCCCCTGAGTCTCCGCCCACAGTTCCCCTACTTTTTTTCCCCCACTTCGACCACTGGTTTGCAGCCATAATGTAATCAATGTGCTCCAGGGGCACAGAAAATGGGTTCACGCACCTACTGCGCCAGGGGTGGCACTTTACATAATACGGCACAAGGAGGCCTGATCTTTCTCCACTTTATTATCTATCCTAGCAGCCTTAATATAGGATTATTCTGTGAGCACCCATTTCCTATGCCTTTTCTGTTCGACCTTGGGGATGTAGCCAGTCAATGATGATCCGGCGTTTTGACAGAACTGCCCCGTGGACTATGAATTTCTACATCATGTTTCCTTTTTCGGTTTTAAAGGGCTAATAACTATGTTCAAGTCTTTACTCTAATTTGATTTTTCAGTCACATTTATGAAAACCCTACATTTATCTTATGAGTGGGGAGTCTTGTATGAAATGTTAAAGCATTTACATTTTAGGAAAGGCTTCATATGGAAAAGGATTCAAAAATGCAAACAATTCGGACTCAGCCTTAATCTGCTGACCCAGGAATGCGTCTCAAACAGATTACTGCCTCGAAAAGCCTCTGAGTCTCTGATTCCTATAACCAAATAAGCCTTGAATTAGCAGATGCCATTCTCACGTGAAACCTAAAAAGAACATCATGGAAGAGTGAGATGAGACTGGAAGGTGGAGTTTCTGGATAGATTACAATAATTCTGGCAGCATTGTATCAAAAATCAATAGTTATCGACTCTCAAACTTGTAAACAATTGATAAAACAAAAGGCTAACACTTTTGTTAAAAAACAAAAAGAATATAGATACCAACACCTTCTTTGTTTTTCTGAGAACATTTTAAACATATACCTTCTGGGTGTTCTGTTCTGTTACTGGTATGAATGCTGAAATAACAGCATCATAAAATATGCTTTACAGTCTTTGTTTAAAAAAAACAACTTTTTATTGAGTTTTAAAATCATAGCACACTCAGAACTGGTACAGAGCAAGTAGGAAAGTAAAACATAATCCCCATAATTCACTTTACAGTGCCGCACAAGAGACCCCTCAGATTCCCTCCATTGGGGGCTAAACAAGGAGCAACCTTATCAGAGGTTTTGGCTTTAGAGAAGAATCAGCACTCAATAGAAAAGGGGTGATTCTGAAGCTGATATAAAAACCGCAGGAGGGAAATGTAGGAAAGTGCCGCTTTTCGCATGGCTGCTCCCAACGTTTTGCCTGATGTTGATGCTCTTTGACTGCATGGGCCCTGGGTTCCTGCCAACCAGGTACCGAGGGCCTATGCTCGTTCCCTAAAACTGTACTGTGTACATCCAAGTAGGCACCTACCTGGCCACATGTAAGTCCCTTGTAAAAGGTACTCTAGGTACCAAGGGTCCTGTGACCAGAGAAGGCCTCGAAGGGCTGCAGCACTTATTGTGCCACCCTTAGAGGTCCTGTATCTTAACACACACACACTGCCATTGCAGGCTGCCTGTTTTGGTGCAGAGAAAAGTGAAGAGTCGATATGGCACACATCCCTGTGTGCCATGTCTAAAACCCACGGCCTATGGCATAGGTCAGGCATCCCTCTAGCTAGGTGCACTATGCCACTGGTAAGGATACAGGTGCATCAACACTGTACCCCTTCAGTGTCTGTAAGTCTATTCTTAGTCATTGTAATGCTGAAGGAAGAAGAGGAGGACACCAGCTTACTTGGCCCCAGTCCTACCCGCCTGTCACAACCTCGACCTGCTCCAGCGTAATCCCAATGTGTCCTACAGCCCCCCTGAACCCCGTGGACCTGCCCTGCCTTCCCTAGCAAGATTTTGTCTCCCGTGAGCACTGGATTTGTTCACCAACAGACTCTGAATCCAGCCAAATCTGCTAGTCTGCACCACTCTGCACCCAACGCCCACGGCCTGAGTTCAAGTGGCCCAACAACCCTAGGAGGTCTCCCTGGTGATCATGACCTTCCTCAAGTCTCCTGACGATGCCCGCATTCCCGTTCTGGAGGATCCCCCTGACCGGAGCTGGTAAGGAAAATCCAACACCAAAAGACACCCCTTCACCCTACGCCTCATGGCCTTAGGGGGCCCAACCAAGAGTGTCCTAGCATCCCATGACATCCCAACTTACTTATCCAATCGGTGGTCGCCTCCAGAAGATGTTTGTCCCGAGCCTGTAGTGTTTGTTGAAATCGGGGAATCCCCATTGAAAACAACAGGGCACCCAATGCCAAAACAGCACCCTGCACCCAGCCACCCCAGTACGGCTGTGGGTGCACTTTGTGTGCTAGCTTGAACCCCCCTTTGCCCTGAGCTAAACCCTAGGAGCTTTGCTCCCTCAACCTTGTGGTCTGCTTGTGAGCAGAGACCAATTGGAGGCTCCCTATCTCCCATTGGATTGCATTGGGCCTCAGCACTCTGCACCCGGCCACCCTAGTGCCGCTGAGGGTGCTCTTTGAGTGCATCCTTGACCCTGGGCAACCCTTGTTCTAACCCAAGAAACCCATCTTCCAAAACCAAGTACTAACCTGTAAAACAATAACTTAATTTCCTTCTATAGGATTACATTGACTACTTTTCTGTGAAAAAAATTCTAAGGGGTCCATTAGGATGTAGGGTGGATCACCACCGCCCGCATGGCAGTGGCGATCTGCCCTACATCCTTCCCCATCCGCCACCCATTTCCCCCCGCCATATTAGTATGGCGGGGGGTTCCACGGCGGACGGGAAGACAGTCCGCCCGATGCAAGTGTGGCGGGTGCATCCTAATCACTCCCACGGGACCGCCGCACTTATGGCGGGCGGTCCCTTTTTATGACAGGATGGCGGGCGGACTTTAATGATGCCTTAAGTGTGGAGTTGGAAATCCAATGAAAAGTCATACACGTGTGTTTTTATAACAAATTGCCTTACTTACCTTTTTCTAGGAAATGTCCTAGGGCCCGATTCACAGAACAAACTTAAGACAAAATCCTAAACTTAGTACCATTTTGGTATTCACAGAATGCACTTACTACTTCTGGTATTCACAGAATGAACTTAATACTTTTGCGATTCACAGAATAAACTTACTACTTTTGCTATTCACAGAATGGATTTACGACTCCTAACTTTACGTCCGCACTCGGGCTGGAAATTCCGGCCCGGAGGCGCATCTTCCGGCCCGGAGGCGGAGCTTCCGGCCCGGAGGCGGGGCTTGCGGGCCGGAGGCGGAGCTTCCGGCCCAGAGGTGGAGATTTTGGCCATGGCTAAATCTCCACCACTGGCCGGAAGCTCCGCCTCTGGGCCGGAAGCTCCGCCTCCGGGCCGGAAGCTCCGCCTCCAGGCCGGAATTTCCGGCCCGAGTGCGGACGTAAAGTTAGGAGTCGTAAATCCATTCTGTGAATAGCAAAAGTAGTAAGTTTATTCTGTGAATCGCAAAAGTAGTAAGTTCATTCTGTGAATACCAGAAGTAGTAAGTGCATTCTGTGAATACCAAAATGGTACTAAGTTTAGGATTTTGTCTTAAGTTTGTTCTGTGAATCGGGCCCCTAGTGTGGTCTCTAGGTATAAAGCACAGAGTAAGAAAAGTCATCTGAAAAGTAATCCAACAATATCTCCAGAATATGAGAGATTTTCGGCCTTATTTATTAAATGTGTAAGCAATATTATCCATGGTGAGAACACTCTCAAACAGTTTGATCGCAGGTGAAAACGCATGGCCAAAGACAAAGCTGATGACTTGACTCCACCTTGATAACATTTCTTCCTTGCCACTCTCTGTATAACTCAGCAAATATCGTTGTTAATTATATCAATATTTATATTAGTGTTATGTATTTTAGTATGTATTTTATATGTATGTTTAACATTTTTTGTAATGTATTTTTATTATTTTTAAATATATGTATTAAATGTTTAGAAATTAGTAATTTTTTTAATGTAAACTTTGCGATTTAGTATCAGAGCTGGTTGTGGGTTTATAGGGGAATAGGGTGGGAAGTAATTTAATTATAATGAATTATTGATATGTTTTTATTTATTGTTATTGGTTATTAATGTATTGTTAATTAATTATTAATTGTTAATTAATTTTTATTAATTGATACATTTATCATTATATTAATTATAATTAATGTATTCATAATTTTTATTTATTGTTATTGTTCAATAATTTATTGTTAATTAATTATTAATTGGTAATTATTTTTATTAATTGATAATTAAAATAAAATAATGTTTATGTGTCGCCGGTTGTGGGCTTATAGGGAAATAGGGTGGGAAGTAATTTAATTATATTTAATTAATCAATATGTTTTCATTTATTATTATTGATTATTAATTTATTGTTAAATAATTATTAATTGGTAATTCATTTTTATTAATTGATTAATTTATCGTTATATCAATTATAATTAATGTATTATTATTTTTTATTTATTGTTATTGTAATTCATTTATTCTAAATGTATTATTCATTTGTAATAACCTACCCATTTTTCATTGGTAATTAATTTTTATTAATTGATTAATTGATACTTAAATTAATTGTGTTATTTTTTATGTGTAGCGGGTTGTGTGTTTATGGGGAAATAGGGTGGGAAGTAATTTAATGTTATTTAAGTAAATATTAATTTATTTTATTGGTCTTTATTAATAATTTTTGTGTTAATTGATTATTAATATGTTATTTATTTTACAACAATTATTTAATTAATAAGTATGTTAATTTAACCCCTACGCTATCCTACATTTTCCACACTGTTACACTCATTGGAGTTGGAATAGTAATTTTAACCCCTACGCTATCCAAAACTTTCCCTACTTTTGCACTCACTGAAGTGGGAATAGTAATTTTTACCTCTACGCGATCCAACAGTTTCCCTACGGTTGAACTCACTGGAGTGGGGATAGTAATTTTTACCCCTATGATATCCAACACTTTTCCTACTGTTGCACTCACTGGAGTGGGAATAGTAATTTTAACCCCTACGTTATCCAACACTTTCCCTACTGTTGCACTCACTGAAGTGGGAATAGTAAGTTTTACCCTCAAGCTATCCAATACTTTTCCTACTGTTGCACTCACTGGAGTGGGAATAGTAATTTTTACCCCTACGCTATCCAACACTTTCCCTACTGTTGTACTCACTGAAGTGGGAATAGTAATTTTTACCCCTACGCTATCTAACACTTTCCCTACTGTTGCATTCGCTGGAGTGGGAATAGTAATTTTAACCCCTACGCTATCCAAAACTTTCCCTACTGTTGCACTCACTGGAGTGGGAATAGTAATTTTTACCCCTACGCTATCCAACACTTTCCCTACTGTTGCACTCACTGGAGTGGGAATAGTAATATTTACCCCCACGCTATTCAACACTTTCCCTACTGTTGCACTCCCTGGAGTGGGAATACTAATTTTAACCCCTACGCTATCCAACACTTTCCCTACTGTTGCACTCACTGGAGTGGGAATAGTAATTTTTACCCCTACGCTGTAAAATGTATTTGCAATTTATAAGATATTTTTTAACAATATATAAGTTATTAAAATAATTATTTAAAAATATTAATACATAAGTATATATATTATATATTATGGGGCCGATTCCGATCCTGTATTTTTTTTTCCCGTACGACTCGTATCTGTATTTTTTTACGTACGAATCATACAAGTACCGTACAAACGTTGAAGTACGATTCGTACGGGAAAAATACATATGAATCGCCTCGGGAAAAGTCTACGAGACGTCCCCGGACAGTTTTACGTAAGAGTCGTAAAACTGAAGTCCGAGCGCACAAGTCCGATCCATACAGGCGTTCCGAATGCACAAGCGTATGGAAAACGTCCCGTACGGAGCGAACTGTGTACGACCCCTACACCGGGTACACTTGTGCCCGGGGTACGAGTCGTACGGCCCCCCACCCCAGCCCCATATGTACGCGCTATACCCCCAGCCCTGTTTGTACGCGCCGTACCCCCACCCCCGTATGTACGCGCCGTACCCACAGCCCCGTATGTACGCGCCGTACCCCCACCCCAGCCCCGTATATACGCGCCATACCCCCAGCCCCGTATGTACATGCCGTACCCCCAGCGCGTAGTGCTGGGGGTACGGCGCGTACATACAGGGCTGGGGGTACGACGCGTACATACAGGCTGGGGTGGGGGTACGGCACATACATACGGGGCTGGGGTGGGGGTACGGCACGTACATACGCGGGTGGGGGTACACCTGGGGTACGGTGCATACATATGCGGGTTGGGGGTATGCCTGGGGTACGGTGCGTACATACGCAGGTGGGGGTACGCCTGGGGTACGGTGCGGACATACGGGGGGTGGGGGGGTACGGTCCGTACATATGCAATGTTGGGGTACGCACCATACATGATGACACATACGATGTGGGTAATGGCGTGTACGTCGCGTAGCGGGCCCCCTTTTCCTTGTGCATCGCGGCGTACTTAGCTTTTCCGGCACTTTTTGGCTCCCGTAAAAATATAGCTGTGCGGAGTGCTGTGGGTACGAATCGTACTTGCTGGTCCGTAAAACACTGCCTGACTCCGTGCGGACGTCGCGTACGCGCTGTCCAGGATCGGAATTGTATGTATTTTTTAGCCGTACGGTGTTTTTTACGATTCGCACGGAAATGGTATTTCTGTACGAATCGTACTTGCTGGTTTGTACGGTGGAATTCACGGGTACGAGTCGTACGGAGAAAACGCTCCGTACGACCATTTGTACCCGGGTTTTACAGGATCGGAATCGGCACCTATATGTATATGTTTAATTTATTTTTACATTATATATATATGACTTATAATTTTTAAACATTTTGAAATATTTTTAAATATGTTTATTTTAATTATATGTATTATTTTACATAATTTTTCTAACCTAAATACAAAACAATATTTTTAACAACGATATTTCTGACATCGATATTTTTTTTCTAGATATTTTTGTACTTACCATAATGTAGATAGGATGTTGATATTCTCGACTTCGATATTCTTGCTCCGATATTTCTGTAGGTCGATATTCTGACCTTCGATATTCTGTCAGTGATTTTTTCAGATTGATGGACTATCCCCTAGATCCAGAGCGCCTGGATCAGGTATAGTGCAGGCTGCTCAGCCAGGGGCCTGCGGAGCAGCGGGCAAATATCCGGGAGAGCTGTAACTCAGTGCAGTGTGACTGGGCTGCGCAACAGATCGAGCCCATCTCCCAATCTTAGAGCCCTGGGATTGGACTGGGTGGAGGATGCCCAACGGGGGCCATGGGGAATATCTGACAAGCATTGCTTGTAATCTCCAAAGGTAATGAAACCTCCTTGTGAGGGTCTAGAGAGCCTCATGATTAGAGCTACAACAATTGAAGTGGCTTGAGATGAAGCGGCAAATATGAAGTGAAGGTGGGAGCAATGATCTATTCCCTAATGAGCACTTTCTGAGGTGCTGATCCTCTCTTAGCTATATTAGAGGCAGGGTCTCATATACTCTTGACAGAGTAGAAGAATTCAGCTGAAGTAAATGCCACAGTTTACAGGAGAGATTAACATGAAAATGCTTAATAGAATGAAACGTAGGAAAATGTGCATTTTCTCAAACATGCAAAATTGATTTTTGCAGTAAACACGCATTTCTATTGTAATTACCCTACTAGGCCAGACTAGGACTCTTCTGTTTTCTAGTTTTCAGTTAAATGTCTTCTTTAATAAATACATGCTTTTAGGAAATGCTGAACTATGCAATATGATCTGATAAATGATTCACACTTGGCTTGTTTAAACATGTCTTTTCTGTAGAATGTGCTGACTTTAAAATGTATTTCTTCTTTTTTCCTAAGCTACATGTTCTCATCGTATTTAGTTAGTTTTCTAGATGCCACATATTTACGATGCTGAATAGTGTATTAAAACTATAATGCTTACATGAAGCCATGAATCCCATGAGTTAATATCGTAGATTACAAATAGAATGTTTCTGACTTTAGAATAGTCCATTGTTACACAGTGGAATACTGAGGTGCCCATTACGATCCGGTAAAAAAATTCTCCGTGCGACTCGTATCCGGTCTTTTTACCGTACGAATCGTACAAGTGCCGTACGAACTGGCAATCACGATTCGCATGGTAAAAAGTCCATACGAACCGCATTGGGAATATTTCCCCACACGTCCTCGGGTCGGAAAATGTGTCCGACACGTCCTCGTACGATTTACCGTACAAATGTGAAAGGTGAAGTCCGACCGAGGAATCACGATCCATCCCGTGCGTCCGAGGCCACAACCGTATGGAAAAAACACCGTCCGCACCGAACTCCCATAGCAACCATGGAGACATGTGCCCGCATATGGGCCCAACACTCCCCCCAGCCCCCGTACGTCCGACACGTACCCCCCGTGTATGTACACCCCCACCCGTGTATGTACACCCCTGTACGTTCGAGTCGTACCCCCACCCCTGTACGTGTCGTACCACCGTCTATGTACACCCCAGTACGTTCGAGTCGAACCCCCACCCCTGTACGTGTCGTACCACCGTCTATGTACACCCCTGTACGTTCGAGTCGTACCCCCACCCCTGTACGTGTCGTACCACCGTCTATGTACACCCCAGTACGTTCGAGTCGAACCCCCACCCCTGTACGTGTCGTACCACCGTCTATGTACACCCCCCACCCCTGTACGTGTCGTACCACCGTCTATGTACACCCCCCCACCCCTGTACGTGTCGTACCACCGTCAATGTACACCCCAGTACGTTCGAGTCGTACCCCCACCCCTGTACGAGTCGTACCACCGTCTATGTACACCCCAGTACGTTCGAGTCGAACCCCCACCCCTGTACGTGTCATACCACCGTCTATGTACACCCCAGTATGTTCGAGTCGTACCCCCACCCCTGTACGTGTCGTACCACCGTGTACCTACACCCCAGTACGTTCGAGTCGTACCCCCACCCCTGTACGTGTAGTACCACCGTCTATGTACACCCCCCCACCCCTGTACGTGTCGTACCACCGTCAATGTACACCCCAGTACGTTCGAGTCGAACCCCCACCCCTGTACGTGTTGTACCACCGTCTATGTACACCCCAGTACGTTCGAGTCGTACCCCCACCCCTGTACGTGTCGTACCACCGTGTACCTACACCCCAGTACGTTCGAGTCGTACCCCCACCCCTGTACGTGTCGTACCACCGTCTATGTACACCCCCCACCCCTGTACGTGTCGTACCACCGTCTATGTACACCCCCCCACCCCTGTACGTGTCGTACCACCGTCAATGTACACCCCAGTACGTTCGAGTCGAACCCCCACCCCTGTACGTGTTGTACCACCGTCTATGTACACCCCAGTACGTTCGAGTCGAACCCCCACCCCTGTACGTGTCGTACCACCGTCTATGTACACCCCAGTACGTTCGAGTCGTACCCCCACCCCTGTACGTGTCGTACCACCGTGTACCTACACCCCAGTACGTTCGAGTCGTACCCCCACCCCTGTACGTGTAGTACCACCGTCTATGTACACCCCCCACCCCTGTACGTGTCGTACCACCGTCAATGTACACCCCAGTACGTTCGAGTCGAACCCCCACCCCTGTACGTGTTGTACCACCGTCTATGTACACCCCAGTACGTTCGAGTCGTACCCCCACCCCTGTACGTGTCGTACCACCATGTACCTACACCCCAGTATGTTCGAGTCGTACCCCCACCCCTGTACGTGTCGTACCACCGTCTATGTACACCCCCCACCCCTGTACGTGTTGTACCACCGTCTATGTACACCCCCCCACCCCTGTACGTGTCGTACCACCGTCAATGTACACCCCAGTACGTTCGAGTCGAACCCCCACCCCTGTACGTGTTGTACCACCGTCTATGTACACCCCAGTACGTTCGAGTCGTACCCCCACCCCTGTACGTGTCGTACCACCGTGTACCTACACCCCAGTACGTTCGAGTCGTACCCCCACCCCTGTACGTGTCGTACCACCGTCTATGTACACCCCCCCACCCCTGTACGTGTCGTACCACCGTCTATGTACACCCCCCCACCCCTGTACGTGTCGTACCACCGTCTATGTACACCCCCCCACCCCTGTACGTGTCGTACCACCGTCAATGTACACCCCAGTACGTTCGAGTCGAACCCCCACCCCTGTACGTGTTGTACCACCGTCTATGTACACCCCAGTACGTTCAAGTCGAACCCCCACCCCTGTACGTGTCGTACCACCATGTACCTACACCCCAGTACGTTCGAGTCGTACCCCCACCCCTGTACGTGTCGTACCACCGTCTATGTACACCCCCCACCCCTGTACGTGTAGTACCACCGTCTATGTACACCCCCCCACCCCTGTATGTGTCGTACCACCGTCAATGTACACCCCAGTACGTTCGAGTCGAACCCCCACCCCTGTACGTGTTGTACCACCGTCTATGTACACCCCAGTACGTTCGAGTCGTACCCCCACCCCTGTACGTGTCGTACCACCGTGTACCTACACCCCAGTATGTTCGAGTCGTACCCCCACCCCTGTACGTGTCGTACCACCGTCTATGTACACCCCCCACCCCTGTACGTGTCGTACCACCGTCTATGTACACCCCCCCACCCCTGTACGTGTCGTACCACCGTCTATGTACACCCCAGTACGTTCAAGTCGAACCCCCACCCCTGTACGTGTCGTACCACCATGTACCTACACCCCAGTACGTTCGAGTCGTACCCCCACCCCTGTACGTGTCGTACCACCGTCTATGTACACCCCCCACCCCTGTACGTGTAGTACCACCGTCTATGTACACCCCCCCACCCCTGTATGTGTCGTACCACCGTCAATGTACACCCCAGTACGTTCGAGTCGAACCCCCACCCCTGTACGTGTTGTACCACCGTCTATGTACACCCCAGTACGTTCGAGTCGTACCCCCACCCCTGTACGTGTCGTACCACCGTGTACCTACACCCCAGTATGTTCGAGTCGTACCCCCACCCCTGTACGTGTCGTACCACCGTCTATGTACACCCCCCACCCTGTACGTGTCGTACCACCGTCTATGTACACCCCCCCACCCCTGTACGTGTCGTACCACCGTCAATGTACACCCCAGTACGTTCGAGTCGAACCCCCACCCCTGTACGTGTTGTACCACCGTCTATGTACACCCCAGTACGTTCGAGTCGTACCCCCACCCCTGTACGTGTCGTACCACCGTGTACCTACACCCCAGTACGTTCGAGTCGTACCCCCACCCCTGTACGTGTCGTACCACCGTGTACCTACACCCCAGTACGTTCGAGTCGTACCCCCACCCCTGTACGTGTCGTACCACCGTCTATGTACACCCCCCCACCCCTGTACGTGTCGTACCACCGTCTATGTACACCCCCCCACCCCTGTACGTGTCGTACCACCATCTATGTACACCCCCCCACCCCTGTACGTGTCGTACCACCGTCAATGTACACCCCAGTACGTTTGAGTCGAACCCCCACCCCTGTACGTGTTGTACCACCGTCTATGTACACCCCAGTACGTTCAAGTCGAACCCCCACCCCTGTACGTGTCGTACCACCATGTACCTACACCCCAGTACGTTCGAGTCGTACCCCCACCCCTGTACGTGTCGTACCACCGTCTATGTACACCCCCCACCCCTGTACGTGTAGTACCACCGTCTATGTACACCCCCCACCCCTGTACGTGTCGTACCACCGTCAATGTACACCCCAGTACGTTCGAGTCGAACCCCCACCCCTGTACGTGTTGTACCACCGTCTATGTACACCCCAGTACGTTCGAGTCGTACCCCCACCCCTGTACGTGTCGTACCACCGTGTACCTACACCCCAGTACGTTCGAGTCGTACCCCCACCCCTGTACGTGTCGTACCACCGTCTATGTACACCCCCCACCCCTGTACGTGTCGTACCACCGTCTATGTACACCCCCCCACCCCTGTACGTGTCGTACCACCGTCAATGTACACCCCAGTACGTTCGAGTCGAACCCCCACCCCTGTACGTGTTGTACCACCGTCTATGTACACCCCAGTACGTTCGAGTCGTACCCCCACCCCTGTACGTGTCGTACCACCGTGTACCTACACCCCAGTACGTTCGAGTCGTACCCCCACCCCTGTACGTGTCGTACCACCGTGTACCTACACCCCAGTACGTTCGAGTCGTACCCCCACCCCTGTACGTGTCGTACCACCGTCTATGTACACCCCCCCACCCCTGTACGTGTCGTACCACCGTCTATGTACACCCCCCCACCCCTGTACATGTCGTACCACCGTCTATGTACACCCCCCCACCCCTGTACATGTCGTACCACCGTCAATGTACACCCCAGTACGTTCGAGTCGAACCCCCACCCCTGTACGTGTTGTACCACCGTCTATGTACACCCCAGTACGTTCGAGTCGTACCCCCACCCCTGTACGTGTCGTACCACCGTGTACCTACACCCCAGTACGTTCGAGTCGTACCCCCACCCCTGTACGTGTCGTACCACCGTGTACCTACACCCCAGTACGTTCGAGTCGTACCCCCACCCCTGTACGTGTCATACCACCGTCTATGTACACCCCCCACCCCTGTACGTGTCGTACCACCGTCAATGTACACCCCAGTACGTTCCCGTCGCACCCCCAACACAACCTCCTAAGTACGGGGCGCACCCCAGGCCCCAACATCACAACCGCATGTACGAGTCGTACCAAGCCACACACAAGGACAGCACCGTACAACCAAATGGCCCATGTACACACCGTACACACGCTCAAAACGCACGTACACAACCAGGACAAAACTAAACAACACAAGAATACACTATACGAATGGCACAAAGCCACTAAACATGGCCAACAAACACTACAAAAACACCTTCACTGACCTGCAACTGCCAAAAACAAACAGAGGCCCAAAACACCACCACTCCTTATAACACACCCACCCAAACTTCAAACATAGCCACACCCACCCATGGACCAATAAAAAGGGCCCACACACACAAACCATGAGCCTTTGCAACAGACTGACTGCTGCCAGACACCACAGAACCATACTACAAGCTTCACCACACCTTACACTTGCACACCTTCACACAACCACCTTCACAAACACCCCCTCATCACATTCACACACACACACACACACCTGCACAACCAAACCCACACACCCACAACCATCCACACCCCCCACCACCATCCACACCCACACCCCTCACCATGCCCACTAACAAGAATCCAAAGTTCAGTAACCGAGAGTTGGAGGTTCTTGTTGATGAAATCCTCAGAGTCGAGCCACAGCTCTTTGGAACATTAGTCAGACAGACCAGCATGGCAGCAAAAACAGCCATGTGGCAGACCATCGTCGATGCTGTGAATGCTGTTGCGGACACCAGAAGGACCAGGCAGGAATGCCAATCCAGGTGGTACGATCTGCGGAGGAGGGTCCGAGCCAAGATGCAGGAGGAACACAACCAGGCCAACGCCACTGGAGGAGGGCCCTCCCGCAGACCCGTACACTACCAGCCCTGGGAGGAGAGGGTGATGGCCATACTGCCGGTGGAGGTAGTGGAGGGATTAGAAGGACTCCGAGACCCGGGTGAGTACACAAACAACGCACCTCACATGGGGGGAACGTCATCCACAACCAAAATCACTAACAGGCACGCAACCACCCCAAGCTATCGCATGACTCAACCACACTCCATGAACACGCACATGCCACTACCGCCACCATGCCCCATGCACCCAGCTGGACAATGTCAAGTCACAGGCCACAGAAGACAACAACACATGACACGGTAACCCGGATGGCGGGAGGGTGGGCCCCAAAAAATCACATAGTGCAACTCAGAAGCAGACAAAAATGCCCTCTGCCCATATGGCCTAGGTCACAGCCAGACAAACACTGTGTCCCCACACAAGAAATACTCGCCAGCAAATGGCGGACGCTTTGCATCAACACATGGGGGTGAAGGCACTGTTTTGCACATGACAGCAGCTAATGAACAGCCAACATTGTGAAAGAGTGGCAGCACACACCACCACAGCAGCAGCGCACACACAGACACTACACCCAATGGGTGCCTGGAGATCAGAAACAAACTCACATCAACAAGCCAAGGGCCATTCAAAGATCTGCTAACAGTGTGTGCACAGGAAGCTGGGCTGAGGTGACAGAGGGTGACACACAGAGGGAGGGAGAGGGGGATAGAGAGGGAGGGAGACACAGGGAGACGGACAGAGGGAGGAGGCTGACACACGGAGGGAGGGAGAGGGGGACAGAGAGGGAGGGAGACACAGGGACACGGACAGAGGGAGGAGGCTGACACACGGAGGGAGGGAGAGGGGGACAGAGAGGGAGGGAGACACAGGGACACGGACAGAGGGAGGAGGCTGACACACGGAGGGAGGGAGAGGGGGACAGAGAGGGAGGGAGACACAGGGACACGGACAGAGGGAGGAGGCTGACACACGGAGGGAGGGAGAGGGGGACAGAGAGGGAGGGAGAGGGGGACAGAGAGGGAGGGAGACACAGGGACACGGACAGAGGGAGGAGGCCGACACAGAGGGAGGGAGAGGGGGACAGAGAGGGAGGGAGACACAGGGACACGGACAGAGGGAGGAGGCTGACACACAGAGGGAGGGAGAGGGGGACAGAGAGGGAGGGAGACACAGGGACACGGACAGAGGGAGGAGGCAGACACACGGAGGGAGGGAGAGGGGGACAGAGAGGGAGGGAGAGGGGGAAAGAGAGGGAGGGAGACACAGGGACACAGACAGAGGGAGGAGGCTGACACACAGAGGGAGGGAGAGGGGGACAGAGAGGGAGGGAGACACAGGGAGAGCAAATCAGCCGTGTGGTGTGTGGGAATGTCTGCTCGTCAGCAGGTAGACTGCGTGCATGTAGCCAAGGGTGGCCAGTGCCAGAACCCCCCCTCTTCCCCATGGCAAAACACAGGCCCATGTCACAACCTGTTCACGAGCACAACGACAGCTACCTGCATTATATAAGTGTGTGGATCCACTCCATGTGCACATGTACAGTGCTACACGGAAGGCACCAATGCATGGCTCGCCACACCTGCCCACTCCACTGCTGACTGCAGTCACACTTGACGCAGCAAGTAAGACTGTGCCACACATATTTAAAGGGGCCAAAGTGGTGTCCAAGGGACACACCCATGCACAAGTGCACTGTGAGTGGAATGCAAGACAGATCCTAATTCCAAGAGGAAAAGTGCCAACTTTGAAACTGATAAAACATGGATGTTGCATGGACCAAAATTAACATTGTCTCTCTCACACACAGGTCAACGTCGTGGTTCACCCCCCAACACTGGGGGGGAAGACTCACAGGACCCGGATCTGCGGGAGCCCGATCCCACCGGCAGCGACGACTCTCACCACTCTGTGGACGACCCCGACTGACCTGGCCCCTCTGGTGTCCAACCACCTGCAGCACCTGCATCAGGTACAACTGTGCCAACCACCACCCCCACTCCTGCCACATCCCAGGTGACACCCAGGATCCCTGCCCCACCACCACAATGCAGCCAGGCCGGCCAGGAGGGACACGGTGTCCCGGGCACCCAGGAGGAGGCAGGCGACAACGCCAATGCCACCCCTCAGGGGTCCCGGAGACCCGATGTACCCACAAGGGCAGGCCAGGTGCAAGTGGGCAGGGGTGGTGGGAGTGGAGGACGGCGGAGGCGCGAGCCTGACCAGTTGGCTGGGGAACCGGTATTTGCCCATGTCCGTAACATCATGGACACATACCGGCAGGACACCACGGGCATGGCCCAGGTTGTGTCCACCCTCAATGAGATCAAGGGGACCCTCGATGAGATAAAGACCCAGCAGGCCCAGCAACATGCGGAGCAACATGCCTGTCTACTGCAACACCAACGGAGGATGGAGGACAGACAGGCTGAGCAAGTGACGGTGTTCCAGGGGATTCACGATACACTCCGTCGGATGACCGACAACATGGGCAACCCTCCCTGTGCCCGACGGCGTAGAACATCACCACCCACAGGGAGGGATCAGGAGGAGGAGGAGACATCCGACGGAGCATCCCAAACATCGTCACGGCCTGCTGCTGAGGGTCCCCGCAGGAGGCCGGGTCGTTCACGGAAAGGACCGTGAGGGTCCGCGCTACATCACCATCTCCCAGGACACCTGGCCTGGCACCTGGCCCACTGGAGCAACAGCATCACAGCATCAAGAGACATTCTCTGCCACATGGCCCTGCTGGTCACTGTCTGACCAATGTTGACAAAGACTGTGGCATGGACTATGAGGATTTACATTGGCAAGGACACCAACTCCCCTACTGAACTTTGGATTCCAAACTCCCGGAAAGCCCCTCACTTTATCCCCCCCCCCCCCAATAAAAATTCACACCATGAAGAGAAGATGCCTGCTGGTTGCATTATTACCTTACATGTGTGTTGTAAAGTCTAAACATGCCTGAGCTCTCTTTTGACTCTAACCATCCACACCCTGGGGCCTGAGTCTGGCAGAGGACACACGGGTCACAGTGTATTAGGCAAGACAGACATGGCGCACCATACACACCCGTGATGGGCCCAACCAGCTGAGGGGGTGGCCGCACAACCGTGCTGACAGACACATTGAGTACACCAACAGTCATGCGCAGAGGTCAGGGATCATGTCCAGGGTCCTGGGGGGCACCCAGGTATGTGTAGACAGGTGGCAGAACCATGTCCTGCAAGCTTGAGTCCGGTGGATGCAGAGAATGGGGGCCTGACCAACGTTGGATGCATGGGGATGGCACATGTCACAATACCCACACAGTCATGGACATCATGCCCAATACACAGTCTCAGCCCACACACACAGCTTGCATCTTGCTACTCGACACATCGACACATAGCCACTATCAGGGAAAACCATGCCAGACATGCTGGATGCACCGTGGCAACACACCAGCATTGACGGAGAAGAGGCACCTTGGAGGCATAGGGACACCTTTATTAGTCATGTTTTCGGGATTGCAGAGGCAACTTGAAGTACACATGAACACATCTTGTGGAGTAACATGTGGGTCCAACACTGGAACCCCCCTTCTGCAGCACAAATGCGTGTTAGCCATGGAACTGGCACACAATTGTCGGCTAACAGCTAAACACCCACAGCTGCTCACGGAGAGACTGCCATACACCATTGATCCGCTGATGTGGAAGTCCCACACCATGTCAAGCCAATGCTAACCGTATGTGTCCGAGGGCAGTGTCACACACATTGATGCCATCATCACAATCCACTATCCCATCACTGATGACTGTCAACCAGGCAGACCATTTAGTCAGGTGTACACAGCTGCATGTCGTGTCCCATGGGGATGCTACATGGCTGCAGAGGAACCAAACATCGACAGGGGCAGTGTGCATACATCGTAAACAACTGCCACACCCAATACACCCCAGATGCATCCCTTACCCTATGGAGACTTCCAAACGTGTCCGTGCCTGTAACGCTGAGTCAGCCCACGATGACGTGTCCATGAGGAATAGCAGTGCCACAACAATGCAAGCAGCAGACGGCATGCGCAAGTACCTGGGGAAGAGAGACACACAAGAAGTCAGCCACAAAAAGCACAGCCACTTGCATGTGCATTTACTCGACACATGTATGGATGACAACATGCTAGGTCACAATTATGACTGGGGAAATACAACCATCACTGCCACCATCACTCCAGTGACACACCCACACACACCTCTGACTCACGTGCCATACATGCAGGTGGAGACACACATCACAACACATGCCACACGGGGACCAATGCGTGCACACTCAGACACTTGTACTCACCACTAAGCAAAGAAGTCGCGTATGAGCCGAGTCCGGATGTCCTCTTGCGGCTCCACATCCTCCACATCACTAGCCCCATTGCCAAGCCCTTCGTCCTCCACGGGTGGATGGTCCTCGTCATGTTGATCCAGGATGAGTGGCACAGCTCTCTCAACTGCCATGTTGTGCAGCATGCAGCAGACCATGAAGATTTTGCAGACCTTCGCAGGGGCATATGGGAGCGCGCCGCCGGTCTTGTGTAGGCACCTAAATCGGCTCTTCAGCAGGCCAAACGTCCTCTCTATCACTCGCCTTGTCCGGCCATGGGCGGTGTTGTAGCGGAGCTGGGCCGGCGTGATGGGGTTGCGGAGAGGTGTGAGCAGCCATGGCATGTTGGGATAGCCAGCGTCCCCTACATGGGAAGCACATGGACATCGTTAGAACTGGTGAAGCGGTCGTGCTGGTAGGCTATGCAAATTACAGGACAGACAGACTGTACCCACCAACAACACATGCTCTTTCGTTGCGCAGCTGCATCATCATTTCAGGCATCCTGCTACGCCTCATGATGTAGGCATCGTGTGCTGATCCTGGAAAACGAGCACAGACATGTGAAATCACCATGTTGGACTGACACACCACAAGGGCATTGATGGAGTGGTAGTGCTTCCGATTGCGGTACGCCACCTCCCATGCGTGTGGTGGTACCAAAGCTACATGTGTCCCATCTATGGACCCAATGACATGGGGCATCCGTCCCAGGGCATAGAATCCACGCTTGACCGCAGTCAACTGTTCAGGGGTTGGGAACTTGATGAAGTCATCCAGGTGAATCAACATGGCCTCTAAGAAATCATGCAGCACACGGCAGAACATGCTCTGGGACATGCCACCAACATGAGCTATGGTATTTTGAAAGGTACCCGTGGCAAGAAAATGTAGGGCAGCCATTACCTTCAGCTGGGGTGTCAGTGCCGTAGGATACCTGTGCTGCGGTTGCAGGTGTGGTGCCAGTCTCGCCGTCAACTCCAGAATCAACGGTTGGGTGAAGCGGTAGAGCCGGATGCTGTTATTCTCCTGCATGGCAGCCAAGTCCGGAATTGGTCGGGCAAGATACGGCGCTCTGCAGTAATTTGGAAGTGACAAGGAAGAGTGAGTGCACTACGACAACAATTCATATGTACTGAGCACATGTTAATCTGTCAATACACATATGCTACATAGGGAGTCAGGTATGTGCTACATGCCCAGGACACGTATGGATGCAAGGTGACACTCCTACCAAGACCCAGCTACACACGGAGATTGAGAACCTCCCCATGCCATGTCATGGGAATAGCTGTGTCCCAGTGCAAGTGAACAGCCAGACGCAAGACAGGAGTGACATACGCCCACACATCAGCAGAAGTAGGATGCCAATTGCAGAGACTGGTAGCGGAACACTAGAGCCACAGGTCACATGACATTACACTAGGACAGCCCACACACCTTGCCATGACTCACCACACATTCATTGTGAGGATGCAGACATGTCCTTGTCACGCTACTCCGTGTCCCATGCATACATGTGCACCTCACATCCGATACCACATGTGGCATGGTATGCGGAACAGTGTGCAATGACAATCTACACATAGACACATGTTGGTTGCTGCAACGGCTGCAGCTTTTGAGGGTGCTCCAACATCAACCTGATGGGAAGCCCCCACACATACATGACATAGTCACATTGTGCACCGTGGGTAGTGACAAGTCAGGTGTGATAACCCCTGTACCGGGCATCAGGGGACACTTCCGTGTGTTGGTGTCCGTGCCATGCCAGTGACGCTCACCCCAAATGTGCAGTACGACATGCACACATGTCAAAGGAGTCAAGGGCATGCCTGGCACACATTGCACCATCACACAGTACATCTGTAGACATCTCATCATACATCTGGTGCCTTCTCGACTCAGGAGTAATGTTCCACATCACAGGCCGTCACACCTGTGCCCCACACATGTAGTAATGCACAGACAATGCCTTGATGTCAATTAATGGACAAGTATGTCCATTCATGGACAAGTATGTCCATCCATGGACAAGTATGTCCATCCATGGACAAGTATGTCCGCCCTATCCCTACCTCTGTGCCGCCTGTCACCACTGTGATGTGTGAAAACCACTGTACTGCTGCGAAGAGGGCCTGTGTACGTTCCCATATCACTATGGGAGTGCTGCCGTATGTGTACCCATCGTGATGGCGAGCGTACAGGCATGTGTACGGCCCGTACCACTACGAGTAGGCATACGCAAGAACACCCATAGTGGTACGGGCCGTACACACGCCTGTACGCTCCCTATCACTATGGGTGTCCTCGCGTATGCGTACACGTAGTGGTACGGGCCGTACACACGCCTGTACGCTCCCTATCACTATGGGTGTCCTCGCGTATGCGTACTCGTAGTGGTACGGGCCGTACACACGCCTGTACGCTCCCTATCACTATGGGTGTCCTCGCGTATGCGTACTCGTAGTGGTACGGGCCGTACACACGCCTGTACGCTCCCTATCACTATGGGTGTCCTCGCGTATGCGTACACGTAGTGATAGGGAGCGTACAGGCGTGTGTACGGCCCGTACCACTATCAGTACGCATATGCGAGGACACCCGTAGTGTTAGGGAGCGTACAGGCGTGTGTACGGCCCGTACCACTACGAGTACGCATACGCGAGGACACCCATAGTGATAGGGAGCGTACAGGCGTGTGTACGGCCCGTACCACTACGTGTACGCATACGCGAGGACACCCATAGTGATTGGGAGCGTACAGGCGTGCGTACGGCCCGTACCACTACGAGTACGCATACGCGAGGACACCCATAGTGATAGTGAACGTAGGCACGCGTGTACGGTCCGTTGCAATGCATTTGGGGTGCCCTAGGGCCCCGGAACGCACCGTACCTGTGTGTGGAGCTCCAAATTACATAGGGGACACATGAGGGACAAGTATTAAGGCCTACATGCATGCTGGTTGTCATGGAGACCAAGTTCAAAATTTGAATGTGTTCTGGAAGGTGCACAGCAGTAGTCAGTTGGAATGAATCTACTTTGTTGCAATGTGTTTGTGGGGCTGACATCATGCAGGAGAATGAAACCGATAGAGAACACACAGACTGCTAGGTTTGAAGGGATTGGAGGAAACATAGGATGCAAATGTGAGTGACCAATCACTCTGTACTCCTGTGCATGAGATGGGCCAGCAAGGCAGATATAAGGCAGCCAGGTCCCATGAGGGAGCACTTGCCTGCACATCTTTGTATTCCACGACCCAGCTGCTGCTACTGATTCCCTGGAACCATGTCAAGGGCTGTGGAGAGGTCACAGCCATTCACCCTGGAGGAGAACATGGCTTTGGTGGATGTGATCCTCCCACGGTACCCCATGCTGTATGGGCGACCAGGTTATCAGGTGAGTTCAGTGTCCACTGGCATGGACTGTGTCCCTTTTTAGTGACTGTGACTTCTGCCATTGTGTCCAGGTGTGACACACATGCTTTGTACTGTAGGGGGGGTCCCAGGGGGGGGAATGCCTGATGTCTCCCAGCAGTGCCCTGAGACAGGAGGGGTGGGGGCCTATCACTCCCAGCAGTGCCCTGAGACAGGAGGGGTGGGGGCCTATCACTCCCAGCAGTGCCCTGAGACAGGAGGGGTGGGGGCCTATCACTCCCAGCAGTGCCCTGAGACAGGAGGGGTGGGGGCCTATCACTCCCAGCAGTGCCCTGAGACAGGAGGGGTGGGGGAGTGGGTGGGTGTGATGCACAGTGTGAGCCTGGATCATTGATTGTGTAGTTGCCCTCATTCCACCTGTGTCCTTTCAATGGCACGTACTGCTTTTGGCCTTCCCCCACAGGATCATGTCCCTATGACAAAGTTGCAATGCGTTGGATGCATACTATGCCTTGTTGTAAACAGCAAATGTGTTCTAATCTGTGTCCCCGTGACATGTGCAAGGTGTATTGATGTAGTGTCACTTGTTCATCCTCACAGGTAGACGCCTCTGCCAAGGAGCAGATATGGCTGGACGCCGTCAGCGCCGTGAGGAGTGCGGATGGTCGGAGGCGGCACCTGTCCCAGGTGAGGAAACGCTGGCAGGATATCCGGTGCTGGACGCGGAGGATCGCACTGCTCCTGCTGGGGGACTCACCTGAGAGCCACAAGAACCGCGGGCGCCGCCGTCTCTCCCACATCCAGAAACGTGTGCTGGCGGTGGTCTTTCCTGACTTGGACAGGCGTCTACAGGACATGCAGCAGCCGGAAGGGGGTAGGTAGATGTGTGTGTTTGTTGTGTTTCACCAGCATTTGTAAGTGCACTGTTCCATGGATACACTTCCAGGGTTTATGGTGCTGTGACGATCCTGTTACCCACAGTGTTGCAGGCCTCTCCTGCCTCCCTTCCCCACCTTGCAATGTGTTCCCTGGTCTCTGTGTAGTCACTCCATCACAAAGTTATGTAGCCTGACACCTTCTCCAAGTGTACAATGCCTGCAGCATCATGTGTGGGGGTGGTGTGTAAGAGGTTCAGTGACCTTGCCTGTGCCCTGTCCAGTTCTGGACTTGTGGGTTCCATGTCAGTTGGCACTAATGCTGATTTCAGACATGGGAGTTAATCTCTTGAGTGCGAGGCCTTCCAGCAGGCATGTCCCATGTGGTGGCCTGTCACATGATGTGCATGAGTGTGCGTTACGCATAGTGCTGGGATGTTAGCATGTGTTGCAGTCATTTCCATTCAGGAGCATGGAGTTGTGTGGCCACTACTGTCCCCAGGGGCATCTTTTCCTAGGTATCATGTGTGTAATCCGAGAATGCCGACAATCTCTGTGTCTACAGCATAGGTTGTGCTCTGTGCCATTGTCCCCTGGCACCATGTTTATTGACGTGAGATGTATTACAAGTGTCCACTGTCCAGCCTGACATGATTTTCCAAGTACATACTCACGGTGGCCATTGCCTGTGTGTTAGAAAAGGTAGACGGACCGGGAGGGTCGGCTGGGGTCAGGGGGAGAGGTCTCCGGGGAGAGCCGTCTCCAGCGATCGTACAGACAAGTAACTTCCCCCCCACAGACGAATATCACACACGGATAAGGTTCAGTGTTCTTTATAAGCACTTATTTAAGGTACGGTAAAATGGTACAAGGAGGTCTGGACTCAGGGGTCCCCTCGATTAGAGTCTCGCAAGGTAGGGAAGGGGGTAGCGGGACAGTCTATTTACCAATCAGGTAGTTCGGTTGAGGTGATGATGAGCTCACAATCCTCGAGCTTGGTGGTTAGGTGGTATGGGCCGCGGCAGCGCCAGCAGGTCCCGGTGGGGATGGTCGATACAACGGGCCGCGGCAGCGCCAGCAGGTCCCAGGAAGATGAATGTTGCAGAAGGCCGCGGCAGCGCCAGCAGGTCCCGGTGAGGATGGTCGATACAACGGGCCGCGGCAGCGCCAGCAGGTCCCAGGAAGATGAAGGTTGCAGAGGGCCGCGGCAGCGCCAGCAGGTCCCGGTGAGGATGGTCGATACAACGGGCCGCGGCAGCGCCAGCAGGTCCCAGGAAGATGAATGTTGCAGAAGGCCGCGGCAGCGCCAGCAGGCAGGACGATGGTTCACAAGAGCGGGCTACGGCAGCGCCAGTAGACCGTCAGGGTTGAGTTCACTCGGTGTCTCTCGACTCCAGGATACAACTGCCTTCCTGCTCCGGAGCTGCCTTAGTTATAGGGCTGGTGCCCTTTGATGTCCGGACCCTCGCACTTGGAGGTCGGAGGGTCCGGGATGAAGGTGTCCAGACACCCAGCAGGGGGTGGCGCCAGTGCCTGGGGGAGCTGGGGGCGATCGGCACCTGGCGGGGGAGAGCCCTTGACACGTCGGTCTCCCATTGACCTGCCAAGTGGTCCGCTCACCTCCTGGGCAGATAGTGGTGCCGGGATGTCGGGGCCGGCCAGGCCCGGGGTTAGGGTCGAGGGGAGGCCATGCGGCCGCGTGGTGCAGGGCCCAAGATGGCGGCTTGACCCGGCCGGGAAAGCCGGTGGGGCTGAACCCCGTGATGAGTAGGGGTCCGAGGGCAGAGGGTCCGTCGGGAGACGGAGTACAGGTGCTTGTCGCGGGGATATGCCAGGTGGGCCGGAGTTCGTGCCCTGTCGAGCGGGGAGGGAGCGAGCCGTCTGTGAGGCCTGTCCAACATGCGTCCCCCCCAGCTGAAGGCGGGGAGAGTCACCCATCTCCTTGGGGACTCTCTTCGTCGAGGCGGAAAAAGCGGGACAGGCCATCCGCGTTGGCGTGGTCTTGGCCTGGTCGGTGCTCCACGGTGAAGTCCATTCCCTGCAGGGAGATGGACCAGCGCAAGAGTTTTGGGTTCTCCCCCCGCATCTGCATCAGCCATTGCAGGGGTCGATGGTCGGTTTGTACCCGGAAGTGGGTACCGAAGAGATAGGGTCGGAGCTTTTTGAGGGCCCACACTACTGCAAATGCCTCCCTCTCGATGGTGCTCCAACGCTGTTCTCGGGCCAGGAGACGTCGACTGATGAAGGCCACCGGCTGGTCATGACCTTCGGGGTTCAACTGAGAGAGGACGGCTCCGATGCCGTGGTCGGAGGCGTCGGTCTGCACCACAAATTCCCGACTGTAATCGGGGGCCTGGAGCACCGGGGCGGTGCACAGGGCGGCCTTCAGCTCCTCGAAGGCCGCTTGACAATCAGGAGTCCAATTGACCCGCTTTGGCTGGTTCTTGGATGTGAGACCCGTGAGGGGCCCCACGATGCTGCCGTAGTCCTTCACGAACCGCCGGTAGTAGCCGGTGAGCCCCAAGAAGGCTCGGACCTCGGTCTGGGTGACGGGGGGCTGCCAGGACTGGATGGCAGCAATCTTAAGTTGTAGTGGGGCCACCAGCCCGCTCCCCACTTGGTGCCCAAGGTAGGTCACAGACCCTTGGCCAATCTGGCACTTGCCGGCCTTAATGGTGAGGCCGGCCCGCTGGAGGGCTTGTAGGACCTCTTGGAGGTGACGGAGGTGGTCGGACCAGTGGCGGCTGTATACAGCGATATCGTCCAGGTAGGCAGCGCTGAATTCTTCAAGCCCCGCCAAGACCTGGTTCACAAGGCGTTGGAACGTGGCGGGGGCATTCTTCATGCCAAAGGGCATGACCTTAAATTGATAGTGGCCATCGGGGGTAGAGAAGGCTGACCGTTCCTGAGCCCTGGGGGTGAGGCCGATCTGCCAGTAGCCCGCCGTTAGGTCGAAGATACTGAGGTAGCGGGCGGCCCCCAGCCGGTCGATCAGCTCGTCTGCTCGGGGGATGGGATGAGCGTCGGTCCGGGTGACAGCGTTCAAGCCCCGGTAGTCGACGCAGAATCTCAGTTCAGGAGCGGAGCCGGGGGCAGCGGCCTTGGGAACTAATACGACCGGACTGGCCCAGGGACTGTCCGAGGGCTCGATGACCCCGATCGTGAGCATCTTGGCCACTTCCTCCTGTATGCAGGCCCGTACCCGATCTGGTACGCGGTAGGCCCGGTGCCGGACAGGGGGACTGTCCCCGGTGTCTACGTCGTGCAAACACCAGGGGGTGACCCCGGGGGTGAGGGAGAACAGGGCAGCGAACTGCAGCAGGAGGTTCCGGCAGTCCTGGCGTTGCTCCGAAGTGAGGGCGTCAGAGAGCCGGACCCCGTCCACGGAGCCGTCCTTCTCCTGAGTCTTCAGGAGATCCGGGAGGGGCTCGGAGTCTTCTTCCGTGCCACTGTCTGTAGCCATCAAGAGGCTTAGTTCGGAGCGCACAAAGTGCGGCTTGAGCCGGTTGGTGTGGAGGACCCGAAGGGGGTTCCGGGAGGACCCCATGTCGATGAGGTAAGTGACGGGGCTTTTGCGCTCGACCACTTTGAAGGGCCCCGTCCACTTATCTTGCAGGGCACACGGTTCGGTGGGGGACATCACCCATACTTGCTGCCCAGGCTCGAATTCAACGGAGGAGGCATTGTGATCATACCACCTCTTCATGTCCTCCTGGCTGGCCTCGAGGTTCGCCTTGGCCATCTTCCTGAAGCGCCGGGTCTGGTTTCGTAAGGCCAGGATGTATTTGAAGACGTCTGGAGGGGTCGTTAGGGGGGCCATCTCCCAACCTTCCTTGACTAGGCTGAGGGGCCCTCGCACAGGGTGTCCGTATAGGAGTTCAAAGGGGCTAAAACCGAGGGACTTCTGGGGAACTTCCCGGTAGGCGAAGAGGAGGCACGGGAGCAGTACATCCCACTGGCGACGGAGAGGTTCTTCCAATCCCCCAATCATCCCTTTGAGAGTGCGGTTAAACCGCTCCACTAGTCCGTTCCCTTGGGGGTGATAGGGGGTCGTGAATCTGTAGGTGACCCCGCATTGTTGCCAGAGGGACTTCATGTATTTTGATATGAAATTCGTGCCTCGGTCGCTGACGACTTCTCGGGGGAAGCCTACCCGGGAGAAGATCCCCATCAGGGCCCGGCCAACCACTGGAGCGGTCACTGTCCGTAGGGGCACCGCCTCGGGGTAGCGGGTGGCATGGTCCACTAGTACCAAGATGAACCTGTGTCCTTGTGCCGTGCGGGGGTCCAGAGGTCCCACAATGTCTATCCCCACCCTTTCGAACGGGGTGGTGACCACGGGGAAGGGTTGTAGAGGGGCCTTCAGCTTCCGGCCACTCTTCCCGCTGGCTTGGCATGTGGGGCACGATCGGCAGTGGTTCAGGACGTCATTCCTCATTTTCGGCCAGAAAAAGTGGGTCACCAGTCGACTGTACGTTTTATCCTGGCCCAGGTGTCCAGCCAGGGGGACATCGTGGGCTAGGTTGAGCAGAAAGTCTCGGAAGCGGAGCGGTACCACCAGAACTCGACCGGCCCCCAGCTCGGCGATTCTTTGCTCGCTGTAGAGCAGGTCGTTGTCCCAGTAGACCCAGTGGGTTCCGGTGGTGTCTCCGGCGTTTTGGGTGCTGGCTTGTTGGCGGAGTCCCTCGAGGGAGGGGCAGGTCTTTTGCTCCTGGCGGAACTGTTCTTGGGTGGGCCCCCCCTCTTGCCGCCACTGAGCCAGATCCGGAAGGTCCTGGGGTTGCGCGTCTTCTTCGGTAGTCTGGTCCGGGAGGTCGGACTCGCCGTTGTCCTCTACGGGGGCAACCGGGGGCGGAGGTGCTGGCCATTCGGTTTCTTCTGAACGGGGGGCGGCACGGCCGGCCATGGATCGGGTGGTTATGCAGGCCCAGTCCGGAAGGCCCAGCATCCCCAAGTGCTCTCTACTCTCGACGGTGGCCCACGGGGAACTCTCGAGGTCATTCCCCAGGAGGCAGTCCACGGGGGCATCGTCCCGGACCGTCACTTTCAGTAGGCCGGAGACCCCTCCCCATTCAAACGGGACGCAGGCCATCTGGCACATGCTCTCAGAGTTATCTGCCGAGCGGACGGGGCAGAGAATGTTCGGCAGGATCTGCTCGGGCTTCACCAGGTGACAGCGGACGGCCGTCACGCTGGCGCCGGTGTCACGCAAGGCCTCGGCTCTCTGTCCATTAATGGTCACCCACTGACCGTATTTTCTGGTGTTGGCGGGTAGGGGAGCCCGCGGAACCATGTCTCTTCCCCCTAAGCATGCCAGGACCATGGCGGCCGGTTCCCACCCTTGCTGGTCCGGCTCACACTCCTCGGGTCCCTCCGACGACTGCTCTTCCCCCAGGGCAGCGGCAGCTACCTGGCGGGGCTTGGGTGTTTGGTTCAGCGGGCAGTTCGGATCGTTGGCGTAGTGGCCTACTCGCTGGCACCGGTGGCACGTGACGTTGGCTCGGTAACCAGGCCGCAACGGGGGGTTGCCCCGGCCGGCCGGAGGCGGGGTGCTGGCCACGGGTGTTGCTGGTAAGGCGTCTCTCCCTCGCCCCTGTCCCCCTCCTCCTCCCCGAGGACGGTGCTGGCCTTGGTTGCTTCTGTTCTGGTCGTGTGGCCCTTTCCGGCCCACCCGGGTGCTTTCCCACCGGTCAGCTTCGGCGGCGAGCTGCCGGGGGTCCGTCAGCTTACTGTCGAGTAGGTGCTGCCTGAGCTCGACGAAACAGTTGTTTGACAGGTGTTCCCATACCATAAGGTTGAAGAGTTGTTCGTAGGTGGTGACCTGACTTCCCTTGATCCAACCCTCGAAGGCCCGGCTGAAATAGTTCACGTATTCCACCCAAGTTGTACCTGGGATCCGGGTGCAATCTCTGAACCTCTGGCGGTACATCTCGGGCGTGAGGCCGTAGCGGGTTAGGAGGGCAGCCTTCATGTGGTCGTAGGACGACATTTGGTGATCGGGGAGCTGCAGCAGGGCATCGCGACCCTCGTTGATAAATCTCCCCCAAAGTCCGGCTCCCCAATCACTCCGGTCGATCCGGTGGGAGGTCATTGCGATCTCATAGGCTTTAAACCACTGTTGTATGTCGTCTTCTCGGACATACTCGCGGACCACATCCTTGGGGATGTGAACTTTTTTCTCGCTTGGTCCCGGGGTGTGTGGTCGCTCAGGCACCCCCAGTTCCTTATTCTGTTTGCGCAGTTCTATTTCCGCCAGTTGGCGCTCGTGCTCAAGCGTTATTTTCTTCTCTTCCAGCTCTCTCTGTCTCTGCTTTTCCTCTCGTTCCTCTCGAAGCCGCATATGCTCGAGGTTGAGTTTCTGTTCAGCTAACTTGAGCTCCCCATCCATCTTGAGTCGTGCCATCTCTAATTCGTGTAGTCTGACTCTGTCTCTTTCTCGTATCTCCTCCTGTGAGAGGCCCGTTCCCCGCTCCTCGGGAGTCATGGCGTTCCCCTCTGGTGTGATGCTGTTTTGGTCTGGTGTGGCGCTGCTTTGGTCGGAGGGTCTTGCGACCCCAGTTTCTGTCCACGACTCAAGAGCGCGCTTTAGATCATCCTTGGTACTCAGGCCGGTGGTAGCAATGCCAAGTTCTATGCAAAATTGTCTCAGTTCGCGGTGGTTGTATTCTTCTAATTTCTCCATTTGGAACTTCTCGGTGGAGCTGCTATCTTTGGTCGACATCGTGCTTTGTCGTGGGGCGAGCTACTCTCTGTACGATTACGCGTTGATTCGGATCGCGCCGCTGGCCACCAATGTTAGAAAAGGTAGACGGACCGGGAGGGTCGGCCGGGGTCAGGGGGAGAGGTCTCCGGGGAGAGCCGTCTCCAGCGATCGTACAGACAAGTAACTTCCCCCCCACAGACGAATATCACACACGGATAAGGTTCAGTGTTCTTTATAAGCACTTATTTAAGGTACGGTAAAATGGTACAAGGAGGTCTGGACTCAGGGGTCCCCTCGATTAGAGTCTCGCAAGGTAGGGAAGGGGGTAGCGGGACAGTCTATTTACCAATCAGGTAGTTCGGTTGAGGTGATGATGAGCTCACAATCCTCGAGCTTGGTGGTTAGGTGGTATGGGCCGCGGCAGCGCCAGCAGGTCCCGGTGGGGATGGTCGATACAACGGGCCGCGGCAGCGCCAGCAGGTCCCAGGAAGATGAATGTTGCAGAAGGCCGCGGCAGCGCCAGCAGGTCCCGGTGAGGATGGTCGATACAACGGGCCGCGGCAGCGCCAGCAGGTCCCAGGAAGATGAAGGTTGCAGAGGGCCGCGGCAGCGCCAGCAGGTCCCGGTGAGGATGGTCGATACAACGGGCCGCGGCAGCGCCAGCAGGTCCCAGGAAGATGAATGTTGCAGAAGGCCGCGGCAGCGCCAGCAGGCAGGACGATGGTTCACAAGAGCGGGCTACGGCAGCGCCAGTAGACCGTCAGGGTTGAGTTCACTCGGTGTCTCTCGACTCCAGGATACAACTGCCTTCCTGCTCCGGAGCTGCCTTAGTTATAGGGCTGGTGCCCTTTGATGTCCGGACCCTCGCACTTGGAGGTCGGAGGGTCCGGGATGAAGGTGTCCAGACACCCAGCAGGGGGTGGCGCCAGTGCCTGGGGGAGCTGGGGGCGATCGGCACCTGGCGGGGGAGAGCCCTTGACACGTCGGTCTCCCATTGACCTGCCAAGTGGTCCGCTCACCTCCTGGGCGGATAGTGGTGCCGGGATGTCGGGGCCGGCCAGGCCCGGGGTTAGGGTCGAGGGGAGGCCATGCGGCCGCGTGGTGCAGGGCCCAAGATGGCGGCTTGACCCGGCCGGGAAAGCCGGTGGGGCTGAACCCCGTGATGAGTAGGGGTCCGAGGGCAGAGGGTCCGTCGGGAGACGGAGTACAGGTGCTTGTCGCGGGGATATGCCAGGTGGGCCGGAGTTCGTGCCCTGTCGAGCGGGGAGGGAGCGAGCCGTCTGTGAGGCCTGTCCAACACTGTGTGTCTTGTAGCAATCATCTGATGATGCCCATTTGTACATGATTCTTTGGACAGGCGCACCTTGGGTATTTGGTGTGCAATCTTGAATTATTGCATCCCATGTGTATTTCACCCAGACTAAGAGATGTAAGTGCTTCCTGTGTCTCCACAGATGTGTCTCATGTAGGGGGTGGGTGGGGCGGCCATGGCCTACATGTCAAGACCTGTCATCTCCTTGCTCGGACTGGCCAGTGTGTGATGTTTGTCTGGACATACACTCAAGGTGCAGCGTGCCAGTCAGGGTGGGCATGTTCTCAGTATTACCTATGCTGCATGTGCCTCTAGTTCCTGGATTTGGTCCCTGCTCATCCCAATTTCCTGCCACGCTGTGTGGTGCAGATGCAGTGCTGTATTGTCCCCAGGGCCTTGCTCCTCAGTCAGATAGCCATGTCATCTCATTTGCTATTGTGTCATGCTCTCCATAGTTTTTCCATGGCATGGTGGGTCACACAACTGTGTCTTGCAGGGCCTACGTATGTACCTTGTTTTGTAGTTGTAACTCATCCTTTGTTTCAGGCTATGCACTGTAACCTACGTAGATTGTACTCATGTGACATATGTATACAGGTGTATGATTACTTTCTGTCTCTTCACCCTGCCCACAGCATCGTCGGGGGACACGGTGGGATACATGGACACAGACGGCGCGGAGGGACCGAGCACCAGTGCCAGCGGTGACATCGGGGCTGGCACTTCGAGTGGGACAGAGGCGGTGGAGAGTGACCCCGGGGACCTGTCGACTGGCACAACAGACTATGAAGCGGACGGGTCCGAGGATGATCACTCCGAGTGGGCGGTGGCTGCACCACCATCTGACAGCAGCCCTACATCTGGCACTGCCCCCTCCATTGCCATCAGCCGCCTCCCACGTGCTTGTGTCCCTTCCCAACGTGCCCGGTCACCACATGTCTCCTTCCTGCCAGGCACCGCACCCCCTGCCCCTGTCTCCACTGCTGCCGCCAATGCTGAGTCTGTGGACATCCAGCGGCAGTTGCAGATTGGTCAGGCTGCGATCCTTAATGTCCTCCATGGCCACAGCCAGGTCCTCAACAACATGGAGGCATACTTGGAGGGCATTCATTCATCGCAGGCTGACCAACGCAACTTGCTGAGGTCCATAAACTCCACACTGACTGCAGCAGTGGGTCTCCTGCAGCGCTACGTCCCACCCCCTACCCCTGCTCCTTCCACACTTCCCACTCCCATGCCTGTCCAACATACACCCAGACTTAAGCATGCACCCACCACAACAGACACAGGCACCACACCAGCAGGGAAGGTCCGCCGCACACCTCCTGACACGCACACACAGGGTGCAGTAGGCACACCCACTGGGTCGGGGGGCAAACGTGTGACACGCAGCCAGAGTGGGAGTCCGCATTCCACCCAATCCACTCCCTCCAAATCCCCTCCCCTCAGCTCTCCTGGCCACATCTCCCCCAAAGACTCCTTCATGGCCGCTCTGTCCCTGAGCCCCACAGTGACACCACCCCGCAAGCGGTCAAGGAGGTCCCCGGTCAGGGTGCTTGATTCCCCCCCCCTGTCCACACCCTCCCACAGTGGCGCTGCGACCCATCCCTCTGACCCCCCCCCCCTCCTTGGGGCCTGTGGTTCCTTCGGGTGCAGGGGAGTCCCTGGAGGACCTTGCTAAGGTGTGCAGCGAGATCCTGGCCTCCGCCTTTGGCCCTGCCCCACCCCCTGTGGTGGAGTCCTCCCTCCCTGCACCCACGACACCTACCCTTCACCCTCCTGTCCCTGCGGTGCCTGTTTCTTCCCCCCCACATGATGCCCTGACCCCTGTGGAAGACAACGGATTGTAACTGTGCAGGCAAGCTAGGGGACACGCATCCCACTGTGTCCCCCATCCAGCTGGGACTCCTGGACTGCCCTATGGCCTTTGTTAAAATTGGACTCACGTCATACTAGTTTTTTTCTCATGCTGAATAAAGCTATTTATTTTTGCCCTTGGAACACTCCTGCATAGCTGGCCTTGCTGTTGGTGGGGCTGCTACATGGTTGTGGGTGTTGGTCATGTGTTGGGTGTGTGGGAAATGTAGTAGTGTGCTGCTCATAGGGGGGACCCTGGGATCTGTGTGCCATCACACGGTGTTAGCTACCTTTCTCCATTCATGTAAGCAGTTGCTGCATGTTGCAATTGTCCCAAGGTGTATTCCTTCCTCTGTGTACCCTGACTTCTTCCCTGCAGGGTGTCCCCTGACTTTGGCACAGAGCTGTGTGTCCATTAGCTGGGTGTGTGACGTAGTCCTTCACCTTTGCACATGCATGCTGAGCGATGTCTCCACCTGCGTCATTCGTGGCATCCTTGGTAGTCATTGTACTTGTGTATGTGGCCTATTGACATGACTTCATGTGTACATGTTTTCTTTTCTGCGCTATGCATGCGTATACTCCCAGCCTCGAACACATGTGGTACATGTACTGCAGGGTCTTTGTGCACCTGACTGACATTTGTGGGCATGGTATCTGTGACTACTCCACCCTTTGCGTTCCATGGGCACTGCTGGGAGTGATGGGCCCCCACCCCTCCTGTCTCAGGGCACTGCTGGGAGTGATAGGCACCCACCCCTCCTGTCTCAGGGCACTGCTGGGAGTGATAGGCCCCCACCCCTCCTGTCTCAGGGCACTGCTGGGAGTGATAGGCCCCCACCCCTCCTGTCTCAGGGCACTGCTGGGAGTGATAGGCCCCCACCCCTCCTGTCTCAGGGCACTGCTGGGAGTGATAGGCCCCCACCCCTCCTGTCTCAGGCCACTGCTGGGAGGACTCTGCACACACCCCTCCTGTGTCTGGGCACTGCTGGGAGGACTCTGCAAACACCCCTCCTGTCACAGGGCACTGCTGGGAGGACTCTGCACACACCCCTCCTGTGTCAGGCCACTGCTGGGAGGACTCTGCACACACCCCTCCTGTGTCTGGGCACTGCTGGGAGGACTCTGCACACACCCCTCCTGTGTCTGGGCACTGCTGGGAGGACTCTGCACACACCCCTCCTGTCTCAGGCCACTGCTGGGAGGACTCTACACACACCCCTCCTGTCTCAGGGCACTGCTGGGAGGACTCTGCACACACCCCACCTGTCACAGGGCACTGCTGGGAGGACTCTGCACACACCCCTCCTGTGTCTGGGCACTGCTGGGAGGACTCTGCACACACCCCTCCTGTGTCTGGGCACTGCTGGGAGGACTCTGCACACACCCCTCCTGTCTCAGGGCACTGCTGGGTGGACTCTGCACACACCCCTCCTGTGTCTGGGCACTGCTGGGAGGACTCTGCACACACCCCTCCTGTCTCAGGGCACTGCTGGGAGGACTCTGCACACACCCCTCCTGTGTCTGGGCACTGCTGGGAGGACTCTGCACACACCCCTCCTGTCTCAGGCCACTGCTGGGAGGACTCTGCACACACCCCTCCTGTCTCAGGGCACTGCTGGGAGGACTCTGCACACACCCCTCCTGTCACAGGGCACTGCTGGGAGGACTCTGCACACACCCCTCCTGTCACAGGGCACTGCTGGGAGGACTCTGCACCCACCTCTCCAATTTCACAATATGTACGCTCATGACATTCACGGATGTGGGTACGCTCCATGCATTCAAGGTGGGGGTACGTGTCGTACTTACACTGTTGGGGTGGGGCTACGCTCCATGCATTCGAGGTGAGGGTACGAGTCGTACTTACACTGTTGGGGTGGGGGTTCGCTCCATACATACGCGGGTGGGTACGGGTCGTACTTACACTGTTGGGGTGGGGCTACGCTCCATACGTACGTGGGTGTGGGTACGGGTCGTACTTACACTGTTGGGGTGGGGCTACGCTCCATGCATTCGAGGTGAGGGTACGAGTCGTACTTACACTGTTGGGGTGGGGGTACGCTCCATACGTACGCGGGTGGGTACGGGTCGTACTTACACTGTTGGGGTGGGGGTACGCTCCATACGTACGCGGGTGTGTTTACGGGTCGTACTTACACTGTTGGGGTGGGGCTACGCTCCATACGTACGCGGGTGGGGGTACGAGTCGTACTTACACTGTTGGGGTGGGGGTACGCTCCATACGTACGCGGGTGGGGGTACGAGTCGTACTTACACTGTTGGGGTGGGGGTACGCTCCATACATACGCGGGTGGGGGTACGGGTTGTACTTACACTGTTGGGGTGGGGCTACGCTCCATACGTACACGGGTGGGGGTACGAGTCGTACTTACACTGTTGGGGTGGGGGTACGCTCCATACGTACGCGGGTGGGGGTACGAGTCGTACTTACACTGTTGGGGTGGGGGTACGCTCCATACGTACGCGGGTGGGGGTACGAGTCGTACTTACACTGTTGGGGTGGGGGTATGCTCCATACGTACGCGGGTGTGGGTACGGGTCGTACTTACACTGTTGGGGTGGGGGTACGCTCCATACGTACACGGGTGTGGGTACGTGTCGTACTTACACTGTTGGGGTGGGGGGTACGCTCCATGCATACGGGGTGGGGGTAGGGTCCGTACATATCCGTCCCCACGCTATGTGATGCTTGTGCAGGCCGTACCCAGGCCTTTGCCACGTGGGTACGAGCCGTCCCGCCATTGTTGGGGTGACGTGGGTGTGGGCGTGGTTCGACTCGTACCCACGCTCTTCAGGCGTGGGTACGGGACGTACCTGTCTGGTTGTGTTGCCTGTTCGCGTCGTGACGGACTTCCGTTGTGGCGGTCGCTGGCTTATCTGGACACGCCCCCACCCCCTCGTAGTGACCAGGGCCTGGGAGTCAGGTATGTCCAGGGCATGTGTGCTGTGTGACTTTGGTGGGGGGTTTGTGGCCTGCCCTGGTCCTGCCACCCCCCCCCCACCCCACTTTCACCCCTCCCTTAGTTGTTCTGACCTTCTGCAGCGTCTGCGTCCGAACCTGTGGAGGAGGTCGACTGCTATGAGGGCCGGGATGACTCGTAGGTTCGGGTCCATGTCTGTCCGTCGCGTACTGGTCCTCCTTGTTCGCGTCGTCCTGTCGCGTACGGGTCCTCCTTGTTCGCGTCGTCCTGTCTGTCCGTCCCGTAGTGGTACTCCTTGTTCGCTTCGTCCTGTCGTGTACTGGTCCTCCTTGTTCGCGTCGTCCTGTCTGTCCGTCGCGTACTGGTAGTCCTTGTTCGCGTCGTCCTGATTTCCCGGCAGTTTTTGGCTGCCGGAAAATATTCACCGTGCGGGATGACGTCGGTGCGAATCGTAATTCCTGGTTCGTGAATGGCAGGCTGCGAGCGTCCCGACGTCAGGTCGGTGCTTTCCCGGATCGCATTTGTAGGTTTATTTTGTTCGGTCGGGGTTTTTTACGATTCGTACGGAAATGGTGTTCCCGTGCGAATCGTAATTCCATGTTTGTATATTTTGACGACCGGGTACGCGTCGGACGGAGAATATGCTCCGTCCGACGGTTCGTACCCGGTTTTTACAGGATCGTGATCGGCGCCTAAATAGCTAATAGTTAAAACTGCAAGATTCACGTGAGAACTCAGAGTGAAGCTAACGCACATGAATGTTTAGCAAGCACGTTGACTCTTGTAGATAGAATCTTGTTGACTTTGTATGCTTACCATTGGAATGAAGGAAGAAGCAGTAGACATTTGGACTCTCTTCCCTCATTGGCTTTAGATTACTTAACACCAGAATGGATTGTTACATATGTTTTGTGTTTTATAATGTACGTGTTTCAGGTTAGAATTAAGGCAGTGCAGTCCAATCCTGTCCAGGCCATTCTTCTGCAACCATCCCCTTTTCCCTTAGCACTTTTACCCCCTTCATTGTAACCTACTGATGACGGTGATCTCTCTCACCTACTACTTTGTGGGTGTCGATATCTTTGACTGTTATGGCTACTGCTGTGACTATTTTCTTAACTTAACTTTGAACAGTTGTTACTGCAACTGTTTGCTGATGCTCATTTGAGAAAGGGACTCGGACGAGTTTCTGGAATTACTCTTCATGAGGAGTTCGGTTTCAATCTGATTCTATTTAAATGCTCTTTTAAATCTTGTTCTTTTCCATAAGCACTCTTTATGGGTTCTGGTAGGTTAGAATCTGATTAGAGTAGAATGGGGATTAACTACCTTTATGGAAAACATTGTAAGTTACTTGATTGATTCTAACTATGTATTTTCTTCATATTTCTGTATACAGATTTATCTGATTTACTAATTTGAATAATAAGACAAGTCAAATACTAAACTCATCGATAAATAAAGGTTTTCAAACTGATCCAATACTCTCATCATTGACTCAACTAAATGACTAAAAAGATGATGTCTATTGGGATGTTTTTTATTGATGCTGCATTCTAAAATGGTGGCAAAGATCCACTGCAGAGAAGAAGATTTTGGTGCGGAGTTGGAGACCCCTATTGTAAGTTACAGATTGAGCTAAAATTATTAAACAAAACATTTCCATGCCAGCACTCTCTTGACTTGAAGTCCTGGTGATGAAACCCATTGGCTACAGCTGTAACCGGAGTCAAAACTCTTGCTGAGCCATTGCACTCACACCTTGACCTTTTGTGAGCAAACCCACTCTGGTCTGACCCACACAATCCACAGATGAGAGGCTCAGACAGCTTGGTCAGTCAGGGAGATTCAATCAATGGCCATAATACTCTGCCACAGTGAACCTGAAGTGGGCTGCTTTGTTATCATTGATATTGGCTTGGATCCTATGCGAATTATAGTGTTCCCGAACTGTACTCCAGTAACTTTTATGTAGGTCACCCCCCTGTGCAACATGAATATGACCACGTCAAAGATAGCTAAAACCCCATTTATAAAGGATCTTATACAAGCACAGAGGAAAGATAGTACTGAGAGCTTAGATCTTGGTCCTTTTCAGATGGATTAGTCTTCAGCTGAGACAACTGGCACAATGGCGATCCAGATGCCGGCTACGAGAGCTGATCTATAACTTCTTCCATGTGAAATCAAATCTGAAATTTTGACCATATAACAGGATTTGGTGAAGTTCACATCAGATATGGATTAGAACCTGCAATGGACAGAGACCTGGCTCGGTCAGGGCACAGCCTTCATAGCCAAAAAAAAGCCAACAAAAAATACAGCCTCAGGTAACAGCCAGTTAAACTCAAAGCCCAGAATGTCTTAATTCTAGAAAAACGTGAAGATGGGGAGAACTGTTATCGGGGAAATAGTATCAGGATAAGAGCTATCTATACCGAGCTCCCTAAGGCTGACCGAGAGCAACACATCAAAAAACCTCTTTCATCAAATCCGCTCAGAGACCGAAAAAGACGACATATGCCTAGATTGCTCATAATGGATCTATACTGTCTATCAAAACAATCGACGCTTGACTGTAGGTGTCTCTAGGAGGGTGCACTTCTACAAGATGATAGAATGCATAATGTCAGTGACACAAAATCAGGAGCCCATTCTATTCAAAAGCGACACACTCGCTCTGAGTTGACACTAGTGACCTTATTCAGACATAAAATGATTGCTGAGGTCACCACCACTTTTTGTAAAACGTAAATACCTCATAGATGGGGACACCAGAATGCCGGAATTGTCCTCGAATGCTTAGCCAGGAGTTTCGGATGAACGCAATGATTCATCAACTTGGGAGAAACCTCGTACACCAAAAGAGCCGCATGCATGCGGATACAAAATTGCGAAAAAGGACAACGTTCACATGAATCTGAAGACTGATTGTTCGACTTTGGATAAGGGCCACAATTCTTGAAAATTCTGATTGCCGTACTTTCTTCCACAGGATGTGTGACATTTGACTTTCTATTTTCTCCCCGCTTCTTCTGCCCTCTACATTATCAAGCGTACCACCACTCTCTTTCTTATTATCTTGTTTGCCATTCTCGCTACTTGAAAGATGCATCATGATAATTTAGTCCTCGGGTCGCTTTGTGTGGTCGCGGCCAATCCTCTTTTCCTTTGATTCGTATGCTGCCCACACTCACAAGTATGACTGCAAACATCCTTACAGGTCTACTATCTGGTCCCTCTACAATTTCTTTTTCCTTATTGTTTGATCTGTTTGAGAATACGTTTATAATACGTTTATAACATTTTGGTTAACTTCAACACAATGTGGGAGGGAATAAGAGGGAGTTAGCAAACTATTCGCAGAGGAGGCTCGATGTTAACTTTTACAGGCTCATAGGTTACTCCTCGTCTCATCCTAATGCTAGGGGGCTCATCCAGCTAACCCACAAGCTCCAGTAACATTTTCCATGAGGAGCTTTGTTCTGCAGACACCTGGTAATATACATGGCTAACATAAAATTGATAACCCTCATGACGCGACTGGTTACATTGTTGCAGCCCTGTAGTTTGTTTTTCCCGCACCTCCATGCTGGGGTGGGACTTTATCCCCCAGAGGTCATTGGTGTACAGGAAGTGGGGGAACCAGGCTCATCACGCTCAAAAGCGCTCACCTGATTCTGCAGGATGCGCTGTCATAGACCAACAGAGGCCAGGCTGGGCCACTCCTCTTTCGTTTGCACATTAAAGGTCATCAACTCTTCATTCCGGTTATACGTGGCTCTCTATGGGTAAAAAGAAGCTGAGGACGGACACCTCACAGAGAGATAAAATCACCCCTATATACTCCTTATTGTTAAGGGCAGCGAGTGACATTTCTAAAGAAATTGAATGGGGAAACGTCCCTCCCAGCTGTCACTCAAATAGTGGCGGGAGAGGACTCTCTAGATGGGACATCACACCCCCGTTGAACTTCCGGTTAAAAAGAAGTGGGGGGAAAGAGTATCTCCAGCACGAAAATGGGTGGGTGTTTCCTCGGAAACAGGTGTTGACTCTATAATGGAGCTGGCAGTGGTCAAGTTGTTTCCAAAGTTTGAGGCATTGCTAAAAGTTTTGCAGGCACCCATTCTGTTTAGAGGGGATTGAGACAAACCTATGTAAATTTTTGTGTCCCAAGTCAGGTGCTGCCAACAATAAGGCCCATTTTAGAGCTCTCCCTAGCGAGAGATACTAGGGCTGCGAGCGTTTTTATTTGTAACCTACTTGCTGGCATATTTACTTGTGAAACTGTGTTTAAAAGCTGCCTAGAAATCGTTTTTAGGAATCTTACTTGGGGGCTTCTAAATTGAATTTTTAATTGGGGAATTTATTTAGGCACACTGACATCTCTCCAACACGCTTATTCTACTTTTCTCTGCCTCGCCCAGCCGTCTTGTGTGATTTGCTGTTGGCGGCGGTGGGCGCCATTTTAGGTAGGGCTGGGGGTGCGCTCTAGTCGCGCCGCCCTCCCGCCCTCCCAGGCTATTTAGAGCTGTTCATCGAAGCCCTCGCTGCCCATTTTAGAGCTCTCCCTAGCGAGAGATACTAGGGCTGCGAGCGTTTTTATTTGGAACCTACTTGCTGGCATATTTACTTGTGGAACTGTGTTTAAAAGCTGCCTAGAAATCGTTTTTAGGAATCTTACTTGGGGGCTTCTAAATTGAATTTTTAATTGGGGAATTTATTTAGGCACACTGACATCTCTCCAACACGCTTATTCTACTTTTCTCTGCCTCGCCCAGCCGTCTTGTGTGATTTGCTGTTGGCGGCGGTGGGCACCATTTTAGGTAGGGCTGGGGGTGCGCTCTAGTCGCGCCGCCCTCCCGCCCTCCCAGGCTATTTAGAGCTGTTCATCGAAGCCCTCGCTGCCCATTTTAGAGCTCTCCCTAGCGAGAGATACTAGGGCTGCGAGCGTTTTTATTTGGAACCTATTTGCTGGCATATTTACTTGTGAAACTGTGTTTAAAAGCTGCCTAGAAATCGTTTTTAGGAATCTTACTTGGGGGCTTCTAAATTGAATTTTTAATTGGGGAATTTATTTAGGCACACTGACATCTCTCCAACACGCTTATTCTACTTTTCTCTGCCTCGCCCAGCCGTCTTGTGTGATTTGCTGTTGGCGGCGGTGGGCGCCATTTTAGGTAGGGCTGGGGGTGCGCTCTAGTCGCGCCGCCCTCCCAGGCTATTTAGAGCTGTTCATCGAAGCCCTCGCTGCCCATTTTAGAGCTCTCGCTAGCGAGAGATACTAGGGCTGCGAGCGTTTTTATTTGGAACCTACTTGCTGGCATATTTACTTGTGAAACTGTGTTTAAAAGCTGCCTAGAAATCGTTTTTAGGAATCTTACTTGGGGGCTTCTAAATTGAATTTTTAATTGGGGAATTTATTTAGGCACACTGACATCTCTCCAACACGCTTATTCTACTTTTCTCTGCCTCGCCCAGCCGTCTTGTGTGATTTGCTGTTGGCGGCGGTGGGCGCCATTTTAGGTAGGGCTGGGGGTGCGCTCTAGTCGCACCGCCCTCCCACCCTCCCCACACCCTATATTATGTGTATTCCGGCCAGACGGCGCAGCGGGCTGGCGCAGCGGGAGCGCCGGATGCGCGTCGAATCCGCGCCTAAGCCAAGCCCGTCTGCGCCCGTCCGCGACCGGACACGGCCCAGGGCCCCAACCCCTGGCCCGGAGAGTAGAGTTACCTGGTGCAGGAGTGAACTAGTAAGTTTTTTCTCTATTTTGTGCTCTCCCGGTCGCCACAGCGTAAGGGTAGGGGAGAATGGAGGGTGTAGTCACTGCCAATTCCGCTTTAGCACAGCGCTAAATGACACTAGGGTTACCAATTCCTCGCTGTCATGCGGCCTCATTAATGTGAGGTCGCTTAGCTGTCATAAACACGATGTATATGACCTCCTCATCGACAAACATCCTGATCTGTTGTTCATTACAGAAACGTGGCTTGATGCCAACTCTGACCCCGATATCATTCAGGCCTTACCAGATGACTATCAGATGGTGCGCCTGGACAGACCGATAGGCAGAGGAGGCGGAATTGCGATCGCCTTTAAACAACAATGGGCTTGTAAACTAGAGCTAGTTAATTTGGCAGGATGTGAGGTGGGTGTTTTTCACCATAATAATCGATGGGAGCATGACTGTAAAGGGCCTGCTAGTTTACCGCTCACCAGGACCCATGGCCAGATTTAAAGGCAATCTTTTAGAGTGGGTCACAGAAACAGTGATAAGGAGGGACAAGTTTCTGTTGCTGGGAGATTTAAATATACACCTGCAAGACTCACTAGATAAAGGAGCGGTGGAGTTCCGGGAAGAACTTCACACCCTACAGCTAGAGTTAAAGGGGCAGCTTCCAACACACAACCGTGGGCAACTGCTAGACCCTATATTTGCCAATTGGGAGGACGTCTCAGTCGCTCCCCCAGTGCCTCTGCCCTGGACTGATCACTTTTTTGTTCCATTTATTATTCATTTGCCCAAACAGAAAGCTAGTGCTCCCACCCCTCTCAATTACCCTTGTCGCAGGTGGGCAAGATTCTCCTTGCGAGAGTTTAATAAGGCCCTTATTGCAGAAGGTCCCCCAGGAGGCAATGACGTGGTAATGGCAAATAAATTGCTCAATGACCGCATCATGGCTGCTCTGGACTGCACAGCCCCATTGGGCCGGTCAACTAAAGGTGCCCACAGACAAAAAACTGCTCCCTGGTTCAGTGAGGTGTTGCGCTGCACCAAAAAGGACTGCAAACGAGCAGAAAGACAATGGAGAGTGGCATATGAGGACCGGATGAAAGAGGCCTATCTCATAAAGAGACGATCCTATCATAATAAAATCCGGATAGAGAAAGCCACATTCTATGCAGACAGAATCCATGGGGCAGAAAACTCCGCTAGGGAATTGTTCAGCATATATACGTCCCTGTCTACCCCAAAGACCCTTACTCAAGATGAAGACCACTCAGTAGCGGCATGCAATCGCATTGCCAACTACTTTGGAGACAAAGTGTCTAAGATCTACTCTGCTTTTCCCGATATACCACCGGTAGTGGAAGAGCCCGCAGACTCAGTAGGAGAGGAAGCAGATCAAAATCTGCTACTCCGTTTTACTACTCCCTTACCGGAGGATTTAGTTAAAATTTGCAGATCTGTCAAATCTGGCTCCCCCCTTTGATCCTGCATCCCCAAAAAGGCTGAGTGACAGTCTGGAGACACTTGAACCCTACATCAGGCATCTGCTAGATGTCTCCTTTCGATCCAGTTCTATACCTGAGGATTGGAAACAGGCTGTGGTGCTCCCCCTCCGCAAGAAGCCCAATATTGGCTTCGAGAAGCTTGACAATCTACGCCCCATTTCTCTGCTGCCTTATTTTTCTAAGGTAGCGGAGAAGGTGGTAAACAAGCAGCTAATGAAATATATGGAGGAAAGCAACCTTCTTCACCCTACCCAATTTGGGTTTCGGCCCCGTCATTCTACGGAGTCTGCCCTTCTTAGGGCTACCGAAACCCTCAGGCAGGGTGCTGACGAGGGACAAATCATGGCTTTGATCCTCTTAGACCTCAGCGCGGCGTTCGACACTGTAGCACATTCCATCTTGCTACAGTGTCTGAACAAAGGTGGAGTGAGAGGGGCAGCGTTGAAATGGATTTATTCATTTCTTGCAGGTCGAGGCTTCCAAGTGAGGCAAGGTGATCATTACTCTGAGCGTATTGCTTTGGACCAGGGGGTGCCACAGGGCTCGTCCCTGAGTCCTACACTTTTTAACCTCTATGTTGCCCCGATTGCCACCCTAGTAGAGAGTCACGGCCTCCAAATGGTGTCTTACGCCGACGACACGCAGTTGGTGATCTCCCTGTCGCGTGCACCCGATCTTTCGGCGGACATCTTCAGAGCTTGCATGCAGGATCTAGCCGCCTGGATGTCCGCCAATTGTCTCAAGCTTAACGGAGGCAAGACCGAGGTGCTGGTTGTGGGGGGAGGCCGATCGGCATGGACGTCGGCATGGTGGCCACCATGCCTGGGTCCAACACCTATCCCGTGCCAGAAAGCAAAGAACTTGGGCATCTGGTTCGATACTGACCTGACCTTTGGCCCCCAGATCAATCGGGTGGTCGGTTCATGCTTCGGGACCCTCAAAAGTCTTAGGAAGGCACTGAAGTTTTTACCTGTAGGAGCTCGTCAAACCCTGGTGCATGCACTAGTCACATCGAAGATGGACTATGGCAATCTTCTCTATTTAGGGACTTTGGAGAAGAACTTGAGCCGCCTACAGGTCCTACAGAACGCCGCTGCCCGACTAGTGCTCAGATTACCTAGGAGAGCCGCATCCTCAGTGGCCCTCCGGTCTTTGCATTGGCTCCCGATTAGAAGCAGGGTAGAATTTAAAGCACTTTGCACATGCCATCGGATCATCAACGGGAGGTCTCCTCTCCCTTTGAAAGGACTGCTGACGCCTTATGAGCCGTCCCGCTCCCTGAGATCTTCCGGCTCAGGACTCCTGGCTATCCCGAAGGTGTCCAGAGCACGGATGGGCGGAAGATCTTTTAGGTACCTTGCAGCTTCTAGATGGAACACACTACCTACAGCATTGCGACTAGAACCATCAGAATCAATCTTTAGAGCCAAGCTTAAAACTGCACTATTTGAACAGTAGGGTATTCCTCCCTAGTAGGTTCCAGTGAGTATCTGCTCTTTAGCGCGGGGACACGCCGCTGGGCGTCACCAAGCGCTCTATAAAACCCCCTAAATAGAAAATAGAAATAGTTGCTGTACCTAAAGGCCAGGCCGGACTCTTAGGTATGATTGTGTTGCTTCTGGGGAGGCATTAGAAGGGTCTAGCCATTCTGTGTTTGAAGGCTAGAATGATATGCCATCTTTATCAGGTGGGCTGAGTGGGAATGGGTAACATCGAGCCGCCCAGGTCGCAATTGCCATAAGGCAGCAGGGTACTCATCTGGGTACACTCCAGCCAAGGGATAGTAAATAGATTGCCTCTACCTTGAATAGGTTACACACAGCATGAGCGGGAGATGCCACATCATTGCATTTACCCCCTGAATCTGCACCCTTAATTGATATTCTAACGAGGGCATCACCCATTAAGCATGGTGTGAGGGAGACTACAACTGACATAATGCTTGGACCTAATGCATAAGGTAAAGTAATGGCGCGATAACACCTTAGAGAGTGGCATCTTCTTTCCCCCCATGTCATAATAGTTAGAAGAGTTGGATGGGTGGGACGGATTATGAAGAAGACTATTGTGGGGGATTGTATTGTAATTAATCAAAGGCACCCCAGATTCACTAAAGCCCTTGTGCAGAGTAGTTTCCTTACCCAGGGAAAGGCTACAAGGATCAGGATTGTCTCCCTTAAGTATTTTTATCCCCCCATTCTTTCTATTCGGCTGGCACAGGTCGGCCTGGTCGGTGCATCCCAGGGTCTCAAGTGATGGATCAGAGAGAGGTACCTGGGATGGAACTATAATTTTGAAAACAGGTTTGCGCCCTTGTGACTGACTTACCCCACAACAAGTTGGACTCATCAGCCCTAGGCCCCAGGGAACTTTAGGTGGTGTTTCTTTTTTGTCTAAAACATGGAGTCCCCACATCCCTTCATTGAAAGTTATGACATGGAATATTTCTGGGCTAAAGTCTAAAGGGGATGATGCAAGGTGGCTGGAATTCCTGGGGGAACTCACATTGTGGCCCTGAAGGAAACTTGGGACACTGAAAAATCTTTTTTTAATATAGATTGGTTTTCCTCGTTTTTAAAGTTGTGACCCCTTCTACAGCGGGCGTGCTAACGGTGGTCTCCTTAGTCTAGTCTCCATCAAGATCCCCTATACTTTTGCCCTGGTGGAAAATAACTAGCCTAATTTGTTGGCATATGAGTCAGTGTTTATAAATAACTTCCTCTCGGTGGTGAATATTTACAACTCCTGTGGCAGGAGCACCGATGCAGAACACAGCTTCACATGGAAGTAAGTTCTGGAAAGCTATGGGGAGAAAAGGACCAACTACTACCAGGTCATAATACAGGGTGATTTTTTTTTTTTTTTTAAACCGTTTATTACAGAATCCAAAAAATATACAAAGATGGGCCTACAACCTTCGGGCCGGCTGCTAGCAAACAAAAGGAGCATGTAATACAGACAATAGAACGCACGTTGCGGCAAAAGGGAATTCACAGGAGTTGAAAGAGGCGTTGGCAGCCACACCATCCGGACCCCACACGACGGTTTCCTTTTTATATAAATAACAACAAAAAAACAAGTCCACAAGGCAACCCACAGTCAGAAACAACAGCATGTGCTCCCCTAGGGGGGGGGCCCCACTGATTCATAGGAATATCGAGGGGGGGAATAGGTCAGGACGGGGACTAAGTAAACTCATTGCCCAGAACCGGGAAGACAAACAGACTAAGGAGACGGGGCCGGTGACGGATCAGGCAGTAGCGGCGGGGTACAGATTCCCCCACGGTAAGCGTTCCAGGGGCCCCATACTTTCACCCATGTCCCAGGCTTACCTCTTGCAACATACACCACCTTTTCCCGAAACATACACCAATCCATGTTGTCCTTCCACGCCGAGACAGTCGGCGACCTCTGGGAACCCCACAGTTGCGCAATGTCACGTTTGGCCACCATATATCCCAGAGTCGCCCACCACGTCTGCGGCACTAAGTAGTCGGTTGGCTCCCATACATTTAAAAGACATCTCCTCGCCTCAGGCAACAGCGGCACATGCGTAACTACCTGCAAAACCTCATGCACACCACGCCAGAATCGCACCACCTCCGGGCATTCCCACAGAATATGGAGAAAGGTCCCCAAAGAACCACACCCACGCTTACACAACCCGTCCACAGCATAGCCCATATGCATCAGCCTCAGCCCCGTAACATAGACCCTATGGAGTATCTTGAGCTGGACGAAGCAAAGGCGGGCCGGTATGGCCACCTCTTTCGGGGAGGCCACCGCAGACACCCAGTCCTCGTCATCCAGCTCCAATCCATCAGCCCCCCACGCCTCACGAAGGCCGGTCAGCAGTCCCGAACGGTCATTGATGAGCTTTTTGTAAATTAATGAAATCGTGCCGTCCGGGACATGCCCATCTAGCACTCTATCCTCCAGAGGGGAGTACTCCGGGATGGAGGCAACGTCCGGAAATACGGAGCACAACGCATGACGGATCTGCATATAACGAAAGTACTCCCTGTCCTGCAGCTGGAATTCTGTCTGCAGCACATCGAACGTTTTGAATCCCCCCCTCGTCCAGAGATCGCCCACCCTGCTGATGCCTATCATGTCCCATTTCTCAAAGCCCTTCGAGGTCCACAGGGAGCCCAGCCGCTCAGATGCGTATAGTGGCGTCGCCCGGGTCAAGCGATCCTTCCACCCCATCGCCACGTTAGCCGTGTGCCACACCCGTACCATGACCCCCGTGGGGCCCGTCAGCCGCGCGTCATGCGAGCTAGAATAAAGCGCCCGATTATAGTCACCGCCCGGCAGTAACATTTTATCCATCTCAAAGGCCGGGTTTAGGGCGGGCCCGTAAAGGCCGTGATTGATCGCAGCCAGCTGGGAGGCCCAGTAATATCGCTTGATATCTGGGAGGGCAACCCCCGTGTCGTACCACGGGAGCGTCAGCTTCGCCAGGGCGATACGCGGCCGACCCTCCCAGAACAGTCGGCGCTGCAAACTCTCCACCTCGCGAAAGTAGCGTGCCGGGACAGCGTCCATTGTATTCTGCAAAGCATACAGGAAACGTGGCAGCGACATCATCTTAAACAATGCCGCCCGGACGAGCGGCGAGAGCGGCAAGCGCTTCCAACGCGCGACGTCCTCCTTCAGGCGCTTGAGGGGGGGAAGCAAGTTCTGGCTATATCGGGCCTCCGCGTCCATGGTAATGAAGACACCCAGGTACCTAAATCCCCGCGGGGCGATCTGGATAGAACAACCCCGCGGAAGGATAGGATCCTCCCCAGAGAGGACATACACACACGATTTAGCCCAGTTGATGACCAGGCCGGAGTTGAGGCCAAATGAGTGCAATACATCAACCAGTACTATCAGTGATTTACGTGGGGAAGCCAGGTACAGAAGAATATCATCAGCGTAAAGAGATACGCGGTCCTCATACTCGGGGGTCCATCGGAGACCACGAATAGAAGGTTCCCACCGCAGCCACTCCGCCAGGGGCTCCAGGGCAAGCGCGAAGAGGACCGGTGATAATGGGCAGCCCTGCCGCGTGCCCCTGCCCAGCTCAAACGGAGCCGACACTCTACCGTTTACAACCACCTGCGCCAGCGGTCCCGAGTACAACAATTTCACCCAACCAATGAATCCCGGGCCAAACCCAAACTTCGCCAGTGTCGCCCAAATATATGGTCACTCAAGTGTGTCAAACGCCATAGTGGCGTCCAGGGATGCCAAAATGGCCGGTTCCCGTATAAACGGGACACGCGCGAGCACCCCATGCAAGCGCCGCAGGTTAAGCGCAGTGTTGCGATGGGGGATAAAGCCGGACTGATCCTGGTGAATCAAATCGCACACCACGCCAACCAGCCGATTGGCCAACACCTTGGCGAGAATTTTGGGCTCCGCATTCAGCAGCGAAATAGGCCGGTAGGACGTGACCCGGTCCCGCGGCCTCCCCTCCTTGTGAATGACCACGATAGTAGCCAGACGCTGGTCTAGCGGGAGGGAACCCGCCGAACGGGCCGCGAGGAACATCGCACGGAGATGCGGCGCCAGCGTATCCGGTCGCAGCTTGTACAATTCGATGGGAAGACCATTAGGACCCATGGCCTTGCCGGAAGCGACCGAGCGTATGGCGAGAGCAATTTCTTCAGAGGTTGGGGCGGCGTCCAACGACACTCTGTCCTCCTCCGAAAGGGAAGGCAGCGCGATATCCCTAAGCAGGGCATGGGAATCCTCTTCCGAGCGGGAGGACACCGGGGAATACACCCCACGGAAATATTCTGCAAAGCAATCGACTATTTCTTCCGGTTCCGTGACACACACACCATCCAGTTTCTCAATTGACGGGACAACTCGACTCGCCCTCTCCTTTTAATCCAGCCACGCAATCAATTTCCCAGCCTTATCACCCACATCATACAGTCTCCCCTGTTGCTCTCTACTGAGGCCCCTGGCCGCCTCCCTGACGAGGGCCTTATAGGCCGCCTGCTTGAGTCGGAGGACATGTAATTTGTCATCCGTCACCCCACATTCGAGGTCGCCCTCCAACTCAGTTATTTCAGTTTCAACACGGATCACCTCCTCCCGCTCGCGCCTCCGGGAATGGGAAATAAGGGACAGGGCATCCCCCCGAATCACCGTCTTAAATGCCTCCCATAGCGAGACCGCAGATGACACCGACCCCACATTATCATCAAAATATCGCTTAAGGGACTTAACCAACTCTGCGCGAATGGTGGGGTCACGCAGGTACCAGGGATTAATCGGGGCCACCCTACCCTCTCCCCTCGGGAGAATATCGAAGTGCAATAAGAGCGGGGAGTGGTCTGAAATACCCCGCGCCAAATGGCACACCTCCCCGATCCTCCCCGCATGCGCCGCCGGCACCAGGACATAGTCTAGTCTTGATAGACTGCCATGGGCCCCGGAATGAAAAGTGTACTGTTTCTGCGTAGGATGTTTCAAACGCCAACAATCCACCAGCCCCAAGGCATCCAATAGGCCAGACAACCACGCTTGGGCACGGGGGAGATCCCTAGGGGGGTGACGGTCCTCAATTCCGGAAACCACAGCGTTAAAATCCCCCCCAACCACCAGAATCCCCTCCGGAAGGCCAAGGAGGAGGCACCCCAGATCCGCAAAGGTGGTCGTCTGCAACCCTGGCGGGACATAGACAGAAACAAAAATAATCACTCTGCCCTCCATTCTACCCACCAGAACCGTGTAACGTCCCCTGTCATCATGGAGTACCTCATCAACTTCCAACGGGAGCGAGGTCTTGGCCATGATGCCCACACCCCTTGAACCCGACGTGAAGCCCGAATGGGCCAGAAGGCGGTAGCCCCGCCGGTTCATAGCACGAAAGGAGTTGCCAATGAGGTGCGTCTCCTGCAGAAAAACTATGTCAGGTGAAATTCGTTTCAGGAACTGCAGGACCACACCTCGCTTTATCCTGTCCCCTAGTCCATTAACATTCCAGGACAAAAGACTCAGTCCCCTACCCCCCATCATAAACGAAAGCAATCACTCGTCCCCCCGAGAGCACTTGGGGAATAGCACGACAATACTTTTGCCTTGTGGTACAAATGAACAACACCCCACCCCAACCCAACAAAACTCCCCCCTCCCTGCACCCCTGCATGAGCCCAAATAGCCCCCCCAACTTGCAGTGTGCCTGTCGCCCCTATATAGTTGAAACTAGGTAAACCCCCTAGAGGACGAAAGAGTACCCCTTCGAGACCCCGCACCACCTACAAAGGAGGGAGAACGAGTACAAAAAACGAGAGACCCTAAGCTTGGCCGAAAGCGGCAGCATCTTCGTCCAGAGTGAGTCCCAGTATCAGCACCTCAGTCCCGGTCCAGTGGGCCTTCTCCTCCCGCAGCCCCCCCCCGCCATCCCGATCCCGACCCCCAGACAAAGTGTCCAGCCAGTCCCCGGCCGCTTCAGGACGGTCAAAAAAGTGAGTGCGACCATCCACCTCCACCCGCAGCCTGGCCGGGAAGAGCATGGCGTATTTTAAGTTCATGTCCCGAAGCCGCCGCTTGACGCCCAAGAAGCTCAGTCTCTGCTTCTGGACCGCTTGGGTGAAGTCAGGATAAAAGTTCACCTCCATGTTCTCCAACTTAATCGGCCCTTGCAGTCTGGAGGCTTGCAGAATTGCATCCCTGTCCCGAAAATTAAAGATACGGGCAATAAGAGGCCGCGGAGGGGCTCCGACCTTCGGCCTTCCCCCGGGAACTCTATGAGCCTTCTCCACCGCAAAAAATTTACTCAGTCCCCGAGGCTGGAGATGGGTAGTGATCAGGTCCTCCACAAAAAGATCCGCTGCCGACTCCTCCCGTCCCTCAGGTACTCCGATGATGCGGATATCATTCCTCCGGGCCCGGCTCTCGGAATCCTCCAGGTGCCGATCCATGAGCGCACTCGCCTGACGAAGCCGGTGTACCTCCGTCTGAAGGGCCGCCACCTCAGTCGTGAGGCCCGACGCGGTGTGGGCCAAAGAATCGACCCGGTCGTTGGTCTTCGAGAGATCAGCTCTCACCAGGTTGACATCAACGAGGACCGCGTCGATTTTATACGCTAACGTGTCAAACCGCTGGCCCACCGAGGCCTTCATCTCAGCAATGGCGCCCATGACGTCTTGTAGAGTCAGATCTGTGGGCAAGTCCGGGGCATCCGGGGGGCACTCAGAAGACTTGTGCGGTCCACCGGGAAATCCCTTCGGGAGGGTGTAGCGGTCCATGACGTTGGCCTGATGTGCGGCGCCACGCCGGGTCGACTTGGCCTTCAACCGATCTCCATCTTGTTTAGTGGCCATCGTCGCGGGTCTCACACCCTCACCAGCCACGCAGTAAAAAGCGAGCAATCAAGGCCACGAGCTCCGGGGGGCCACCCCAGGACGGCGGAGCGGGCCACAGCAGGCAGGCAGGCAGGGTCTCCCAGCGAGGCCACCCCAACACCAAGAGCGCCGCGATCCCACTTGCGAAGACAGCAAGGAGGCGCGAAAGTGAAAGTGAAAGTGCGGGGTACGCGACTCGCCAGGCCCAGCCCGCCGTTGTTGTTCACTTTGCCACCGGGTCACCCCCAAACGCGAATCCGGGGTCAGGAGAGAAGTAGGCCGCAAACTTCAATCGGTGCTCACTCCGGCACCCGAGGTCCGATTCGAAAACGGGAAACGGGTACCGCCTCGGCTCAGGCTGACCGACACAGATCCCTCAACCGATGCAGGATGAAGTCAGGATAAACGTAGGAGGTTGCGGAGGTCCTCGGGAGCCTCGCACCTACGCGACCATCTTGGTTGCGCGCTAGGCTCCTCCCCCATCTACAGGGTGATTTTAATGTTTATTTATGTCAGCAAGGCTGTGTTTTTGTAAAAGGACCATTAGATGTAACTCCTGCAGTGACACACTTTGAACATTCAGAGCAAGGTAACTTGCTGGAGGAGTTACTCGCCGCTAGTAACTTGTACTGTCTGGAGCAGACAGGGGAGGGCAAAGCTATTTCATCATTTATTGGCACGGGCTGCTCTTCTACTATTGATTTTATTATTTTATCTGTCCCTTTTGCCTCCTTAGTTAAATCGCTGAGCATAACTTGGAATAACTTTAGTGGCCACAATCCCATAATGCTGGACCTGACATGGGAACTAGTCATGGATGGCAAGGCAAAAAAAGGTCTGCCCAATAATATCCACAGTACTAAGGACATGGCTCAACGGTTGAAGCGGGACAGGGTTATATCTGAGGCATTTTCAGAAAACCTTTATACAGTAAACGCGGGAGATGTTGCCTTATGCTTAGAAAGTGGCACACAGGACAAAGGAGTTCTCGATGCCTTTAGCAGACTTTGTGAGCAGATCACCTCGAATCTCTTGTCCCGTGATAAACACAGGAACAACAAAAAGGAAAGGTGGTTTGATGGTAGTTCCTCCAGGACTTGTGGGAACTTAATGGCTGCCTTGAAGCAGCAAAAGGAACAATTGATTAACTGAATACTGAACAATGCAAACATTCACCCCTGTCCATCATCTGTTCTTTTTGCAGTTGTTGCCCTAAGTGGGAAGGATATGCGCAGACATGCAGGGCCGGACTGGGAACCGAATCCGGCCCTGACAAACTGCTCTCCTGGCCCCGGAGAGGGTGTGGAGGGGGAGAGGGGGGCTGGATGCGGCCGAGCTGTTTCGGCTGATTTTGTTACAGGGGGACGATATTGCTGGCCCCTGTAACAAAAAGAACGGCCCCCAGGGGCTCAAAACCAGCCCTCACCCTGGCGGCCCACCAGGGAAACACCCGGTGCCCACTACTGCCAGTCCGGCCCTGCAGACATGAGTCCCATGCTCACTACGCCTTCAGATTAAAGTTAGCCTGGCTGATGAGGGGTGTAAGCCCGAAATCAGTCCCAGGATGCTTGTTTCTGGTCCAGGGAGGATCTGGCCTGGCAGTTCGGGCTGGACTGTTCCTATGTGGAGCAGGGTCAAGACTGATTTGCATATGGCTGGGTCTAAATTGGAAAGGCGTGGCATGCAAAAAAGCGTTGGATTCAACCCAGATCTGTGACTGGGGGTGAATGTTTGATTAATTTAGCATTCCGTCCATTATCGGTCCCAAGATGCTTGTTTCTGGTCCAGGGAGGACCTGGCCTGGCAGTACGGGCTGGACTGTTCTCATGGGGAGCAGGGTCAAGACTGATTTGCGTATGACTAGGTCCAAACTGGAATGGTGTGGCATGCAAAAAAAGATTAATTTAACCCAGATCTGTGACAGGGGGTGAATATTTGATTAATGTAGCATTCCATCCTTCATCTGTTTTTTTTTGCCCTTGAAGCAGCGGCCCAGAGACGAGGACAAGTTTAGGGCATGTAGGAAAGTGTATAAACTAGTGACGTTGCGGAGGAAAAAGGAAATCAAGGTGCAGGCCTGGGTGGAATTATTGCAAACCAGTGTGAATACTAATAGCATTATATTCTGGGAGATTGTAACTAGACCCTTCTTTGCAGGATCAGTAAACTCTAGGGTGGACTGCACTATCGCTTCTGATATATGGGTCACCAATTTTGAGGGGATGTATAGGAGGAAGGATATGGAGGGCTCTGATATCTCGTGAGTGCCAGGAAGTGACATTTCACAACTGATTGTAAGCACAGATAAAATGTGTAAAGCCATCTCTGCCACGGCTGGGAGCTAAACACAGGGACCAGATGGGGTTCCCCCCGACCTCTATAAAGCCGAACTCCAAACCTGGGCAAGAAACTGGCTTTTAATGCGGCTTGCAAATGTGGCTTCCCTTCCACCTGGACCAGTGCCAATATTTTACCAATCTTCAAAAAAGGGACGAGGGACATTCAGCTTTGTTATCACCCTATTTCTCTTTTAGATTCAGCTGCAAAAGCTTTGGGGAAAGATGTCCTGGGGCACCTAACTTGCTGGCTTGATAACACTAACGTAACATCTGAGCTACAATATGGCTTTAGACGGAGGACAGGGACATTGGACCAATGTGTCAACCTGCAGTTGATTGTGGGTGAATATACTGTAGCCAAGGGAGATTGCCTTCACATGGCTTTTATGGATCTTACCTCAGTGTTTGACCGATTTAATAGATCCAAGCTTTGGTCTCTCCTTTTGGATTTGGGCATAGAAGTTGAGTTAGTGGCTTTTAGGGAGCTTTTTTTTCCAATCTATCTGCCTTGGTGAGGTATGATGAGAACGGCAGCCAGACTTCCTTCTATGGGGATACGGGTGGGGGGGTTAAAGCAGGGGTACATCTTGGGCTTGACAGTTGCCTGTAGGGATATTCCTAGAGCGGGCTCTAAATTAATTCCTGCTTTGTTAAATGCAGAAGACATGACTGCATGGATTGCAGAGGGCCTCCAACATCTTTTGGATGCCTTTGTAGACTTTATGGATTACTTAGATCTGTCAACCAACTACACCAAATCACACACAAAAACGATTGGCTGTTGGCCATTCCAACAATGTCTGAGGAAAAAATAGAAGAAGTAAAAACTATTTATGAAAGTGCCTTGAAGTTGTTACACATCCATTGCGAAGACGTGAGGGTCGAGTAACGAAACATTTGTGTGCCAGAAGAGAATGTTCTTCGTTGCCCATGTCGTGTTCCTCCCAGAGTCATTCAGCCATGCAGGTGTTGTATTATCAGTTTTTGGCTTGGTGGGAGGAGATGGTGTGTGGCATACAAGGAAATACAAGAATCGACCTGTCTGAGAGACAGAACTACAATTCCCATGATTCTGGCTGAACCGGAAGTATAAAAGCGGCTGCGGGGTTTAGCACGCTGCAGATTATTCTTGCTGGCTCTCTGAAGCGGAGCTGCTTTGTGTTTGTATCAGAGTCTTCTTGAGGGTTAGGGTGCAGTGTACCAATCAAAGTTAAGATTGTTAAAATGGTGGTGGAGTGAAGGTTTGCTCCCTAATCACAGCTCGGCTTTGTCTATGCAAACAAAGCAGATGTTTCTTTTTGTGTTGGAATGTGTTTCCTTAAAACATTTATGGTGAAGTATTTGCCGGTGTTATTCCTAAGACGCAATTCTTCACCTTGCCCGGGTAACTTGTTTGTATCTGGATTCTTTGGTATTGGGTTAGAGAAACAGCTGTGAAGGTTACCAAAGAAAATGCAAAGCCACTGTGTGAAAGGAACGTGGATTCCCTGCAATATTTTGAAAGACTTTCAGAGTATCAATTTTGTTCCTGAGATAAACAAAAGTCCTAAGGAACTTATGAACTATACAAAAGGAAGTTGAGCTTATAAAAATGAATAATCACTGATTCCTTGATTGCTATGGCAAGACTCTGTTGCCCATAGGAACATTTATTAGGGCAACGTTGAGTCCTGGTTGGTTCAATCCCTGTGAGGCTTGTCTTCTTGTTCTATTTGGTAGGTATTCATGATAAAAGGGATGGGTGAAGGAAATGTACCAGTATAAAGTTGAGGTAGATAAACGTGCATATGTAGTAGTTCTTCTGTGACCGTGATCGGCCCTGGCCAAAACATAGTCCTATTTCTATGACCGTCCCGGTTTTTCACTCTGAAAATTGGGTCATCCTACACCGGCTTAGTTATTCAATACTTTAAGAGAAACCCCAGGTGTAACAGATACAATGTTTGAAGCAATCATCAAAGGCTTTATAAAACCAGGGAAGGATCCCCTGACTTTTGGGTCTTATCGCTACATAGCTCTTCTAAATGAAAATGTTAAAATCTTTACTAAGGTCCTAGTGGCCAGACTGAACATGATATGATTGGACCTAGTTTCTCCCTTTCAGTCTGGGTTTATGCGGGTCTCCATACAACACACAACTGGCAGTCAATTTGATCAACATAGCTAAAAACAGAATACATGCATTTTCCTTCTCTCCCAACATGTGGAGACGGCCTTTGAAATATTGGGCTAGGGATACATTCATGTTTCTCTCTAAGACCCCCATAGGACCAACAATGACTGCTCCTACCATTGCAAATAACATCACCGCTAATCCTGTATTGAAAGAAATGGGGAATTATTAGGTCACATTCAACTGATGAGAGGAACTCAACAGAGTTGTCCTCTATCACTTTTAATTTTTGCTCTGATGATGGAGCATCTCATACAAAAAATTATAAATAACCCGGTAATTAACAGCATTAGGGCAGAGGGTAAAACATATAAGGTGGTGCTCTTCACTGACGATGTCCAGTGTTTTTTTTACTACGCTCGCTGAGTACACAACCACTCTTAAAATTATACTAGGTGCATTTTCTAGGATATCAGGATTTAATATTGACTACAATAAATCTAAAAGATGGGTGTGGCTGATCCTACGCAGAGCGCAAAGCCGATTCTGCAGTCGGTGGGCTTTGAAAATATTGCGAAACCTCTACAATAACCTGGCATATGGCTCAAACCCCAGTGCAACTCCTCTTTAAAGGTTTACATCAGTGGGGTAAACTGGTCCTGTCCTGGACAGCCAGAATCAACAGCATTATAATTAATTTTCTCCCTCGGTTCTTGTATGCGATAAGCACTCTTCCACTTCACATCCCTAAACAATTCCTAAAATACATAAAAACTCATCTCCTGGAGTTCATTTGGAAGGGACTGTTCTCCAAGGGTGGCAAGAACAACTCTCTAAAAGAGCCCAGTGAAAGGGCTCTTTTATACGGCCGGGCTGGCCGTAGCGGGCACTGGTCGTTTTACTGGTGGGCCAGAAGGGTGAGGGCCAGTTTTGCAACAGTGGGGGTTGTTTTTGTTACTAGGGGCCGGTTTTGCAGCAGTGTTGCAAAATCGGCCACCTGTAACAAAAGTACTGCTCCCCCCCACCCCCCCGGCCAACCCAACATAATTGCCAGGGATGGGGTGCGTTCCCACTCCAGCCCTGCTTATACAAGCGTGACACTGTGCAGTTTCAGGGTAATGCCGAGATGAAGGGTCACAAGAACTGACATCCTTTGAGATGCTATTTGATTGATGTAGGAAAGTAGCATCTGCTTCCATGGTTACCCCCACATTTTGCTTGATGTGATGCTGTTTATGACTAGTCTGGCTGGGATCCTGCTAACCAGGACCCCAGTCTATCTGATTTCTCCCTAAATTGTTGTGTTTAGTCCTTAGGTACATCCCAGATTGGATACTGGGGTACCCTTATCAGTCCCTAGTATATGGTACTAAGGTACCCAGGGCATAGGTACCGCAGAGGTCCCGCATTGGCTGAAGCATGTATTATGCCACACATGTGAGACCATGCAAAGTGGAACTACAGGCCTGCCATTGCAGGTTGTTTAAGTTGGTGCTTGCACCACTTACTAAAGATATAGGTTTTCTATATCTAGGGTCACTGCACTTAAAACCTATAAGTCACCCCTATAGCAGGCCTTTGCAATCTTGAAGGCAGGGTGCTTGGTTCTAAGTTGGAGGGTGCCCACGCATGAGCAGTAAACCCATGCAGCCTATGGAGTCCATTCTCCTGGGTTGTCAGTGAAGTAGCCATATACTATATAGAGGGGCACCGCATAATTACTCGATGACCATCTCGAAACTGGCTGCAACTAATCCTATTATGTTTGGTATCAAACATGTTGGGATCATTCTCCCACACCGTAAACAGAGTGGGAGATATGATTCCAAGCACTGGAAGAGCCCTCCGTTAGGCTCTCAGTGTTCCCGGTGCCAACCTTCTAGACCCGGACAGCACAAAATGGTTGCTGCAGACCAGAGACACATTTCTGCCCTCCTGCTGCTCGAGCAGAGGAATGTGGAACAATAGGCATCCTGTCACAGGGAGGTGTGACCACCTCCCAGACAGGATTTAGTGTATTGGGACCGGGTGGGTGCGCTTGTCAGCGCCAGAAAGTCTACATGAGGGGCACACTTGGTGTCCCTGTGCATAGTCCAGTTCAAACCAGTGCAGTCCCTAGATTCGTTGTGGGATAAGATTCAGATCAGACACCACTTCTACCGTCTGGGCTCTTTGGACTTCGCTGGACTTTGTTTGGGCCTGACGTTGTCTCCCTGCCAGTCTGCTACATTGTCTGTGCCTGTGCATCATACGGGAACGTTCCAAGGAATGTGAAGCATCAAAGACACCTGAAGAAATCTCCCTTGGAGTGAAGGAGTCACTCCTCTGCATTTGCAGGCTGTGCAACACAGTCAACTGATCTGCTTATCCTGAGGTCCTCCAGACTCTGCAAGGTTCTGCAAAACAGGTGGTGGTTTTCCACAGCTCCCGAGGCCTGCGCTGTCCTCTCACTAAGTTTGAGGCCAGTATCCCTCGTGGCGGCTGCAATAACCGAACTCCTGTGCACAGCGTCCAACTTGCAGTTGCAAAGGCTCGTTGGCTTCCTTCCAAGAAGATCTTCGTGCTCCAAGTAGCCCCAACCTCAATCATCTTCTGTGACCAGAATCTTCAGCCAAACCACATCGTGTGCATCATGGCCTGCATCTTTTGGTGAGCTGCTTGAGGTACTCTTGCAACTCTGGTGCCTCCGGCCTGTTGATCCATTAGAGGGTCTCCCTTGTTACTTTTGGGCTCCCCTGATTACTCGGGCCTACCTGACTCCCCTGCTTTTGGTGAGTCCCTTGGTCCTTGCTGGTTCCAACGTTGCTCCTTCTTTGATTCTTGCATTGGTTGCTTTTGCCAAGGCTTCTTGGTGCTCCCGCTGCACACCGACCCCTCAGCACTCAACATCCTTCGTGGGACAGCTCATGCACAGCTCCGGGTCCCAATCAGCATCACCTGATCCTCACAATTGCAGAGTCAAGGTCCTTGTCATCCATCCTGCAATACCTCACATCGGAGGGCATTCGTCTTCCAAGTCTCCTGGTCACTACTGAGTGACATAGACTCTACCCCCGCTGCTTGCAGGTACCTCTCATCAAGAATCCATCCTTGGATTCCACCGGACAATTTCTCCTTCCTCCACAGCAGCACTTTCCTGAAGTCCTCCATTGGGTTCGACTGCGGTTTCCGACACCACTTCACACATATGTACCCGGCTCCTCTGGTGTAAGTAATGTGGGTACTAGGGTATCCACGCATGGGTTGGCTCTCCAACCTTCTGTCTTCCACAGGGTTTCTTCAGGGTCCACTGGAAAGGGTCCTTAATCTTTAAAAATCCAACCGCGACTTGCACATAGACTTGTACAGAGCACGCAGTCATGTTCCCACACTGCACACACTCTCCGTGGGGTCCCTATCTACTTACCCTGGGTGGTTCTCTGGGTCCCCAGCAATTCTACGTCCTCTTGACATTGTTCTGACTCGAGTCGTGGTTCTTATACCACTTTCTTAGTGTATGGTTTGATCCCCACCTGGGGTCCATTATGTATTCTGTGCTATTTACTGTGTTTCTTGCTAAAGTTATTATGTGCATTGTGTTTATCGCCGTGTTGGAGGTACTTGAATGTACTAGAGAGTATTATATAATATATACATATTTTTTAAAATACTTGGTGTGGTTCTTTTCACTCAATCTATGCTATACGATTGCATTCTGATAAAACAAGCAGCTTTACACTCCTTCTGGACTAAGCCTGAAGGCTGCTCTCCACAGATACCACTTAGAGAGCTTTCTAAGGTTGTCCACTTACATAAGTGGACATCATATACCAGGCCAGCTTTTCACAATTGGCCTTCAAGCCAGAAGGCTATTTCACGCCTATATCAAGCCCTGGTACTAAACACAGACCCTATAAGTCACGCTTACATGGCCAAATTGAAGGAATGACTGGCTACTGAACTAGACAAGCATTTGCAATGCAATAGGGGTCACATTTTGTTATAGTTAGAACTATTGGTGCTGTAATGGCATTGTATTTTGTGAGAGACAGAGTGCCCGAGGGTACTTGACGCTCAGTAGTAGCGTGGTCCGAGCAGTCCAAGGCTCCCTTGAGGTGGAGGGGGATACGGGGGGGGGGCAGACATGGGCCTACAACTCAAAATACACACTCTAGCAGCAATAAATTATTGTCCAGCCAAATCCTCACTTTTATAACATAAGCAGTATTTTAATTTTAATGCTGTCAGCAGAAAGGGAAATACAACATCCACAAACAACTACACAGTTACCCTGAGGTCTGGACTCAGGTGTTTCCTAGACAGTTTCCTGTGTCCCACTCCCTCCTCACTCTAGTAGAAGTAGTTATTTTCCATTGACTATTCGGAACATCCTAGGTAAGCCCCACTAGCAGTCTGAGCCACCAGTCCACTCTAATTCTATTGTAAAGATAAAAGTGTTCCAGCACCGAAGCGCTATCTAGCATGCAATTTTCCCTGGGGCCGATTGACCCTAAATTCAGTGTTACCTGTGCTTGCAGGATCGGAGTGTCTGGAGTCCTTGAGCGTGCCACCTCTGCAGGCGCTGTAGCAGCAGCAGCAGCGGGTTCAGGTGAATTCACTCCACATGGCCCAGATGGTCTGCACTAGATGATTCCCGAGGTCCTCACACGCTCTCGCACATTTGCAGCAACCAGAGTATCCCAGCGGCTCCTTCTTGGAGGGTAAGTCTTCTGTCTGTCCCACGGTGGGGGTTGGGGGGAGATGATGCAAAGTTCCTGATTAGGATCACTCATCCCAGTGTAGGTGCTCAGAGGTTCATACTATGACCCCACTCCTCTGGTGAAGTTCTGTGTCAGTTCACACTTCTCGCTTGTCTCAGTGACCCCCACGGCACGTGCGGTCACAGTATCTCCACTGTACACGGGCACCAAGCCAATCAGCACAGCAGATGCCTCCACAGTGGCCCCTTATGGTATACGTGGTCACAGGCTCTTCATAGTGCAAGGGCTACAGTGCCCCTGCACACAGATATCCGTCCACTGGGGCCCCTCACGGCATACAGGGTTGGCGATGCTTCACTGTACATTGGCTCTGACCCGATCGGCACACCGTTGGTTACAGCTCACTTTCAGGCAGCCCCTTCTGGCAAGCTGTGTTGCCAACGTCTCACTGCACATGGATTCCAGCCCGATTGGCACATCAATGTCTGGGGATCACTTCACAGGTTACCCCTCCTGGCATACGGAGGTAGCCAACTTGTCCTGCACACAAGCAGTGATCCAATTGGTGCAGCAGCTGTTTCTTTACACCTTGCTCAGGGAATCCGATCAACAGGATTCCTTACTGGACCTTGCACACTCTAACGCTCTCATCTTCCTCACAGTGAACACTGGTATTGCCAAGCAAGCAGGCACTGGTGCTCCAGGATCCAGGACAGGGGGTCTTCGATTTCCTAGGTGATGTCGCCTCACCCAGCGGGGAGACTAGCAGGCCATGGCACATGGTCCCGGTCAAAGACAGACATCTTACAGAGCTTCTCCTTGCGCAGCCAGACTGGCTACTTCACAGTTAACAATTATTGGGGTATGAAGCTCTCCTTCCTATAGTGCATTTCCAAGATACCAAACGTGATTTAGGGTCTGCGTCTTTGAAGTTTATGTTGGTGGTCAGTTTCTTTTGAAGTGCCAACTCCTCTGCCCTCTCTTCCTCTTAAAAGCAGTCTGTCACAGCAGGAGCAACTCCAAAGATTATAGCCCCACACCACAGGCCATGGGAGTGACTAGAGTTCACACCTGGATGTCAGCCACATTGATATGTGTACCAAAAGGTTAGCCCAGGGCCTTAGCCCTACTCTTAATGATTCCCTCACCAGCCCCATCTCCTTCCTGACGTGCACAGGCCCCTTTCTTGTGACCTCTCTCTGAATTAAAGAGCACCCTTTCAAGTGTACAGGGGAAGCATGGTTCTCCCTTCTCCAGTGTGTTTCACACAGCTTATAGGAATGCAGCAATACATACATCTGTCTGGGGGGTTCCTCCACCTCCTCATGTTTCCCCATGCGCACCAGGGTCTCCCAAAATGGGACCCAATGTCTGCCATGTATTGTGCCATTTACAGGCACCGATACGCCCAGCACATGCATTTTACCTACACGCACTCCATAGCACTGTACCCTTCCCGTACAGTACCACTCATAGGCACACATACAACCAGCACATGCATTCAAAGTGCATGCACTACACAGTACTGCATTATCCCTATATTGTACCCTTCCCAAGCACACATACACCCAGAACATGTTCACTACTCATGCGCTGCGCAGCACTTCACACAACCTGATGTAGGCCAAGAGGTGAGTTAAACACACAGCAGCAGAACTTTGACGAGTGAGCCTGTAGGCCTCACTCCAGTGACAGGTTAAAAAGGACCTATTCACTCCTTCTGATCACTACCGTATACTGCCACCACCACACTTGTGCTGCTTAACTCCTGGTAATGACAGTAGCCTTTCACCACTACGAGGGTAGCCCTTTGGGGACCACTCTCGGTCTAACAAGACCTCAATCCGTGAGACAGGCCTATGTCCTGGCGCACATGCATAATCTGTGTTTGCCTATGACAACAAAAATCTGCATCAGAGATCCAGGTACCAATACAATTGGGGCACTCAGGGCAGAGGTGCACATCCATTACCATGTGGATGACTTTCCGGCCCAAAACAACATTCAATCCTCACAGGCAACTTAAATTATTGTTACTCTCCATCATTTTCCATTGGAATATGACTCCTAATGTTGGCACTCTCCTGGAAACGTAATTCCATACACTGTGAACAGAAGGGACTATAAGTTAATTTGTCACATTCTAAAATCTTTATGGATGAGAGTTCCACTAATTTCAGTATTTGTGGTGAAAGTTAAGGCACTTTCAGCATGTCAAAATGTTATCCCATTCTAGGATTCAACACGTCATTTTTGAGAGAGAACAACTTTCCATTAAGGCGTTTTTACAGAAATGATGTTTCATGGTTGAAAAATTAAATTAGCCTGCATTTTTCCATAAATTCACATATTTCCACTGTTCCACTTCAGAAAATAAATCTAACTTGTATGAGACATCTAATTGCCACACCATCAATTTGTCACCTGCTTCCATAGTTTTCTACTGTCTTCTTCACCACAGTATTCAAAGTGATGATTCACAGTCATGACCAAAGGACAGACCTTTTATTGTTTCCATAATCCAGTACCCCCAAACACGTATGACATTATGCTCCTCCTTAATGGATTAAGTGCATTCTATAAGATCCATGCTGTTGAAATTGATTTGAAGTCATTAGAGATGCACGCTTGAGACGAGCGGAAGTGGAACCCTGGTTCTTGTGAACTCGGAATGGAAAAATGGATGTATCTTTTTTGTTAAGTTTTGAAACCACAGCCATATACTCAAATGTTATGTTATACCGTATTTATATAGCGCACTTTCACCCTACAGGTTTCTTGGCACTGAAGTAGAGAGAGGCAGTGTTCCAGCAGTAACATTAGCCATATGCTTGTCTGAAAAGCCACGTTTTCATGAGATTTCTAAAGCTCATATAGGGGGATATTTCAGGACATTTTGGTGGCGATAGGGGCTTTGTCTTATTTACAAGGCAGCGTTAAACCACTTAACGTGGCTTATTGTTGCCTTGTAAATAAAGCCTCCTTTCACGCTATATTTAGCGTGAAAGGGGAGGGCAATGGGTGTTGCTGTGGGCGTACCACCTCAACACCCATTGATTTTGACGCTGCCCCATATTTACGAGAGTGGGGCAAATATGGGGTAGCACCAAAATTACCATGGTGAAACGAGGAGAAATGTTTAATTTCTCCTCATTTTTGCTGTTTCCATGTGTGCTGATTGTTTATGTGCAGGAAGGTGTCCGTTCCTGCACATAAATAATCATTTAAAAAAACAAAATTTTGCAACTTCTATGTGTGCCGCATTGAGCAGCACACATAGAAGTTGCAAAACGACATTTAAAGATTGTTTATGTGAAGCAAGAGACCCCTTCCTGCACATAAACAATCTTCTCCTGCAAAGCACTATGGTGCAAGGGTGCCTGCGTTGGTGCTAGGCAGCTAAATTTAGCACCAGCACAGGGGGAAATGCAGGGCTGTACCATATTCTTGTAAATATGGTGCAACGCTGCGTTTCTAAAGTGACAGAGCGTGTAGTCAGCCTTCTTGGTTTAACGACACGCTTCACCACTTTACTAGTAAATATGCCCCATAGTTGGTTGCTGATCTAATTTCCAATGGTAGGGAATTCCAAACGCGGGGTTCTATCACTGAAAATCTTGCCCCTCCCACACACTTTCGCTTGTATCGAACATTAGAAGACTCAGATATGGGTTTATATACCCCCCGAAACCCAAGGGTATGAGTTAACTCTTAAATTGTCAATGCAATTGAAGGAGGGAGGATTGTGGTCAGCAAGAATAAGGGATTGGTGGTCACCCTGGTAGGAAATTATTGGAAAACATGTTTATAATGATACTTTTATTTAAGTCAGCTTTCTTTTAAAAAACATTACTGCTAAAACCAGGTGCACATAAATTTAAAAAATATAATATGCTCTCTATAAGGCTGAAAGTCCCAGCACTGTGTCGACAGTTGTGCTATCCTGCCCTTCTAAAAAATACTTTTATTGAGTTTTCAGTAATAACATGAGGGAACAACAGCATACTTTACCTTCAGAGCTGCATGTCAATAGGCATCCAGTTCCCACAATGCAAAATGTTTAATAGCCTTGAAGAACAAATACCTGGGTTATAAACACATCCAGTTTCACTAACCCTTATTTTGCCAACCTCATGATGAAAATTACTGGGAAAATCATGTACACTCTAGATATTTAAGTCAGAACAAAATGTTTGATCTTTGGACCCTAGAATTTTTTGAATTTCTGGTGACAGGGTCTGCTATTGTAAACTGACATTTCCATGACAGATACAAGTGAACACCCACAACCCATAACTCCATTTCCCGAATTGCTGGGCTTACACATTTTCAACAATATTTCAACGGGCAATTACCTGCCCCAGGTTAGCGATTGCTTTCTGGTGTCTTGCTAGTTCTTGGTGCACTCATATCAACAACAGTGCTGTTGTTGAACCTCCATCTCAGTAATAGATATTAGAACATTGGAATGATGGGAGCTCCATTGAAAACAATGGAGTGCTCTGGGCTTTTAATGGCCAGTAGAAGCACGGATCTCCAACATTCCAATGTTTGTTCACAGCTGTTACTGTGAACAAAAGCCTCACGGAGCCCGAGGGTATTTCAAACTCCTCGGGCTCCGTGAGGCCTTTGTTTTACAAATTAGAGCATTCTGCCGTCCAGGGGCGGAATGTTTGAATAGCCTTAAAGCCCTCCGTAGCGGGCGCTACAGGACATTAGAGGCCAGCTCCCTTGTTAAAGGCCCTTGCCTTTGGCTCAGGCCTTTAACGATGGAGTGGGCCTTTAATGGCCGGTGGAGCCCGCTATGGTGGGCTCTAATTCTATTGTAGACGCTGCTAGGCTGGGGTGCTTCCAAAGTGCACCTTCACTGCTCCTCACTTGCCGCGACATATCTAAGCCAGCTGTGTGAGTCCCTTAGTATTTCACCGTTACCAGTGATGCCTTGTTGCCAGCCTTATGTGTGGCTATAGGCTACTGGGTCATAACCAGTGTGCCAATTGTGTCTGTGTACAAAAGCAACTCATCAGCAGCCCAGAGGAATTGGGACAAGCATCATGTGGAGAGCGAGATGTGGAGAGCGACATGGAGAGCGACATGTGGAGAGCGACAGAGAGGAGGAAGCTGACACCCTCCTAGGTGTCATTTTAAACGGGCAGTGTTGGTGCTACTTGGAAATGATAGACCGCTGCACCTGTTTTTTAAAAATATTTTAAATTTGATCGCTCACCTGCCTCCAAGGATTTTTGCTCGTGCGTTCTATCCAGCGCCAGCCATGGCATCTGGAGCTCATGGAGTGGTGAGGAGCCCTTACGCTGTGCACAACGTGCGTGACTGGAGCCACCAGGACGCACCTAGTATACGTGCTGCCATCTTTACAACTGGTGATGGTTCTAGATGCACGGTTCGCTTGGAAACTTCTGTTCCTCTCACTCCGGGGAAAGTACATTTGTGGCAGAGGAATACCACTGTCTTAGCATGCGGTTTCGGCGTAACCTTGGAAATCTGATGAGCGCTGCGCTTCCTTGTGTGATTTCGATGGTCTTGCGTTCCCTTTGTTTAATTAATGTCTTTTCAAGCATTAACTTGTGATGGTGGTGTGTGGGCGGAACAAAATTTCTGCTTTGGGAAGAATTGCTGCTGCCTTCATTTTTAAGAGTGACTACTATACTGCACGGTCAGTGTTTGAGCACACCCTGGGAATCCTGGCAACCCCAAACTATGACTCTTTTAGCCAAATGTGGTACAATTTTCTCACTTTGATGTGTATGGGCTTTGTGTTAAGGAGACAAAGAGAAATTGTTAACTTCATGGAAGGGGTGCTTCACAAAAAAAAGTAAACTTCATGGTTGGATGCTTCGTTTAAAAATATTTTTTTTTTACCTTCATAGAAGGGGTATTTTTCTGTATGCTTATACGTATGCAGTACTTGTTTGTGGGTTTTCATATTCTCATCATGTGCTTCCTGTTGACTGCACGGTTTAGGACATTTTATTTTTTGTTTACCCACTTTAGGGAGGTGTTTGGGAAATTGGCAGTCAGAGTGTTTGTTCTTTAGAATGACTGTGTGTATTACTTGACTTTTAGGTGTTACGTCACTGTGGGTTACCATTACAGTGTGGTTGTGGGTGGATATAAGTGAATCCCTCACAGTTGGTGGTATGTGTGTGAGATGGCTTTTAGGTGCTAAGCCACTGTGGTCTACTACTGTTTTGTAGGTGATGGTTGATTTAAGTAAGTCACCCTGTTGGTATGGTGTTTGAGTTGACTTTTAGGTGCTAAGTCACTCTGGGTTACCACTATGGTGTGGTTGTGTGTGGATATAAGTGAATCCCTCACGGTTGGTCGAGTGTGTGTGAGATGACTTTTAGTTCCTAAGCCACTCTGGTCTACCACTGTTTTTGTGGGTTGATTTAGGTAAGTCACCCTTTTGGAGTGGTGTTTGAGTTGACTGGGTAGGAGTCACTCGCATCTACAACCTTTATGTGTTGGTGGTTGACTTTAGGTAACACAGACTTGTGTTGGCGTTAGTTGAGAGGTGTTTGCATTCATTTTTATGCATTCCTTCCTCTCTTGTGTGGTTGTGGGATAGTCTCATGTTAGTGTATTTGTTTTTGTTGTGGGGTGATCTCTACTGCACTGTTGGGGTTTGACTCAATGGGTTTTCATGCTCATTTCAGTCTGGCCAGCTGGTATGGTTATGCGTGGTATAGTAGAATGCGGGTTTGTTTGGTTTTGTGTGGAAAGGGAGCAGATGTGGGTAGGTGTAGTCTTTTTGCTTTCTTAAAGAATGTTTTTATCTTGCCCAGTCTGTTGTTTTCATTAATGTGAGTACATGGGTGGGCATTGTCAGTGTCCATCATTTCATGTCTTATGTTAACATTCAAGTCAATTGTTACATTCTTCTGTGCTTTCTTTGCATTTTGATGTTAACTTGCATGCCTATTGTACTGTGCTTTGTTTGCTTTTGTTCTTAACTTGTATGCCCTTTAGTCATCTTCAGGTCTTTGCAATGGGTCCTCATGTTATTTCTATGCATGTACCTTTTACCAATGTGTACTTGTTCTTGGACCATTGCATTGTGTTCTTGTTCACTGTAAAGAAGGGAGATGTGTTATACTTGCTGCTCAACCAATGTGAGTGTGGTGTAGAATGTTGGTGCGTGATGATGCTGTGGAATGTTGGATGAGTGAGAGGTCAGTTGGTGTATGGGCTGAGCAGCAGGAAGGCTGTTCCTGGTAGGGCTCTCAGTACTTTTACTCTTGATCTTACCATCCTAATAAATACTACTTCAGCTACCCTGGAATATTGGATCCTCTTTCATTTACAACACTGTATCTGTTAATCTGGAGGATGTAGGCCTTTGCATCAGCATTTCTCAGAGAGATGTCAAGGATAAAGTGTCTGCCTCTCTCTTTTTCCAATGTACAAAGACATGGAACATTTCTCTGAAGGGGCCTTTACCTCCGGTCAACTGAAATGTGTGGTTTTAAATGAGGAATCATCTGATGGGTACCTACAGATCTCCAGAGTAGCTTCAGGAAAGTAGGATTCGCCCATTTACACTGATGCTACAGCCTTATGTGTGCCTGGATTATAAACCAGAAGTGGAAAGACGTGTCACCTGGAAAATATCACTCATACTCTTTAAGACTTCTTTGGAACCCTGTTGTTCCTGTTCCAAAACCTGAAATGCATCTTAAAGCTTCCTCCTTGTGCCCAAAACAATTTGGGTGTCTTTGATTGTCGGCGGCCGGTCACACTGTATGACCTAAAGATCCAAAGTTATTGTTGTCACAAGTTTTAATGCCATCTTAACCTAAAAGACAGGCGCACCATTCTCAGTGGATGGCACTACTGTGTTTCTCTGGTTCCCTGTGTGCTCACAACACCAGTGATCCTTAATATCTGCTGGAGATTTGTGGATAGAGGCCCCTGGCAATTTCGCTAACATTCTTAATGGCCTAGTGTGTGACACTGAGCTGACAGTGGCCTAGTGTGTGACACTGATCTGACAGCGGCCTAGTGTGGGACACTGAGCTGACAGTGGCCTAGTGTGTGACACTGAGCTGACAGTGGCCTAGTGTGGGACACTGAGCTGACAGTGTTTGATGACTTGGAGTCAAGCAGCTCTGCCAGACAGGCCAACATGCCTTAAATCATCTCCTGTGCCCATTTGCCTACCTGAGCAACCACTTTCTAGGATAGATTCCCAATACAGTTTGGTGTGTGCGGTTTGTGTTTAAGGTGTGTGTCCACACCACTGCATAATCTCTAACCACTGAGGGGCCTATTACAATTTGAATGGTAATAAGGCACAATAATATGATAAGGTGGCGATTCAGAAAACGTAAGTTTAAATGAGACAAAATTCTAACTTTACTACTCGTGAATGCCCTTTGTGAATACCGAAAGTTCTAAAGATAGACTATCGTCTCAGTTTACCTTTGTGAGTTGGGCCCACTGGGCCTTAACACAAAGGGCCATATGTACGTAGCCGAATACCGGTCGGTAACGGCCGATTTTCGGTAATTATACCGTTACCGACCGGTATTTAGGCTTTTGACATGTAGGGGGCTCATTTCTGTATTCGGTAATTTACCGAATCGGTAAAATTACCGAATCGGTAATTTTACCGATTCGGTAAATACCGAATACAGAAATGAGATGTAGGGGGAGTGTGTGGTGGGTGTGGGGAGTCGTTATTTACCACCAACTGTAAGTTGGTGGTAAATGACAAATGACTCAGTAAATGCATTTTTTAGCCCTTAGATGTGTGCAATGTGGCAGACACACATGCCCTCAGGGCATGTATTTGTGCCACATGTGCACACATGCAGAAATCAGGGGTGTAACAGGGTGTCAATGTGACACCCTGTCACCCTTGATTAAGCTCCCCCCATTACCGATTCGGTATTTACCGATTCGGTAATGGTAACTGGCTTCCCATTGATTCCTATAGGCCTCCTGGCCCATAGGAATCAATGAGATACAGGTTGCCATTACCGAATCAGTAAATACCGACTCTAAAATACCGACACTTACCGATTCGGTATTTTTTTTCCTACATTACATTTACCGATTCATAAATACCGAATCGGTAACATTCGGTATTTATGAAGTGGTAAATGTAATTTACCTACATAAGGCCCAAAGCCTTTTTCTGGACTATTAGGAGTTGTGACCTCTGAAATGGGATTTGCATGCCAGAATCGGTGTTAAAGTGTTGATTCCTGCATGTTTTTTCCTAGTTGCGTCCTATAATCCGAACATACTTCCCATTGCTTGTAGCAGGTTTTTATATTGCCAGAATTATCGGACCACCTGCAATACCGCTTCAGCAGAAAACATGAATTTTCACCTGAAAACTGAAATATCAGAACCCTTAGAATGAGTGCTTCACTGTTCAGTGCAAAACCCTTGCCAGAAGTATGAACTTGGGGAATAAATCAAACAAGTGAATATACATTACAACTTGCTTTGTCTGGCCCTTTTTTCAGTGATGGAAATTTCCTTTGGTTCGAAACTGAACTTTACACTCCGTCCACAATGTTTCTCAAAGTCCTTGCAATGTAGAATGATCCTTGCCTCTAAGTAAAATAAAACTCATTGGCACTCATTACAAGTGGCCTGTATAATTCTGAGCACATATTGGAATTATAAATTGTGCATTTGTTAAATACCGAATGTGAAAAAATCTGTAATCCCCAGATACATTTCAGCACGTCAAAGCTGGGGGAAAGATCTCTGTAAGATACATGAACTCATGGACTTTAGTGGTATAAGCACCTAAATCCTCATCTTATGCCCCATTGTGCTGCCAAACTTGCAAAAGATTAGGTTTATCACATGAAAAATTCCAAACATCTTGGTGTCGGATTTGATCATGTGCAATATTCATAGCACAGGAAACTGGGCCACTCGTAACAAGAGCCTCTGGGTTACATCTCAGGCCAGAAGGTAATTAAAGATGCTTCTGAAGCTCACATCATGACTTAGGGCCTGATTACTAGTTTGGTGGTCTTGGAGCGGGCTGCCACACCAGTGCACCGCTCCAAGATGGCCAAACTCGTAGTCTGGCCACCTACCGTATTCCGATTGAAATACAGGTCAGGCGGTCCTGCGACGGCCGTTCCAAGGTGGTGTCTTTCAGGGGCTCTTATCTGAGCCTTAGAAAGGCACTGCAATTGGAGCAACACAGCACGTTCCTGCATAGCATGGACTGTTAAGTACATGCTGTGCAGGACCTGGGGGAGCATGCATGCAGGAGGGTAATAAATGTGCCCCCTGCATGCATCCCCTGGCCCTGAGGCAACAGGGAGCCCGGTTGGGCCCTCTTAGCTTCCTTACCACCACACTTTTCATGGCGGACTCACCACCATGAAAACTGTGGTAGTGAGTAAACTAGTATTGTGCTTGGCTGTGCTGCAGCGGTACCGCCAGAATATTGCAGGCCTCAGACTGCTGCAAAACCACCAGGGATCATGACTCGCTGGCTTTAGCAGCGGTCCTGTGGTGGGAGACCACCCAACTCGGAATACGGCGGTCGGACCTCAAGTGCAGTGATAGCCGCACTGCCAGCACGGGTTTGGTGGTCCATCGGACAGCCAAACTCGTACTTAGCCCCTGAGTGTACTGTCTGTAGGGCAGAAGCATTCAGTCACGTTCTTTCTGTGTTGCTGTCACTTTATTCTTGAGGCCTTTACTCCTATGAACGGCTACATAGGACGTCCTGTAATTTTGTGTGTTCCACATCTTTAACTGTGCTATATTTCTGTACTCCAAAATACCCACTCCTCTTATAAGGCAAAGCTCTGATTGCAGCTTGTTCTCCTTGTGTATGATTATTCGTTATACATTGTATCCGAGTTCCAACCCTTACCATTTCTTTGTGTGCGCCTGAATGTTTCAAATGTGTTACTACTGATGAGTCAAGCAGAGTAAGAAAGTTTTAGCGTATCCTTTTGCAGTAGGAAAGCACCCAAAGGCCTTGGACGCTAATGATGCATTACAATACTTCGATTCGAGAAATGTCTGCCGGTGCATTATGGGACCTCAACCCTAGTAAAGCAGCATTTAAAAATAGCATTAAGAACTGTATTCGAATGAGGTCCTTGATCATTGACAAAGCCCAATTTGCCAAACGCAGACACGCCTGGGCAACAATGTCTTCATATGGTCGGTTAGCCCCCGCATCTTACTTATCCTGCACCTACTCCTTGCACCTAAAAATCAGCTTTATGGCCGCCAGACTGGGTGAATGGCAATTTTTAAAAGATCTTCCCGTCTGGCGCCGTCTGTCAGAGGATGTAATCTGCAGGGGGTGCGGCATGTCTCCCGAAACCATGGAGCATATAGTCTGTCTCTGTCCTTCTTTTTTGTCACAACGCAGACGTAAACTGAAAACTGAGTGGAACAGGCTGGGAATCCGATCTTGCAGACAAGCAATCATCGCAGCATTAATGCCAGAAAACACAGATCTAAACATCGCTTTTACAATTTTCTTACGAAATGCTTACCGCTCTCTTAAGTAGTTACGGGCTGGTCTGCTTTTATGCTTTTTTAAGAGCTATTTCATTTTATCCTGTGATTTCTCAACTGCTGCTTATACCTTTTTATTGAACTGCTGCTTTGCACAATTGGCTGTTACTTTACGGTCCATGGTCTGAACTTATGGTCCTTGTCAAAGACAGGAATTTAAATGCACTTTAAATGTTAAACTGGTCATTGCACTTTGCATACTAAGTTCTTTTCCATTGATAGATTGGTGAAGTTTTTTTTATTGTATTCTGAAGTTTCCATTAACTACTGTTTTTACGTCAAGGTTCTGTTTTTAAAAATGTTTTGATGTGTAATTTTGAGGTGATCTTTTAAAGATATTTTTATATCTAAATAAAGTATACCCTACAATACTGTGCCTGCTCTGTATTTTAAGTGCAACCTTCCTTTCGTTATCGTTCGCAGCAGGAAAAGTCTACTATTTGCCTCACATGAACCACAACCACATATGAGAAATGACCAACACAATTCATTAAGGGAATTTGCCACATGGAGATGTTTATTAGGGATTTGTGGCCCAAATCATTGCATTACATTCTGCTATTATCTACACTGAATACTAGTATAGATGGACTGCATCATCGGTTACCATTTCCAATTCACCATCACGAATTCAACATCATGGTTTTCCCTGTTTGAGGCAATTTTCACATATGCATCATGTTGTTTTCCCTGGATTAATGGTAAAATCGTCTGCATGATTGGTTTCTTCCTCTTTTATTGTTCTCCTTATATTGGTCCTATACTTAAGACTGCAATTTCACTAACTCACTATTTAATTATGTTATCTTTTCCTCTGCTCTGTCACATCTCTAAAATCCAATAACTCAGGTTTTATCAATACTCATTGTTATCCTTTACCCCACTCACACAATGATTGACTCTCTCTCACATTCATTTAATTTGTCGTCCAATCATTATGATAATAGCTCATTTATACACCCTTTTGTAATTGAACCCCTTCCACTCTTTTGTTAAAACACCAAGGGTCGAATTACAATTGGCCCATTTCAGATGTGATAATTATTGTACCTGATATAAATCAGACACTGAGGTGCCTGTTTCACTTTGGGGAATAACATGCAGATTTTATTATGTCACAAAATCTGCATGTCCCGGGAAACACTGAGCCTTTTTCTCAGTGCTTAATTTCTAAAAAACATAAATGCCAGGACCCTCATCAGGAGGACACTGCAGCTTGCACCACCCATTGCCCCTGCCAAAGCAGCCAATGACTGTACCAACACAACTTCTAATGCTCACACTCATACAAGTATGACAATTCAGACTATTTTAGGCCCCCACACTATAAGAATGGCTTGGGCAGAAAGTATTTGTCATTTTAATGTATACTAAATAAAAAAAACGACTGTTATTGTGTTCATATCTAAATTGGACAATTAGTGCCACCATGTGGCAGACTGTCATAAGTCTAGTGTTGACAATTAAGTGCCAGTGACAAGTACCAGAAACCACAGGCTCAAATTAGGCACTGCTTTTTCTCCTCCTAAATTCTGCAGGGTTTGACCTGCCAAAATATAGTGAAAGATACAAACCTTATCACACATGGTAAATACCAGGTGCGATAAACATCACACCAATTATAACTGGAATTTGTGAAGGGATCACAGTTCAATAGAGTGTTTGTAATCAGCTCATTAGCACACTAAGTCATTTAGAGGCATTCTCACCAGTACGCACACACCATCCAGCAGCAGAGATCTCTACCACCCACAAAATATTGCCAAAGATGGGCAGAGTTTGAAAATATATGGGGTTGCTACGTATGCCTATTATCCTGTTATGGCAATCGACTCTATAACAAACTACTGCAAAACAATTCTTTGTCTAGAGTTTGTTCTGTCCTGTGTGGAGCCCAATCCCACTAAAAACCTAGGGTCTCATTTATAGGTTTTTGCTGTAGGGCATCACAGCAGGCCTTGTTGAGGTGCTGCCCTACGGCATAAGAAAAGGGCAGGAATGCACCGTATCTATTAGATACAGCACATTCCTGTCCTTTTCCCCTGCGCCGGCACACAATGGGCTGCCGTGCGCCAACGCAGTCACCTTTGCACCATGGTGCAAGGGTGCCTGCGTTGCGGCGATGATCATTTTTGTGCAGGAAGGGAAACCTTCCTGCACAAAAACAATGACAAGAGGCTTTTTCCACTTTATATGTGTGCTGCAGAATACAGCACATATAGAAAAAGGAAAAACGAGGAGAAGAAAATATATTTCTCCTCGTTGTGTCTCCCTTACGCCTCCCCTGGGGATGCATATGTTTTTGGCACTGCCTCAGACTTACAATTTCTCGTAAATCGAGGGCAGTGTCAAAAAGCTATTGATGTTGCTGGGGACACCTCAGCAACACCCATGGAACGCCCCTTTCACGCAGTTTTCTGCGTGAAAGGCGCACATATTTATAAGGTCATGAAAAGCCATGTAACGTTGCTTTACGTGGCCTTATAAATATGCCAGTGGCACATAGCGCCACCAGAGCATAAAATAGCGAACTTCCGTTATCTCAAAAGTGCGGGTAGGGTCTCCAATCCTGCCATAATTTGTTCTGCTTGTTTAAGGCATCATTTCTTTAAGTTTGAATTCTGGGAGTTATGTTATGGATACTCTGAGGCCGGAAGTTGCCTTTGCTGTTGCAGTTGCAGTTGCTGGAAGCAGAGTCGGCGAGGTGCGCTGATGCGAGGTGCGCTGAGCTGGGAGCCGAGAGCCGGGAGCAGCCTGCCTCTACTTTTGCCCCTCAAAATTGCTCCCCATCAGCGCAACTGGTGCAACCAAGAACAGATACCGCCGAGCCGCGCTGATTTGCCGCGCTGTTTTGCAGCTCTGTGCGGCTCCTGTGAGTGAATCAACAAGTTGATGCGAGTGAGCCATGAGCCGCTCCCTTACATCCTCGGTCTCGGCGTGCAGCTGCTGTGTGGTTGCTGTGCGTGGGTCGTGGCTCCCATGGCGCGCCTCTCACACCGCACCCCCCACACCGCACCGCACTGGAGAGATTGTGAGGTGGCGGGAGTGGTGAGTAGTGGCTGGTGAACTGTTGGAGGAGCTGTGGAGGAGCTGTGGAGCAGTGGAACAGGAGCTGTTGGAGGAGCGGCGGAGGGTGCTGGTCGCGAGGTGGAGACTAGCATAAAGGCACAAAGGCATACAGACAAAGAGCCTGGTCCCCCCCATTTGTGAAGAAGAGCGTCAACCGATTGCGACCAGTAGCAGGATTGGGTGACAAACAATTTATACTTTGCGTTGTCTGGTGCAAAAAAAAAGAAAAGGGGACATTTTTGGTCAGATTTTCTACTGGTACAGATCTACAGAACAGTTACGGAGTTCCAGTTCCAGTCCGGGTCTTGTGGAGTAAACCAGGGATCACGTGAGTCGAAGCACCATTAGCTAGCAGCGGTGGTGGGAGCTAAGCGGCAGCGGGAGGCCAGCGGGAGGCCAGGAGAAACGCGAAACGCGAAGTAACAAGAAACCGCGAACCGCGAGCCGCACCAGCCGCTACGAGCTGCCGCATCAGATTAAGGATTAAGCATTAAGGATTGTGGCCAAAAAGCGGTATTGCTGCAGTGTTGTGGTATTGTGGTAAGCAGCAGTTCCCGCAAAATACAATAGGCCTACAGCATAGAGGTTGCAGCGGGGAGTCGTGGCAGGAGGTAGCGAGGGGGTTATAGTGGTCCACAACAGGGGAGCAGAGCCCTGCAACGGTGATGGAATGCGCATGACTGGGCAGTGGAGCAGTAGCAGTGGACCAGCAGCGGTAGCGGTTACGGCAGAGGTAGAGGCAGAGGGAGCCCACGAGTGCCGTTGAACCGTGAAGTGTACTGCACCGGAGATATAGTATTACTGCGCAATCTAAGGAGGCGGCAGAATGCGACAAACTGCGAGCCACATCTGGTATTACAGCATCGCAGCGCCATAGAGAAGGATTATGTCAGGAGTAGGAGGAGGAGTTGGCGTTGGCCTGCATTAGTGATGTGGTAAACGAACTGTAGCAGGTCTGCCGCTCAGGCTTACATAGAGCTACTTAGGGGTTGTATATAGAGGCTACAGAGTGGAAAAAGAAGCTGCGGGAGTTGTAAGGAGCTAACAAGGGGAGTTTACAAGCGCATGAACGAGCGAACACCGAGAAGAAGAGAGTCTGAAAATCTACTTTACAATCAGCAAGAGAAACGAGCCATTGTACGCAAGAACAGAACCGAACAGACGCAAATATTGAATACCTTTTCCCCTCTATTCACCAGAGCGGGCAAAAAGAAGCTGACAGTCTTGCAAACCATCAGAAACGTGGCAAAAGATATCCTACCAGAATTTTTGTTAAGCCCTGAGGAAGACCTGACTGTAACGATATAGGTCCAACATACCAAAGGTCGAAACGCGTCGGCAATAAATAAGCAGCGATTCAGAATACATCGGGAAAACTACGAGGCACCAGTGTTTCCCTCAGAGTAGGAATAATAACCAACTCATTGCCCTGACATCAAAAAGCACTTAGAAAAACATTTTTCTGACCCTGCTAAGGACCACAAGAAACCATTAATGTTGAGGACCAAGCAAGTTAGGGTCCCTACAGTGAAATCAACTGGACATTTATGTATTGCATTGTAAGATTTCTTTTTTGTTTAAAGTATTTAATTTATGTCTTTCATGTATGTTATGTTATAAGTTTATGTGAAATTGCACAAAAAAAGTGTACAAGACATTTATACGTTTTATGTAAAAGATAGGTGTAAGTCTATATGATGAAGTGTTCTCTCTTTCTAAAATAATTGTGCAAAAAGAAAAAATTAAATTGAAACTCGCAGTCAATAAATAGGATTGTTGAGAAAAGAAATAGTGTGATTAATGGTGTCAGAGGCAAATTTGTGTTTATAAGGGCATAGAGAAGGATTATGTCAGGAGTAGGAGGAGGAGTTGGCGTTGGCCTGCATTAGTGATGTGGTAAACGAACTGTAGCAGGTCTGCCGCTCAGGCTTACATAGAGCTACTTAGGGGTTGTATATAGAGGCTACAGAGTGGAAAAAGGAGCTGCGGGAGTTGTAAGGAGCTAACAAGGGGAGTTTACAAGCGCAGCTACACTTTTGATTGGAATGAGAAATAACTAGGAATAACTTTTGAACCTATCAAATGCACGCTCATCCCCCTGGCCACTAAAGGAGCCGACAAATTTGTGGAGTAACGCCGGGGTTGAATTGTTTTGGGTGGATCATATTGAGTTCTGTCGGGTTGGGCTGTGCGGAGAGGGGTGTGTCCAAGCAGGCTCCCAATTAGAACCCCTAAAGAGGTTGATATTATTTTGAGAAATTGTAAACGATACCAAGAGTGCGCTCAGGAAGGGAGAGGGCATCTGGCCCTCTGATAAGACGGTCACGGAAAACTCAGGTACCAAGAGTATTAAAAAAAGTCAAACCGCAAACAAAAGATATGAACCAGACGCTAATATCGCCAATAGCGCGGATGTTTGAAAAGTCCTTAAAAGTCCCTCATAAATTTGATTTTTTGATAGATCCAACGGGGGCTATGATGTCAAGTCAAATCGAGCCTGAAATAAAAAATCTACAGACACCAATCAAGCCCACTAGCAACTTGAGAGTAATTACCCAACCTTTTGGGCAAAAGCAAGAATTTGACAAAAAAACATATTATGTGGATGTAGTGGCTAATATGCCAGTGCAATCAATGCAATCAATAGATCAAGCATCTGCCCAAATTAGCCACCTTGAATTATTATGTATAACATCACCATGCCAAAAGGATTTAAACTTAGGGAATACTGGTGAGGCATCAAAAATTGAGTTGTCACTGGAAGATATGACCGTGAAACCTGGAAATATAATAATATCACCTAGGTTACCTATAGAGGTCAAAGTTGAAATAAGAAAAAATATTGTCCAAAGTAAGGTCGTGACATCTGATAATCAGAAGATAGTAGGCGATAAAAGTGAAAATGTAGATGAATCTACCCAGGAATGCCAACTTAGAAAAAAAGGATGTGTCTCTTCCCTGTTAAAAACAATAATGTTCGTAGAAAACAATGAAATTATAAATTTGGAAACATACCGTTCAGATCAGAACACACAAAGAAAAGACTCACCCAAATTATTATCCAGCCAACAAGTTAGGCAACACAAAACGCTAAAATCAAATGAAGAAATAATACAATTCCCAGGAACTAGTATAAGAACTAGTATAGGAAAAAAATCGGAATCAACACAACCTGATTGGGACATTAGGAATTATCAAAAAAATTTAGTTAACACCAAGCAGGAACTTCAGTGGGACAAAAACATTACAACCATAGAAAATCAGGATTTGGGATCTATTTGGTATATTTTTTACCAAACCTCATCACTTACTATTGAAGCACTGTCGCTTCAATCAAACAAAATGGATGTTCAAATTGAAATACTGGGAACAATGGCAAATGTGGTGGCAGGAATAGATCACAAACTAGCTGAACTAAATAGTCTGATAACTAGAGCTCAAAAAGATACAGCAACCACCTATCTGGAATGTTCTTGTGCACCAATAATCAATAAATTAACATCAATACCCGAAGTTATTAACACTATATTGGAAGATGTCAAGGTAAGCCTTCAATTGAATGAAAATAAGAAACTAACAGATAAGGAAGGTATGGGCCTAATAGCAGAAAGTAAGCCTAAAAAAATGGAGGATTTAACCGTTCAAATTGATTTAGATGCTAAGGGACAAGCATGCCCCCCAATAATCCAGAAAAACCAATGGGCGAATAACAAACAAATAGAAGGCGTACCATCTGATCAGTTTGTGGTAGAGCTACATGATGAAAAAGAGGATAAAGAAGTGGACTTGACATCGTTTATAATGACAAAAAGACATAGAAAAAAACTAAGAAAAGCAAGAAATAAAGCTAAGCCGGAGCATTTAATAAAGTCACTCTCTCAAGAGGGAATGCCACTTAATACGTCTTATAAGGACAAAATCCACTTGGAGGAATCAACTGGAAAACAAAAAGTCGACATAGGTAGTGACCAGTCGAAATCAATTAAAACAACAAATACTCAGTATTTTGATATCTTTGCTAAATCAGGCAAACACTTGAAATCTCAGAAAGTTCAAAAAAGGAACATTCAAATAGGTGAAGTAACCTTAAGCGATACTGTTGAACTTTTCACTGATGAACCTGCTGAGGCGAGGAAAAATATCCCATTAGAGAAGATTATTCATGACAAACAGGGAAATGGTTGCGTGGGAAAAGGGGCCATGGAGGACACCGAAAGAAGATCACAAATAAAGGGGGAGCAAATAATGAGTTCGCAAAACTCTGAAAAAAGTAAAGTTCCTGTAGTGAAACGGATGTATAACAAATAAATAGTGGCATCAGAGCGCAAAAAGCGTCTCAAGGGGACTATAATATAGCTTCAAATCCAGATTTGAATTGAATACAACTACCATGCCATCAAGCCTTTTCAAGTTGGGTACAACCACACAATAAAGTTAACCAAGACCCCGGGGTACAAACAGAAGTAATAGACCAAATGGAGGACAATACCCATATATTAAAACGGGACCATTTAGTTATAGTAAAATGTGATAAGAACAAACGAATTATAAATAAAGTTCAGCAAGAACCAGCAAATTATATCGAAAAGTAGCTGCTAGTTCAAAGGACAGAACAACTAATCTTTAAACCACTATATGAGTCCTGAGGGCAGCAAGATATGTTGAACAGGGGCAATCTTTTTGCCTCTTTAAATCAGTTCCATCATTAGCTAATTTGTCAACCAATGACATTGAATGTGTTGGTTTCTTACAAAACCCTGAAGGTTCACTGCCATTAAAAAAAATAACAGAACCATCTCCATCTGTCATGGAACAAATTCTGAAAGAACAAGACATTTTTCGAAGATGGGGAATAGTAATTAGTAAAGTTGCTCCAAAGGAATACCCAACGCCGCTGATGAAAGCAGAAAAAATGCTAGAATATGAAAAGGGAAAAAAGGGCGCCCCAGCCTTCTCTGTACTAAAGAATCCGTTAGGAAAAATAGACATAGATGCAGAAAACCTATTGGTCGATAAAGAAATAGAGAAGTCTAGAGGGATAAATGAGAAATGGATAACAATGTCTTTGCATGGGAATGACAACCAGTGACAAAATAGTCAACAAAATACATTGAAAAAACAATGTACTGACAGTGAAACTATTACAATCTGTTCATGGAACATAAACGGATTAGGTAATAAGTTAGAAAACATAACTCAAATAATTAAGCCCTATCAGATCATATTTCTGCAAGAGACATGGGTAATGGATCCTTTTATTATGAATGGATATAAAGGATACTTTAAACCTGCGATTAAACAAAACAAATATGGTCGCCCATGTGGCGGCTTAGCAATATTTATTTCAATTGACCTAAAAATAGAACATGAGCAATTAGTTACAAACAATTGTAATGTTCAAACAGTAGTGCTAAGATATAAAATGGATGATCATGTAAAATCTTTAAAGCTGGTTAACATATATATTCCCTCCACAGCTAATTCAAGGAAGACTATGTGTGCTACTCTTACCAGTTACCTACTGGAACAGATCGTTGATGACCCCTTTGTGGACTTTATAGTTTCAGGAGACTATAATTTAAATCTGTTAGTACCATTCACAAGAGACGATATCACTCAGTCACAAGACCAACAATGGCTTATTCCCGCACAAGCAATGGAAACAACAACTAAGTCCAGACAAACTAAAACAGGCCTAAATCTCGTGAAGGATATTGAAGTGTTGGGATTACGAATACTCAATGGGAGACTCTTGACGGATTCACCTCCAGCATGGTCATTCTACACCCATAATGCGAAATCACGAATTGATTATATGATGGTATCACTGAACATCTTTAACAACATTTCCTCGTATTATCTAAGGAAGCTCCCGGAGAGCGATCACAGCCAGCAAATAATTACGACAACATTTACAAAATTAAAACATCAACGGTATTTGTCAATGCAAGGCCAGGTCGGAACCATCAACTATAGGAAATTAATTTGGAAACCAAATAATAAAGCACATACCAGTGCCTTAGCACAAAAACTGGTTACCGAATGCTTCTTAGAAAAAACCTCTATATCTGTAACTGATCAGTGGGTAAGCTTTACACGCAAATTAGTTAACCAACACGACCCCCTATTGAAGCTAAAAATAAATATGTAACACTACCAGGAAAAAAGGAAACAAAAATTAACTTAACATATACGGTACGGAAAATGAAACGGTTGCGAAATAAACTCAGGAAAGAGCTGAATAAGTCCTAATAAAAAAGAAATTATAGACAACATAAAAACTTTAAATCAAAATCTGAGGAAATTTATCTGGAATGAGAAAACCAAAGCCAAAAATGATCTTTGGACAAAAAACATTTATGCTAGTAACCAAACTAATTCAAGGGAGTTCTGGAAAATGATAAATAGTCTAACAAGACCAGATAAAATCATAGTAGCATAAGTTTTAACTGAGACTGAATGGGTGAATTTTCTGGTACACCATTTAAACCCGGATTGCAGCATAACTAAAAGTACGAACAATTATAAAAGGAAGGAAACATCAAACCCAGAACAGGAAAATGAATTTGAAATAACACAAGACCAAGTGTCTAAGCTAATAAGAAAACAAAAAGACGGAGCACCATGCCCAAATGGTATCCCTTTTGCACTATATAAGGAGGATCCAGTTATATGGGCAGAACATCTAACCAAGGTTTTTAATGAAATAATTCAGATAGGGGTAATACCCGAATCTTGGAGAGGGCCACTAATATCCCCAATCTTCAAAAAGGGAAATTGGGCCCTGCCTGAGAATTACCGTTTAATAACACTACAGGATACAGACGCAAAATTGTTCGCAGGGATTTTGTTATCAAGTTTATCTGACTGGGTAAAGGATAATCACATTCTCCCCCCAAACCAAACAGGTTTTATTAAAGGTCTAGGAACAACTACTAACATCCTAGCCTTATCGGTACTAATGGACAAAGCAAACTTAAGAAAACAACCTCTGTACTTACGCTTTGTTGATTTTAAATCAGCTTTTGATTGTGTGGATAGAGAACGATTGTGGGAAAAGTTACGAATGCAAGGAATCCCATCTCTATTATTACAGCTGATTCGTCTTTTATATACTGATACTTGGGTCAGAGTGCGCATCGGAGATGGTCGGTCACTTACCAACAAAATACTGACAACAGGTGGTTTAAAGCAAGGGTGCGTACTAGCCCCATTATTATTTAACCTGTTCTTAGTAGATTTGACGGAGGCATTGAATAATATAAACGCTCATCCACCCAAACCAGCAGATAAACATATATCAAATGTATTATACGCAGATGATGTTGTTCTTTTAAGCAATACAAAAGTGGGCTTGCAACGTTTAATAGCACGAATATTTTAATATTCAAAAGAAAATAAGATGGTAATAAATGAAACAAAATCTAATGTTTTGGTGATCTCAAAAAACGCAAGACGAAAATATAAATCTAAATGGTTTTTGGGAAAGCAGCAATTAGGTACAAAAGGGGGTGGTGATGGACGGAGCATCAGAACCAATCAAACACTCACACCCAGTCAACAGATCTGGGTTTGATCCATCACCGTTCTTTAGCCCACTCTGCCACCCCTGTTCAGACATGGCCATATGCAAATCAGTCTGACCCTGTGCCTCATGGGAACAGCCCAGCCCGAACTACCAAGCCATGCCTTCCCTGGACCGGAAACAAGCCGCCTAGGACCGGTTTCTGGCATTTCAGCCGTCTTCAGCCAGGCTTGCTTGAATCCAGTGGCAAAGTGAGCAAGGGACTCACGTCTGAGCATACCCTGCCAACTTATGGCGAACAAAGCGGTACAAAAGGGGGTGGTGATGGACGGAGCATCAGAACCAATCAAACACTCACACCCAGTCAACAGATCTGGGTTTGATCCATCAACGTTCTTTAGCCCACTCTGCCACCCCAGTTCAGACATGGCCATATGCAAATCAGTCTGACCCTTTGCCTCATGGGAACAGTACAGCCCGAACTGCCAAGCCATGCCTTCCCTGGACCAAAAAACAAGCTTCCTAGGATCAGTTTCTGGCATTTCAGCCGTCTTCAGCCAGGCTTGCTTGAATCAAGTGGCAAAGAGAACAAGGGACTCACGTCTGAGCATACCCTGCCAACTTATGGCGAACAAAGCGGTACAAAAGGGGGTGGTAATGGACGGAACATCAGAACCAATCAAACACTTACACCCAGTCAACAGATCTGGGTTTGATCCATCACCGTTCTTTAGCCCACTCTGCCACCCCAGTTCAGACATGGCCATATGCAAATCAGTCTGACCCTTTGCCTCATGGGTACAGTCCAGCCCGAACTGCCAAGCCATGCCTTCCCTGGACCGGAAACAAGCTTCCTAGGACCGGTTTCTGGCATTTCAGCTGTCTTCAGCCAGGCTTGCTTGAATCCAGTGGCAAAGTGAGCAAGGGACTCACGTCTGAGCATACCCTGCCAACTTATGGCGAACAAAGCGGTACAAAAGGGGGTGGTGATGGATGGAGCATCAGAACCAATCAAACACTCACACACAGTCAACAGATCTGGGTTTGATCCATCACCGTTCTTTAGCCCACTCTGCCACCCCAGTTCAGACATGGCCATATGCAAATCAGTCTGACCCTGTGCCTCATGGGAACAGTCCAGCCCAAACTGCCAAGCCATGCCTTCCCTGGACCGGAAAAGCAGCAATTAGAAAAAGTCTATACCTATAGATATTTGGGTGTTATATTCAACGATAATGGAAATTTTCTCCCTCAGAAGCTTGAAATTTATAGAAAAGCAAATGCTTTGATAGCTGCATTTAGGTCTATCCAAAAATCAATTAGTGACCTAACTTACCGTCCCTTCCTAAAGGTAAGATCGGCCAACCTGCTACCTTCTTTAACATACGGCAGTGAGGCCTTAAATGGAAAAGACGCAGTTATTATTAACAATGCTATCTCAAAAACATTTAAAATTCTTTTTCATCTGCCGAAGAATGCATCGCAAGCTCAAGTAAGGCTGGAATTCGGTCTCAATAACCAGCTGTATGCACGAAAAGGTCATGTAATCAAAGTCTGGAACAGAATAAAAAATGACCAAGAAAATTTAATGTCCCAGCTACTGTGGAAAGAAAATAATGTAAATAGTAAATCATCCACCTGGAAATATTTGGAAGCGGCTTTACAAGAATTTGAGGTTAGGCCGATATGGGACTCGACCATCACTCAGGAATCATTTAAGAAAGTTACTAATAAAATTACAGATCACTTATCGATAATAAGTGACAAAGCCGCCTTTACTAAAAGAAAACATGCTTGGCCTATCATAAATGGTTTTTCAAACAAGATGGTATAGCAATACCTGGATACGGCATGGTTGCAGAAAAACAAACACATTTTTATCAAAGCAAGATTTGGCGTACTCCCGGGCTTATCCCATGCACCACCTTGAAAAAAAATAGAAAATGACTTTCTATGTAGGCTGTGTAAATTTGGGGAGGAAAACATTATTCATCCATTATGTCTATGTCCTGAATTAAAAAATGAAAGAGTTATTATTTTAAAGAAATCATTTAATGAAAGAGGGATAAGGACATGCAGACAGGCATTGATTCGATGTCTTTCCTCAGATGATATAGTCATGAACTCCGCTTTGGTAAAACTTTTAATAAAAGTATGGAAAAAACTCGAAGAGCAAGAAACAGGACACTAAGATTGACTATATTTTCTTTTTAAAGTCTTAAATGTATGAATTTTATCGTAAACACTAAAAGATGTATTGCATTTTAAGGATTTGTTACTATTTAAAGTGTATATAATGGATTATTGTATGAATTTGTTTTATTGTAAGATCTTAAATAATCAAACAATAAAGATATCTATCTACTCTGAGTTATGTTTATTTGCTAAACGTAACAAAGCACAGATCCAATTTGATAAATAAAAATACATCCTCACCAGGTGATTAGACATAGGCACAGTGGCATGTGGGTTGCACCAATACATTTCCCTGAACATGCCAAAAATACATGTATGTACCTCCCGAGAAACCTCATGAAAGCTTCTTCAGTGGAGAGGTTTCTTGGCAGAAAACCTACACATCTCCATTAAAGTGTTTACATCTTACCATTCTTTTAACCTCTTCGATGCCGATGACGGAACGGTTCCGTCATGCACGCCGGTTGGGCTGTGCTTATGACGGAACCGTTCCGTCATGGCCCCGCCCGTGCTCAGATCTTTCAGCACTGCGCTGGAATCCGCGCAGCGCTGAAGAGGTTAAATGTTTTACTGGCAACATGCATTCTCATATGTTTGGTTGTACTTCTCTACTGACATTTAAGAACAATAAGGGGTATATCAGAAACAACCGGCCATAGTTATCGCTAAGCGCACTTAACGCTAGGATAATTATCGCCGGCTAACGTGGATTTTTATCGCTGAGATAGCGTGCTATTAGCAACGCTTATCTCAAAAGCGATAAAAATCCTAACGCTAACTGCCTAACGTGAGATTATTGGTGGAAACCCAGCGATAGTCTCACGAAATGTGGCGTTAGCTTGTTGATAGGGCCTCACAAACTTAGCAAGATATCCACCTTCCATAGGATATCATGGCTAAGTCAGTCCTGAAGTAGGCGTAAGGAAAGTAGCGATAACAGGGGTTATCGTTACTTTTCTTGCCGCTATGCTTCATAGCGTGGGGCTTGATGATAGGAGAAATGTCGCTTAGCGACATTTCTCCTGTCATGTCAGGTCAGGAACGCCCACTTTGCATCTCATTAGAGATGCAAAGCTGGGCGTTAGGAATTCCTGTGCTAATGCAAGGTTTCACGTGTTAGCGTGACCTTGCTAATTAAGCGATAAAATTATCGTCGCTTTTCGGCCGAAAACGACCGCAAAAGCGACGATAATTTTCTATCGCCGCCTTGTAGATATGCCCCTTAATCATTTGTTGGGTATTCTACTTTCGTGAAAACAGAGGACCTTGGGGCATATTATCAAGCACGGCGTCAGAATTATCGCCGCTTTAGCGGCAGAAAACCGCCGCTAAAGCGGCGATAATGGGCTTGATAATATGCCGCAGAGAATTCCCATAGAAGCCCATGTTGGCACCAGAACATGGGCTTCTATGGGCATTCTCAAGGGCATATTATCAAGCCCATTATCGCCGCTTTAGCGGCAGTTTTCTGTCGCTAAAGCGGCGATAATTGTCACGCCCGTTTCTTGATAATAGGCCCCCTTGTTTTTGAAGAAAATGTAGGCAGTGAACCGCAGACAATATGGCATCGAGCCAAACATTTAACAGTGCCTCAACAATCCCCAGAAAATGTTGCGAGTACCCTGATCTAGAAGTTAGCCTTTGCCGTAGAACGATCCCATTCATGGGCTGTAATTTCACTAGTTAGATTAGATTGCCATCTACTGGAAATTTAGGGATTCGTTTAAAAAAAAAATCAAAATCTTATATTGTACTTTCGTTAAAACAAAGGACCTTCTTTTTGAAGAACATTTAGAGCGTAAACAGAGGTCAATATGAAATGCAGTCAAACATCTAACAGTGCCTCACTAAGCTTAGAAAAACGTTGCTAGTACCCTAGCCTAAAAGTTAGTGTTAACCCTATAACTTTCCTATAAATACGCTTTCAGTTTACCAGTTAGATTGGATTGCCATCTAGTGGCACTTTAGTGATATGTTTTTGTCAAAATCTTGTTTCACCCTATTGAACTCAAAAGACTGGTATTAGTGAATTACTCATTAGCAGTGCTTTCTGTAACGTATTATTAAAAGTGTTTTTTTCCACGTGTTCCTGTATCGATACAATATGTTTGTTTTACTCGGCGGTACGAACAGTGAAGTCTCTCAGGACAGGCACAAAGTCATGTCGCACCAAGAAGAGATTTTCAGGTTTTGTGGCAGGACTCACTCCTACCGGCATTCAGCATACTTTTAAGTGCACTGGATCCCAGGCGCAGACCTCTTAGCGTGGCTACCTTGGGACAGAGAGATGGATTTGTGTTCGTGTTTTCAAGAGATGATGGGTGGGCATTGGAAGGGACATGTGTTGGCCACTCACTCTGCTGATTACTCATAACACTGGATAAGGATCGGTCTCTAATACAAATGAGATGACTTTTTATTCTGACAGTGCTCCCCCTTACAGCCAGTTTCTGAGAACCAACCTGCAGAGTTGCCAGTGCCTGCTGTCCATGGCCTTTCTCCATGTGCAGTGGAGTTTGGTGGCAGAATTTAACTTGTGGCCATGCCCTGCGTTCAACCCACTGTGGGGTCAGTCCTGCTGTGTACGACCTATGGCCAGTCCCTCTACCAACCTTCATCGCTGCCAACAGCGGCTGCTATGCAAATCCTTTGGCTATGTGCAATGGGGGTTAGTAACGATCCCTGTGCCCAGTCTCCTGTGTGGTCACTGTGCGGCTCCAGTGCAGCCGGCCTCTTCTCTGTGCTGCAATTGCCTGTATGCAATGGGGTGAGGCTGAAACTGGGTCCTGCACCCAGCCTCTGTGCAAGCTGTTGATTATGTGGTTAAATACCGCTGCATGCAGCCACCACACAGCTGCAGGGCCTGTGTAGGTGCTAAGGGACCCATTTATGAGAAGTGTTGCATCGCTGCATAAACGCAGCGATGCAACACTTCATAGTGCGCCCACCTTGCGGCATGATAAATGCGTAAATTAACTGTATGACGCATCATGTCGCAAGGAATGACAGATATGTCCGTATTACTGACATCTGTCGCTGCAAAAGTGGCGCATTGCTGGGGTGTGTTTGAAAACAGAAGCAACTCCAGCAATGTGTCCTTTCAGATGGGGCAAGCCCCATGTCAAAGGGCCTGCATCACCCATATGCCTGCCATGAGGCAGGTGTAAGGTTTTGACTCATTGCCGTCCCAGAAGTGGTGCAGTGAAATCTCATAGATTTCATGGCGCCACTCCTACGACCCTTTCTTGCGGGGAAACGCCCCCTGAATTCATTATAACTGACACAGGTATAATGTAGCGCGGGGGTTTATGAAGTGATGCATTTGCCTAGATATATCACTTCGTAAATATGGTGCAACATGGCGCATTATTTACGCCACCGCAGCGTCACACAAAGCGACGCAACAGCAGCGTAAGTTTGATGCAGGCCTTCATAAATAAGACCCTCATTTTTTTACATCTTAATTTTGAATGTACGATAAGGTCAAGTTCAGGACCTGTGGCACAGAGGCTCCCCTTGGTGAGGTCAATCATGAGCCTCTGTGGTGCCAACCAGCTAAGCATGACCATCAGCCATGCTCAGTGAGCTCTGCTAACGTCACCTAGCCTGTGTCCACACCACCCACCTATTGAATGCCAGCCTGCCCCTGTCTCATTGAAAGAGCTGCGCTTGGCCTTCAGTCTTCAGCAGTAGGCTTCTGTAGCAGTGCCTGGTCTGTCTCCAGCTCTTGTGCCAGCCCAATGTGTCACCGAGCAAGCACCAATAACTTTTGGACTAAAAGAGCTTCACATGGCATTCAGCAGTGTGTAGCGAATTCTGGACATGGATCCTTGCCAGAAAGTGTAACATAAAGTTTCAGGAGTCTGCAAACCTTTAAATGGGAACAGCGGTGGTAGCTTTGGGAATGGGGGAGGGGTAGAGAAAATGCCCCGCAGGTAGGCAGGTCTGCACCCGACACATGCAAATGAACATTTGGTGAGAAATGGAACACCTACTCTACACTGTTCAACAACTCAACAATTCCAGTGTCTGTATATTTCAACTCAGACTGGAAACTCCAGGGATTATTTACAAACCCCTTGCCCCGCCGGTACATCACTATTTCCCATATTAAAAGTGACACACTGACGGTGCAAGGGGCTTGTAAATAAGCTGCTCTGTACAGAATTGATTCCCTGGTGAGAGGAGGCAACAGGGTGTGCATGGAAGAAGAATTCTCAGAAACTGCAGCTCTCATTTACAAGGCCATTGCGTTGGGATATAGGGTGATGGGTGGGGAAGTGTACTAATACTAAGTTATCAACCGTGATAGTTGAGTATTATATTTGTAACCCATTTAATAGGGATGCAATTTTTTTAAAAAAAATATTTGCAAATTAATTTAGAAAATATCAAAATAAAGTTTTAGGAGTGGGATGCAAGGTTGTTGGGTATGTAAAATATCATCAAGGGCCCTGAAGGTGCCATTAGTGTAGGCATTGGCTATAGTTTTTAGGCCCTCATGAGCAAGTATTTGCAGTGCGGTGTCCTACTTAGAGACCGATATTGCAGGGTGATATCGTAATGGTAGTGCTGGTGCATATTAAATGATTTTCCCTGCTCAGCCTTCCAGCACCCACGAGTCTGTGCTTGTAGAGTGGATTGTGTTGATCTCCGTGTATGGCAGCCACTCTGTTTTGTGAGGCAGAAAAGTCTTGAGTGGGATGGGAAAAGCATCATCGTGTTCCACTGGAATGCGTGGCCCCTACTTCTGTGGCGCATACTAATAATGTGCAAAATGGGCCTGTGCACACAAGTAGTATAGGTGGAAGTCAGATCCATTAAAGCCTCTGCATGAGAATAGGAATGTGAGTATATCCCAACTGATTCTTGGCTGCCTACCAGCCCATATCAATGTTAGCAGATATGTTCTATGTTTTTCCTGAAAAAAGTGCAGCTGTAAGACAATGGGTATATTAATAAATAGATATAGAAATTTTGGCAGGACCACCGTTTTTATGACTTAAATCCTATCCGGCAGAGATAATGGTAGTATTGCCCACCTGGAGATCTGGTGGCATATTAACAAGGACTTTATCTCCGCTTTTTTGGCTTCAAAAGCCAAAGAAGCGGAGATAAAAATATCGCCCTATCAACAACAGGGTGCTAACATGTAAAATCGCATGTTAGCACCCTTTTTCACTACGCTTCCCTTTGCATCTCTAATTAGATGCAAAGTGGGCGTTCCAGAACAAAATAATAGGAGAAATGTCACTAAGCGACATTTCTCCTATTATCAAGCTTCACGCTAACCCTGTTAGAGACAAAAAAAGCAGCGCTAACCAAGGTTAACGCTGCTTTTTTACGTCTGCTAATTTTCAGATTTAGACATGTAATCCAATGGGAGGTGGATTACATGGCTAAATCCACTATGGGCTATCAACAAGGATATCCCTATCCTTGTAGTTTTATCGCTGCATTACCAGTGATATCCTCCCAAAATGCCGCTATCGCTGGATTTTTTATCGACTAGGCGGTTAGCGTTGTTAATAACGCGATAACCAGGCGATATTATCCAGCGATAGCGGGCGTTAAAAAAATTTAACGCTAAGCGCCCTTAACGTTAATTTTCCCCGTTCCTTGTTAATATGCCCCCTGGTCTTCCAATTTTGAGATAGCTCTGCCATAGGTACATCTGATTACCAATTCAGGATCTCTGTGGATCCATACCCCAAAGGATTTAACAGGGTCCATGCTCCACACCAATGGAAATTTGAACGGTGCTTGAGAGTACTGGGTGTTAGAGGAAATATAACTGACCTCGACCAATTAATGCTCAGGCCTGAGTATCGTTAGAACCGGATGTAGTCTTGAATCACAGGTGACAAGTGCACAGGAGGATCTCTGACATACAGCACCATATCATCTGCATAGAGGGAGATACTGTTTGCCGAATGACAGAGACCAGTGAGTCCAGTGTTATAGCAAATAACAGTGGCGATAGGGTTCACCTCTGTCACGTTCCTCTACATATGGGAAAATCTTCAGACGTGTGCCCATTAATATGTGCCCGGGCGGGTCAGTGTAAACCAGGTGAATGCAGCACAGGAAAGCTGCCGGAATCCCCATGCGGGCTATGATTGTAACATGCATCTCCATTCAATGGAGTCGAAGGCTTTCGCAGCATCCAGTAGGATTGCTGCTGCCTGCAAGGATGGATTCAGTTGGTGCAGCCAGGCATAGATAGTGCGCAGGTTATGCGCAATTGAGCTAGATGGCCTGAACCTGGACTGATTGGGCAGCAATAATTTGGGAAGCAATTGTTGGAGCTGCATCACCAGTATTTTGGTTGGATTTTTGTATCAGTGTTGATAAACGACAGCCGTCTGAATGAAACACAATGCTCAAGCATTTTGTCTGGCTTCAACAAGGTCACTATGAGAACCTCACACAGGGAGAGGGGTAATAGCTGCTTTTGGTACACCTCGTCAACCATGGCGTGGAGGTGTGGAGCAGGGAGATCAGCAAACTCTTTATGGAACTCTCTAGTCAGTTCATCTAGTCCTGGTGCCTTACCATTTGGAAGAGTGCATATGGCTTCTTTAACGCTTTCGGTGCTCATGACGGAATGGTTCCGTCATGAGCCTCAGTGCTCCTGTGCTCATGACGGAACCATTCCGTCATGTGCACAGGCGCACAGCAGAGGGATTTCCTTTTTTTAAATTTTTGCCTCAGGAGGTGGGGAACCCTCCCTCCCCGTATACCCGAGCTGTGTGGTGCTTGGATAAAAACTGCAACTCTTGTGCTGCGAGGTCATTGAATTTAGTGAGGTTCTCTCGGATGGCAGCAAGGGTGGCATGGCTAGGGTTTCCCTTGTATTCTGGTTTGAGGGAGTGCAGGGCACCCTCAGTACTTTTTAGTTGCCTTTAATACTCTCACCTGCATAATAATGCGTATTCCGCTAATGGTGACCTTTAATACCTCCCATATGGTGTCCCTTCCATCTACTGATCCGATGTTTAAAAAAAAATATTCAACAAAAGCTGATTGGATTACCTCCCGGAACACAGCGTCCAGTAGAGCCATGGATCTAAACCTCCATGTGAATGGGGCAGGGGGTTATGGTGGGGAGCGATAGCCACAACTTCACTGGTGAATGATCGGTCTTGAGCATGTGTTTAATCATCGCCCATACGCATACCTCCCGGGATACCAACCAGTGGTGTCTAGACCATGATCCATGTACTGAAAATGTGTATGTGCCCTTCTGCAGTGACGGATTTTGGAGGGAGCTGCCAGAAGTCCACCAGACCATATTCGTCTAGCCCTTCTTATATTACTCCAGAAGATTGCTTGCCATGCCAGTCCAATACAGCGGATCTATCACTGTAGGATCCGAATAAGTGTTAAGGTCTCCCCACAGACAATATTTGTTGGTGACAAGGTATAGATGTGGCACCAAAGGGTCATAAAAAACAGGATCGTCCACATTGGGGTCGTACTTATTGACCAAAGTTATAGGGGTACCGTATAGTATCCCCTGTGCTATTGCAAGTTGGCCCTGGTCATTCACTATAGAGTGGGTAACTGTAAATGGCACCCCCCATTTTACCATTATCATGACACCTCTCGAGTAAGAGGAGTAGGACAATGCCAGCACATACATCACCCATCTAGTTCCAATGGAGTGTTCTCTATGGCATGTCAGATGCGTCTCCTGCAGAAATGCAATCTGTATTTTAATGGTGGTCTAAATAGGAGAGGACCAGTCGGGTTTTGTGGGGATTATTATGTCTCCGTATGCTTCAAGCCAATAGAGTTATGTGTACCCTGGGCCGGGTCACCCGGGCCTGTCATCGGAATTTTGGTTGCAGCAGTGTGTAGTCGATACTGATGTGTATTTTGCACAATGAAAGTGGTGTAGTGGGTGGCACTCTGGTGACGTCTATAAAAACTAACAAACATCCCTCCCACCTCCCACTTCAGCATCCCAAACTTGCCAAAGAGATTCCCTTATCAAAAAACTTCAGATGTAAAAACATAACATTACAAAACAAATCTTGTAAGACATTTCTATGTATCAAAGCCATTCGTGGCCCTCTCAGGCCCGCCAGGTTCCTGATGCTCCTATAGGTAATCTGAGGTTGTAGGGAGAGATCTGGCACGTGCCATTCAACCAGATCAGGTTGAGCAGCCAAGTTTCTGTAGAATTAGAGTCTTGAGAAAATCTTTTTACTTCCGTGGGGTGTGCAAAGACTTTGTGATTTCCTCTGTAGTTGATATGAAGGCATGCCAGGTAGAGCATGGCATACGGGATCTCTGCCTTTTGTAGTTGTCTCTTAATGGGTAGAAATTCCTGGTGGGTCACCTGTACACTGCTGTGAAGTCTGGGTAAAATGCTATCTGGTTGCTGTGAGAAGTTGGCCTGATATATGATGTCACTAATTCTAGTGTACACCTTGTATCAGTCCAAACAACCCTTCTGGTGATTGGTTGTAAAGTCAACCTTATAGACCAGCTATCCTAGTGGTAGCATGGACAAGAGCAGTCTTAGGCTAAACTCTGTAAGGCATGTGAAGCGAGCTGTTATACCATTTGTAATCCCTTGAATACCAAATGAAAGGACACCACAACAGATATGTATAAAAATAGAATGTATTTATTCTAGTCAAAATACCCTCAGCACTCTTTATGAGATTCGAGGTAAGTACAACACAGTCTTATTTAAGCATACATTAAGTCACACAGGTAAGTAATACAGTTAGGCCCTAGGGGCCACGCAAACCATATACTAAGTAAGTGGTATAAGAACCACTGTCACGAACACAGGATAGGCCTAGGCCTAGGGAATCGCTGGGGCTACACTATACTACCAAAGGTTAGGAAGTGGGAGGCCCACGGGATTCAGGTGCAGAGTGGAAACACTCACGCGTAATGCGTAAAAGTCGATAGAAATAGTAGTTATTAGAAATTAAGAGTTTTAGGACACTCCTGGAGTAACTAGGAAGTCGAGACTCAGAAACTAGACCCTAGGATAGTCAATACCCTTGTGAGCACCGGAGTACTCAAGTTACCTAGCCCACGGGCTGCGGGTGCATAGGTGTGAACTTGCGTCGGGTTTCGTCGTTGACTCCTATGGATGCCTGAAGGAAAGTTGCTGACAGGCAGTCAGTGAAGAGTGTCCGGTGGATCCCAAGGATGGAATCAAGAAGGAAGGATACCTGCAAGCAGAAGGGACAGAGTCTAGGTCACCAGCCAGGAGCCAGGAAGGAACCAGGAAGGAACCCGGTGATGTCGTGAAGATGCAGGTAAAGAGGTGAAGCTTGTCGCAGCAGCCACGGGTACCAGGAGGTGTCGAGGACAACCAGGACCAGGAGGTGAGCTGTCCCACGAAGGCTCTTGCTGTCGGCGGCATCGATGTCGAGCTAGGACCCAACAAGCCTTGGCAAGCGGAACCCACGCAGAATGGAGGACTTGCTTCTGGTGCAGACCAGGAAGGTCTGGGGTGCATCTCTTTCACAGAGGAGCGAGTGCCAGTCTGGAGGAGCCGGACCAGCAAGTTGAAATCAAAGGTTTGTCGTCGCAGAGGTTACTAGCCAGCGGGACAGCAACCGGACAACACGTTGAGCAACTCAGGTGCAGAAGGGCCCCACGCAGAACACGTGAAGTGTGGGGAGCTGGTCTTCTTTGCAGATGGTGCTCGGGATTGGGGCTTCTCAATTCCCCAAGCACAGCCTCAAGGAAGCCTCAGAAGTCACGCTAGTCAGTTACTAGCCACTTTTCCCAAGTCGCCGGTCCCACGTCCCTCGTCGCCTCCACGGGTCTCAGCTTCACTGGAGATGTGGATCTGGTTCAAAGGTGTCTGGAAGTGTCGGCGCTGGTCAGTCTCTACAGTCGTCCCTCGTAGGATCAGTCGCAAAGCAAGCCGCGGTCACTGGATGGTGCGTGGTTGCCCAGGGTGGTCACTCCTTGGCCACAAGGGAGATTCTTCAGTCTTCTTCCTGAGGTCGAATGTCGAAGGTCCAGAGTTTCTGTTCAAGTTGCAGATTCAGGATAATCTAATCTTGCAGGGCTCAGCTACCTACTGATATACTGGGCTAGTGGGCTGGGCTACCTGCAAGGTCCCTCCTATGGGTGGGACCAGGAAGGGGAGTGGTTACACCCCCTTTCCTTTGTCCAGTTTCGCGTCAGAGCTGGGGCTGGAGTGCCCCAGCACCGGTTTGAACTGGACTATGCATGGAGCACCTTGTGTGCCCCAGGCATGTCTCATTCCTTTCAGCCCTCCCTGCCCCAATACACTAAAGTCTGTCTGGGGAGGTGCTAGCACCTCCCCAAGCAGGAAACCTATTGTCCAGCCTCCCTGGCTGGGAGGGCTACCAGCTGCAGGAGGTCAGACTCGTGTCTGTGGCAGCAGCATCCATTTTGTGATGCTGAGGCTTTGGTGAGAGTTAAACAGCAAAGTAGGATTTTAACATGTCTCTCCCTCTAGAAGGGAGGAATAATATCCTCATCACCAGAAATGGTATGGGGGTATTATTCCAAAGTGTTAGACACCTTACACAACATGTTTTGATAAAGCCAAACCATAGTTACCATAATCGTTTAAGATTATAAGGTACTTTAAGAGTATATGGTAGGCTATATCATAGAACAGCTATAAGGACATGGTTCCGAAAGCTGCAGACAGGCTCAGATCATGCTAGAGCACCATCTCACATGTTACCAAGCACTCTTCCTCCAGGATTGTTAAGGCCTGCCATAGGAGTGGCTGATATGTACACATGTGTCTATTGTGAGTGTAGATATAGGTATACTATATCTAAGCAAGGGGTGATTACACGACCCTGCCCCAGTTGAGTGATCAGCCAGTTGTGTCTGATTGGAAGGCCAGGCCAGGGGTGGCATAATACATGCTGCAGCCCCTGGTAGGCCTAGGGTACACCTATGCCCTGGGTACCTAGGGTACAATGTACAGGGTCCAATAAGGTGATCCTTACCAATTGGGTATGTACCTAGGGTACATGGAGTCCATTTTAAAGAAAGAGCAGACAGCTTGAGACCCTGAATGGCAGGATCTCAGGCCAACTAAGTCGAAAAACCAGCTAGACACTAGGCAAAACGTTGGGGGTAACCATAGTCAGATATCCACCTTCCTACAGTTGCCCTGGTGTTTAATGTCTGTGTCTCTATCTCAATACAGTTTTTCTATGATTGGGCATGGGACGCCCCAGGTGGCGGAACGTCATGATCACTATCTTGGTGCTCTCCCCACTTCAAGTAGATGTGACATGGTTTCGGGACTAAATATCATGGTAAGCATCTTTTCTACATATGTCTCCATTTTGCCCATGTTTGTCTATTCTGGGACTCCATTGATACGCAGGTTATTATGGTATGAGCGGGCCTCAAAATCTTTATTCTTGGCCTGAATTACTGCCAGGACCTTCTGCATGTTCAGGCCTTTCTTGCTTAGGGATTGTAAGTCATCTTCTGCTGCTGATAGCTGCTGTTCCACCGCCATGAGGCGCGTGATTGCTTATCCAGTTTGGCTGACATGTGGTCCATGCGCAAGTTCAGAGAATCAATTTTCCTGTCTAAAGACTGGAAGTTTTGCTGCATTGTCATCAGTGTGGTCTCGAGTGCGGTCATATCATGAGAGTGTGAGATATTTTCATGAGCTAGCTGTGTATCCTATGTTGGCTTGGTAGAATGCTCAGTTTCAAAGTTGAGGAGTATTTGGCTTCAATCCACTATCCGCATGTCTGCCAGCAGGGGTGTCAGCATGCTTCCTGTATTCTTCCCCCCATAGTTGTCACCTGTGGGCCTCGGGATATCACTGATCCTGGCTTGCTTTCAGGAAACAATACTCTGTCAGGTAATATCTGTATGGTAGGTGCACCCACCAGCCTCCAACCAGGGCGTTGGCACCACCAGTCAGCGCCAGAGTATTAGTGTCCCCACAGGCTCAGAGCATTAGATGTATTGCGCTCTGGGGGGGGGGGGGTATACAAAGCCCAATGCTCAGGCAGAATATGTATACAACCTTCCCGCTCAAAAACATGCAGTGGTTCAGTCCTTTCTCTTCATTTCTCACTCTCAGGCAATGATCAGTAATCTGCTAAGCGTTATGGCAGAAAGGCAGTTGAGTGCTTTCACATTACCTCCAATTCACTGCTTTTTAAATGCGTTCAACAGCAGCCAGTCTCTGAGCATGGGGCAGGGCACAAACACCCGGGTGAGCCGCAGTAATTTGGTGGAGCCTCAGTTATTTGGTGGAGTTGAGTGACTATGGGCTTTAAGATCTTGATGCGTCATTTCAGCAATGGCTCCCCAAGGCATATCCGCAGAAAATGGTGCTAGATGACAGGGTGCCTCAGAACAGGTCTCTGCACTTTAACCCCCAGGCGTGCAGTATGGCAGCAAGGTAGGTGGTTACTTTTACTTTATCATTATTACGGCAGCAGTGCCTCCAAGTCGCTGTTGTTCAGTATGCTCCCCCACAGCCATTCTCTCGGAGCATGCGGCAAGGCACAAGCACCCAGGTAAGCCCTCGGTGAGCTGCTGAGGTTCCGAGTGTATGGGCTCTATGATTTTGGCATGTCACCTCACCGAAAGCGTCCCAGTGCAGCTCTGCAGAGAATGGCACCGGGATGCAGTGCACCTCAGGGCAGGTCTCCATGCTTGGGTTCACAGGCTGCTATGAGGGCTTCCACTGTTTCTTCCTGCCCTCAGATCCTACAATTACGGCAGCCATCTCACTACCAGCAGTTGTGTGGCAGATGGGCCCTCCACGGCAGTCCTGTCTCAGTTGTGTGCAGGTCACTGCACCACTCCGGCCCAACACTCCAGCAGTCCATCTCCTCTTCGGCTTATTTCACCTTCTATGCTCTGGCTGCCCAATAGCCCCTCAGCAGCAGAATTTTTGCTTTCTGGGTAAATTAGGAATCCATTTAATAATAATTTAAATATTTTTAAAGTAATTAATGTAAATTATTTTAAATATATAAGATTAATGTTTTAGGAGCGGAATGCAAGGGGTACAGGGTTAATAGATGGGGTAGTGTATTAATACTCAGGTATCAACCGTGATATCTGTGTATTAATCTTTTTAACGAATATATATAATAGAGTTTTACATTTTTAACCTAAGAACAATAGGCACATGTAGAAGGTGATACATATTTTTTGAAAATAGTACAACAGGAATATTTCTTTTTATAAATAAAATCATTTTAATAATTTTATTTCAAAATTAAAAAACACACCAAGTTAATTTATAATAAATGTATTATTGTACAATTTATATTTATATTTAGAAATATAAAAAACTATAATCAAATATAATTAATTTTTTACAAATATATAGCATATTTTAACATTAGGATCAACATAAATATTTTCAAAATTAAAACATTTTCTGAAGGTTTCCCACTGACTTCAAGGTAGAAATGTCCTTTTTAAAAAAAATTTCCAGCTTTTTCGTAAACAGCTCAGCGTCTTTCTACAGTTGGTAGAGCGTAACAGTTAAGATCAGAAGCAAGGAGCGACTGTTGTCAGGTAAGAACAATTTAGTTTACCTTTTGCAACAAATAGGCGTCTAAATGTTTTGTAAAGAGAGACGGAGGGAGGTAGATAGATGTTCCATGTTAAAAAATTTGTGTTGTTTGAGTTTTAACCAGTTTTTAATACCCATAAAGGTTGTGTTCGTATGCGCAGTTTGGGATCGTTGTATTTTTTTCAACATAGGTTTAAAAAACTTGTTAAAAAAATCATGTCTAAACCTTTTCAACCTATTTCAATTAAAAGCAACATTTTAAGTTTTTGTGTCTTTTTTTTAATAGTTCTTCCATTTTGGATGAAGAAGACAATGCGTTTGAAGAAAGAATTCTGGATCTTTGGGAGGTTCCAGATACTCTATTGATTTCATTTTTGAAAAAAAATAGGTTTTTAACAATTTTATAAAAAAATAAAATTTTCAAGTATTTTGGTTTTGGATAACCTTATTTGTGGAATGTCGAAAAATGGAATGTAAAAAAATCGATTTTTTTTCTAAAACATTTTCCACAAGGGTTTTTTGGGAACTGTGTTTATGTCTATGGATTGGTGGATTATCGGAGACTCTTGGTGTAAGGGTTCATAAAATACCATGAAGGAAGAACTACAGGTATGGACTCGGATAATTTATAATTTTTCCCCAAAATATGTAAAAAATGTCAGTTTAATTTATTCATATAGTCAAAACAGGAGAGTAATTTTAGAGAGTATTAGATGTTAGTAGTGTAGAATGTCTGCAATATATGTCTGCAATATTGGAGCTGAAGCTTCCATTAATGGAAATTGATGAATCTTTGCCAATAGTCTTTCAGACATTTGTTTACTTTTTCGAATTACGAGCATTCGGACTACCTGACAATGATCGTGCCATCCTAATTTCCTAAAAAAAATGTTCTTTTTACAAAATTTCCGGGAAATGATAGAAATCGTGGTGAGTTTTTCCTATTGAGTTGTTGGATGAATTATGCTAACCCTCTATGGCATTATTGGTTTTTGCGTCTCCTTTTAAGTAGGGCAGGTAACACTTCAACCATTCAATAGGAAATCTTGGTTTCCTTCTGTGACCCAACCTGCTTAGATGGCCAATCCATGTATCTTTGAAGTAATTTAGAAGTGGAGCCAATTTCTCCTCCTTTTGTGAAAAGTATTCTGATTGTTTAATTGAAGTGTAGAAGTTATACACACGCTCAGTAGGTGCAAAAGTCATAAACACACTCAGGAGCTTCAAAACGCTGTTTTTTTAGTTCATAATGCAGTTCACTATTTGCCATATAATCCTCAGCTAAGGATGTTTTTCTTAATTTTTCACCAATACGCCTGGGAAAAGTGAAAAAAATTCTTGAATTTGAGTGTGAGGATATATTTTAGTAATTGTATCAATCATTTGTAATTCAAACTCAATTATTGTTTTCCTAGGACTTTTATTTACTGTTTTAGATCTTACAACAGATAAAAATTCAGTGTAAATTGAGGATTGTTTGTCAGCACGTAATCCGTAAACTAATGGGATGGTTATGTTCTTAATGTTTGAATGAACAGTTTATATTTGGGGGAATAGATGGGGAGTCCATTTAAAGTTCCATCCATCATCCAAATTTCACTATTCTCCAGTGTTACTGTGTTATGTACTACACTAAAGATTAGTATTCATTTCAGAGGGTTCTCATTATCATAGAGTAGAAAAGGTTTGTTAGTAAAAGAAACAGGAAGTTCAGGGGGTGTCAATGTCAGAATATGTTTGAGGCATAAATATTTGGGGATTAGTCGCCTGTTTTTGTCTTGGGTAATATTCTTCTTAAGCTTGGGATTGTGGCCATTCTATTGGCAAAGTGCATGGGGATGTTCTGAGCTACCTCCCTCAAGAGTGAGCCACAGGTTTCATTGGAGAGGGCTGCAAGTGTCTTTATTTCTTAAATACTTTCCCTAACTTTAATGTCCATTGCAGAGGCAAAGTTGTTATGCTCTGTGGGTCTCTCCACTTTGTCACCAAGAGTAACCGCTCTGTCTTTGCAATGGGATGATAAATATTCAACACATCTCCAGTGATTCGGTTTGGTTAATCTCTCCTTACAATAAATTTAGCCACCATAGTTAAATAGTCCATTACTACGCTTTTATTTGACGTAGCTGACTTCTATTTCTACTTGTTTATTTTCTGTGTTGACATTGGTCCTGCTAAGAAAAAATATATAAGGCTAATTTGTGCAGTTTGTTGACAAAACAAAATTGCCCTGTTGAAAGAGAAGAAATTAAATATTTGTGAGTTTTGTGTCCTGAAAAAAGAAAGTTGTTATTATGGTACATTTATTTCTAATAGCAAAAATGTTACTTTTGTGGTTTATTTCTTGTTCCTTTGACGTTAAAAACTGCTAGATGGTATTTTTGGACCACAAGAGGTTTTCAGGCCTGCTTGTGTATCTACAATTAGAAAGAACATTTTTAAATATTTACCGTTTTTTTATTCCTTTTTGAATACTTTATTCTAACTATTGATTTTTTTCTTGGTTATTTTCTTTTAGTGTTGCTCAATGATTTTGCAGTTTTTAGGTCTCGGCCTGCGTAGGCTACGATTGCGCAGTCTCGCCGGTGAGATCTTATGTTTCTTAGTGTGGGACTTGAACCCGCCCCTCTTCTCCATTGGCTGGCTTCCTAAACGGAGGCCAGCCATTGGAGGAGAGGGGCGTCTGTCCATTTAAGCCCCGTCTTTTTGGGATTCGGGGGTGTGTTTTTTAGTTTCTTTCTCTCCTCTGAAATGTAAACATTCCAGCCAATGGGAAGAGGAGAGAAAAAAAACACGCCCCGAATCCGAAAATGACGCTGCGTTTCTCCGAGGCATTTCTGCTTGACCTCGGAGAAAGATGGTGGTGTTCATGGCGTCATCCTCGTCCACCATGGTACCCCGTACACGGCCCGGCTGGTGCTCGTCCCCTCCCCCTGCTCTCGGCTCCCTCGGTGCTCCTGTGTCCGGCTGCTGCTCTGGTCTCCTCCCCCTGTCCTCTCCGGCTGGCGCTGTTCGCTCTCCTCCCCCTGGCGCTCACTCCCTCTTCTCAGGCTAAAGATGGTGGTGTTCATGGTGGGTCGAAGCTACCCCGAGACGTGATGCGCAGCTCTGACGGATGGGCCTGCTCCGGGAGAATCAGTGGCCTACCGCTTGGGTGATTTGTCCCCTCGCCCTCTCTCGCCTCAGCGCTGCTGCATATTCTCGGCCCCTCCCTTCTCCTGAGCTCCCCCCCCCACCCTACGCTCCTGTCCGGGTTAAGTGAGACCCTCGGGGTCCCGGCGTCAATTTATTTTGGAGGATGCCCAGGTGAGTCAGCAACTAAATTCCTGATCTTTAGCAGAAACAATTTAGTTTGTGTTGAGAGCTCCGTAACGGAGCCAATAATAATTATTTAAATAATGCTGTATTAGAAATCGTAGCCGTCTTTCATTGAAGTGTGTTTGGAAATGCTGCTTTTGACTTCTAACCTGGGCTTGAAAGCCTCATTTCGGATGCCCTGGACTCCGGCCCCTTTGCTGCTGCTGAGCAAGGGCGGCGAGCAGAAGCTGAGGCCGCAACCCTGCTGGATCCAGTCCTCTCCAGGGCACCACCTCGGTGGGGAGAGGCAATCGCAAGGGGGGCCTATGTGCCTTACAATGATGTCTTACTGTAAATGGGAGCACGCCCCGGAACCGGGGATACCAAGATAGAAACTGTGGTGTGTGCTTGAGGATGCTTGGAGGCTGTGGTGTGTGGGTGTGGATGCTTGGAGGCTGTGGTGTGTGCATGTGGCTGTAATGCTTGGAGGCTGTGGTGTGTGCGTGTGGATGCTTGGAGGCTGTGGTGTGTGCGTGTGGCTGTAATGCTTGGAGGCTGTGGTGTGTGCGTGTGCTGTAATGCTTGCACAAAGTAATGGTGTTTGCACAATTGCGCGTGTTCGTGCTCCTCCATCGGCACCGAGTGAAACCCGCCTCTAGCTTGAGTTGAGTGTGATTGTTAAAGTGGGTGTTCCGGAGAGGACGCGGCCCCTGGTGCCGGCTGATGGGCGTTGAGACGTGTTTAGCAGACTGATCAGTGTAAGCTTGGTGTACTTACTGGTAGCAGCGAGTACGGGGCTTGGAGTATTGCTGTTTAGGGTCTTCATGGTTGCTGGAACATTGTGGGTGTTGAGGAGGCGAGCGCTTAAGGTGTGACCTGGTGAAAGGAGCAGAAACTGCGTAAGAATGCTGCGGGGTGTTGTAAGTTGTGGTCTCGAGGGTGCTTTGGAGATTGGGAACCTTGTGTATGTTGGGATTGGTTTGCTGTGTGGAAGGTGTTGGTCTCGCGATAGGTCGTATTACCATATGTTCTCCAAACTCTTTCTTTTGCGGTTCTCAGCCGACTTAAGGGTTCTGGGGCAGGCTGCGGGCTTTGTGTTTTATGTGGTTCTTGGATGTAAGGCATGAGGAGAAGTCTCGCTGGGTGCAAGAAGTGGGATCAGATTCAGTTGTTGGACAGAGGAAAGTTCTTTTCTGTGCGAGTAGTGCATGTGGCGCTGCTGTACATAGTGCGCGTAGCTTAGTGATTATTCAGACTTGGGCCTGCCGTGGTGTGTGCCCCTTAGGTTTGTTCATGCGAGAATGTATTTACTTAAGTATGGCAGTCGCACGCCACGTACTTAACATTACATTTGGGACGGTTAAGGCTCCCCATTAATCTCGTAGTGATGTTGATGCAATATGGTACCTGCAAAGCCATTTGAATTATGCAACAGGAAATGAGCCAATTATGTTGCAGGATTGACTAAATTATGGGGGACTACAAGGCACATTATGCATCATAATGCGGTGCATTTTGTGATAGTATTGCTTAATTAGTTTGTCATGTTAATACTGCATGGACAAAGGTTTTACACCATTAGTACCAGTTTAACACGCGAGTACAGCCATAAGCAACAAAGAGACCAGTTAACATTTGAACAGGGTCTTCAAATACACAGCAACAGTTGCTGCAGCGTTTTTTTCATTTGGTAACTTTTGACCTGTTTGAGCTAGAACCTACACTTTTGCATATTGTGCAGCAGATGATTCGTTATGTGGCAAATGAGGCAAACCCATAATTGTACAGAAAACTGCACTGCTGCAGAATCGTATCGTTAGAGTGGCCCTGGGTACCAGCCCTATCCACCAATATTTGCATTGACATTGTGGTGCAAACATAGATGGGATACATCTTCTGATATTTGTCCCGTGTACGACTTTCAGGTATAATTGTGTGTGTGGCTGTGTGTGTGTGTATGTGGCTCTGTGTATGTATGTGTGGCTCATTGTATGTGTGTGTGGCTCTGTATGTGTGGCTCTGTGTGTGTGTGTGTGTAGCACTGTGTGTGTGTGGGTGGCTCTGTGTGTGTGTGGGAGGCTCTATGTGTGTGTGGGTGGCTCTGTGTGTGTGGCTCTGTGTGTGTGGCTCTGTGTGTGTGGCTCTGTGTGGGTTGCTTTTTTTGTAGGTGGCTCTATGCGTGGTGGCTCTGTCTGTGTGTGGGTAACTCTGTGTGTGTGTGTGTAGGTGGCTCTGTGGGTGGTTCTATTTGTGTGTGGGTTGCTCTATGTGAGTGGCTCTGTGTGGGTGGCTCTGTGTGTGTGGGTGGCATTGTGTGAGTGGCTCTGTGTGTGGGTGCAAATGCAATAGGTCTCGCATTTGAGAGTGATTAAGCTATTGACATTGTAAATAACAATGCCATTTCTTTAAATGTTTTAAAAACAAAAACATAAACAAAAATAATGTCATGAGCAATGCCAATAGCTCTAACTTTAACAATGCTGAGACCATTGCATTGTAAATGCTTGTTCTTTTTGGTGTGCAGCAATTGTTCTCTTTTTAAATGCTTTTTAGTTTGCTTTTATGTTCTAAGAAAAAAAGTCAAATGTGCACTATTTTCTCCATCCAGCACATTCCCTGAGGTAAGTACTTGGCAGAGTTAGAATAGTAATCCCCCCCCCCCCAGCCAGTTCCCAGCACCTTCCCTGAGGTAAGCAATTGTCGGAGTTAGAATAGTAATTTTACTTCCTCAGCCACTGTCCAGCACATTCTTTGAGGTTAGTATGTACCTGGTGGAGATAGAATAGTAATTTTGGCCCCCAGTCACTGTTCAGCACCTTCCCTAAAGAAAGTACTTGGCGGAGTTAGAATAGTAATTTTGCCCCTCAGCTGCTGTCCAGGACCTCCCCTGAGGCAAGTACTTGGTGGAATTAGAATAGAAATGTTGCCCCCAACCACTGTCCACTACTTTCCATGAGTAAAGTGCAGTTTATTTTTTCTTTTTAAATTTTTTTTATCATTGTTAGCCTTGATGAAATATTATCGTTACATTGCAAATTTGAAAAAATGCTTTATGTTAACTTGCAGTAATGTTTCATCTGAAAAGCTTATCAAACTCTGTGTATTCACTAGTTTCACAATGTCTGAAAAAGTAAGTTCACATTTTTCAAATTTATGTTTCTATTATATATCTAGTAATTTATAAGTGTATTAAATATCTAAGTTATACTTACTTGGATAGGTAGATGGCAGTGTTTTGGACTGTGTCTGATTGTTAGACCTGGCATCCTTGGCGTGGTTCTCCCTGACTTTTTTGCCTTCTGACCTCCTGTTTTTGGCTGTTGCTGGCTTTAGGAATCTAGGCACTTTACCTCTGCTAACCAAATCTACGGTGCAAGTGCTCTTGACTTAAAACATGGTAACATTGTTTTTCTCCCCATTGGCATATTTGGTTTACTTATAAGTCTAAGGAGTATCAAAGACTTCTTTCTCTATCCTGCAACCAGCACCTGAACTCTATCGGCTGTGAATTGTACTCTGCCAAGTGGTGCCAATCCAGTCCTGGACCCTTGGAAGTGAGCACCTAGGGGCATATTAACAATGCGGCGATAACAAATTATCGCCGCTTTTGCGGCCATTTTCGGCCGAAAAGCGGCGATAATTTTATCGCCTTATCAGCAAAGACACGCTATCGCGTGTTTTGCCTATTTTGCTCCCGTTTCCAGCACGCCTAACTTTGCATTGCTAATGAGATGCAAAGTAGGCGTGTCTGTGGAAACAACATGGGTAAATATCACGAAGGCAGCTTCGCGATATTTACAATGCGGGGAAGCGATTACTTAAATCGCGCTAAGTATGCCTTAACGCAGGAATTTAACGTCTGTTAAATTCCTGACTAAGGCATACTTAACATGGGGGGTGGATTGTGTGGCTAAGACCACAGACCCCTATTATCAAGGGTATCGCCGTTTTCCATGGAACATCGCTGGAAAACCAGCGATGTTCCATGGAAAACATCGCTATTGCTAGGATAATTATCGCCATTGCGCTGAGTGTTGTTAATACAGCGCTAGCATGGCGATAATTATCTGCGATAGCCGGCGTTAAACATTTTAACGCTAAGAGCGGCCAGCGATAATTATTGCTGGCCGCGGAATTACGACATTGCAGCAATCGTATTGGTGCATTTCCGTTGACCATGCTGCACTATAGGTTTGCCCGGCTCTGCACCAACGCATCGCTTAGTGCTGCTGGCATTGCCTGCAGCCTAGTGGTTTGACAATGACGCATCGCCCCTATAATCATCGCATTTTGACTCTTTTTTTTTTTTTTAAATATCTTTATTGACATTTTTTTTTCCATTTTTCAATAAACAGCATATTCAATAACGGGCAAATGAATAAGTACATGGTATGGTACAACAGCATGGTTAGCCAGTATGGCAGACCGTACAGGGCTTACATCAAATATTGCCAGAAGTAAGTTCAACAGGTATACCCAACGATTGACCAAGTGTCCATTTCCAAATATGCCCGCAATTTACCATGCAATGGTGATGTGAAGGAATTGATGACAGATCACCTCTTATGACATAGTCCACCATGCTCAGCATGGCCACATGGGATGCCAACGCCGACGCAGCACCCACCACCTCGCACATGAAGGGAGTTTAAACATCAATGATTAACATAGTGAACTGAACCCCAGTGGTGGGTAACATTGGTGGATGCTGGTAGTGAGTTGTACTAACTCGCCGTGAAACTATATGCACATACCATATAGGGTGTCAATAAAGAAGCCAAAACACAAACGAAATAAAATAAAATAGAAACAGCAACCACAACAGAAAGAAAAAGAAATAATGAATAATACAACTGCAACGCAAAATTAGCCTTCATATCCTCAGCCCCCGGGTAACCCGGTAAGATATCGCTGACTCTCGCATTTTGACTCTTGATGCATCTTTGACTTTGCCCAGCTTGGAACCGACGCATCGCCTGCATCTGCAGGATCGACCATGACACATTGCCTCCTTTGCTCCACGCATCACCCTTAACATCGACGCCTCCAAGGTACTGTTCAGCGGGCCAAGGCTGGACCCTTTATCTGACCCGCGCTCCATCGTAGTCGGCTTGAATTTTTGGGTTTGCCCCGGTCAAGCGTGACCAGATAGCTCTGGTTTGGCACTATTTGTTCCTAAGCACTACAAAACAGTTTATTCTTAAAAAATGTATATCTTAACATCGGCCTATTGGATTCTCGTTATCTTGGTCTTTTTTTACTCATAAAAATATAAGCTACTTATATAAACTGGTGTGGGATAATTATGTGGTATTTTCACTTTGTTACTGTTTGAAGTGTTGCACAAATACTTTACTCATTGCCTCTTAAGTTAAGCCTGTCTGCTTTGTGTCAATCTACCAGAGGGTGAGCAAACGTTAATTTAAAGTGTGTTACTGACTTACCCTGACTAGGATTGTGGTACCTGCTTGGACAGGGTGCCATCCTTTGCCAACCAGAAAACACATTTCTAACACTGATCAACTCTCCTGTTTACTCTGGTGCATGAGGTCATGTCAGAAAGCAGTGTACGACTGACTCCAAAAATTGTGGATGTCTGTGTTTGTATATTTTTAAGGGTATACTATAATTTACAAAAGAATAAGCATTGAAAACTATGGGTCTGATTAGTCCCATCTCTGCCGTCGTGTTGGCGTTGGATTCACCGACTAGGTGGTTTGCCTGCCGTACTACGATGTTGTCGGTTTGCTGTATGAAAGACTGCCAGAGCACCACTGGCACTGACAGCCATTCGCAGACCATCTTTATGGTGGTCTGGGGGAAAAGCAGCTGCCATAGGGCGGTGCAGAGACGTTTCACTGCGGTCTGAATTACGAGTTGGCTTTCTGGCAAGCTGACCATGATGGTGGGACCATCTGCTTCGAGTCAGCTGAATCAAAGTATTTGGGGTGCATACTCACCCATGTCCTTTTCTTCCCTTCAGTCTCCAACGTGGATCCCTTCCTCTAGCTCCCCCACTTCACAGCAGCATCTTGACCCAGAAGAAAATGACCTTGTTGGTGCCGAAATCCAGGTAAGTCCATTTTGCATTATTTACCCATTGATTGGATTGGGCACATTGGTCCGGACTCCAGCAATGGGTACTAGGTATTTTTTCACGAGTCATGCATGTATATTTGACACTTGTGCAGTCAAGAAATGCACACCAACTATACAGTGATGCAGACCTGGGCTGACGTACAAGGCAGATTTACCGCAGTTGCTGGAATGTGGGAAGTGAAACCTGTCAATATGGCGTCGGTGTATGTACCACCAGCACTTCACAGTATGATTTTGCCAGAGTTGAGTAAATTACTGCTGGGCCTACCCGACGGGGACCACCTTATTGGGGGAGATTTCAATGTGACACGGTGCAATGCACTAGACCCCAAACCCCACTAGACACCAGCCACATTGTTCCTCGTGCCTATCAGACTTTTTAACAACACTGGGATTGTTTGATGTATGGCGAACACACCAGCCATCAACATGGCAATACATGTTATACTTGGAAGCACACAATAGCCATTCACAGATAGATTTCATCCTCACACTAGCAGACAAAACATTACATTTATGTGGGGTAAAACACCTAGCACAGTGAATCTCCGACCATTCACCCCTTGGGGCCGGCTATGTAATGGGCAGGGCACATACCAGAGGATCTGTCTCACTACACCCCTGGTATCTGAAAATACCTCATATAAAATGGAAGCTGATACCGGCAACGGATGACTATTTCAAAGAAAATGACTCCTCGTTGACTCCCCATAGATGCTCTGGGAGGCCTTTAAAATAGTGATAAATGTACAAGCACTATCACTTGTGGTAGGACATAAAAGGGATAAGAGAGCAGCAATAGAAACAATAGAAAGTGACATAGTGACCGTAGAAATTAAATTGGGAAACCACATCACTGAAGACACAAGACATGCCTTAGATCTCAAGAGACAGGAATATTGAGATTTAGTTACTGAAGGGGCAAGGACCAGGAACTTAGCCACGCAGTATAACATTTATGAACTAGATGACAATGCCAGAAATCTGTTGGCTTGCCTTGACAGATGTGAGAGAGTGAGCCGTTGGGTGACCAGCCTTAACAGTGAGGCCGGATAGATACTAACAGACCCTCAGGGTATTGCCGAAACCTTTGCTGGGTACTGCCAACACCTGCATTCTTCCGAGGGCACGGCTGGGACGGAGAACATTGAGGATTTGTTGGCCAGTCTCCCCCTCCCCATACTTTTTCCAGAGGACCAGAAACTGCTAGAGTGAGAACTCACGGAGGAAGAGGTGGTGAACGCAATTCGGAGCATTAAATCGGGTAAAGAAATGGGACCCAAAGGCCTCCCAATAGAATTCTATCAATAAATGTCTCCCTCATAGCACCCTATCTCCCTAAAATGTTTATAGAGAGTAGACAGAAAGGTGCGTTGCCCTCAGATCAGCGACTCGCATTCATAGTGGTGATGCATATGGAAAAGAAACCACGAGAATAATCCGACTCCTACAGCCGTATTTCTCTGCTCAATGCTGAGGCCAAGATCCTGGCTAAACTCCTGTTCTCTCGACTAGTCCAAATAATATCTGCAATAGTACACCCGGATCAATCTGGCCTCATGCCAGGGTGAAATACCATACTTCACCTGGGCCGCCTACACGGGGTGCTAGGCAGAGTAGACACCAAATGGGAAGATGCAGAGATACTGTTGGTAGATGCCCGTAAATCCTTTGATAAAGATGAGTGGCCATATCTATTTTCAGTCCTGGAAAGACAAGGATTTGTACCTGATATCTTGGCATGGCTCTGATTGCTGCACACAAGTGGTGACAAATGGCCGCCCCTCCACTCATTCCTTCTTAGGCGGGGTGCACGACAGGGCTGCCCTCTGTCCCTGCTAATTTTTGTGTTAATCCTTGATCCACTTACTACGTGGGCCAGAGGAGACCCGTTGATCCGCGGTCGGGGATGGACAGCTGGCTGGGAGGACAGAATATCATTGTATGCTGATCACGTGTTACTATATGTCGCAGCACCGCATTCCTCCATCAATAGAATTCTCAACATCTTCACCAATTTCGGCAAGTACTCTGGGTATAAGATCAATTGGTCCAAATTCACTGTTTATATACTACGTGCCCTGGCCCTGGTTCTACCAACAGGCTGTGAGGTAGTGGTTGTGACAAAGGGCTCTCGATACCTCGGCCTCTTCCATACCCATAATTTGTTAACACCCCTGCAACAACTGCAAAGAGACGTGAAACACTGGAAATCACTACCGCTCTCCTTACTTGGGTGAGCGGCTCTCTTTAAAATTATGGCACTCCAGAGATTTCTCTATGCGCTACGAAACACGCCATACCTAGTACACAAATCCAATTTCAAAGCAATAGAAAGCGAGGTTAGAGCCCGGCTTTGTGACGGGAAACCTCAGAGAACAGCAAAAGCTGGTGAAAGGGTGGTATGATGGTAGGATCGCTCAACCTAATGTTCACGCTTACAGCTTGGAGGCACAATTAGCAGTTGTCAATCAATGGGTGCATCGTCCGCAAGATGAACCGGCATATTGAATGGACAGACACATCCTGGGACCAGAGGGATATCCTCGGGCACTATATACTAACCCTAAACATCATAGCACGACTGGCTTCTGACACATTTAGTTACACTCTGGCACCAGGTACACAATAATTTAGGATGGCACAGTATAATAACCCAGAATACACCACTCTGGGACCCTGAAAAACTCAGAATACTACGAAATTCTCCAAGTTTTATTAGGTGTGATCAAATAGGAATCTCTACATTGGGAGACCTGTGCACCAGAGGAGATGTCACCCCACTCTCAGACCTACAGCGTGAGCACGACCAAGCACCCTCATAAACGTTCTGATACTTAAAAATTAGACACACCCTGCAAGCTGCCATACCACGGGGTAGTGACCTCCCGGAGGTGACCCCTCTAGAAGACAGATTATTAACTGACTACCTAAACCATAAGGCAATCTCCCTGACTTATTAGAAATTAATAAACACCTCTCCTGATCATCTGCAACGACTTCGAGAAAAGCTGCCACACAGACTTAGAGGTATTAGAAGATGAGGACTGGCTGGCAGCCATGGCCGCCTCCAAACCTCAGACATGTTGTCAAAGTTCAGACTAGTGCAACTCTGAATATTTCACAGGTCTTACCTGTCCTGTAACACTTTAGTGAAAATGGAGAAAGCACTAGATTCCAACTGTCGCAGGGGATATGGACAGGAGGGATCTTTCTATCATATCCTATTGGATTTCCCAGAGATAACACCCTATTGGGAGGCTATAATACAGTACCTGCAAGAGGTGTGCAGGGTGGAAGTACAATCCTCGCCTAAGTTGCGTCTTCTCAATGTATGGGATGAAACAGACCTCACACGCAAAGATCAAATTTGGGTTACCATGGGAGCAATGATCGCTAAACTGAATGTGGCCCGAAGGTGAGGGGCATCAGCAGCATCAACACTAGCGGAATGGAAGAAAGACATGGACTGGTGCATGATGGCTGAGAAAATGATATACGACGGAGGGGATGTCCTAAGAAATGGGAACAGATATGGGGGAAATGGAATATCTCCAGGGGAAACATATGCATACCTCCATCCTCCAAGTTGGGGGATGCGATTCCGGAGGGAACAATCTACAGAGACTAGTTGGGCTCACTGACTCCGAGATATAAGATCACGAGCCGGGACACTGTGATACTCGGTTGTGTTGATGCTATAACTGAGCATGACTACTTGTAAACAAATATTTCTTGAGGTGCTGCTCTATTTTATATTTAATAAACAGAAAAAAATAAATATACACCAGCATCGAAATATATGAAAAAATATACACCGCTGCTGGGCCAGCGGTCACATCTTAATACGGCAGGAGGGAGACCACTGGCGCGGCGGTCTTCAAGGTACCACCACCATGTCGGTAAATCGGTAAGACCGCCAAACTCGTATTCAGACCCAAAGTTTTTTTCTGAAGTAAAGCTTGACTAAAGTTATAATTACTTTTGTGGTGAAATGTAACATGTTTTTTATCTCCTTCACAGAAATTGTCAGTAATCTTGGTTGGGGACAGGGTGTTTGCTTATGTAGAAATTAAAGAAAGTCTGTTTTTTTAAGTATAAATACAGTTTAACTACTTCAGAAAACATTTGTGCCATGATATGATGTATTGCTTCCTTTTATAAATATTGTTTCAAATATGTGTAAAGGGTTGCAACATTTTGTACTGTGTTACATTGATATATAATACTGTTGCATCGCATGTTTTTTTCATAAAAATGTTTAAAAAATATATCTCAAATTAAAATTATATTGTTTATGTAGAAATTAATTTTAATGTTTATATCCATATTCATTACAATTTTTTTAATTAAAAAAAAAAGTTGTGTTGTAAAGGTGTGTGTGATAAAAGTTTGCGTGGTATCGGTATGCTTGGTAAAGGTTCATATAATGTACTTCTATGTATGTCTGTGGTAAAGACGTGCATGGTAATGGTATATGCATGGTAAAGTCATGCGTAGTGAAAGCATGTGTGTTACTATCATACAACTATCAGTCAGCATCCAAGCCAGTTACTGGGTACCCATAGCACCCCTCATGAAAATCTGAAAAAGATCTGACACATAACAGTATATCACCATAGGGACACTACACAGCACATGAATTGCAGTTTTCTAAAGACCACCATGATGATATGTAGTAGCTGAAGTGAAAAGGGTACTTACTCTCAATAGCTGGATTCCGCGATTTCTCTTTCTTCTCTCGCCTGAGATGAGTCTCTTCAAAGTCACATTATTTTGCAACAAGTTTCTTCAAGAATAGTCACACATTTGGAGAAAAAAGGCCTAAAAACCTCCAAGATGCGCATGAACATTCTTGATTGAGAAGAAAGTTGAGCAGAAGACCTTAATTCACACCAACACTACCCAACTAGAAAAGTACAGGAGTCGAACAGACAGAAAAGAAGTCCAAAACCTAAAGTTAGCAAACAATAGAATAATTTTAAGGACACAATTCAGATGGTCTTAATGGGCAAAGAGCATGCCAACAAAGTACTGGAGCATTTCTGATGCAAGGGATAGCATAACCAGGCTCTTTTTTATAAGGCAAAACAGGAAGTAATAGATAAGAATGAAATAAACAGATGGTGTGGCCATGATTGATTAGTTCATATTAAAAAGATGGATGCCATGTTGGATTGGGAAAACAAAAACACACACTTCCTGTTACATAACTGGATAAAGCATGAGAAATCTCCAACATGCCACACGATTGACGGAAGTGTGAGGAATCTCCAGCATTGCAACAAGCAAGAATTACTTCCATGCAGGAATCACTAGGAGAAATGAAGGTGAATGAGCAAGTGATAAGGACTAGGGAACAGAGATTTCGAGAGTCAGAGGTAAGGATATACACTCTGTGCTGGATGGTGTCTATGTGAGGCACAGCTCTCACAGTGAGTCTGGTATTCTAATTGGCAGTCTTGTGAAGAGCCGCACTGCTCTGCCTCACCACCCAGCTTTCAATAGTGGAGCACATCTACTGGGTGCTGCCTATGGTCAAGGAGGGAGGATTGAGCCATCCACCACAGCTAGAGGACGAGTGCGTTGCACCCAAGAGATGTCTTACCAAGAGCTTCAAACGAGCTTGCGATTCACCTCTAGTCAAAACGTGTCTGCCCCTGCGATGGGTAAACAGTGGTTGACAGTGAGCAATGCTTTTTCAGGTATTTTGCAAACTGTCTCCAAAAGCTGTTAAAGTAGTCCTATGTGGCCCACATTGGAACCAAGTGTAAACAACATAAAGTGTCATGGTGTACATAGACATCACAAAGTAAACACAAGGAGATGAAGGACGGAGCGCAGAAATTTTCCAGACACTACTCCCCCAGTTACATATCTGGGTTTAATTCATCATTGTTCTTTAGCTCACTTCACCACCCCTGTTCAGACCCAGCCACATGCAAATCAGTTATGACCCTGCTCCTCATAGGAACTGTCCAGCTCTAACTGCCAAGCCAGGTCTTCCCTGGACCGGAAACAAGCATCCTGGGGCCGATTTCAGGGCTTCACACTTCATCAGCCAGGCTAGTTTGAATCCAGTGGCAAAGTGAGCAAGGGACCTATGTCTGGGCATACCCTACCAAGTTAGGTCGAACAAATCAAACACAAGGTTGGCAGGGTCCTGCTGCTGCCACATGCCTTGGAGGAAGAGGAAAAAGTTCTGCCCAGTGTGAGGAGATGAACATGCCACTGAGCACGAGGACAAACAGCAAGGTCCAGTTGGCATAAGTCTGTTTAGAGGTCATCTCCAGAGAAGGATCCACCTGAAAGCCATGAGGACATTGATGCTCAGTCAGTCCAACCCACGCATTTATGAAAGCAGGGTGCCAAAGACCTGCACAGAGCAATGGCCACTAGCACTGTGCTCATTTAACCTAGCAATTATTATGTTAGCTGGGAGCTTGCATAGTCCCTGCAAGATGAGAACTCTATTGATAGTGTTCAGGTGCCCTCCTTGCTGGTGTCCTGTATGTCATAGAATTAGGCAGCATGTTTCTCCTCCTGCAAGATTTACTTCCAGGTTTTCCTTACCCCATCCTCTCCACCAACTCTGCTGTTGGTTATAACTAGTGTTAATGGCATGTTGGGGGAAAAGAGCGATTACATATTCTTCTCGCAAATGTATTTCCAGCCATGTCGATACGGATTGGGGGAGTATACCTTTCGTCACCTGCTGTTCTTTCTGCTTATCCTATACAGTGTCCCCTCACTTACTGTAAGGAGCAGATTGTAGGTATATGCCTGGGAAATTACCCCGGCATGCTCCCATCCAGCAACAGGACACACTGGGGGCCTCATCTACAAGAAAATGACGCAGAGCAGCACCGTAAGCCAGGTAGTTGCGCCGTGCTGCGCCATTTTCAAAGCACAGGGATGCGTTGTGTTAACTACAATACGACGCATCCCTGTGCTTCCCCTGCAGTGGTGCACAAATGGCTGCCATGCGCCAGTGCTGGCACCCTTGTGTCATTTTGCAAGGGTATCTGCTCTGCGTGGATGATTGGTTTTGTGGAGGAAGGGACACCTTCCTGTGCCACAAAAATAATTAATGGCATTTTCCTCTTTATAGAAAGAGGAAAAAATGAGGAGAAGCAAAGTATTTCTTTGCGCCTTTCCTATGCTTTCCTTGAGGAGGCGTAGGATTCTAATGCATTCCCAGTTTTACAAAACGTTGGAAATCTGGGAATGCGTCACGTTCCATGGATGTTGTGTGGGAACACCCACAGCAACACCCATGGAACGCCCCTTTCATGCAGAGTAATGCGTGAAAGAGGCCCATATTTACACGGCCATGAAATGTCACGCAGGGTGACTTTATGTGGCCTTATAAATATGGGCAAGCCCATTGTGCCGCCGGTGCGTCAAATAAGTGATGCACCGGTGGTGCAATGGGCTCGTAAAAAAGCCCCTGAGTGTTTAGATGAGAGTGCGTGTGATGCCCCAACAATACTGGTTTGTAGCTCAGTAGGTAGGATGCGTGCTATTGCAAGAGAGAAAACTCACTTTGAGTTTCGACCAAAGCACTTTCGCTGTGGGCAAGGGGAGGGACATCTTAGTCACACAATGAGTAGCAAATTACTAAATGAGAAAGCTCACAATGATCTAAAATGTATGTGAAACTGTTGGTCAGACTTTGTAATTACAAACAATAGGAAATGACACAAAAATGGAAAACTAGTGAAAAACAAATGGCAAATCCCTAAGTGTGGGCGTGAAGGAGCAGTTTAGTGTAAGGATGGCTACCTTTGGCCACATGGCAAATGTTTTTACACAGAGTCTACTTCTGGTTGAGCAAGCAATGGAAGCAAGCCCGACAAACCCCACAGGTGTTTGGGAGGGTTTTCTTTCAAGCCATTTAGAGAAATGTGTTAATTAATGTTTTTACAGCACTATTTTCACATACATTTGCTAAAATGTCTTTATTTCTGAAAGAAGCCTCATGAATATTGCAGTACGTTCATGATGTGACAGGCAGACCTGCTCCTCCATCAGAGAGAATTGTGGGTTCATCTCCACCAAGAAAAGATTTTTTATAAAGTGCATTTAGCACATTTTCTGTACAAATGTCTAAATAGTCGAAGGTGATGCGAGTAGTTCAGTAAATGCATTTTCACCAGGCCTATTATCTTCCGTAACCTCTTTCTTTGCTTCTCTGTGCCATCTCGTTCTGTTTTCAAAAACCATTTCCCAGCAGACTCTAAGGCATATTTTATCATTGGCAATCTCCTTGGAAGAGCCAGGTTGGAAAATACAAAGGGGCAGATTTACAATAATTGATGCATCTCTGCATATCAGCTGAGATGCGTCAGTTAAGTTGCGTCACGTAAAAAAACCCTTGCACCACCATGGATGCGTTGCATTTACAATGCGGCACACTATGGCGCAAGGATTGACAGATGCATGACGCATCTGTTGGCGTAAAGGTGATGCAGTGCTGGAATCGTGTCGCAACCGCGACGCAACTCAAGCACTGCTCAGGGGCCTCCTATACTTGCTGTGCTGCATCACTCCTTACACTTGACAGGCGTAAGGTTTTGACGCAGCGGCGTGGTAAAAGTGACTCAGTGAAATCTTGTAGATTTCACAGCGTCACTTTTACGATGCGTGCTTGCGTGGGAACGCCCACCCTGCATACATTATACCTTATGCAGATATAATGTGACGCAGGGCTTTACAACGTGACGCATCTCGCTAGATGCATCACGTTGTAAATTTGTCGCAATGTGGCGCATTGTTTACTCCACCGCTGTGTCATAGAAGTGACGCAACGGCGGCGCAAATGTGTCGCAAGGGGCTTGTAAATCTGCCCCAAAATACACAAATCTCACAATCACTTCCCTAGTAAGCAGAGCCACACAGACAGCAATGACTTGCAGGTTCAGTAAAGAGACAGGTTACACCATTCATCCAAGCTAGGTCTCATACTCAGGGGCAGATTTACAAGAAAGTGACGCATCTATAGATGCGTCACTTTCCGTGCACCACCCTAAAAAACGCTTGCGCCGCCATGGATGCGCCGTATTTACAATACAGTGCACCATGGCGAAAGGATTAACAGATGCGTCTTCTGAGCATCTGTTGGGGCAAAAGTCACGCATTGCTGAAGTCATGTCGGAAGCACGACGCAACTCCAGCAATGCATTTTGTGGCCTATTTCCACTACACTGCGTCAATCCTTACGCCTGCTTCAAGCAGGCGTAAGGTTTTGACACAGTGGCATCCTAAAAGTGACACAGTGAAATCTTGTAGATTTCACTGCCTCACTTTTACGAGGCTTTCCTGCGTGGGAACGCCCCCCCTTCATACATTATACCTGAAGCAGATATAATGTGATGCAGGGCTCTACAACCTGACGCATCTCGCTAGATGCGTCACGTTGTAAATAGGGCACACTGTTTGCACCGCCATTGCGTCAAAAAAGGTGACGCAAAGGCGGTGCAAGGAGGCGAAAGAGGCTTGTAAATCTGCCCCTTAGTTGTGATTAGCGTTGACATATCAATTCTAAATATATGCTTCGATGCAAAACAGTTTTGTCCCCAAACACAAGCTGTTACTTTTATAAACATATGACTGTTTGTTGTTGAATGCAAGATTTTCATTTTGAAAAACAATCTCAGTTCCCCAAATCAAAGGTTGGCATTTTCATGAACAAAACATAAGTTTATTCGTGTTTTTCATCATCTTTTTATTTACTTACATGACCACCCAAATATAGGGGCAGATTTACGTTCCCTGGCGCATTCCTGCATATCAGCAGGGATGCGCCAGGGAAGATGCGTCACTCAAGTTTGCCCTTGCGCCACCGCAGATGCGCCGCATTTACAATGCGGTGCATCGTGGCGCAAGGACAAGCAGATGCGTGACGCGTAAGGTTGGCGCAGTGCTGAAGTTGTGTCGCAAGCGCGACGCAACTCCAGCACTGTTCCAACCTGCCCTATCCCTAACATGGTGCGTCATGCCTTATGCCTGCTTGAAGCAGGCGTAAGGATTTGACGCACCAGCGTCGGAGAAGTGACTGCGTGAAATCTTGTAGATTTCACTGCGTCACTTTTCCAAGGCTTTTCCGATGTAACGCCCACCCTGCACACAATCCACCTGACGGGGGTTTTTATGTGGCACAGGGTTTTACAACGTGACGCATCTCCCTAGATGCGTCACGTTGTAAATCTGTCGCAGTATGGCGCTAGCTTTGTGCCACCGCCGCATCACAAAAGTGACGCAACGGCGGCGCAAAAGTGGTGCAAGGGGCTTGTAAATCTGCCCCATAGATTCTACCTTGCCACACTGCCGAAAAGACTTGTTTAGACCTGGTAGGTTTCTCTAGGCCCCCTGGAAAGAAGGTATACCGGCCTACCACGCATAGCAAAGAAAACGAGAAGGTGTCCCATAAAATATATCCTACTATTTATCAGAAGAATGGTCCCTACAAGGACTACAAACAGCCCTCAACACGCGCAAGACATCTGGACTAGTGTTATTGGAAATGGTTATTATAAACCAACATACGTTTAGCATCCTTTCATTGTCCTAGGAGGATAAAAACGGCTTAATAAAGTAATAAACGCAAATGTAGGAAGCAAAAATGTATGTAATTCCTGTGAAGGTGAAAGTCTGTGTTGTGCATGAACGTCTGTGGTGTGTGTGGGGGCAAATTTGTGCGTTCCCTCGTTGCTTTTCTACGCCTTTGCTCGCAGGGAAAATGACACAATGGTGAGGCAACAGGAAGAAGGGGCAAGGACGATTGTTTTCGCTTCCTAATTCGTGTGAGAGCCCGAGTTCCCGAATGTGTGTGCTCACACAACTGCTTGTAATGACTCATTTATTTCAACTTCATCTTGTGAGTCAGCTGACACATTCATTACAACATACATTTTACCCACACATTTCCGTTTGCTTTTGTCACGAATCTGTCGTTCTTTCATGAATGTGACAGTGTATTTGTCAAGAAAGTGACACAAAGGCTAAAGCATGTACATAGCAGGTCACGCATTTCAACCTCCCTCCCTCCCTCCCTCTCTCTCTCTCTCTCTCTCTCTCGGTCATAAAGCTGTTCATACATTTAGGTTGGCTTTGGGTGCAAAACGTTTCGATATTGCACGTTAGTGGTGGCCCGAAACATTTTCAATAGGTGCAGCACCAAGGCTGAGATTGCACAGGGCCTAGTGCAATCCATATTGAAACCCTTTTCTCAGAGGCTGCCATAGTTACTGGGGTTGTGGCTAAGTTGTTTACCTACTACGTAAGGGCTACTTCTCAATACGGGGAATACTAAAGAATCAATAGAAACAGCAGGGCCCACCTGGCAACAGCAGAACTTTCAGGATGCCGACGTGGATTATAATTACTAGGGCTCCCGGTTTTATGGTATTTATATTTGTGTCATTCCTGGCTGTATTTATCCATATTTTTTTTTTGCTAACTTTACCTGTATTTATCCATATTTATTTTAGGTTTGGTGAAAAATGAAGCAGAAATGTGAATATTTCTGCATTTATTTAACCAGTTAATGTGCACTCGTGCCTGAAAGCCAGACAGGTTTCAATGATATATACACACTCAGATGGTAAAATATGCACTTGTAAGAAAATTTTTTAATTTTAGCATCAAGGTTGTGCAAATCTACTACTGTTTAAGGCTCTTTCCTAAAATCCTTGTATTTTTTTAATCCCTGTGCCTGTCAGTCCTCAAAGCTATTGTCCTGGCAGTCATGATTGACAGCATATAGAATCACTCGAAAACAACACAATTTCCGTTTTTATCCACATTTAAAAATAAATACAGACAGGAAAATAAATGGTTTTCTTTCTGTGTTTATCTGTAAGAATCAGTAAAAACGGAAAACATGGAGTTTTAATTATAACCCAAGTGAGAATGGGCAGAACTCGCATATTCACACAATCATCCACCTACATATTCCTCTTAGTGACTTAAGCTTCAACTCCAGAGATCTGTCTATAACCCACATGTCACTCATGTCTTAAATGTACATGTTATGTGAGCACTGAAAGCATGTACTAGTCTGCCCTGTTGAGTCTGTTCTCCATCAAATGAAGGTTATATTTGGTGCTTTTGTGAGAGAGGGAAGCTTGCTTTGCAACTGCCATGTTGTACCAGTTATTATCTGTTCTATGAGGAAGCTAAGCTTATAATACTTCTGCCCAATCTGTACCTGTCCTGCAATTATGAAACTTGTGTTGCTGGTGCCCTGGCTATACCTGTCCTCTGAAAGAGGGAATCGTGCACTTTCCTACCCAAGGTGTACCTGTTCTATGATGAAAATGTGTTTCCACTGCTGTTGCACCATGTTACGAAAAAAATATGTTATACTGAATGCATTCGAAAAACATGCCCTATCAACCAGGTACAGTATCACAATATTGTATCTGAGATACCGTCAGTCCTGAAAAAGGTACTGGTTACCGTAGAGGAATCTTCGAGTGCTGAAACATGTTGACAGAAAAACAGAAGCACAGTCCTTAGTTCGACCCTTTTTTTTTACATCTTGTGTTAGGGAAACATCAGTAGAGATATTTTTAGCTCACCTGCACACAATTGTAATAATGTCTGACAAATGGAGAACACCAAATCACGATAGAAGGGACATACTCTAACCAAAGTAGGGAACCTTTAACGAGGAGACTGTACAGCCCTCTCTACAGTAGTACTCCTGAACACTTCCCAGTGCTAGATGTGGAACCCAATGATGATGCATACCATTTTAGTAGGTGAGGTTTCATCATCCGATATGAGTACATTAATGTATGGTAGTTCCATAAGTTTTTTCGCTGTTTCTTCCAAGAGTTTTGTACTCCTCATATGTTTTTGTTTGATTGGTTATTTCATCATTTATCATCATGAGATTGTAATATGTGAAGTCATAAGTAGTGCATGATGGGGACGCAAGTTCAAGTTATAGATGCTCACTAAACTACAACTAGCGTATTTCAGTGATTTAATTTGTTTAAACTTTAGCTCATATCTCAGTCCAACACCTAACTATAACATCACTTAAACTATTGGTTTCTGTAGTGAATATATATATAACTTCTACAGTCGAAATTATGGCTTGCATCCTTTGGTGGTATCACCACAGTTAAGAAGATCTTCACCCTCGCAAAAAAGATAAACAATTTGGATGTCAGTATGATTGTTTATATTTTCTTCTCTTTTTCGTACTCACTATTTTGTTGATGCTTTACACCCAGTACAAATTTGTGAGGATTGTGGTGTATTATATGGTGTGGTTGTGTGACCTCACAATGTAATACACTCACTAAACCATCTTAGTTCAGCAAGGCTCATTTGCAAAACCTCCTGCTCAATCCTAGGTAACTGTGGCTTCAATCAGCAAGGCTTAAACAAAGGCCGAACCCCCAAACATCTTGGCCAATCGAAATGGTGTAAGGTGCCAACGAGTCAATAATTTATATGCCTTTTCTTGGTAGCAGACACATAGTGATGATTTGGCAGTCTGTTGCCAGATAGTCCCCCAAGTATCGTTGGGAATCTCCGTAGCTGATTCCCTTTCCCACTGTGATACATAAGCATGTTTTTTGGGGTAGTCAACTGTAAGAGGGATCGGTACAGCCACCATATGACATTGCGGCACACGTTTTGAAGGTATAAGTACTCAATAGGAGCCTCGTCGTGCTTGAGGTCCCAGCAAGCAGGAGGTCTACCTGCCCAGTGGAGAGTCTGGTTCAGTACAAAGTAGTCACGGCGAGCCAAGGCAAATTTAGTAACCAAATCATCTCGAGACTGTGAGTTCCCATCATCATTGAAGTCCCCTAGGGAAGGAAGCAACCTTGGGCTTAGTGAAAAGAGGTAGAATGGGCCACACACGGGGCAAAATCAGAATTGCATGCCAAGGGGGTATAGCGAAAAAGGATAAGTCAGGAAAGCCCTACGGTGTTGTACTTCCTTCCAGTTGTTAAGGGTAAGGAAATCAATGGTAGCAACGGGGGAAACCTCGCGACAAAGGATGGCAGAAGTCACAAAATCCCCTGAAGGGTGGAGGGAAAAACGGCCTGCTCCACCTTCCTATCAGGATCGTGGTTCCAGTCCAGGAAGGGGCAGAGCTGTGCCGTCAAGACATATGAGGAAATGCCAGGAAAGCCCAAGCCACCCTCCACCACTGGTTTGCTTAATGTTGCACTCGCCATTTGAGGAGATTTGCCACCCCAGACAAAATCCAACATCTTTGAGCAAATATGTCTATGTAGCAGTGGAGGAAGGGCCAATGGAAGAGACTTAAGAACATACAACAAGCAAGGCATAATGTTCATTTTCAGACAATTGAGTCTGCCTAACTGTGCAGTCTCTAGTTTCCCCCACTGATATAAATCCTTGAAGAGGGTTGTAAGAAGAGTGGGTATATTAGAGGAGTTTATGTCTTTTGACTTAGAAGGCAATTGCATCCCCAAGTATGTAATGGCCTTCAGTTCTCATTGGAAGCTGCCCTCCAAACAGGCCCCTCTTGATGGTTTTGAAGATCGGCAACCCTCCTGCCCTGAGACTAATCAAAGTTGATTTTAGAGCCCACTAACTGAGAGAAAACATTGAATTCTTTCATCAGTGTTGGCAGGGTGATGTCAAGGTTTGTCAGGAAGCAAAGAATGTTGTCTGTACATATCGCAAGCTTATGTTCTACACCATCCACGACCATGCCAGAAATGCGGGTGTTGGCCTGAACTCTAGCCACAAACGGTTCCATCATAAGTACAAATATAGAAGGGGATAATAGGCACCACTGATGGCTGTCTCTTGTTAGTCAGAAGGACTGGGAAAAGGCACCGTTAACTTTGAGTTTGGCAGACGGCCTCCGAAAATTAGCTAAGATGAAGGTTTTCATTTTAGGCCCTAAATGGATCTTTTCGAGCTCCTTAGAGAGATAAATCTAGTGTACCCTGTTGAATGCCTTCTCGACATTGAGAGAGAGAAGGGCCATAGGTTCATGTCATCGTTCAGCGACTTCCATGAGGGTTAACGCTAATCTGGTATTGTTGTTAGCCTGTCTGTTATGGATGAAGCCCAATTACGTCGGGCGATTAGAGTGGCCCAAATGTGTTGAAGGCGGGCAACGAAAATGAAATCATTCACATCACAGTTGAGAAGGGCTATAGGCTAATAAGAAGGGCAGAGTGAGGTGGACTTGCCCAACTTGAGGAGGAGAGTGATGTGTGACTCTAACATGGTATCTGTGACCACCCCAGTTGTCAAAAATGAGTTGAATATGGAAGAATGGTTTGGATTTCTGTATGGGGCTGGAACAACCCATCTTTGTTGCCAGGGGGTGCCTGCACAAACATTACAAGATCTGGAAACGTTGGGCAGATTATTGGGGCCTGTGGTTAGAACCACCGCCAGCGACGGACGCTCACCCGCTAGGCTGACCCACATACATATGCTTGGAGGGCAGAGGTGCAGGGTGGGGGGGGGCCCGAGGGGGTACGTCCTCCTGCTTTCTTTATAGGCTTTGCTCAGGAATGTAATGGACTACGTGCGATCGGGGGGGGGGAGTTGGGGTAAATTGTTAGGTTATAATTTATGTTATTTTTCATTTATGTGAAAACTGTCAAAGCCATGATATTTGTATGGTTTGATTATGCAGTCATCTCTGGAGAGCAGAGCCCTACAATATGTGTGTAACTTGACAAATAAAATTTGTTTGCAAAAAAAATGAGTTGGATACTCTTCCCAAAGGCACTGTCAGAAGAGGGATAAAAGCTTTATAGAGGTGGCAATATAGCCATCAGGACCTGGTGCCTTACATGTGGGAAGGTTGCCTCTTGCTATCCCCACCTCCTCCGGTGTAATGTCTTCTTCCAGGAGATGCAGCTCCTCCGCTCTATCCGGGGGGGGCATAGGAAGTCAAGAAGGCATCTAGTCACTGGGCATCGAGCTGCTGAGCCTGTTGTAAAGTGAGGTAGTAATTAGTAAAAATCTCCAAAGTATCCTCCATCTCTCATAGAAGACCCCCATCATCCATCAACTCCTGAATGTGGCAATGGGTGGAATGAAGACGCAATTTATGCAAGAGAAGTCTATAGGCCTTGTCAGCCTTTTCATAATACGTTTGCTTGACGTATATCAGCTTTTAGCAGCAGATTTCATTAAGAGAATTTCAAGCTCAGCCCTAAGCTGTCTCAAGTCCCCCAGAGTCCTAAGGGAGCCTCCTTCCACGTGATGCCTGTCGAACATGACCCTCTAACTGCTGGCTAAGCTTATTCGCCATTTCAAATCCTGCCGCATGGGAAATAAGCTCTCAGTGGAAAACCAATTTCACAACATCCCATAGAGTCGCAGGTGAGACATCCCCCATGACATTTTCAGGAAAGTATTGTTCATTAGCATCTTTGATACCGTCACAGAGAACTGCGTCTTGGAGGGCAACTTCGTTCAAGATCCATGAGCCAGGAAATGGATGTTGTGGAGTCGCTAAGCTGTCAGCCAAATTGGAGAAAACGCTCAAGTCAATTTTAGGAGATAAAGATTTTTAAGTAAAACATAAATCTCAGTTTTTCAGTCCAAAACGCAAACAAGCATTGGCAAATGTAAAGGTTGGAAACTTTGTAAAACTTTTAAACTCTTGTGTTCAATCACTCCAGCCCAGAACGGGTGACCAGTTCTAACAGGAAGAAGGTCATGGGTGCCATTAAGGATTTTTTAAACAGGTACCTGGTCACCAAAGCAGTCTCAAGTTCAGTTCCACACTTTTTGCACAGACAGCCATAAACTTCAATGGAGTAGTCCTGATGCTGTGGATACAGAATGATGAGGATGCTGCAAGATGCTCTGGGTGTTGTGCAGTCGATGAGGGTCTTCCTACGGTTGGTCCTCAGTCCACAGTCAAGGTGAGGTGAGTTGAGCCACAGGGGTTGTGTCCCTCGAAGTCCTCTTTGGTCCAGCAGAAGTCCAGCTGCACCTGGGCAAGGGTCTCTGGTCACAGCAGGTCCAGCAGGTTCCTTTGGTAAGGACTAGTGTCCGTTTTTGCTGACTGATTTGCAATCTGACGACTCTCCTGGGTTCAACAGACTCAGATGCAACTTTGAAGCACAGAGAAGTGGTCTCCTTGGCTGCACGTTGGGTGTCAGCAGCGATTCGATGGAAGTGACTACTGATAATCTAGAATGGGCTATCTCTGCTTTTATGGCTCTATGATATCTGCTCTGTCATGGTGGAGTTTTAATATGTTCACATTGATAACCCTATGAAGGTTTCTGGATGTCCCTAATTCCACCAGATAGGAGACTTCTCCCTTGTTTTTGAAGATTGGATTGGGCCCAGTCCATTTGTTTTTGAGTACTCTAGGTGCCACAGGCTTTAAAACCCTCACTAGCTCTCCTGTTTGGTACCCTACCATAGAGGCCTTCTGGTTATACCAGTGCTTCACAAGCTCCAGCTGGCCTCCAAATTCCTGTTTGCCTACTTCATGTGCTCAGAAAACCTGGAGCGAAGGCCTAGTACATAGTCCACTATATCTTGCTTGGGTTCTTTGAGAGGACTCTTTCAACCTTCTCTCACCAGACTCAATGGACCTCATAAAGGGTGTACAAAGAGTAGCTCAAAGGGACTGATGTCTACTCCTTTCTGAGGAGCCTCCCTGTATGCAAACAGTTGGCATGGCAGGAGAATATCCCATCTCCTTCTGAGGATCTTTGGTAAACCCATTATGTTAATGTTAATGTAATTTATAGAGCGCAACAAATACCCGGAGGTGTCCTGGCGCTTCCTGATTCTCTAAGATTGGCAAGGTAGAAGCAGAGGCGGCCTACTCTTTAGAAAAGAGCCAGGTCTTCAGTTCTTTACGAAAAGGTAGGAGCTCAGTGATGGTTCTCAGATAACGAGGCAATTCGTTCCAGGCCTTCGCTGTGCCGTGAATAAAGCTTTTGCCCCCCCCCAACGGGCTTTCTTTATGCGCGGCACCCTAGCCAGGCAGGCTTCTTTAGACCGCAGTAATCTGCCTGGGACATACCAGCACAATCTCCGCTGTAAATACTCTGGACCTATGCCGCGTAAGGCCTTGAAGGCTAAGCACAGTGCCTTGAATTCTATACGGCTCTTTACTGGGAGCCAGTGTAGGGCTTTCCTTTCCTTAGAAACGGAGGAAAAACTTGAAGGGCCCATAAGTAATCTAACTGCCGCATTCTGAAGTATCTGTAGTTTTTTTAATCCTCTTAGTTGAATGTTAAGGTAGAGTCCATTACAATAGTCCAGTCTGGACATTACCAGCGCACTGACTACAGTTTGTCTACTTTCCCTAGGCAGTGAGGGCAGGACTTTCCTCAGCATTTTAATAATATAGCTTGTTTTAGAAGCTAACGCATTTACTTGAGGTCCTAAGGTCAATTTGTCATCGAGTATTATTCCCAGGTTCTTAACCTTTCTGGTTGGCAAGGGAGCATTCCCCATTGAATCCGGCCACCAAGAGGGAGCCCAAAAACTAGTGTTATTCCCAAACAATATCACCTCAGTTTTCTCTGAGTTCAGTTTAAGGCAATTGTTGGCCACCCAATTGTCCACTGCTAGCATGCACTCTTGAAAACGTCCTTCCGCATCAGCCTCTCCCTCCGGTGTCAGAGATACCACGGTCATGCCTTTCTTTGTCTTATTGAACCTTTCCACAATACCATTACCTTGGGAATGGTAGAGGGTAGTGGATTTCTATGTCACTTCACACTCATCGCACATGGCGTTTAGATAGGCAGACATGACATTTGTGCCCCTATCTGAAATGACCTCCTCAGGGAACCCAATTCTGTTGAAGGTGACAAATAGACCTGTTGCTACTTCAGGAGCAGTAAGTGTTATAAGGGGTATGGCTTCTGGATATCTGGTGGCATGGTCAACTACCACCAGGATAAACCTATTCCTAGATGCAGTAGGAGGGTTTAGGGAACCAACAATGTCAATCCCTACCCTCTAAAAAGGAGTCACCATCAGTGGTAGTGATATTAGGGAAGCCTTTGGCTTTCCCCCTGTCTTGCCACTAGCTTGACAGGCGACACAGGAGCAATAAAACACCTTCACCTTGTCAGACATCTGAGGCCAGAAAAGGGATTGACCAATCTTTCCCATTTTTTGGTCTGCCCCATATGATCAACTAAGGGGATGTCATGGGCCAGGTTAAGGAGGAACTATGTGTACTGTTGGGGGACCACCACTCTCCTTGTTGCCCCTAGTTTTGGGACTCTTGCCTCACTGTACAGGATTCCCTCCTCCAAGTACACCATCTGGGTTCCAGTGTCATCTCCCTCCTCCTATTTGACAGCCTACTGTTTCAGGCCTTCAAAAGTGGGACAAGTCTTTGGACTGAATAAAAGCAAACCCTGACACTGTTTCGCTCTCATTATAGCTTTTCAGAGAGACTTAGCTTTGTCCAGACTCAAGAGAATACCCAGTATAAGTCAAAGCAATACCCTTTCATCATTAGAGTAGCGCATAAAGTATGCACATAATAAGAAGAGGACTCTGGGCCGTTCCCAAGATTAGGTGGAGAGCAGCTCCTGTGTCGAACACCCCACAATACCAGTGACAATCTGAATCTGCTCACCTCAAATGTCTGTTTTCCTAGGAAAGTTTTTAAGTATAGGATTAGCACAGGGCCTTCCATGCCGAGCTAGAAAAGGACAAATTATTTTGCTATTTCTACAACTAAGTCTTTAAGCATAGGATTAGCACAATGCCATCCACATCGAGTTGTAAAATAACAAAAGCCTTTTACCACTCCAGGCACAGTATTACAGCTTTGGATTGGTAAAATACCATCCAGCCACCTCAAATGCCTGTTTTTCCACAAAGTTTTGAAGTATAGGATTAGCACAGTGACATCCACACTGAGCTACAAATATATATTGATTATATTTATCAATCAAGCCTTCCTCTCCATGATCCAAGATAGAAATGCACACTCCGGTAGTATGGTTCAAACAACAGTTTATTCGCTGATTCCAATTTCCATTAACAGCCTGAGGAACGGAAAAACACGTTTCGTCATATTGGATCCCTTGATCACAGATGACATACTTTTTTTTTCTTACAGTCTTAAAAACTCACCATGTGTGAACAACTTAAAAGAAAGCTTGCAGGGTTAACAAGTTAGAGGCTCCTATGGCAGTCACCTTAACATGTCATTGTGATTACGTGAAGTAATATATAATTAACAACTACTTGCGTTGCCCAAGTTCAATAATTTTTCCAAAATTACCTTCAGCTACCTATTGCATATTCCTTGCTGTACATACTAAACATTGTAAGTGTCCTGAATTATACAGATAGCACTCTTGTCAGCAGAAGTAAGTTGATTGCAAAATGGAATTAGATGAGTTTATCACCTCTATGCATATCAAACACCTGATAAATGTATTGCATTCCAGAGGAATACTAAAACATGTTGACAGTCTATAGTCTAAATTCAAAAAGAGAAGACCACCATTGAGGCTATATACACACCAACAAAATATGATATTGATAGTCCATCTAGTATCACAAACAATGTGATGAGAGGTCTAAATCTAGTCCAACAGTCTGGTGAAAGTGCAGATTCCAAAGGTTACTCCAAATACCAACATGAGATCTTGTTACAAATACAGTAATTGTCAGCCGTTGTGTGCTATACATATGTACCCCATTCTGCCCCTGTGGGCCAATAGAAAATACAATGGCAAATCAATATTGCGAGTCAAATCACTAACAATTGTGTTCAAGTGGACAAATATATGAATATCTATTTAAAGAAAAGAATATCTTAGCTTTACTGATGCCCCTGAACGACAGACTCAAACCTCCTGTGTTCCCCAACCCTGCAAGAAAAAAGGTGAAGCTAGAACTGATAAAGGAAAAGTAAAAAAAGAAAAATGCCATTAAATAAAATTTGAAATATAAAATCTGTACATTATCACTCTATATAGTAAATATAGTATAAAGGAGTTAGGAAAGCTGCTTTTGTGCATTAGCACCACAACAAATGTACAATTACCGAATCAGCCCAAAGGGAATTGCATCTCTTCATCTATATTCAAGCCATTGAGAGTTTTAGTATTGAGTTCTAGGACATTTCTGGACTGAAGTTGTCTGAGAGCATGTGTTCTATCACCACCTCTTCTGACTACTGGGACTTTGCCAATTAGAAAGAATTTTAGCATAGTGCTATCCCTATTGTGCAATGTGCCAAAATGATGAGCCACCTTATCTTGCTGGTCAACATTTTTAATCGCGCTAGTGTGTTCCAATATTCATTTATTAGTGGTATGTTGTCGGGACTACCGGTCCCGATCACGTTAAAACTTCTAAAATGGCCGCCCTTATTTGAGCACATGCGTGGAGAAAGTCAGGTGGTGTTAAAACCCGACCTCCCACGTCTGCTGACGCTTCGCGCTCTTTTTTGATTCTCGGCTTCCCCGATTCTGCTTACCTGAAGTTCCTGGAACCGTCGTTTCCTCAGTGATTTCTCGGGACTCTGGCTAGCGTCGAGTCGCGGGTTTTCCTCCCTCGGATGCCACCCTATGTCCTTCTGGATCAGTGTTTCGGCGGCGGTGATGGCTGTGGGGGCCTGAAGTCTTCTTGTCGGCTTCTCCTTCGTTGCGCAGGCACCCTCTTTGCTCTGGCGCTTCCGGCGGTGGTCCCTGACGACGGGTCTCGAGAGGCTGTGGTGGACTTTGCCCCATTGAGTTCAAGACCTGCATAGGAAAAGCAAAGAAGAACACTAAGCCTTTATGGTAACAGCGCTCTTGCGCTGCTTTTGTTCATTAGCATAGTGAAATTACTTACCTGACTTGCTCTGGCACTGTGTGATCCGTCCCTTTGTCTTTTTCTTTTATTTATTTTTTGTAAAATGACCTAAAAAACAAAAGAAGGGAGAAAACCTGAAATTAAAGGTTCCATATATGTTTAAGAATACAAGCAAGATACACCTTAAGGTGGGTTCTACTTATTATACAGACTTCCTTCCAGTATTTCTTTTTCTCATGGATAGTTAAAGACTGTAGCATTTTCTTGTATTGTTGATTTCAAAATATTATAGAAGTTACGAATACAGTCAAGAAGAAATGAAAATGTGAAGCAAGCCTTTTACTTTAGAGCAAGGTACGAGGATAATTCACTAGGAGAATAAAGAGAAATACATTACTTGTTTAGTGTATACAGGTCCTTAGTCATATTTATCTGTTTGTTTTATAGTCATGTTCTTCATCCTGACGGGTCCTGTGCCATAAGAGAGTACCAACGAAGAATCTTCCCTCTGTTCCTTGTTGTGTTTCACTTCTTCCCCGGAATACCTTTGGCACTTTGACAGTTGTTGGGTGCGATGGGTTGTTTGGGGAAGTAGTGGATATTGCTTCATAACTCTGACGTTCCTGCAAGAATTTAGTGAATCCTGACAGATCTGACGTATGCGTAGTGCTCCCCTCATATCTCAGTCCACATGGGCAACTCAGTACATACAAGGAAAAATCAGAAGTGCAAGTGAAATGCAGGGTTATCCCTTTTACCAAACCTGACAGAGGGGATAAATACTCAACACCTATTGAACTATGATTGCAGGCTTTGCACTTTAAACAGGGAAAGAAGTGCTTGACTTCTTTGCCTGTGCTCCTCATACTCTTTCCAATGTCATTCTGGCTCAGTCTGTCCTTCAATGTTACACTTTTATTAAATGTTACTCTCTTGTACCCATTGCAATTCAGAGTTTAAGGGTACTGGCTTGTAACCTCTTGCTTCAAATCTGTTCAGCATCACTGTACATTCTTGCTGAAAAACTCCCTTGGTTCTGAAACTTCTGCATGCTGGAAGCACCATGGTGTGCTTTATAAGCATGAAAATAGAAGGGTCCTATTTTTCATTGAACAGCTGTGGTATGGCTGACAGGTATTTATTAAGGAGTAAGAAAGCTGAGAAGCTTTTTGCCCATTCAAACTCTGACAGAAATGGTGACTCTGAAATCAGTCTTACAGCAAGACAGAAATATTTCAAATTGGAGAAAATAATTCGACAGGAGGTAACAAAATTGTGAGAAGCAGTAAACCTGGAAAAGTACTTGGAACGTGGCTGTGTTCCAAGAGGCCTCCATATACTCTTGGCCCCCTCTTACGAACACCTGAATTCAGAATTACTTAAAGGATGGGCCACAAACAGTGAGGACTGTTCCAATTAGATGATCAGAATACTTATTAAATATGCATAGCATGATCGCAACGAGATCCTCATAGAGTTGGCATTACTAAAGCAGGACCTACAAGGATTGGAAGGTAAAGAATCCTTTGAGAAACACTTACTAGAGATTACTGAGTAAGATGAAATCCAACTTAAGGATCAAAGAAAATTTCTCCGAAATCAAAAAGATTATGAAATGAGTATTCATCTTCAGCTGCAAATACTATGAACTTAGAAAAATGTGAAAACTTCACATAACTTACCATCTTTCAGCACCAATAGTTCTACGGCAAAGAGTGATATCAATAGTGAATTTAGTGAAAGTGACATTTCGGAGGAAGGAGCTAGTTGCTCATCCAGGCTGATTGGATAGGAAAGTAATCAACAACACTGGAAAAAGGATCAAGGAAGAAGAAGAGGCAGAGGCACAAGAGAACATGGTGAGGAAGACCCAACAAAAACACCACCCCTCATGGGAACTGTAACAAGGGGACAGAAAATGGGACAGAAATGGAAGGAACATCTAGTGTAGTAAATCTTTCTATGCTTAGTCTCAGTATAACTGAATTGAGTGTTTTGAAATAAGGATTTTCATTTTGCCCGACTAATAATCTTAATTATGCTTAAAGTTGCATAGAATTGTTTCATTTTGTGAGAAAACTGAAATTGTACAAATGTTTCTCCATTAAGGGGAACACAAGACCAAAGACTTCCACACAAAACAAATGGAGTAATCTGAATATTAGTGACATTGATACCAGCCGCGGCCCATGCAGGTAAGAGCAGTGGAGTGGTGGGGCAGTAGGGCCTGGTTGGGGGGATTCAACAGACGACCATGAGGGAAAATAAAATAAATAATTAATGTTCCCTTGTCGTCGTCTGTCGAAATCTCCCCAAACCGGACCCACCGCTCTTACCTGCACAGGCAGCGGCTGATTGATACCCATGTCACACTAGCGCAATTGGACTGAGAGGGCATTGATACAGGAGACTAATTCCTTAATTTGGCCGACATGGGACTTGACATAGCAATCAATTGGTCAAACAATTTTAAGAGTAAACCTACTTTCACCCCTACTCTTGCCCATGATATTATCGACACTTTTGCGGCAATCGTTATCCAGGACCTAAAGAAATTGGCTATAAAATGCCATTGGTATTCTGACAATTTAACAAAGACAAAAAGGACGGCAGTAAGGGGCCTACAGACTGACAACAGGATAGTCAGATAATCCGACAAGGGTAAAAATATGGCCATCCTATCCAAAAAACAATATCTCAAAGAAGGATATCGGCAGCTGAATGACACTGAATGTTATGAAACTACCAACAAAAGTACTATACATGATTCCAATGCACAGTTTTTTTTACAAACTGAGAGAATGGAGGGAACGGCAATTAATTGAGTGGGAAGAGATCACATTTTTACATTGTGAAGACCACAAGGTACCGATTCTCTGTTACCTAATAGTCACATGGCCCCCACTAATCCACCAGAGAGACTGACTGTGTCCTCTATGTGCTCTCCCCTGGAGGATAAATCTAGATACCTAACCTCATACATTCAAGATAGCAGGGAATTTTTTAATATGATTGAGGGTGTAGTGCGGGAGGATGATTTTTTACTCATCACTCTGGATGTTAACAGTCTATACACCAGCATCAGACAGTCATATGGCATTGAGGCATGCAGGCATTTCTTGAGGGTGAGGTCATTGTCCTTATTTTTTCACACAGAAATGCTTTTAGAGATGAATCAGTTCTGTTTTGAAAATAACTTTTTTCTTTTTGATGACAAATTGTTCAGGCAAAAGCAGAGAACGGCGATGGGCACTTGTTTTACTCCCAGTTATGCGGGTCTCTTCGTGGGATGGTAGGAGCTGCAGGTGGCCGATGCCCTGGAAGATTTAAATAACTAAGGGCCAGATGTAGGTAACTTCAATTTAGCGAGTCCTTAATAGCGATTTTTACCGAATCGCTATTAAGGACTCGCTAAGTGGAATGTAGGTAGGAATCGCTAAAATATTAGCGAATCCTTAACATTCCTTAATAACGAATCGGTAATTGAGATTCGTTATTAAGGAATACCTACCCATTCATTCCTATGGGCTAGGAGGCCCATAGGAATGAATGGGAAGATATTCACTATTAGCGATTCGGTATTACCGAATCGCTAATAGCGGGAGCTATTTCAAGGGTGCCAGGGTGTCAAAAGGACACCCTGTTGCACCCCTGAAATGTGCATGTGTGCACATGTGGCGCACATCCAAGCCCTAAGGGCATGGATGTGTGCCACATGGCATATTTAAAAAAGCAAAAAAGTGATTTTTCAAAGGAAATCGCTACTTACCACCAACTTGAAGTTGGTGGTAATTAGCGGTTCCTTAAGGCTGAAGTGCACTATTTTTAGTGCTACGTACATTGCATTTAAGGAATCGGTATTTCCGATTCTTTTAATGCAAGAGCAAAATAAGGAATCGCTATTTTGCGATTCCTTATTTTGCAAGTAGGTTTCAACTCACCTACATTGCACTCAGCCAAATACCGGGTCGGTAACGCAGAAATTATTTGGCCACCTACATCTGGCCCTAAGTGTTTATGTGGATTTGCTACAGTGGCCACCTATTTGTGATTTGGAAGGGCACTTCAGAGGAAGCAGCGGAATCTGTGAGTAAGCTGAATGACAATCCTTCAATAAGGTCTGACATTCCAGATAAATCCTAGCAAGATTGAATTTCTGAACATAACATAATTTAGAGAAGGCCCTTAGTGGTCCAGGTTCTCCAGCAGAGAAGTTAAATAATTGGGTGAGGTCAGCCATTAACAAGGTTGCCCCCCTGGTTAGTGTTAGACCTAAGGGCATGAGGAAGCTTTCTGCCCCCTGATTCTCAGAACTTACAGACCTCCAAAGGCAGTGCAGGAGGCAGGAACAGAGTAGATTGGCTCCTAATCGGAAAGAGAAATCCAAACATAGGGAGCTAATTTGTAAATTCAAAAGTGCAATGAAGGAGGTGAAATCATTGTAATTTTCCCGGAGGATTAAATCTGCTATTAATATTCCTAAAGAACTCTTTAAGACAGTTCGCTCTCTCTTGGTTCCACCTATATGTCAGGAGGCCGAAAACTCAGATTTTCTGCAATATGGTTGCATTAGTCTTTAGAGATAAGATTATGAAAATCTTTTAACATTTTCCTGAACATCCTGTCAGCCTTAGGAATTTCAGGGTGGCAGAATGGAAGGACAGGTCAAATTTCTCCATTGGGGAAGGTGGTATTTCTGTATTACTTCCTAACTGTAGCTTAGCCACATTCTCCCCACTGTCGGTAACTAAAATGAAGACTCTGTTAGGAGGAACTGCCTCTAGCTCACCGAATGATCCTTGTCCACCCAGGGTTTTGCAGCTGGTCCCTGATTTAATGGCGAGGCCTTAGAGAGGGTGTACTCTCCGATCTTGGAGTCTAGTGTTTTCCCACAGGGTTGGAAGGAGGCATCCTGCTGAGTTAAAAAATCTGTGCCCGATTTCCCCAGCCAAAACCCTGGAGAAGCACAGCAACCAGGAATTGCTCCAGTATCTCATAGACCTTGAACTCCTGGACCCTTCTCAAAATGGGTTTAGTAGGAGCCACAGCACAGAATCTGCGCTTTTAGCAACTGCTGATGCCATTTACAGGCAGGTCGATCAGGAATGTGCGGTCATTTTGGTGCTGCTACACCTGTTTGTGGCATTTGACACTATATCTCCATCTCGTCTGGTGCTTAGGCTGCGTCAGCCTGTGCTGAAAATGTGTAGCTTAAATTGCTGGAGTCCTTCCTGATAGACAGGGCTCTCACAGTCAGTTGCGGGGATTTCAAAGTCAAACCTTTCCGGCTCCTCTGTGGGGCTCCATAGGGGGTCTTCCCTCAGCCTCACCCTATTTAACGTATACATCGCCCCCCTGGCAAAGCTGGTGCATTGTTTCGGCTTCCAGGTATTGTCCTATGCAGATGACACCCAGATCATCATGTCCATCTCTAATGACTGGGAAAGGGTCGCCGTTAAGTTTAGGGCTTGCCTGTCAGAAATTGATAGGTGGATAAGGGAAAACTGGCTCAAAATAAATGGAGAGAATATGGTGATTGGGGTTTTTGGAACAGATAGCTCGATTTGGACTAACCGATGGGGGCCAGAAACTTGCGGCACTCTACCTGTTCCAGCAGCTGTGGCTAAAAATCTGGGTGTGCTTTTTGATGACACCCAGGTTAATAGAACGGTGAGGTCCTGTTTTGGGTCATTCAGATTTGAAGAAAATCCTGCCGTTTCTTCAAGAGCTTAGGGTGTCAGTAGTCATTGCGCTTATCACCTCTAGCTTGTACTACTGCAATACCCTTTATCTTAATACCTATCAATACTCACTAAATAAGCTCCAAACCATTCAAAATTCTGCAGCACATTTGGTCCTGTGACTGCCTAGACACCTCTCAGTTAGGGTAGGTTTGAGATCCCTACACTGGCTTCCAGTGCAGAAGCTAGTGTTTTTCAAAATCCCTTTGCTTGGTGTATAAGGCTCTCCATCCACAGGGATTGACTTACCTCAGGACAGCTTTTAATTGGCAGGCCCCAGTAGACTTCAAATATAGGCTGGCCGAGGTATGGTGTCAGTACCTAGAAGCAGGAAAGTCAGGTGGGGGGACTGACCTTTCACAGTGGCGGCTGCTAGATTGTGGATCTCCCTCCCAGAACATATCAGGAGCATCAACTCATACCTGTTTTTTCGCAGGCAGGTTAAGACATGGTTATTTTCCAACTAGTCTTTGTTGGGAGTAGTTTAGCCACCTAGGTTTTGGTCCTCACCTCTCATACAGCTCTTTCCCGGAACAGCAGTTTGACTCTTTTTTGGTTTAACTCGCTCTTTAGAATACCACTTTCCAAATACAAACACTCATAATTACACTTATGAGGCTACATACTATGATATGGTGAGTTGTTGGTTGGTTAAACATACTCTGTTCTGATTGCTTGCATGCACATATTTGCACTTTGTTACGTGGAAGTTTGCTTTCAACGTAATTATAGGTTATATTTGGGAACAACATTATAAACTACTAGTTGCTTTGTCTTTGAGCTTGAACACCTTACTAGATATAGGTGAGTAGTAAGGATTTGATTGGAATACGATGTTGCCACTTGAGTGTTTTTTCCACTTACGTGTGACCGCAAGTTATGTGGTCTACTATTTAGTCACAGTACAGGATTTCTAGGTTTATGACTTTTCTTTTCTCTTGCCTTTCGGCATGAAATAAAACATTCTCTGGTTTAGTGACTATCATGACATGGAGACATGGTCTTATAATAGGAAACATTTTGAGTGGTTGTAGGCTTTTCCCTTGACTACACCATGTAAGGGTACTTCAGTTTTCTTCTTTTATATCTTCCTATTCTGGGGTTGCACCTGTTTCAAAGAAATAGGATTTGGGAACAGCAGTATAAACTACTTGCTTTGTCTTTGAGCTTGAACACCTTACTAGAAATAGGTGAGTAGTAAGGATTTGATTGGAATACGATGTTGCCACTTGAGTGTTTTTTCCACTTACGTGTGACCGCAATTTATGTGGTCTACTATTTAGTCACAGTACAGGATTTCTAGGATTATGACTTTTCTTTTCCATTCCCTTTCGACGTGAAATAAAACAATCTCTGGTTTAGTGACTATCATGACAGGGAGACTTGGTCTTATAATAGGCAAAATTTTGAGTGGTTGTAGGCTTTTCCCTTGACTACACCATGTAAGGGTACTTCAGTTTTCTTCTGTTATATTTTCCTGTTCTGGGGTTGCACCTGTTTCAAAGAAATCTTCATAATTAGAGATTACTCGGTTCGAACCTCAAAACAAACTATAATTGGGATGATGATGGTTCATTTGGAGGGGTCAGAGTATATGACTAAGACTGAATATCATTTGTTTTTTGTAGCCCTGATGAAGTCGATGGTTGACTTACCAAATGTCGAAACACGTGTTGGCTAATGGCTAAAGAATTCACTATGATTGTTGGATGAATGTGAAGATTAAAAATAAAGAAGCATCACTACAAGTGGACTCTGAATTTGGATATTATTTTGGTGCTCAGGGGATTGTTTATATATTGTTTGCAGGCTTTTGTCTTCATATTTTGGAGTGTTGGGTGGCAGCTTCTCCTTCTTGGAGCACCTTAGTTATGTGGTTATTTCAGAATTTTGGAACACACAATTGTGCACTGTATGACCCTGCTACCTTGCTGTTTACCGTATATGTACTGAGTTGCCCATGTGGACTGAGTTATATGGGGAGCACTACACATCCCACTAATAAAAGAATATTGGCACACACTAGGGCGAATAAACATTTTGATCAACAATTTCTGGTGGACCGTGATTTTGACACAATGAACAATAGGAATAGCGCTATGCTCAATTTCTTTGAAATTGACAGAGTCCCAGTAACCAAAAGAGGCAGAAGTAAAACACATGCTCTCAGACAACTTCAGTCCAGATACATCCTGAAACTCAATACTAAAACTCCCAATGGCTAGAATATAGAAGAAGAGACGCATATTCATTTGGGCTGATAGAGCAATTGTACATTTACTGTAGTGCTAATGCTTAAAAGCAGGTTTGGTAACTCCTTTATACTATATTTACTGTATAGAGTAATCAGTACAGTTTTTTATTTTCAAAATTTATTTTATGGTATTTTTCAGTTTTTTCTTTTCCCTTATCATTCCTGTCTTCACCTTTCACATGCTGATTGTTTCCTTTTTTCTTGCAGGGTTGGGTAACACAGGAGATTTGAGCCTGTCATTCAGAGGCAGTAGCCAAGGTAAAATATTTTTTTTGTTTAAATAGATATTTACATATTTAACCACGTGGGCACACTTGTTACTGATTTAACTCCCAATATTGATTTGCCATTGTATTTTCTATTTGCCCATTGAGGCTGAATGGGGTACATATGTGTAGCACACTACGGTTTATCATTAATGTTATTTGCGTCAAGATCTCATGATGGTATTTGGAGCAACTTTTGGGATCTGCACTTTCACCAGACAGATGGGTTACATTTAGGCCCCTCAACACATTGTTTGTGATGCTAAACTGTCAATGCTGTATTTTGTTGGTACGTATAGAGCCTCAATACGGGTCTTCTCTATTTGAATTTCGAGAGACTGTCTAGAGTTTCAGTATTCCATTGGAATGCAATGCATTTATCAGGTGTTAGATATGCATAGAGGTGATAACCTTATCTAATTGTTTTTCGCAATCAATTTACATCTGCTGAAAAAAGTGCACCATCTGTACAATTCAGGACATTTACAATGTCTTGTACGTATGGCAAAGAAGTAGCAATAGTTTGCTGTCAGTAATTGTGGAAAAATTATTGAGCTTGGGCCAAGCACACATTTTTAAATTTTATATCTCTTCACATAATCACAATAACATTTTAGGATGTTCGCCACAGAAGTCTCTAACTTGTTAACTCTGCGAGCTTTCTTTTATAGAGGGTTGTAAGACTGTAAGAAAAAAAACTATGTCACACTTGATCGAAGAGCGTGGCACGTCGAAACACGTAGGATATTTTTCTGTTTCTCAGCTGTTAATAGAGAAATGGAATACGTGAATAAACCTTTGTTTTAACCACACTACAGGGGCGCATGTTTGTCTTTTGGATCTTGGAGAGGAGGGCTTGACTGATACGTGTGGATTACCTCACCTGATTCTGCACCATTACCAACAGGCCTATGGGGCAGGAGGCTTTTTGGAGAGTGTGGATATACACACACTGTGTGTGTTTGTAAATATATTTTCTCACTGAAAAAAACAAAGGAACAGGGACATTATAGTTAGGGATTAGAATTAAAAATACTTTAGGAATTCACTACAAAAAAAGCAAAGATTACAGGGCCGTTATAGTTAGGTTTAGATATTACACAAACAAAATCACAGAAATTCAGCAGTTAGAGTTAGAGTTATCTATAGTAAACTATAACTCTTGGCCTAAGGTAACTATAGTTTGTGTCCCAGCCATGCACAGTTTTCTCATCAATAATTTTACAGCAAATGTTACACTGGGATTATGAAACCCTCCGCTTTCAGGCCTTTACCCCCTTGTGCCGAAGCTTTTTTTGGCTACTTGGGGTAGTTCATACTTAGTCCCCCATAACTTTTTGCCCACATAAGGCATTCACGTCAAATGTGTGTCCTGTTTTTCCAACGTCCTGGGGATTCTAAATGTACCCAGGGTATGTGGATTCCCCTGGAGGAAACCGAGAAACTTTCTCAAATACAGCAATATTTTAGGCTTTAGGGGGAAAAAGTGCAGCAGAAGTGTCTGTTTTCTTTCCTGCAAATTGCATCAATGAAGGGTTTACAGTGCAAAAATCACTAGCTTTCAGGAACAGGCAGACTTTTGTCAGAAAACCAGATTTTTCAACACAGTTTTGCCATTTTACTGGAACATAGCCCATTTTTCCTCTTGTTTGTGCTTTCAACCTCCTTGCAGTTAGTGGTACAAATAGGTGTGAATCCAATAGTGGATCCCATAAAGCTATACGTTTCTGAAAAGTAGACGCAATTCGGCATTCAGCAAGGGGTCATTTGTGTAGATTCTTCAAAGTTTCTCTGTGCAAAGTAACAGTTGAAATGAAACAATATTGAAATTGGGTTGAAAAAAAACAGCCATTTGTGCCTACGTTTTCACTTATAACTTTTTCTAACTCTGGAAGATTTTCAAAAGCAATATACTGTTATGCCCACTAGACCCTTCTGGTTGTGGGGATATATACAGCGTGTAGTTTCAGCAAGAACAGAGGTACCCAGAGCTAATATCTGAGCTGCACCATACAAAGGTTTTCATTGTGTACCATGTATAAAGCAATTAATTTGGTAAAATATAAAGAGTGGATAATAGGTATCAAGGAAACTTATGTAATTCTGAAATGGGAACAATAAATAGAGTTTAGAAGCAGTGGTTATTTGCACATCTCTCAATTTGTGGGTACATATATTAGCATGTGAATTGGAGGGCATTTTTCAAAATAACTTCTTTTTCACACACTGTCTTAAATTTGGAAGGCAGAAATGTAGATACAAACAACTGGTAATAACACTTGTTCTACTTACTTTTCTGCATTCCCCCAAGTCTCCCTATAAAAATGGTACCTCACTTGTGTGGTTAGGCTAGTGCCTGCAACAGAAAATGGCCAAAACGCAACATGCACACATCACATTCTTCCACTGAAAACTGACCCCTTTTTTGCAATGTGCCCAGCTGTGAAATTTGGGCCCTAGCTCAGCTGGCACATAGGTAAACCTAGCAAACCTGTAATGTTTTAAAACTAAACACCCAGAGGAATTCAGGATGGGGTGACTTGTGTGGCTCTCACCAGGTACTGTTACCCAGACTCCTTTGCAAACCTCAAGAACTGTCTAAAAAAACACATTTCCTTTTGCATTTATGTGATGGAAAATTCTGGAATCTGTGGAGAGCCACAAACTTCCACCCACCCAGCATTCCACCAAGTCTCCTGATAAAAATGGCACTTCTCTTGTGTGGGTAGGGCTTGTGCCCGTGACAGGAAATGGCCCAAAACGTACTGTGGAGACATCCAAATGATCAATCACAAAACTACAAGGGAGTCACTTGCGTTTTTGGTCCCAGTCTCGGTGGCCATCTAGGGATACCAAATGCAGACATTTCTGAAAACTAGACACCCAGGTGAGTCCAGTGAGTTGTGGCTTGCATGGATCCCCCAACGCTTTCTTAGCCGGAATTCCCTGCAAACCTCACATTTAGCTGAAAAAATCTCATTTTCCACACATTTCTGTGTGGGACAATTGTGGGATAACCAGGACAGCACAAATTTCCTACCACCCAGTGTTCCCCAGGTCTCCTGATAAAAATGATACCACGCTTGTGTGGGTGGACCATGTGCTCACGATAGGGAAGGGCCCAAAACGTATTGTGGAGATATAGAAGGGTGTGGCGGTGGGCTGTCCACTCAGCTCAGAACACTTTCCAGGGCAATTTGTGTGTGTACTAGGATGTGGCAAAGTGCTCACCTCTATGCTCAAACTTCTTCCCAGGGTGACAGGTGTGTCTAGTAGGTTGTAGAGAGGGACTAGGCATAGTCGTGCATAGTATAGTCTAGCTAAGCCTGTCTCCCTAGAAAATGGTTTGAGCATAGAAGCCAGTTCCATGCCACACCATGAGCAGAGAGGCCTGTCTATTACCACACTCTATTACGCACATTCATCACAGCGTGAGTGGAGCGGCCAGCAACTCACAACACTCTACTATGCAAAACTGTCGCTCTGGAAAGAAGTGTAAGTGGAGAGGCCAATCCCTCCCATAACACCCTGAGCAGAAAGCCAGTCCCTTGACCCAGCCTATTATGCACGCATGTCACCCTGAGAAGTTGTCTGTGTGGAGCTACCAGTCCTTCTCCAAACCCTACTATCTATGACTATTGCCATGTGATGAGGTCTGTGTGAGGAGGCTAATACTTTGACACACCCTACAGAAAGGAGTGCACAAATATTTAGCAAAGTGCTTTGTAATAATTCATTTGACATTACACTTCAGAGTAAGTCAATAGGGAGTCCTTATGTATTTCCAATTCGTTGTTTATTTCATAAATCCATTATTTCATCCAGAAAACATCACAAAAAACAATCCAGTTGATGCGTTTCACCCAATGTGGACATCATCAGGGCTGTAAATTAGAAGACATGTGCATCAGTGAATATTATTCAACCATCATTTAAAAATGCAAAACAAACATGATTAAGTCCTTCCTTTGACAAATCAATATGACTCCCTGCCTATATCCATTCTATTCCTTAACCATTAGTGCAATAAAAGTTTTCACAACAACAACAATATCCTTGGAACCCGTCTCTGTTCAGCAAAGCATTGTTGCCCCTGGTTTACATGTCCTGTTAGACCCCCATACTCGAATTACCCATGGTCTGCTCATAGCAAGACCCTCTTTGCCAGATATCCAATGCTCCATGTGTTTCACATCAACATCAACCCCATAATCACAATTGGTACATAGCAAAAATGATGCCTATGACATTCCTCCCATGTGTCAAGCGTGGATCCCCCTGTTTAAACATTAAGGCATTACTGCAAGACTTCACGTAAACGCGTTTTCTGTTTTGCCTCTTTGGGGTTAGACCACAGGTCCCATGTTAAGGTACTTATCTACAAAAAATATATACGTAAAGATCACATGCCTCTCTAACTTCTCAAACCGGAACTTCTCATTTGGTTAGTTATCGATGTATAATTCAGGCTACCCTTAGACTAAGCACCATCTCCCTTTCCGCCCTATCCTAATTTACGGCATACCCCACGGGTGCACAGCATTCTTTAACATCTAATTAAACATCTTTTTGTATCCCTTGAATCCATCCCGTGTTGTCAGAGGAGTAGCGTCCACTTCAAGTCCACCTCGAGTGCATGTCAACTAATGGGAAAGCGCTATTCTTTTTCAAACCTTTCCCCCCCCACCCTTTAGTCAATGTTGAGGTGAAGACCTAAAAGGTAATCCCCCTTGCGTCCTGTGGACTTGCCTGTAGTCCGTCCTCCTATTTATATTCAGCACAAACAACCAGGCAACGACATTTCAAGTCTATTCAATTTGCATAATTAAGACGTGTCTCCTCTTCGGTCCTCACTCATAGAGACCCGCTCGTCACCAGCCTTCGCCTCACACGGAGTGGCGGCATAGTTCCCAGCTAACATGTCCCCACTTCCAAAAACCTGTCCCGTGTATAGCGACAGCTGATGTATCAATTTGTACACAAAAATGTCTCTATTAAACACCAAATCTACCCCTTCTGTCGCCCCACCTCTCAAAGGATATTCTCCGCCCCTTGCCTGGACTGCCTGGCCTTGGGCATGGCTAATGTCTTCCTAGAGCGTTCTTCAGATGAAAACCTATGTCCATCGTACCCGCGCTATCCCATCACGGTTCCACCAAATCAAACTGATTCTCAATAGTTGTCACGTATCACAATCATCCATAATTCTATCCGATGTGCTATTTACGTCCTGCCCCTATTTGTATCACTCAAAATCAGCCATGCTACGCTGCGCTCGCCCGCTGAGGACTGTGAATGCTCAGCCTATTTCGTCTCAAAATGTTCCCATAATGAGAGGAAAAGTAGTCTAACCAAAACAAATTAATGCTGTTTCAGCGATCTCAATCCAAATTCATACAACATAACAGTTATGTAGTTTCTCCAACACTTAAAATCCAACAGTGCGGGACAATGATCACAGGAAGCTCCATGCTCTAACGGTATATCATCAAACCAACCACAACACAAAGTACTCATCTCATGTAACAATACTGCAGAATAATGTAACAGTGTCCAATTCATGCAACATCACAGTTGTGTTGCTTGTCCGACGCTTGAAATTAAACAGTGTGGGACAATAATCACAGGAAGCTCCACGCTCTAACTGTATATCATCAGACTAATCATAATACCAAGTGCTAATCTCATGCGACAACACTGCAGAAAAATATAACTGTGTCAGTGCTAAGTTGGAGCTGTCAGTCAACAGCTTAAAGTCTCATCTAAAATTCCAATGGATCCTAGCGCACAACCCAAGTCTGGTCCTGTCAGCATGTATGCCTCGAGTGTTAGCCCCCCTTGAACCCCACCTGCAATCAGTTTCTATACCTCAAGTAAGTCCTCGCCCTCCGCTCTATGTCAGTGTTCGTGGTCAGGTTTCGGGTCCAACTACCTCTTACAGAAAGTAATGGAACTCATTATCACTATTAAGGCCTTTCTCTACGGACCTGAGTCTACTAATCCATTTGGCCTCTTCCTCCCTAAGCTTCAACTCCCAGTTACCTCCTCTTGCTCAAGGTATTTTTCATTGGATTCCATGAAATTTAATACTAGTGAGTGCCGGATGACTGTCTTTAATGTGTTGATAGACTGTCACCATTCAGGGTAGCACGGTGATGCTCCTGAATCCTAGTTTTCAAACCTCTCTTTGTACTCCCCACATAAATTTGCCTACATTCACAGATGATAACAGAAATAACACCACAACTGTTGCAATTAAGGAATTCATTCAGGCAATATTGCCTATTGGTGTTGTATTTAAAGTTCTTAATGCGATTCATACCATAATCACAGATAATACATGACCCACATGTGTAAAAACCTTTAGGCTGATTCGGTAACCAAATACCGCCTGTGCCCCGCACCTGTTCCAGGTAATTCCTAGTGATTATGTTTCCTATGGTTGGACTCTTCCTGTATACTACCATTGGTTTGTCTGAAATGCAATTAGTTAAACCTGGAACCCACTTTAAGAGACTCCAATTCTTGCTCAGAATCTTAAAAATCTTTTTGTGGTGTGTATTATAGGAAGAAACAAAATCTAATCTCTCTTGTGATTGGGTCTTAGGTTTCTGTATCAAAGTATATTTTCACTTCATTTTACGAACTCTGTTACTGGCTTTGTCTAGATTCGATTTTGTATAACCCCTTGTCATCAGTCTTCTTCTCAAATCTGCTATACATCCTTCGGCCCTCACCGCTGGCAAGTTGTTTGAACACCCTACTATACATGCGTTAGATGTTCTTTCAAAAGTGATATTGGGATATTTGGGTTTTTTTGTAATGTGGAATTGGGCTTGTGAGACTCTAGAAGGTACTGGATAAATACAAGGAAAACTTGGTTATTTATCCACACCCGAGGTAGTAAAGTGTATATAACACAAAGTATTTAAAATGAAAAATTGGTATGATTGGACTGTAGGATGGCCTCGAGAAGAACCGTTGTGCTTATAGTGTGTTTTCTAGAACTGGATACATTCCTTGATGTAGTTAAGGAAGATCTTGTTCCCTTCTACTGTGATATGGACTCCATCTCGATGGTAGAGACCTGCCGTGACAAAACAGACTTTATGTTGGTATGTAGAGCCCGTTCATGGCCACAGAGAAATGAAGAAATTGCTGTGTTGACATGTTCCCAGGCTTTCTCATTCTTTGAGCTAAATTGCTTGGAGTACTACCACTTCTGCCTTTGACATATGTTGGAATACACAAAGGCAGTGTGAGGGAAGAGTGACATCAACAGCGCCAAGGTCTCCTTTATTTGAGCTTTGAGTCTAACCACTGTGACTGTTCCCAAGTTGTTGCTACCACAGTGCACAATCATGAGGTCTGCTTGCTCACAATTTGAAATGTTTTCAAACACAGGTAACAGTCAATGCCATTCCATATCTCTGTGGCCAACTCAAGTAATGTCTACGTGTGGAGTTCCTACATCCTTGTCAATTCGACAATTCTAGCATATTCTCCAGCACAGAAGAAAAAGCTGTGGCCCACAATCCAGATGTGAACCATGATGCAGTATGCTGGTGCCAGTCACTAGAGGAGTCAACAGCAGAATCAGTAATATTTTGTAAAAGCAGGACATTAGTACTGAAAAGAAATGTATGAGAACTAGAGTTCTAACAGGTTCCTTTGATTCAGGTTAAACAGTAGGCTCGGTTGTTAGTAACTAGCACTTGTATAGTGAATTCTTATTGTATAAAAGAGAGCGTAAATTGTAATAGGCACAAACCACTTGACCGGCCTATTATTGAAAATGAGGGAGTCATAGCTATGAATGATATATTTTGCTGCTTTTGTCATTGCGTACAGATATATAATACTGATAAAGCAAGTAACATTACACCTACAACAAGCCAGGGCTATTGGCTTTGCCAATGGTTGTTATTTGTGCAAGATAAATCAGCAACAACTACGGCTTCCTTGTACATAACATTGAAAATGCTTCTGTTCTGAAATGATGAGACTGAAAGAACTATAACGAGTCTCCTTGAAGTTACCTCAAAAGCGGTGACGAGTGGCACTGCTGCAGAGGTAAGATTTTTTTTTAACCCTGCATGCTACTACAAGCAAGATTAGCCAGGACGGATGACAACCCCAGCAGGCCAACCAACAAGATGAAAACAAATGTTAAACCATGATGGAGTAGCGTTTATTGCAATTTTATATAGCGCGAACTCCACACAAAGATATTGGATCACTGTGCATGAGCACCGGTTAAATTACACAAGATCACATTCATGTTTTGAGGCACGGGGAGAAGGGATGTGCCCAGAATCACAGGATTTTGAGCACGCCGAGATTCAATCATGGTTCTCAAATTCAAAATTCTGCAGTTCTGGTTGTAACGCCACAGTCAACCCTGCAGCGGGACAGATGTGGAGATTAAGACGCACAGCGCCATTAAACGGAGCCTTGCTGGTGGTTGTTTATGACAACTTGTATTGTTGCTGCTTCTGTCATTGCATACAGATATATAATACTGATAAAGCAAGTAATATTACACCTACAGCAAGCCAGAGCTACTGGCTTTGCCAATGGTTGTTGTTTGTGAAAGATAAATCAGCAACAACTACGGCTTCCTTGTATATAACATTGAAAATGCTTCCGTTGTGAAATGATGAGACTGAAAGAACTATAACGAGTCTCCTTGAAGTTACCTCAAAAGCAGTGACGAGTGGCATTGCTGCAGAGGTAAGGTTTCTTTTTTTCACCCCGAGGGCAAAAATGGAGAGCCCGATAGAGACCCGGTTTGGTAACTGCTTTATAGAACTGCCAGTGCAGAGCACAGACAGGACCCAGCCCACTTAAAGCCCTGGCTCTCACCTGTAGGAGGATGGAACCCAGCAGGGACCACAGCTCCTGATGCACTCGTGATCACGCAGCACACACAACACTGGCAGTAAAAGCATGCCCTAGCCGGCTGTGCCCCTGCATCTGTGGGAGACTAGGACAGCTAATGGTGACACTGAGTCAGTGTTGCTGCAGGTCAGTTCACACAGATGCCCAGAGCTCTGCACACGCTACTACAAGCAAGATTAGCCAGGACGGAAGGCAACCCCAGCAGGTCAACCAACAAGATGAAAACAAATGTAAAACCATGATGGAGTAGCGTTTATTGCAGTTTTATATAGCGCGAACGCCACACAAAGATATTGGATCACTGTGCATGAGCACCGGTTAAATTACACAAGATCACATTCATGTTTTGAGGTACGGGGAGAAGTGATGGCCCAGAATCACAGGATTTTGAGCACGCCGAGATTCAATCATGGTTCTCAAATTCCAAATTCTGCAGGTCTGGTTGTAACGCCACAGCCAACCCTGCAGCTGGACAGACATGGAGATTAAGACGCACAGCACCATTAAACGGAGCCTTGCTGGTGGTCGTGTACGACAACTCGTATTTTGCTGCTTCTGTCATTGCATACAGCTATATAATACTGATAAAGCAAGTAACATTACACCTACAGCAAGCAAGGACTTTGCCAATGGTTGTTGTTTGTGTAAGATAAATCAGCAACAACTACGGCTTCCTTGTATATAACATTGAAAATGCTTCCGTTCTGAAATGATGAGACTGAAAGAACTATAACGAGTCTCCTTGAAGTTACCTCAAAAGCAGTGACGAGTGGCACTGCTGCAGAGGTAAGATTTTTTTTTCACCCCGAGGGCAAAAATGGAGAGCTCGATAGAGACCCGGTTTGGCAACTGCTTTATAGAACTGCCAGTGCAGAGCACCGGCAGGACCCGGCCCACTTAAAGCCCTGGCTCTCACCTGTAGGAGGATGGAACCCAGCAGGGACCACAGCTCCTGACGCACTCGTGATCACGCAGCACACACAACACTGGCAGTAAAAGCATGCCCTAGCCGGCTGTGCCCCTGCATCTGTGGGGGACTAGGACAAGTAACGGCGACACTGAGTCCGTTTTGGTGCAGGTCAGTTCACACAGAGGCCCAGAGCTCTGCGCACGCTACTACAAGCAAGATTAGCCAGGACGGAAGGCAACCCCAGCAGGCCAACGAACAAGATGAAAACTAATGTAAAACCATGATGGAGTAGCATTAATTGCAGTTTTATATAGCGCGAACTCCACACAAAGATATTGGATCACTGTGCATGAGCACCGGTTAAATTACACAAGATCACATTCATGTTTTGAGGCACGGGGAGAAGTGATGTGCCCAGAATCACAGGATTTTGAGCACGCCGAGATTCATCATGGTTCTCAAATTCCAAATTCTGCAGTTCTGGTTGTAACGCCACAGTCAACCCTGCAGCTGGACAGACATGGAGATTAAGACGCACAGCGCCATTAAACGGAGCCTTGCTGGTGGTCGTGTACGACAACTTGTATTTTGCTGCTTCTGTCATTGCATACAGATATATAATACTGATAAAGAAAGTAACATTACACCTACACCACACCAGGGCTATTGGCTTTGCCAGTGGTTGTTGTTTGTGTAAGATAAATCAGCAACAACTATGGCTTCCTTTTATATAACATTGAAAATGCTTTCGTTCTGAAATGATGAGACTGAAAGAACTATAACGAGTCTCCTTGAAGTTACCTCAAAAGCAGTGATGAGTGGCACTGCTGCAGAGGTAAGTTTTCTTTTTCACCCGAGGGCAACAAGCGCGTCCGATTGTTATTGCAACACATTACACAAATGGGGAAAAAAGTGCCAAGCTAATAATTAAAGGAGTGTGTGTACTGCAGCCAGTAAAAGATCCAGTCTCGGTGGGCGGGGCCAAAAGAGGACAGGGCGGCAACAAGGAGGGACTAAAAAGCCTCCTTAACAATAGAATGCCAGCGTTTAGCCTACTATGATGCGAGCCAATGGGAAAAGGGGGCAGGGCTTCAAGTCCCCTTCCTCAGCCGTATTGATTTCAAGAAGCTCTCGAATGCCGAGAGCAGCGCATGTGCGCTGCTATCGCCAGCCGAGACCTAAAAAGGTATTACTTTACATTGTTTTCTGATGTTGATAAAAAAAAAGGCTGCGCTCCTTTATAATGTAATGGAACCCAGAGGTGACTTGCAAAATCCTTATAATGTATGACAGGCGATTCTTTATTCCTTATAAATTATGGTAACACAATAGTCTATCTCACAAACCACTTATATAGTTTGTGTGGTGCTATTTCATATGAAAGATATAGGTTGGGTGTAAATATGAAGAGCAAAATGTGAAAATCTACATAAAAATTAAACACACCAAAAAACTGTTAGATATTTGTTGCAAAAATATATTAGAATTAGTTTAACACAAGTCAGAGTTAACAAAAGTAAAGATTAAAACGCCCTGGCTGAGAATGTGTAGACATATGGAGTGAGATTCTATTTTCCAAATATTTACCTGATACGTGGAAAAAAACATACGTTGACATAAATATACTTCAAGTATACACAACGCAGAAAGAGACAATAGAGAAGACTTAGATCACATGTTTCTGTCCTGACAGCCTTCAAAGGCCCTGCAGCAAATTCGCTCAAAGAGGAACTGGCACGCGGGTCTCATTAGTGCGTGAAGTGTTCCTGAGTGCTCGTTGGCTGACACACATACAACACAAAACATCCTCGTTTGGGACGTGTGGTTCAGCCCCGTAAGAGGCGGGGTGGCACCCAGTCCTTTCATGGCCTCAGAGTGACGGAGTTCTGGCGTCGGAGTTGAGGAGCAGGACAGACAGCTTCACAATAGCCCAGCAGCACGCGCAGCCTCAGCCCCGGCCCCCTCCTCCAGCAGCAAGGAACAGGAGACGCTCCCCGAGGGGGATTTAGAGCACATGATCGGCAGCCCTGCTCCCCGTGATCCCGCTCAGTGCCGGGTGACGGGACAGGAATGAGCAGGGCGGGTGCCTCCCTACCTCACCGCTCCTGCCGCCTCTTTCTTCCTTCCCCTGCGCGCTGAGCAGGCAGCCGGCGGGACTTCGTTCCTCCGCAGCTCCCCCGTCAACCATGGCCTCCCCTCGCCTTGAGACCTTCTGTTGCCCCAACCGGGACCCGGCCACGCACCTGGTGCTGACCTCGAGGCCGGAAGTGTTCAACGGGCTGTGCCTGGCCAGCGCTTCCCTGGGGTTGCTGCTTACTACTCTGCAGCTGCTGCCCAAGAAGAAGATGAGCTATCGCAAGCTGGGGCGCGCGAGCCACCCCCGGGCCTCATCCTCCTCCAGGATCCTGCTCATGGTCTGCGTCTGTGACCTGCTGGGCTGTCTGGGTAAGAGGCCAGCGCACCGGGCAGACACGCAGCTCGCCTCCGTCACCCCACTGCACCCCCAGCTCCTGCTTAACTCACCAGGCAAAGGGCCATCCCCACCCCTCACCACTAATGCAATTCGCCAACGCATGGCTGCACTAAGATTCTACTATATGCATTAATTCATGCAAGTGCGCAATTACAACTATTCTATTTTGCGCTATTTTGTAATACGTGCACCTAACTCCTTTTGATATTCTGCATCCATTCTGTTGTTCTTTAGTGCAATTTTGCACTTTGTGCATGCTATTCTGAAAAGCTAACACTCGTACTGAAAATCTAACACTTGTACCCAGTGCGGTTATGCAATCGGTTGTTTTTTTTTGCTCACGAGCGCCCGCCTGTAGTGTCTCTGTTTCTAATTCAACTTCTTAAAACATCAGGGAAAGTCGTGCCACAGAGTTCTCGTGCTGATCATGTGCTACTTTGAGTGCGCCACACCTCCTTATGTATTACTCTCTCCTTGGCTAACTCCGCGCTTTCCTTACCGCCTCTCACGTGCACAACTCGTTTTCACACTCACTCACTTATTTAGAGAACGAATGCAGCATGACAGGAGTCACATATAGTGACGGAAAACACCAAAGGCGTGTAATAAAATATAGTGATAACTTTGAGTTCCCTAAGCCTCTTTAATCCCTGTGCCCTGGCGCCACTGCACCTACTGCACCAGTGAAAGCTATTCACCTGAAGACACGTCATCAAATGCACAACGTAATTTTAGTTGAAACCGATACATTTCTGCATATTGTGTGTTTTATTCGGCCTGGGTAGAAATTAGACCTTTTATTTAACATCTACTCTGCTGGGGCAGGAAGCAAACTTTAGTGGCTTAGTAGCATCGGCCACGTCGGTCATGAGACGGCTGTGGAGCTGTTTTTATCCCAGAGGTGCTGAAGGCTCATGGCCGAGCGGCAGGCCCATGCCAGCGTGTTCTCCATGCCTTACATTTATAAACCGAACTCCCTGTGCCCAGCTGCAGCAGACGTTCCTTCTCATTGGTTTAACCACAGAAATAACAGGTGTACTTGTAGCATCTTTGTGGATACGCCTTCGCTGAGGGCCTCCCGTGCTTACATGTTCATTTAGCAATGGTCTAATTCCGGCTTGTCCAGTGTCAAAATATGTCTTTGTGAATTCGCTGTAGTGCTGCCAAGTTGAACCTTTTGCCTGTGTCCAAGCGCTGTAAATAACAGGCGGTTCTGACGGGAGCTTTTCTTCTGCTCCACAGGAATTGTCATCAGGTCTTCGGTCTGGTTGGGCGCGCCGACGTTTATTGGAAACATCTCTCTTGTGAATGGAACTAGTGCGTGGCCCACGGCCTTCTGTGTGGGGAGTGCGGTAGGTACCTCATATAACATTTCTATATTTCTTTCTAATACACGGGAGTCTGTAATCTTTGTTTAGAAGCCTGTCTAATTTCTTCACAATACATGGGATTCTGCAATCCCTGTATAAAAACCTGTCTCTAATTTCTTTGTAATACACCGAAGTCTGCAATGCCAGTATACAAATCCATCTCTATGACCCCAGAACTCATCTGTTTACTAACTTATTGCGTTGCGTTCTGACATCACAATGCCTGCCGCCAGAGGCATCAGCTGAGGGAAAAGGCAGGGCGGTCAGGTCACAGAGCACAATTAAAGTAGATGTTTATAGCAAAATGGAAAGGTCCCTTTTATTCCTTCTGCTCTATTTTCCTAGCTTACATTCCCAAGAAAAAAGGAGGTATTTCTAAGAACTTGCCTTTTTTGCACTCCTTAGGTAAATATAGAAAAGTTATCATCTATTTGCATGGCTATACACATGCCAAGCTACTGCATTTTTTAACTGCCTATTGTTAAACTGCTTCTTTTATCTGTTTGCAACAAATATCTAACAGATTATCAGATGTGTTTAATTTTGAGCAATAGATTCTATTTTTATTGTTCAAATTTGCAAACATGCTTTCGCTTTCATATGAAAGAGCTACACACCAAGGATTTAAGTGGTGAGTGGGAAAGGTGATGGTGTGACCATGTAATATATGGGATAAAGTACCCATTGCTGTACATGATAAGGATATTGCAAGTCACCTTGGAGTTTCATAACCTTATAACAGAACTTGGCCTTCAGCCTCATTCCTCTATATGGTCATGAAACTCCTCCGAGACTTACAATATCCTTATAATGTACTTCAAGGGGTACTTTAACCCACATATAATGCATGGGTTCCTGCATTCTCTGTATAAAAACCTGTCTCTAATTTCTTTATAATAGACAACTCGTGACAAACCTAGAAGCTTATTATAAAGAAATGAAGTTAAAACTCAACTGTAATAACTTATTATAGTTGAGTTTTGATGTCAATTGAAAACGCAGGTCACATAGCATAATTAAAGCGACTGTTGAAGAAACAAAACAAAACATTGCTTTTGTTTTTTCTTATCTGTTTTTTCCTAGCTGTATAGTGACAAGCAGAATGGAGAAATTTATGAAACATGTTCATTTTTTGCACTCCTTATGGTATCTATAGAAGACTTAGAATCTTTCTTCATGTTTCTACACATTCTGTGAACAACCGCTCATTTTTTTGTTTAAAAAATGGACTTGTATTAAACTTATTCTAATATATTTTTTCCAACAGATAACTAACAGCCTTTTTGATGTGTTTAACATTGCACTAGAGATTTTATTTTGATTATTCATGTTTGCAAACATGCTCTCTCTTTCACATGAATGTTCTAGTCACCAAGGATTTAAGTGGTTTGGGGGAAAGTGATGGTGCAACTAGCTATTATAAGGAAAAATGCACCCCTTGCGATATATGATAAAAATATTACAAGTCATCTCGGATTTTCAGACCCTAGTGTCAGAACCCTTTTCAGAGGGCCACAGGGCACCCAGCAGTTACTGGGCCCAACTGGGGTGATTGAGGCCTTTTATTCCTAATGTCTTGTGGCCTGACTTGGTATGTATCCTGAGTAACTGGGCCAGGTACCCCTTCTGCAATTGACTCTCAGTGGTAGCCGTGGATAAGTAGTCAAAGGCTCCCTCAGGGGGAAAGTATAGGTACAGGTAAGTTAACAGGGCGCATTACTCAAAGTGCTCACAGCACGAAGAATAAATCAATGTCTAGTCGAATACTTTCTTTTATAAGAAAATAAGTATTTTATTTCTAACTCTACACATGCAAAGGATTAACAACATTCATAGGCAACAAAACAATCCCCTTGAGTTCAGGGCTATAGTGGTTGTCAGGCAAATCCCTGTCCCGTCCTCTTGCTTATTACGTGGTCAGGGTTATTCCCCAGTCACTGGTGGCTGCATCCAGGGAATGCTTACCAATAGAACATACACAAGACTTTGCTTTTGTCTCTTCAGGCATTAGCCAAAAGTGTCCATGGTGCCGCAGCACCGTTAGCAGTGAGTCCACCGGGCTCCCACAGGCCCAATTCTAGTCTTACTCGCTCTGTATGGAAATGTTCAGCTGTGTCTTGGGGCCTGCTATGTGGACGCTCAAAAGTCCGTATCATGGAGGCGTGGCCGAAGCAGCAGTGGTGGACGACGTGTGAAGCAGAGCTCAGCTGCCAGTATTCTAGCCACCTCTTAATCCTACTGCCCGGGGAGATCTGCTTTACCCAGCATGACCAGTGGGAGTCAGCCAACCTTGGGGGCGAGCTCTGGGTGCCCGGCCTTTCCCCCAACCTGCTGCATACTAGTGACTTCAGATGTCCATGACAGACAGGCCTGGGTCGCCTCGAACAGGTGTGGCCGCCTCGCCGCAGGTCCGCACACAGCGAGACAGTCCCTTATTGACAGCGGTGACTGCCCTGCTCGTTCAGCGAGGCAAACCTGCTTTATCGGCCTGGTCCGTATTAGAGAACGGGTGTGGCCGCCTCACCGGGAGCCCACATATAAGACAACTGCTGACTGCTAGGCCCGCAGGGATCACCGTGATATCTGGAGGCTGGCTAGAGGTGGGGAGAGCTCGGCGGCCCTGCTTCCTCCACTCCACAAGATTGTTCTGGCCAGATCGGTGGTCCGTGCACGAAGGACTGGGGTCATGGCTGGAGATATGTGTGTCAGCCTCGCTGTGGGCCCAACATGCATGCGACAACCGACTGTGAGGCAGAGGGAGGATGCAGATCAGCAGACCAGGGTCCCGAGGTGCCCTGAAGACTAGCAGTATTCCCTCCCCCAGACAGAGACCCATGACAAGTGTGGTGGCAGCAGCCCGCGGGGAGTGTGGCGTAGAGGAAGAGAACACTAGGGGAGAGAAGGCACAATACATACAATCGGGTCTCTGGCAGAAGAGCCTAGAGGGATAATCTAGATTTCTCTTGAAGGAGAAAGCTGGGGGTGCTCCCTGTCCCTTTGACACACGGATTGCCCCTTTTTAATGGGGTCCGCATTACAAGAAGGATGGCCAGGGCTGGGTGGATGGAGTGGAGGGGGTGAACCTCCTGGCGGACGCCTTAACCCTTGTCAGGACTGGAGTAACAGTGGCCTAAACTAAGTAAAATAGGGCAACAGACTGATCCTGGGTCATAGCTTGCGGGAGAGGGGCAGCTAGAGGCACACACTGAATGCATCCTGGTGGTAAACAAGGACACCAAAGTGGACCTGCTGCTACTTCGTGCTGACCACAAGAAGCTGGCCGGTAAAGTGACAGAAATAGAGAGGGTACTGGCCCAGGCTGCACCAGTGGTCAGAGACAATGCACCAGTTGCATACATTTTAAAAAGAGCCTCGGAGCACCTAAATGATGCGGAAGGGGCACTTGAGGCATAACAATGTGCGCATAATTGGGGTGCCTGAAAAGACTGCTGAGTGCTGAACTCCTTGTTGAAAAATGGCCTTTAGAAATGGTGCTGAGTAACCGGGCTTCGATGATCTACTTGGTGGAATGTGCCCACAGAGTCCCGGGGCATCCTCTGGCTCCAGGGTCCCCTCCTACCCAATCATAGCCAGACTATTGAACTTCAGAGACCAAGATCACATTTTGCAGGTGGCACCCATGCATAGCCTGTGGTCTATGGGGGCTAACTCTGTGAACATTTACCCAGACTATACTAACATAGCCCTGCGGCATTGGGAATAATTTTTTGTCTGTGAAACGCCACCTCTGTACACTGAGACTTCAAGTATGCATTACTTTTCCTGGCAAAGCTCTGCCCATCAACACCCTAGAAATCCCGGTTCTTCATCACGGTGGGAGATGTTTGGGTCTGGTTAGAGGTACAGGGACATCCATCACCTGCACCTGATAAAAGAGCACCCCAGCTTGAGAGATGTCCCTGGAAATCCTCCCAAAGGGGGTTGCTGGCGATGGACCATGACTCCAACCAAAGGTCAGGTATGTGAGGAGAGAGCCTTGGTGGTGCAAGACGTCCAGAAAGGAAGCCCATGGGCAATGGACAAAAGGTGGGCGGCCCTCGTGGCAGTGATCCTCTGAATCTGAGACCGCTGGATGGGGTGGGCCTATTGGTGGTCACCCCAATGACTTCAGATGAACTGCTGTAACTCCCAGTGTTGAGGCCTACTAATATGAGGTTGGCAGGATGGCACCGCCAAAGTACTTTTTCACATTTTGTAGAGGATTGTACACCATGCTTATCGGGGGGTGGGGGGAGCGACAGCCATCTCAAGCTTTGGGGAGAAGGTTTGTTGGAAACTCGCTGCACGAGGTGACAGGGTGGAGTAGTTTGTTGGGGGAGTATAAGGAAAGGTACACTTATGGGGCCGACTTGCATACCGCAGACGGACCTGAGCTTTACTTATGCACTCCACAAATACTATACAGGGGAAGGACGACACCTCATTGACCTTTCTCTCGTGGAATGTAAATGTGTTGGGCAATACAGTGTAGAGAGGGGTGATTTGGAAATTTGTGACGTGACATGCCCCAGACGTCATACTTTTACAGGAGACCCACCTGTTGGGGAATAACTATGTTTTTATAGGGAGGCGAAGATATACTGTGGTTGTGCAGGCAGGCATCTCTCGGGCTGGCCAAGATGCGTGCATCATGATTAGTAAATCAGTACCCTTTCAAATGTTGGGTACATGGGAAGACCCTCAGTGATACTGAGCAGTGGCCTGGGGCACCGGACAGGGGAAGGAGGTGTGGATGGCCTCATGGTATCTTCTGCCGGAACTGCAGTCGAAGGGACTGGCGGCAGTGGGGAACTGGAACCTGCAAGTGCCGGATGTCCTTGTAGTGCTAGGTGGAGATTTCCAATTTCACACAAAGGGGAGATGTGGATAGGGTAGTTCGGGGGGATTCACATGCTAGGATGGATACCAGATTGGGATAATGAGTGGAGGCTCTGGCTGACCCATGGCGTTCCACACACCCACATGAGAGACAGAACTCCTACTTGATGAATTGGATGGTGTCTCTCGCCAGTCTTGATTGCTTTCTAGTTCAGGCAGGATACCAGAGTCAGTGTCACGACATCAGGTACCTACCCAGAGGAATCTCGGACTATTCTCCACTTTGAATGTGAATGACCCAATCCCATCCTTGTATGCATAGGGGCTGGTCACTTGATCCCTGGGTTCTGACTGAGTGGGCGACCAAACACTTAATACAAGGCGTGACAAAATTATACTTTAATGAGAGTAAAGGTTCTGTGTCCTCCACCATTACTGTTCTGGAGGGATAGAGAGACATATAACAAAAATGGAGAAGTAAGTGGTGGCAGCAATGGGAGTCTAATATGAACTGGTGTACGAGGCTTGAAGAGCAAATATACATTGCACGTGGTTGCCCGAAAACATTCACTAAAGTGTGTGGTCTTGGAAGGGGATTGACAACGTCTTGTGGGACTATGAGCAAGAAGGGACGAAGAAGGATCATATTGGAGCCACAAAAGCTGAGATTGGTATTATGGGACCTGTTGATAGCACACTGTGGCTGGATTGTGTGAAGTAGATTCAGGGGTCTGTCTGTCTGGAGGGGGATGTGCCGCCAAATGGGGGATGGAGGAGGAAGTAGTTATGTGTTTATAGGTTTGTCGATTGTGCTAAAACGGAATAAAAAGATAAAAAAATAGAAATAAAACAATTTCGGATCCTGTTCGGAGAAGGCAGGCTATCTACAGCAGCACCCGACAGGCGCAGGCCCTCTCTCTCTCGAGCTGCTCTGCTGGCTTGTTCCAGTGACTGGAGCTGCTCAAGCTCCTCAAAGACAAGGTAGGTTACTCTTCCTCTCACAAGGATGGGATTTGATCCTCCAGCTCCAGACTGGAGCTCAGCATGGGTGTAATTTTTCATTTGGTGTCTTTCGTGGTCCTCATGGGTGCAGTCAGGTGGAGATTTTGTTGTGCAGAATTGACTGGCCTGTCACCGCGTCCATCATCCACCTGGGTGACAACACGAATTTCTAGAGATGTGAGTACTGGCAACCCCTTTTGGCATACTGGGTTGCTGCAGTACTCTCTGCTGAGGCTCAGACTTCTCTTCTACCCTTTCCTTCAAAATGGTGGCCCTTCCTGCCATCCGGGGTGCTAATTATTGCGGTAACAAGTCCTTACATTCCTGGCAACAAATAGTTCTACAGTGGCTCTCTCTACATACAGGTTCACTGCAGCAAGGCAGTGTGGACCTGGCGCTTCCTGCCTGTTGCACACAACACGGCTTAAGTCACGGCGGCCATTTCCTGACATACTGGGGTTGCTGGATCGCTTCTGCACGCAGGCAATGACCTGATCAGTGCACACCTGTTCCCTCACATCTCGCTCAGGGAGTCCTCTTGGTAGGGGCCCCTTGGGACCTCTCTTCCTCCAACGCTCTCCTCTTCCTCACAGGGCACACTGGTCTTGGTAAGCCGGCAGGCACTGGTGCTCCATGCTCCAAGGCAGGTGATCTTGATTTCCTTGGGTTATGTCCCCTCAACCAGCAGGGAGACTAGCAGGCCTTTGTTCCAAGTCCTGGTCTTTGGCAGAAGTCATTCAGAGCTTTCCCTTCTCACGCAGCCTGCCTGGCTGCTTAACAGGTGGCTAATTTGGGGGTCTCAACCATCTCTTCTCAGAGTCCTTCTCCGGACACCAATGTGATATAGGATCTGAGTCTTTGAATTTTTATGTTGGGGTTCTGCTTCTTTTGACGCGTACCTTTCCTCTTTAAAGGCTGTCAATCACAGCAGGACAGACTCTTAAGTTGATTGACCCACAACACAACTCATGGGAGTGGCCAGAGTTCACACCTAGATGTCAGCTGCAGTGATATGTGCATCAAAAAGTTAATACCAGGATTCAAGCTCTACTCTTTATGATTCCCCTAAAAGTTTCATCTCCTTTCCTCAGATGTGTCCAGAACCCTTCCTTGTGATCTATCACTGAATCAAAGAGTAACCATTTGAATTATGAAGGAAGAGTCCCTTCCTCCAGTGTCCAGGCTCCTGGGAATGCACCAATACACAAATCTGTCTGGGGAGATTTTTCTCCTCCTCCTGTCTTCACCAGCCTGGCCTGGGCTTCCCGAAATGGAACCCAGGGCCCTCCATGTAATGCTCCATTGGAGGCACACTTGCATTCAATGTACATTTACAGCACACTTGCTCTCCAGTATTGTCACCTCCATGCATTGTGCCATTACAGACACACATGCATTCAGAATACACATTCAATTTCCGTGCACTGCTCAGTACTGTAGCTTTTCTGTACAGTTCTAGGGTGTGTTATTTACAAACCAACACTCTGCCAGAACACACACTCACCATGTGCACCCTACACAACACTTCAGCCTTCATGTATTGTATGTCACGCAAGCGCACAAACATCCAGCACATGCTTTAATTGTGCACGCACTGCAAAGCACTAGATATTTCAAGTCATGTTTTCCTCACAGGCATACATACACTCAGCACATGCACTGATCCCACTTGTATTACACCATCTCTGTACTGTACCGTTCCTAGGCACACATACATCCAGTGCATAGTCATACGCCTGTGCTGTGCAGCACTCCACATGTATCTGATGCAGGCCAAGGGTGAGTTAAGCATACAGTAGCTGAACTTTTAAAAAGGCGAGGGAGCCTGTAGACCTCACTCCAGTGACACAGGGTAAAAAAAAACATGTTCACTATTACTGTTCACTACAAAGTATGCTTTCTGCAACGCCCTTGTGCTGCTTAACTCTTGGTGAACAAAGCGATACCAAAGGGGATGATGGACGGCGCGCTTGAGTAAATCAAACACTCACCCCCAGTCAACTGATCTGGGTTTATTCCATCATCATTCTTTAGCTCACTCCACCACCCCAGTTCAGACATGGCCATATGCAAATCAGTCTGACCCTGTGCCTCATGGGAACAGTCCAGCCCGAACTGCCAAGCCATGTCTTCCCTGAACCGGAAACAAGAATCCTGGGACTGGTTTCGGGTTCATAAACCTCGTCAGCCAGGCTATCTTGAATCCAGTGGTAAAGTGAGCAAGGGACCCACGTCTGGGCATACCCTGCCAACTTAGGGCGAACAAAGCGATACCAAAGGGGATGATGGACAGAGCGCTTGAGCAAATCAAACATTCACCTCCAGTCAACTGATCTGGGTTTAATTCATCATCATTCTTTAGCTCACTCCACCACCCCAGTTCAGACATGGCCATATGCAAATCAGTCTGACCCTGTGCCTCATGGGAACAGTCCAGCCCAAACTGCCAAGCCATGTCTTCCCTGGACAGGAAACAAGCATCCTGGGACCGGTTTCGGGTTCATAACCCTCGCCAGCCAGGCTATCTTGAATCCAGTGGTAAAAAGAGCAAGGGACCCACGTCTGGGCATACCCTGCCAACTTAGGGCAAACAAAGTGATACCGAAGGGGGTGATGGACGGAGCGCTTGAGCAAATAAAACACTCACCCCCAGTCAACTGATCTAGGTTTAATCCATCATCATTCTTTAGCTCACTCCACCACCCCAGTTCAGACATGGCCATATGCAAATCAGTCTGACCCTGTGCCTCATGGGAACAGTCCAGCCCAAACTGCCAAGCCATGTCTTCCCTGGACCGGAAACAAGCATCCTCGGACCGGTTTCGGGTTCATAACCCTCGCCAGCCAGGCTATCTTGAATCCAGTGGTAAAAAGAGCAAGGGACCCACGTCTGGGCATACCCTGCCAACTTAGGGCAAACAAAGCGATACCGAAGGGGGTGATGGACGGAGCGCTTGAGCAAATAAAACACTCACCCCCAGTCAACTGATCTAGGTTTAATCCATCATCATTCTTTAGCTCACTCCACCACCCCAGTTCAGACATGGCCATATGCAAATCAGTCTGACCCTGTGCCTCATGGGAACAGTCCAGCCCAAACTGCCAAGCCATGTCTTCCCTGGACCGGAAACAAGCATCCTCGGACCGGTTTCGGGTTCATAACCCTCGTCAGCCAGGCTATCTTGAATCCAGTGGTAAAGTGAGCAAGGGACCCACGTCTGGGCATACCCTGCCAACTTAGGGCGAACAAAGCGATACCAAAGGGGATGATGGACGGAGCGCTTGAGCAAATCAAACACTCATCCCCAGTCAACTGATCTGGGTTTAATCCATCATCATTCTTTAGCTCACTCCACCACCCCAGTTCAGACGTGGCCATATGCAAATCAGTCTGACCCTGTGCCTCATGGGAACAGTCCAGCCCGAACTGCCAAGCCATGTCTTCCCTGGATCGGAAACAAGCATCCTGGGACCGGTTTCGGGTTCATAACCCTCGTCAGCCAGGCTATCTTGAATCCAGTGGTAAAGTGAGCAAGGGACCCACGTCTGGTCATACCCTGCCAACTTAGGGCGAACAAAGCGATACCAAAGGGGGTGAATGTATGACATTGTTCTGCATTCTGTCCATCAACTGTTGTTTTTGCATAACTCTTGGTGAAGGCAGTAGTCTTTCACCACTATAAGGGTAACACTGTTTGCACCCCTCCCAGACCAACAAGATCGCAGTCCGTGAGACAGGCCTACGTCATGGCGCACACGCCTGATCCATGTTCGCCTATGAAAAAAAATTCAGATTTAGTGATCCAGGCAACAGTACAGATGGGCACTGAGGGCAGGGGTCCACGTCTCTAACTATGCAAAGGACGTTTCTGACCAACACTTATAAATGAACTTGGCTTTCAGCCTCATTCCTCAATATGGTCTTAGAACACTGCTGTGACTTGCAATATCCTTATAATGTATTGGTAGGGAATACTTTATCCCATGTATAATAGGTGACTTGTGAAGCACCCTGTTGAATATTATAAAGAAATGATGTAGCTGCTCAAATGTAATAACTTATAACATTTGAGTTCTGATGTCACAATGCCTGATGCCAGCATGTAAGGGGAAAGGCAGGTCACCTCACAACGCATAATCAAAGCAGCTCTTCAAAGATCTAAAAAAAACTGTGGCTTCTCTTTGTTCTGCACTGTTTTTCTCGCCGTACAGTGACAAGCAGAAATTAGATATTTACGGCAACATGTTTATTTGTGCACTCCTTAGGTAATTACAGAAAAGGTAGAATTCTGCATGGTTTTACACATTTAGAGCTACTGCTAAAAAACTCACTTTGTATTAAACTGATTCTAATGTCTTTTTGTGACAAATATCTAACAGTTTTTTGATGTGTTTAATTTTGCTCTTCATGTTTGCAAACATGCTATTTCTTTCATATGAAAGAGCTACGCACCAAGGATTTAAGTGGTTTGTGGGAAAGTGCTGGTGCGACCATGCATTATGATGAATAATATAGCCTGTGCTGTACGTGATAAGGATATTGAAAGTTATGTTGGAGTTTCATAACCTTACAAAGGAATTTGTCCTTCGGCCTCGTTCCTCTATCCTGTCATGGAACTCCTCAGTAACTTGCAATATCCTTATAAAGTACGGCAGGGGGGGTCTTTATTCCATCTAGTACAGTAGAGCTGTGACACCTCTAGTTATCTTTAATAATGAAATGGTAGCTGTTCATCTGTAATAATACATTTGAGTTGTGTGTCTGCTTTTAGGGCCAACAACCAAGGGTAGTGTCAGGTCAGAAAGCACCAGTTAGCTGTACTTTAAACAACAACAACGAAAAATGTATTTTACTCTCTGATCTGGTTTTAGGTCTTGCCTAAGATCACACATGTGCTGTCTGTTGTGAGACATGTTGTTAGGTTAGAGTAGGCTTAGAGCCTGTCCATTGCTTACTATTGATTGACTTCACTAACACTCATTTGCTTGCTTCTTATTTGTCAGCATCCACAGACTTTCTTCTTCTTGTGTCTGTCCCTCCCTAAGCGCATGGATACATTCCTTTGTGTCCTTCCAATGTTCATTCTTGAAGCACAACATTTTCTTTTTGTTTAAGCACTCTGTGATTGTGCATGTGTTTTCCAACTGTCTTCCTCGTGTAATTCTGCCCCTTCCAGGTTCCTCTTTCTGTTGCCCGCCCACTCTCCATTACCTCTGTGCTTCCCCATTGCCAACCACCCACCCTCCATGGTCAATGTGTTTCCCCATCCCCTCTTGCCCACCCTCACTTCTCTGTGTCTTTCCCCAGTCCCACCCACTCTCCGTTGTCTGTGTGGTTCCCCAGTGCCAGCCCCCCACCCTACATTGTCCAAGTGCATCCGCATCCCCTCCCGCCCACCCGCCTTTGTCAGCATGCTTGTCCCAGCCCCTACCGCTCAATCACTGTTGTCAGCTCCCTTCCTCAGTCCCTTTCACATACCCTCTGTTGTCAGCTTGTTTCTTCAGCCCTTCACTACCGCCCTCTGTTGTCAGCTTGCTGTCCCAGCCCCTCCCACCCCTCCATTGTCACCCTACTGTCTCATCCCCTCACACCCAATCACGGTTGACAGTGTCCTTTTCCAGCCCCTCCTGCCCACCCACCACTGTCAGCTTTTTCTCCCAGCCTCTTTCTCCCTCCGTTTTGTCACCTGGCTCGTCCAGTTCCTCCTACCCGCCCTCCATTGTCAGCTTGTTTCCCCATCTCCTCCAATTCATCCTCCCACCATTGTCTACTTCCTTCCCACTCTGTCCGGCCCGCCCTTTGTTGTCAGCTTGCTTCTCCATGCCCTCTAGTCCACCATACATTGTTAGCTTACTGCCCCATACCCTCCTGCACACCCTCCGTTGCCAGCTTGCTGCCCCAGCCTCTCCCACCGACCCTCGATTGACAGCTTAATGCCCCATCTCGAGAACCCCCCTCCGTTTGCCTTAAAGCCCCTCCCACCTACCTTCTGTTGACTGTGCAAATCCGCAGTCCTAATGTTGTCTGTGTACTCCCCCAGCCGCTCCTGCCCACCGTCTGTTGTTCGTGTGCTTCCCCATTGCGTGTCCTCTCCCCTACCCAGGCCCCTCTCTGCCACCCTCTCTCCCTCTGTGTTGTTGTGCCCCTCCAGCCCACTTACCTGTTTGTGTTTTTTTTTTAATAATAACAAATGTGCATTAGTGCCGGTCGCGTCACAACCCCTTATAAAATTATTTTTTTTAGCCTGGGTGAAATCGTTGCCAAAGCCAATAGCTCTCGGAAGAGCGGCCTATTGGCTGACAATGTTTGTTATGAATGGAAGCGATCATCCGAAGGGGGATATTTATGACAACATGGTTATTTTTTTGCAGAATAGGCCATTTCAGGGAAGACAGAATCTCTGTGCATATTTTTACACATTTCGAGCTTTTGGATGTTTTTAAAAGTTGACTAACTTTCTTTTGGTGTGTTTAATTTTTCACTAAATATTTCTCATTTCTTCTACATGTCTACAACCATACCATCTCTTTCATCAAATATTTAAACAATTTGTGGGAAGGGTCATGGTGTAACCATATAATAGAATGAATAAAACACCCCTGTCTCAGAGTTTCTTAATCTTGTAAATGAGCTATTCCTTCCATGGTCACAGAACTCTTCGGTGACTTGCAGTATCCTTATGCGTGGCAGGTGGTATTTTATCCCATATGTCTTATACCAGCCTGAAGAACATGTAACTAATTAATGTCCCTGGGAGAAAGAATGGCATAACATTAATAAATGAAATGGATCTGAGTGTGTTGGGTGAGGTTCCACAGTGATTATTTTCTAAATTGGCAGGATTTAATATGCAGGAAATATTCATGCTCTGACTTGTAGTGTGGCAGAGAATAAACATCTGAAGGTGTAATTCGTGTCTAGTGTCTGGAATTCATCGCACAAATTGTTATTTGTCATAAAAAACAAAAGTTTAATGAAATTCATCTTTTTCTCAGTTGTTTAAAACTTTCATGCAGCGATCTAAAGGAAGAAAAATCTTCCATTGCAATAGAACTATTCCAGTTTCGCCACAACCATACAATAGACACATTCCTTACTTTCATATCTCACTATACTAATTCACCACTAATCCTTTATGGGTTCCGGAGTAGGGTGCTACTCGCCGAAAAAAGCGTTTAATACCCCATCAGGGGTAATAAGCACTATATAAATGCAAACCTTCTTCCCTCTTCTATCCCTCCGCTATCCTACTGAATACAAATAACTGACTAACCTATCCACTACTCAAATTACTTTCATATTTCACTATACTAACTCAACACTAATCCTTTATAGGTTCTGGATTAGCGTGCTACTCGCTGAAAAAGCGCTTCGACGCCTCGTCAGGGGTAGTAAGCACTATATACATGCAATTACAAAACAATACAATACAATTCCTATCTAACCTAAATATAATGCTTAGGCCCTCAGCACCCAAATATTTTTTTGTGTTATTCGTATCAGGTCAGTGGTATTTACATGGGGTAAAGAATCACTAAATATATATTTCCTTTTTTATGCAAGAACCATATAAGCAGAGAGCCTACTACCCAGCTCGCTGTTTGCGTTGGAAACACATCCGTGCATATTGCAATAGTTCACCCTTCGTCCTCTCAAAATGAATGTCCACCTATGATCTCAGTATTGATCTTAGGATGAGTATGCTAATTGCTAAATCTTTGATGGACCAGTTTACTTATACCTGTCATACATATTATTGCTCAGCCCCATAACTAATATTTGAATGTTGGAATGTTGGGAGGTCCTTGGAAGACACTGAGGTGGCTCAGGGCTAATTATAGCTGGTATAAGCCTTCTGCTTCAACTTTCCAATGTTTGTCTTTTGGTTTCTCACTTTTTAGTTTAGAACAATTTACCCGCAATAGGTGGAATGTTCTTATAGTAATAGTGATAATATTTACTATGCAAGATGAATTGAAATCTTTGCATCTTTAAAAAAGAAACATTTTTCTATTGCAAATATCTGTAAGAGTAGTAAAAAACTATTAATTAAACACACCATGAAATAGAATACAACCTCATTGATCATTAAAAACTGATCCAGAGGTGTAGTAATCTTCCATTGCAAATATCCATAAGAGGGATAAAAAAGTGTCAGGTAAACAAACCACAAGATAAAATACAATTTCATTAATCATTAATAGTTAATCTTGGGGGGGGGGGGGGCGGTATTATTCTATTATTCCGTCACCTTAAGGTTTTGGTCCACTTTTATTAGGAATTTGGTGTATTGGCAGTTTAGAGGTGTGTCCAGTGTATTAAAGCAGGCTAAAACAGCTTGTCTGTATGAGCGGATGCACCTGATGTTAAAAGGCGTTCTTATGTGGGCTCTCCTTTCCGTTAGGAGTTTGGAGCAATTACATAAAAGATGGGTCAAACCTTGCAAATCTATCCTACGTAGTCGACTGGAGTTTGTGGCCTCTTGCTGAAGCCAGGGTAAAGTGTGCAATAGTGCAGGTAGATGGCAAAAGTGGAATACCATACATTTCCCCTTCAGATGCTGGTCCCAGCCTGCGATTAAATAGCTCTGTGGTTCAAGAGTTTTATAATTGTTCAAAAGCATCGCCTGTGTGTTCTTTTTGCTAATATGGCTGTATTCACAGTTGCTGACTGCTTCCTCGTCAAACAATTTATTACTTTTGAAAAAACTGCAGGAGTGATTTGAAGGTCCCATAGTGATCGTGCCCCTAGAGTGTTGATGGCAAATTCCAGATTAAAACACACAAGATGATGGACGGAATGTTGCACATTGGCAAAACATTCACCCCCAGTCACAGATCTGGGTTTAATCCATCGTTATTTTGCTCATCACGCCACCCCAGTTCAGACATGGCCATATGCAAATTAGTCTTGACCGTGTGCCTCATGTGAACAGTCCAGCCCGAACTGCCAAGCCATGTCTTCCCTGGACCGGAATCAAGCATCCTAGGACCGGTTTCGGGGTTTCACCCCTCTTTAGCCAGGATAGCTTGACTCCAGTGGCGTAGTGAGCACGGGACACACGTCTGGGCATACCCTTCCCACATAGGGCGAACAGCAAAACACACAAGATGATGGACGGAATGTTGCACATTAGCAAAACATTCACCCCCAGTCACAGATCTGGGTTTAATCCATCGTTATTTTGCTCACCACACCACCCCATTTCAGACATGGCCATATGCAAATCAGTCTTGAACCTGTGCCTCATGGGAACAGTCCAGCCCGAACTGCCAAGCCATGTCTTCCCTGGACCGGAATCAAGCATCCTAGGACCGGTTTCGGAGTTTCACCCCTCTTCAGCCAGGATAGCTTGACTCCAGTGGTGTAGTGAGCACGGGACCCACGTCTGGGCAAACCCTTCCCACATAGGGCGAGCAGCAAAACACACAAGATGATGGACGGAATGTTGCACATTGGCAAAACATTCACCCCCAGTCAGACTGATTTGCATATGGCCATGTCTGAACTGGGGTGGTGGAGTGAGCTAAAGAATGATGATGGATTAAACCCAGATCAGTTGACTGGGGGTGAGTGTTTGTTTTGCTCAGACGCTCCGTCCATCAACCCCTCTGGTATGGCCAAATTCCAGATCAAGCCAAGTGGGGCATTTTGGTTTCTGGATAGTTCTAGCCATAAAAATTTGCTTAAGGTATCATTGGATGGTGATCTTAATGTATGCCATGTTTTAAGTTAAGCACTTATCCTTGCAGTTGACTGTTTAATCAGCCTGAACTCCAGATGAATTTGAGCAGGGAATGCATTAGCCCCTAATCTAAGGAGATGCCTATAAGTTTTTGTAATGGTTGTGTCAAGAATGGCAGCATCCTGCCCGCAGAGGGCTTCATTGCCATATGTTAGTGTTGATAACCATTTCGCTGGGTCCACGTTCAACAATGCGTCAAAGCTGGTGCCGACCAAGGATTCTTTTAGGGTTAGAAAGGCAACTGTTAAGGCGCTACTTTTTTGTTGTAACTCCTGTTTGTGTGAAAGGAAGGTTCCTCTATCATACAATAAGCCACCTAGATATTTGTACTCCGTAACCCATTCCAGCTGTTGGTTGTGCAGGTACTGATAACAGTTGTTTCGCCTGTTGTGGTTTATAGTCATGACTTTGTTTTTTTGTGATTAATTAACATACTGTTCTCAATTGCGTATCGTGGAGTTCATCAATAAGGCTTTGAAAGCCAACCTTTGTTTGACTAATAAGTTTAACGTTGTCTGCATATAAAATATTAGATTTTGTGAGGCGTCCTAGCTTAGGCGGATGTGCATTGAGTGCGTTGAGTGCCTTTGACATGTCGGCCAAAAATAAGTTAAATAAGTCAGGGACTAAAACACATCCTTGTTTCAAACCCTCTAGGTAGATTTTCCTCAACAGAGTTTTATTCTTACACATGTACCTGAGTATAGGATTGTATTGCTTTTAATAATGCCAAAAGAATGCCCCAAGATGATAATTTCGCTCAAAGAAGGTTGCGTCCAATGCAGTCAAATGCTGTCTTAAAGTCAACAAAGCAGAGCTAAAGAGATTTTTGATTCAGCTTCATTTTGTCAATTAGGAGAGAAAGTGCCAAAGGTTTTGTTGTGGTCCCTACTCCGTGGGTGAACCCTGCTTGATTCTGTGGTATAGTTTATTCCTTGGCTAGACAGTCTATTAACTCCTTTAAAAGCAAACCTGCAGAGTATTTTGCCTTGTTATCAAGGAGGACAATTAGTCATTAGTTTTCTGGTTGCTGCCTGTCTCCATTGTAGGTAGGGGTAATCACTGATCCTCTCCAAGAGTCAGGGATTGCTTGGAGCTCCACAACACTGTTGAAAACTGAGGTCGTTGCATTAGACTAAAAAGTGGGGTTAACTTTGTACAGTAGTTGTGTGATGTCATTTAAACCTGGCATGCCTTCGCCTCGACCAGCCTGTATCTCTTTTAGAACTCGCTCTTCAGTGGAAGATAGCCTGTCGTCGAAAGCAGCTGATTCTGAAGCTTGAGAATTTGTAAATGCAGAGGAGCACAGTACAAAATGCAGCAGCTCGACTTCTTACGAAGATCCCTAGACATGGTTCAATCTCCTGAGCCCTCATCAGTCTTCACTGGCTGCCAGTGAGAAAACATATAATCTTTAAGGGACTCTGTACAGCCTATATAGCCGTGCAGGGCCAGGGCCTGATGTACCTGAGAGATAGGGTCAGATGGTATCTTCCAAATAGGACTCTGAACTGATTGTTTCTCCTCACAGACGAGCTACCTGGGAAGGCAGGAGCCTGATGCGGTGCACGGCACTATACTGGAATCGTCTCCCCTGGAAACTACAAAATGTGACCTCTTTGCTTACCTTCAGGAAGGACTTAAAGACCTGGATTGTCACCCTGTATCTTTGAGTAGCTTATTCTGGACAGCTGATGAATTCTCCTCCATCACTTCTGTCATAGGTAGCGCCAAGACGCCTCGGGACAATCGTTAGTGGTTTACAAAAATTAAATCAAATCAATCACAATCAAGAACCCCCTGCAGTTTCTTGCCTTTCTGTTTGCTAGCAGTGGGTTATTATCTAATGTAGGACAAAGTCAGATATTTAAATAATATGTCCAGCTTGATTGTAGAATAGTGGAGTTGTTTGCCATATTTGGCACCCTGTTTAAGCTATTACCATTCTCCAGAAGTCTTCAGAATTAGATTTCCTACTGAGAAAAAGAGACTTGCCCAAAACGCCTGTTCTGAGGCACAACTTTCCTTCCACAGAAGTTTCTATATGTCCTTTTTACGTGTTGCAAGTTTCCCAAACTATCTTTATCATTTAGGGCTTGTCTCAATATGTGCAAGGCTCTGTTAAGCTTCTTTTTAGTAGCCCTAGTAGCCAGGAGAGTTGAATAATTTGTTTCCAGGCTGGAGAAAAGACTACAGACCTGTATTGCTTGGTCACAGAAAGTTCTCAGGTAGTAATCGGGGATTGAGCATAATTGTTTGACCAATGTAAGATGCAAACTTAGTCGATTTGTACTCTCGGTCCACTGGATCGTATTAAGATTGATTGGCTCCAAGGGGCATATGTACAAGCCTCTATCGCCACCGGAGCGTCACTGTTTTTGACGCTGTGGTGGTGTAGAGCCATTTCCCAAATTTACAAGGTGGTGCTTAGCCACTTAGCATGGCTTAACGCCACCTTGTAAATATGCTCCTTTTCACCGCAGTCATCTGTGGTAAAGGGGCGTGCAATGGGTGTTGCTGTGGATATTCCACTGCAACACCCATTTTGATGGTGCCCCAGATTTACAAGGCTGAGTCAGTGCCAAAAACTAATGCCATGGAAAAACAGGTTTTAGAATGGCTATACAAGTGTTTTGCTCTTCCCATGTGTGCTGCATTCTTTTGAATATGGCGCATCCCTACGTTTTAAAAATGTCTTAGAACTCCGCTGTCAAATTTGGCATAGCTGTGCGCTCTGACATTTTTTTTGTAAATATGCCCCAAGTTTCCAGGCAGATTATTTGTGGGCTCGTGCCTAAGGCAATTAATAGTGAGCTTATCTTCAATTCAAAATGTATTTATTAGGGCAAAGAGGCCATTATGAAGTCAAATGCGGAACATGTATTTGAAGAGTGATAGGTGCATGCTGGGGGTTGTTCATATTGGAATCGCCCATTTAAAATTCTCAGCCAAGTGCTGCAACCTCTTTTGTAATTTATTAGCCCTTGGCGTCTCTGTACCTTGTCTTGTATTCTGCCTGGGTTGGGATACACCAGGAGAAATCCTGTTAAGTAAAGATGTCATCATGTTCCAAGTTCAGCATCAGATTCATGTGGAAGTCCCCAGTTACAATGATGTTAGGCTGAGGGTATTCATATAGGCTTTTTGTGAGAAGATTGAATACATTTGTTGAGAAAAATCTCTTGATTTACTGCCCGGGTGAATGTATACATTAACAAGTATTAGAGGATTGTCAGCTTCTATATGCCAGCCTTTTAGTAAAATTGTCAGCATCTGTCCGCCTTTGTTGTCAATGTGTTCAATTAAAATGTTTAGTGTAGCTGCCAGGTTAAGTGCCAGACCCATAGGGTGACCATACCTGTTTATCTTTGTTGCTGGATTGAAAAAAACGAGTAAACCATCAAGTGGAAGGCGCATTGCAGACTAGGTTTCTTGCAAAACAAGTTATATGAGAGTAACTAAGGTAGCTTACTAAATCCGTATCACTGATTTTGTCAGGTCGATCACTGATGTTCCAGGAGCAGAGTCTCAGGCAGCCTGACAATTGAGCATAGTTGGTGAATGAGTGGACAGAATGTTAGGACTTCCTGGAGCTGTGAAGTGCTTTGATCCAAGTCAGATCTGACTTCGTAGATTTAAGCAAATCATTTGTTAAACTTTGATGTGGTTTCCGGTGCTTCCGTTCCTCGTTTATGCCGCCTGTTAGCTGCCTGGGGACTGAGTACACGTGTTTAATGTTTTTTTTCCCGGGTCACCTCTTTATGCTCTGTTTGTTACAGAGACGGGATGGGGTAGGCAGCCCGCACATATGAAAACAGCAATGCTCCACACTGCAAATTATGCTTTTTCCTGTAAGAATAGTCCAGCAGCTGAGCCGGAAGCCCAAGTTTCTAGCAAGTGCTCCCTTGCATTCCTCCCTGTAGTGGTTAGAAATTCTGCGGTTTCAATGTCAGCCGTGCTAAGATGAGCAAGGGTAGGGAGGGTGTGCAGGATTTTTTTTTTAATATGTTAACGCTGTTTAAAATATTGCACATCCCATCTGGAGGAGTTTTACCAATCACCACAGAAATTTGCTACTCGGTGTCCCTCTTGCAGTTAAATCTTTTAATTGCCATTTTTAATCATGGAACAATCATCCCATCCAACAAATGCACTTATTCACAAAAAAGAAATAATGATCTCCTCTTGCCTTTGGACTCGCCATAACATCATTCCACCTTCAGTAAGGAATGCTATCACTTACAAATGTCCCCACTGGAGAGATGGGTGTCAGGGACCAACGAATTGTACACCGTATACCTTAGTAATATGTAACAGTGTTTCCCTAAAGCAGTGCTTCATATTAGGACAATAGCTCAGCTGTTCAAAAAGGATGCTTGACTTACTTGCTACAACTTGTCAGCATTTAAGCCTCTCCTGGAGTCACTAATATATTACAACAGGAGTCTTACGGTTACCAACCTTTAAAATGAAGGTAGCGGCTTCTGTGGGTGGCTGCACTGCTCGTGACAGCCCCGCTGAACCTTTACAATAGTTTTGATGGTGCACCACATAACACATCATGCACATTTTAATATCCCATGCAAGGGTTTCAGTCAGTGCTCTCTACGTGTCACTGCGTTTCCTTTGATGTGCTATGGCCTATATCCTTTTTGCGTTTGTTCTCTTTTAGTAGGAATTTTTTGATTCACCTGATTTGGCAATGTTTGCTACATGTGCTGGCTTGTGCATTTGTCTACTGAGTGGGATGCAGTGGCACAGGGTTCTCCAGGGGAAAAATTAAGATCCCGCTTGGGATTAACTCGAAGGCAGACAGGCATAGCCAGCGTATCCTCTGCATCACTCCCAGCGCTGCACATGTGTGGCTGCTAGCTTTTGAGATAAGTCTGGCCTGTTGGGGCATTTTGAGGGCCTTTGGTGCATTTTACTCCTGGTGGCACGTTCTAGATTCCTGGAGTTCTCTTTGGGTGCTTTTGGCCTCCAAATGTTAGATGGTACTTGGTCGTCCCAGGTTGCTTGTACAGTCCTTTGTCACTGCTGTGTCTTCCTCCTTAGCTGAAGTGGGCTGATAGGCCTTAGGCCTGCATTCCTGTCTAGCCTTTAGTAGTTTCATATCCTTGGGTGTCCTTGCAGCAGCTCTCTCAGCATGCCCCCCATCAAGTACCAATGGCCTTCTGACTCTTGCGGAACACCAGTATGTCCAGCAGAAGCCTGTCCTCATGCTGAGGGTACCCACAACCATGAATATTCCACCAGACTCCATACTCTGCTGGCCTCAGGATTAAGTTAGACAGCTACTGCCACTAACTCTTGAGACAAAATCCAAAAATAGCACAAGTAGTATACGTCCCGAGCCCTTTCCCTCTAGATTGGTTTGAGTCTGTCCTTCTTCTGTTTCCCCTCTGCTTCTCAAAGGTTTTCCCTGTGCAGAGGCTTAGAAATGGAGGTGGAGAGTTCTACAAGGTGGGAGTCTGCACACACCCCAGATGTGCCCAGGCAAAACTCCACAGGTGGCTTGAACTTCCTGGGAACAACCTATGCACAGATGCCATGCTCAGTCAGATAACAACCTTCCTCATTCAGTATTCACTCATATGTTCATTTGCGTGTACCCATGCTTATGTGTAACATGCGCAGAGACTCTTAATCCTGCTGCGCTCCATTAGAGTGGCTCAATCACAGCAGAGGTCCAAAAACCAGAGGCCCAAAAGTAAAAAAACTTGCGACTCTCTTGGATCACAATCTCCTTCTCTACCAAATGTGATCACTTTTACATGTGTTTGTTTATGAGGCATACGCCACCATCAAAACCCAAATCACAAATCTCTGAACAGAGCTCCACCTTAGAGAGTTGTCCAGTCAGGATGGGAAAGATGTGTTATCCCACATACTCCTTTTCGTAGGATGCACATGCCTACTCCTCTGCCATGCTGCTTGGCAAGAAGGACCCACAGTGACAGTTCAGTGCAAAGGTCCTTTATCTAGTGGACCTGTGCCACAAATCTGAGGGATAGTCTCAGTGCGTCAGTGAACTCTGCATCCTGCTAAGTAAAAAAAAGAAAAAAATGCTTGGTCAGCCGGGAAGGGGCATCATCAGCCACACAGGTTGACACCAGTAAAGAGTAATAGTGCTAGAATGCGACTAACCCAGAATCATTTGCAGGTAGACCGGGAAGGACTCGATAGCCAGACTCCTCCCATTCAATGCAGCGGCAAGCAGAAGTTGTGGTTCTCACTTCCTGATGTGCAGCTCTGATGCTGCGATGCCACCTGGAAATCGAATGCGGATGCTGTGGCTGGCTTACTCAGGTACTGCGCACATCCAGCTCTGCAGCGCTGACATCAGGGACATGAGTCGAATTTGCGTGAAAACATATGTGGAGCCTCAACTACACCTCTATTCCATTCACAAATGGCGCAGGACATGGGATCATCAAGAAGGAAGCAAAGGATACCCATCTGGTTACAAACAGCATAGACAGAGGCTCGGAATGAGTCTGAGAGAGTTTATGGACTGGATAATTCTGAGGGAAAATTTTCCTTTAGTGTTGTGTTTGATGGTTATGGGCAAATGCGTTTTATTGTGGTTTGTTGTGATTCCCTACTGTATTCAATAAAGAAACATAAGGCTTGAGTCGCGCTTCCAGTCTTGAACATAGATTTATATGCAGCTTTTGAGTATCTAAAAACTCTTTTGGGTAAATATAATATATAATTTTTAGAGACACTTGTTTATAAAAACAAATTCTAAATGAGCTAATTTAAGCTAATAGCTTCATACAGAGAGTCACTGAAAATTCAATACAGAACTTAATCTGCAAATATCAGGAAACCTCTTACTTGAGATTGCAGGTTAAGAAAGAAAAATTGACCTTATCTCTATGCCCCTTACACCCTTACTCCACCCTCCTCCATAATCTGTTCCCAGAGTTACTTGTATTGGTGCTAGAAATCTGTAAACCGTGTGGCTACTACATTGACGGGGAAGCATGTATATGTAATATTTGCTTGACTGACATTTTAAGTTCCCAATTTCTGTCTTTTTCCAGCTGCTCATTCAGTGTTTATTCCAGACTGTATTTGTTAAGCCAGTAGGCCTTGTTGTCATATGTATTATGACCATTGTGAAAATGTAATAAAGAGGCACAGTCAAAAAAAAAAAGAAAAACCCCAAGCTCGAAATTAGCTCTAATTAAGACACTGCTTCCTTTAGGAAAGGTCTTGATATAATTGACACCAGGCTACCAGACTACCAGACAGAGCCTATAGCTCAGTCTTGCCAAAACTAGATTTCATCTGATATCACTAATAAAATGAACCGAACCATTTCGGAACTAGACCAAGGATACTAAGTAATGCCAAGTCAGATGCAGGTAGGCCAGGCAGGCCTGTTCAGTTGCCTCCCTATTTTCCTCCAGTTGTCTCATGCCTATTTTTAGGTCTCGCCTGATCCAGCGCATGCGCTGGTCGGGCCGAGACATTTAGTGTACGGGTTTTCAAAGTGCTGCCACACGGCCTAGCGCTTGCGTTCACACGAGCATGCACGCGCGCAGACGGCAGCTTTCACTTTTCCCGCTGTTGCGCGTGCACCACTCGCGTGTTTGCCATCGCGCGCGCACCCCTGCTTTCACGGAAATAGTACTGTTTGTTTTTGTCCCTAATAACAGCAGCTGGCGTGCCCCTCGTAAGAAGGGCATTATTTCAGGATCCATCGATGTGCAGCCCATTCTCCTTACTCTCCCGGTTGCTCGCTCAGCATCCTCCATCCGGGTCCTTTGGGGCCCTGGGGGGTCCCTCCAGCCCATGCCCAGCCTCCCCTGTGCTTCACACCTCCGGGCACAGCTCTCAGCAGGCGGCACCAGCGCATCGCTCCTCCTGTCTCGCAGCCGAAGCAACCAGTGCTGCCTCTGGCTAAGAGCAGGCAATACAGCCGGCTCCGACGAGCAAGCACAACAGCGTGTCAAAACACGCCAGATGACACAAAGCCAAAACATGCCGAAACCACATAACGAAAGGAGTATGCACTGGCGTCGGAAATCTCCTACCGACTCCAAATCAGGGTATTTATCTCTTTGCTTTACTCTTCGCTATCTAGTTTACTTATTTCTTTACATTGCTAGTTTTATTTTTTTCTCTATTTTAAGCCGTTGGCTCCTCTTGGTGCTGTTGTTATTTTTTCGGTCCAAACGGTTTTTTCTCCGGGTTGTTCAATGATTTTCGTTGTCACTCTATGAAGTTTAATTTTCCAACATGTTCTTGTTTTCTTAAATTGAATCAATAGCATAGGGAACTAAGCACAACATCTGTACAACAATTTGCATTACCGTGGCGAGCACAGCTGGTTTTCTAGGACTAACCTTTTTCTATGATTGAGTACCCCCCATTGTATCACCTGAAATATCCATGTGAAGCACTTTCCACATCTGCATGCTCTTCATAGAGTGTTAATAGGAGTATGCTTACTAGGCGCTATAGTTGTCAGTCAACATAAGGTTTCTCCGTCACTGCCTTACCTGCTTTTCAAAAGCATGAACCGGACGTGTTACTCCACTCACCCGCCCAGCTCTCTGAAATCATCACTTGGCGCCGAAAGCGTCTCTATAGGTCTCTCCATACCATCATAGATGGCCAAAATTACTCCTTGGTCTGAATAAAACGGTTATGCACAGGAACGTATGAACAGCTTGCGACATGAGGTTGTGAAATGATAGGTATATAATTTGCAAATCATTTCTTTACAAAACTAACATGTATGAAGAATTGCTCAAATATGTAACGTGTACCCAAAAAATACCCAATAAAGTTTGTCTTAAAAAAAAAAATCATAGATGGCCAAAGCCATTTCATACATTTAGAGTTCCTTTCGGTATGACTAGAGCACAGTGCAATGGGTTCATCCCTGTCTCAGTTGGTTCCCAACACCTGCACGCGGAGTCAATCTGAATGCTGAACAGGAAGCCTTCTAGGAGGAATGCTAACCTAATCTGAACACACCAGTAGTTTATTACACGAAAAATCAGATTTCCTCAGATAAAACATTGACTATTACGTCTGCCCTGCACATTTGGACAAGGGATGAAGGCATGAAGGCAGTGGAACTAGGATAGGAACAATGAAAAACAAGCATTGGCATAGCCAATAGGTCTCGACTTTGGGACCTTATAAGCATTTCGTTATGCAGTACAATATCCTTGGTGCAACAACATCAACTGTTGCATGGCTAAACACTTATAAGGTCCCAAAAGGCGAGACCTATTGGCTATGCCAATGCTTGTTATGTTTATAGTTCGTTTGACTTTGCCAGTCCCTGCTGCCTATGATCACATTGTCAGTCATGAATCGGTTGAGCCAGGCTGAGTAAACGCCTCCAGGCTGATGTATTGCTAACACTGTGCAGAAAAGTTTTGTATATATTCCTGGTTCTATACCTGGATATAAGGAGGGGTGCTTTGTGTGGAGAGCAGAGCCAAGCCCAGCAGGCATCAGTTGTGATGCGTGGGGAGGGAGGGATGCAGTTGCCCTGGTGGCATTTATATTGGTAAAGTCGAAGTTTAGCTTTGAAGTATGCTTGGTGTGTTCACCCAAATCTGGGGGTTTCCCTATTACTCTCTATTTTGAAGTCCTCTATCTATACATTTGTATCACAACTCATGAAAGGCAACCCCTTCTATACCCCTGCTCTGAGTTCACTGGCAGCCGTTGTGAGCCCTGGTACCTCGTCAGAATGCCCATCTTGAGAGCATGTCCTGTGCGGTGTAATGAGTGTACACAGTTCGCCATAATTCTTACCTTAGCGCAAAGCAATATCTATTTGAAACCCCCAGTGTCTCGCTCATCTAACTCGTCTAGCCTTAGTAGCGACTTCTTCCAATATTTGCCTTGGTGTCTTGTCCTTCTTCTTTTTGGGCTAGGGTGCCCTCCCTCTCAGCCCTTAGTTCCTGCCTTAGATTTGCTCTGCTCTTTAACCTTAAAGCAGTCCCTTATCAACTCTCACTTTACCGCAGTCTCACCTTCATGTGTATTTCCTTTTTAATTCCCCTGTAATTAGCCTGTTTTTTTGATAAAAGATCTAAAGTCCCTGAAGTCCCAGCCTTCAACCGTCTGCAGTAGGCCCTGGGTTAGTTGGGGATCAGCGGAGTGTAGCAGTGCACATGGCTTAAGGGCAGGCTGCATAGAGTTATGTGCCGTGTTTAAAAGGTGATTGATAGCTGCATTGGGAGCAGAGGTGGTGTTGCACTAGTCTGGTTTATGTTGTGCTACTTTCCCCTTTCCTGGCTTCAGCTAGCTCCAGCCAAGAATTAGCAATCTTAAAAATTGCACCATCACCCACCTTGGAGTATGTAGTTCCAATGAGGGCAAGCCTTTACCTGTCTCACCTAGGGCAATCTTAAAAATTGCACCATCACCCACCTTGGAGTATGTAGTTCCAATGAGGGCAAGCCTTTGCCTGTCTCACCTAGGGCAATCTTAGAAATTGCACCATCACCCACCTTGGAGTATTTAGTTCCAATGAGGGCAAGCCATTGCCTGTCTCACCTAGGGCAATCTTAGAAATTGCACCATCACCCACCTTGGAGTATGTAGTTCCAATGAGGGCAAGCCTTTGCCTGTTTCACCTAGGGCAATCTTAGAAATTGCACCATCACCCACCTTGGAGTATGTAGTGCCAATGAGGGCAAGCCTTTGCCTGCCTGTCTCACCTAGGGCAATCTTAAAAATTGCACCATCACCCACCTTGGAGTATGTAGTTCCAATGAGGGCAAGCCTTTGCCTGTCTCACCTAGGGCAATCTTAAAAATTGCACCATCACCCACCTTGGAGTATGTAGTTCCAATGAGGGCAAGCCTTTGCCTGTCTCACCTAGGGCAATCTTAGAAATTGCACCATCACCCACCTTGGAATATTTAGTTCCAATGAGGGCAAGCCATTGCCTGTCTCACCTAGGGCAATCTTAAAAATTGCACCATCACCCACCTTGGAGTATGTAGTTCCAATGAGGGCAAGCCTTTGCCTGTCTCACCTAGGGCAATCTTAAAAATTGCACCATCACCCACCTTGGAGTATGTAGTTCCAATGACGGCAAGCCTTTGCCTGTCTCACCTAGGGCAATCTTAAAAATTGCACCATCACCCACCTTGGAGTATGTAGTTCCAATGAGGGCAAGCCTTTGCCTGTCTCACCTAGGGCAATCTTAAAAATTGCACCATCACCCAACTTGGAGTATGTAGTTCCAATGAGGGCAAGCCTTTGCCTGTCTCACCTAGGGCAATCTTAAAAATTGCACCATCACCCACCTTAGAGTATGTAGTTCCAATGAGGGCAAGCCTTTGCCTGTCTCACCTAGGGCAATCTTAAAAATTGCACCATCACCCACCTTGGAGTATGTAGTTCCAATGAGGGCAAGCCATTGCCTGTCTCACCTAGGGAGGACAAGAACAAAATCCAACAGAGCCGGACTCCTAGCACTGACCAGAAGAAATCTTTTATGAGCCCTGGGTATAGATATTGCAGCAACCCTGCATCTTCCATGCTCCCTCCAGTCAACATATGCTAAACACCATATTGTAAAGACTAGAGAAATTGGATCACAACACCTAAAATTAGACTGATCCTTGAATGTCCAGCATCAACCTGTTTTTCTCTTGGTAGTTTCAGTCTGTTTCCAGTGTCTGCTGGCCTGAGATATATCTCTCCCTATTTTCTGTGCCCCTTAAGTTCTACTGCTGTATTTAGTTTACTGTCGCAAATTCAATAACTGGCTCACTGGACAATGTCGATAAAACAGGTTGTTGCCCTGACCCTAACTTCTGTCACTTGATGGCTAAGCCTTTTTTCCTACTCTTTCCTCATTCACTTCCCAAGTAGTGAGCTGGGTGAACTGTATTTTGTTTAATTCTTCTTTAAGAGTTTTTATGAAATGTGTTATCCAACTGATATTTATTAGTTATGCCCTTCTCACTTTGTATTTGTTCACTTATTGGGTTACTTTCATTCTCAAATGGCTCTGCACAAAAGCGCACGAGATTGTGGTAGTGTTAGTAAATTCGTTTCAACCTCCTTCCCTCCCTGCCTTCCTCTCCTCTTCTCTATTGACTGTCCTCTCCTCTTCTCTCCTCCTCTACTATCTTCTCTCTTTCTTTCCAGCACCCGCACAATGTTTAAAATGCAAATTCTCCCCAAATTTTCAATTCAGAGCCAACTTTTTTTTTGGTTCTCGCATTCTGTCCCTTTGCTCCTTTAAATATGAAAACATGCTAGGAACGCATCATCATGGGAGGACTTGTGGAGGTTAGTGGCTAGGAACAGTGATAGCAGGAGTAAAACTTTAAAGGGACAGGGCTATGTGGACCATGTTGACAGGCAGTTTTTGAAAAATCTCTCAAGGTCCAATAGTGTTGTGAATCAGCAGTGAAGCATACCCTTTCTCCACTGTTGTGAGTGTTGCTGACAGACAGCTAAAACATCATAGGCAGCAAGCACAGAAAGTGGAAGGGAGAGAGAGTGATGTTAACAGGAGACCTACCTCATGGTGAATGGAGTTTCAAGAAGATTTGTTCTGGATAGGAGCCTTCACCTGGAAACTTGGATGTATGTGAAGCACAGATCCTTTCAATGCAGTATGAGGAGATTAGTTATCCAGTTACCAATACTTCCGCTAATGAGGCTATGACAGTCACTGCAGAAGACCAAGACAATTGAAAATAACCAGGCGAAAGCAGATGGTGTGAGAGAGCTAATACCTGTAGAGGAAGGGGGTCAAGACAGCACAGTTTCAACCGAATGGGTGAGAGAGGCAGATCACAGACTACTGACACATTTCTATGTGTGAATAAGGCCGCTTTTATTGAAACAGGTGCACATCGAAAACAAATTCCTGGGCAGTCCACCTTACAAAACAAAAACCTCACTGTACAAAAGTTTGTCACCTAATTTCCTACCCCACCCCTAAATGTCCTGCCCCGCCACATAACGTAACCAAGCAAGTATCTACCTCTTAACCTACTGCACTCCTGCAATTGTGACGTTTTTAACTTTCCCTACTGCTTAACTTTGAATCTATTAACATCTACTAGACTTAAATTCCTATAATGTAACCTTTAACTTCCTGCCTCATTCCGGTGTGAGCTTGTTCACACCCTCCCTTTCAGCCTAGTTCGCTGATTACACAATAACGATAACATTAGCTAAACCCTTGCAAACTTGTTGGCAAACCGCCACTCGGAAAAAGACACTAAACTGACTTTTTCTGCACGCCCAAGTGTTTTTTACTCACTGCTGTAACTGCAATGTCCTGGCTAAAAATCCTTGATTTCCCAAAAATATAATTCCATCCCATAGCGGGAAAGGTGAACCCTGTCTTCCCGAAAAAACTCTGCTCTGTCATGTCTCAAGTCGGAATGCTCCACTCGGCCCAGGCCTTTCTCCCTGTAGAAACCTCACATCTCCCTGTTGATCTTCCTCCTAGCCTTATCAATTGCCGCCGGCTTGCTAGCATTTCTCCAAATTCTCCTAGGCATAAATTCAGTCATGCCACAAAACAACCTGACCACTGCATCTTGATCTCTGTCAAATCCTGCTTCATGCTCGCAGCACTGCAAAGCCTTCTCCACCACCAAGTCATTTCCCCCTAAATGCACTAACAAAATATCAGGGCAACTCTTTCCCAACCTAAACCTGTTTAGACTGCGAAACAGCTCTTTCCAGCACATACCACCCTTCCTATACCAGGACACCGAAAGTGAACTTGCATCGAAGCCCAGATTCTGACCCTGGGGACTTTTTAAGGCTTCGCGATTAGCCCATTTCACGAAAGTATGTCCCGCTATCCCCACAGACAAGCCGGCAGCCTCTGGGCCCAGAACCGAACCTGAAAAACAAAACAGCAGTAAGGGAAAAAATGCAGTGAACTGCTTTCTCACAATTGGTCATGAACAATGTTGTTTCCCCATCTGCGCTGTATATAGCCGGCAGAGCTCAGATCACCTGTGTAAAAACTTGCCAAGTAGGAGGCTTCATGTTTGGCCCCGTAAGACCCTACTCCCTGGCCCAAACATCCAATATATGCTCCCAAGTTCCACCACTGATGGTGCATAACCACAGAGCAACTTCCCCATGAATGCAGTCCCTGCCAACTTCCCTGGGATCATGACTCGCCAAAGCCCTTTTTCCATCAGTGCCAATATAAACTGGACTACAAACTCTACTCTCTACGCCAGCCCTCTAGTATCTTGTGAGCGCCAATGCACAAGAATTCTTCCCATGTCTGTGTATACGATTTCCTGGTGGACTCTGTCAAATATGCTACCACTAGCTAGAACAACCTATGTCTCCTATTGTCCATAGCTCCGTCGGCATACATGTCTTGTCCCTGTCCACCGAAGGAATCTTTCCCACTGTAAATGAGACAAAGCATCCACAAAGTCACTGTCCACCTTGAACAAAATGTTATGTCTCAAGAATTCAAGCACAAAAATCCATAGCAACTTCAGCACCTGTGCGTCCCTGGCCGACTGTTCACCATCTGAACCACTGCCATGTTGTCAATCTGGATGAACACTTTTTTTGTGGGCCAACTTGTCCCCCCACATAGAAACAGCAACAACCAATAAAAGGAACTCCAGAAATGTGATATTGCTGCCCCCATGCTTCCATGCCTTGGACCATTCCTCTGTGTACTACCACCCCTGCTAGTACAGACCAAATCCCACAACCCCTGCTGCATTGGAATAGATTTGGACATCTCACTCAAAATCTTGCAGCGTGTACAACAGAGTATGGTTGAACGAGTCCAAAAAGAAGCACCACATAAGCAAATCCTACCTCACACCTGCAGACAGCCACACATGATGGTGTGGCAGAGACATTCCTGTCCCCTACAAAAAGTTGTGCCCGCACGTACCACCCTACATGTGAAATTTAGATGGCCCAGGAGCACTTGAACTTCTCTGACCTTAACTTTGGCTTTCCCCAGCATCGTGTCTAACAACAATTGCATCTTTTGTCTAGTGGTAATTGTGCCTTCATGTTCCTAGAGTCCATTTCTATCCTCAAAAAGCACTGTGGGCTCACAGTCTTTTCGAGCTCTACGGGGACCCCTTGGTCCTCCATGAGCTCTTGAAAACTTACCAGCCACTGCTGGCAGTCCGCATAGCCTGGATTGCTAACGAAGAAGACATTGTTCAGATAGTGGGTAACCCACTTGTGGCCCATGCACCAAGTAAACAGGTATTGCAAGAATGAGCTAAAACGCTCTAACAGAATTCACGAAATAGGGCATCCTATTGGTAGGGCTTTGTCTACATACCACTGCCCGTCAAACTGAATGCCCAGCAATTGAAAGTCCTCTGGTTGTACTAGTAACAACCGAAAAGCTGATTTTATGTCATGCTTTCCTATCTCCGTACCTACCTCCGCTCCACTAGTGACATAAAGACATCCGTGGAAGAATAAGACACAAGGCCAAATCTTCAGCTATGAAATCATTTACAGAGTGCCCCTTTGGCCAAGACAAGTGTTGTATCAGCTGTAACTAGCCCTGCTCTTTTTTGGGAACGACCTCTATTGGAAACATGATCACGTTACCCAACAGCCAGTCATCACATGGACCCGCCATCCTGCCTTCCTGAACTTCTTTCTGCAATTTATCCTTCACCTCTTATGGATGTTCCCTGACCGATTTGATATTTTGAGCCCATTGTCTTACTCTGTGCACTTCGTACCCCAGTCGGAACCCCAATCAAACCTTCCCTCAGTACTGCTGCATCTACCTTATTAACATAAGATCGCAGCCGAAAATTCAACCTGTCCAGCTCAAGTGGCATATGAGCTTTCCCACCAGGTCTCTGTGCCCCCCTTCCTCTCCTATAGTTGCCTGCCATGGGTTGAGACGTGCCTGAACCCCCTTGACTCTTGTGCCACTGCCCCATGTTTCCCCCTGAATAGCCCTCTTGCTGGCTCCCTTCCGTGCCAAAACAGTGCACAAGATCCTGCCTCCCTGCGCATTTGTGCTGGAACTTGCAGTATTCCCTCATCTACAGCCCCTATTAAATCTCAGCAGGTTCCCAGCGTTCTTCCTGGCTTTTGGCTGTCAATTCCACCCCTCCCCAGTTGGGGCAAGCCTGAAAGGCCCAACATACTATGGGCAGACCACTGGCTGTGCATATTGTCTTCCCAAATTTTGCCGGACCCATTGTGAGTTGCCACAGATCGGAATCTATCACCCTCATTTTTCATCCAATGCTAGGGCCATACAGGCCTTAAATTCGTCATCATACTGCACCCACGCATATTCCCCATATGTGATCTGTACCTTATGTGTGACATCCATATACTTAAACAATGCTACATTCCGCTCAGGATATTTTTCACAGTAGACGTGGGCATGAACTAAAACCGCTGCAGTCCAGTTTTCTATGGTTATGGACACCTTAGGTCATTTGGACAGTTTAAACTCTTCCTCCTTGGCCCTAAGTTCCCTATGTAACAGCTTAAACCTTTCACCTTATCCCCCCTTTCAAATGTTCTTCTTTGTGGACAACATAAGGTGTGCCCCCAAGGGTCTAGTGATCCCCATGTATGGCAATTTCTTCACTTTCAGCTCCTTGCTTTCCTTGACGTCGGCTACCTCAACCTTTCAATTTTCTCCTTAACCCCCTGTCTTGTCTCCAGCACTCGTCCCTGTGTCCTTACCCTTTTTGCCCTGCTGTTCTCTCGCTGATGCCCCCACTGGTGGGGCGACCCCCCCCTCCTCTTCCTTCTCATGTGTACCCTCTGCTTCCCTTTTGTCTGACTTCCGCTCCTCTGTGCCTTCCCTAATATTCTTCACATACCAGCCTTTCTGTAACTTACTGCTTTCCTCATCCCGCTCATTCCAAGCACCCACTACAATTGACACCATAACCAGGGTCCTGGTGTCCCTTATTTCCTAACCTGGTATTACGGTCGGTGCCCGATCCATAGCCTGCCACCTTGCCAGTGGAAGACTTCTGCCTGTGAACTTGGTGTCAGTGAATCTTGCTGGAACCTTATCTGCAGCCCGTAAGACACTATGCGAAAACTGATTAATGCCCCCCGTATGCCCTGCCCCTTGCTGCCACCAACTCTGTTCCGCTTCAGCAGGTATATCGCTGCCCATAGCTTCACACTTCTCAAGACTATCCTCCTCATAGTCCAACTCCATGCAATCTGCCAATTTATCAGCCACCGCCTACCTAGGTGGTGGTGGAACCGCCACCTGATAGGGTACATTGTGCTCCACCTTGGTGTGAAAGTCTTCCTTCTGCTGGGGGCCATAACAAGTCCTCCTAGGCGCTCTGTCACCGCAGGCCGCCTTGACCTGTAAATCCTTTCTCCCGCAGATGCTCTGTGCTTAGTTGCTGTTAGCCCTAACCAGGCCTTACTGGACCTTCTTGTGTCAGCCAATGCCGCGTCCCACAATGCCACCCGGCTGACCCCTCTGTGCCATGCCTTCACTTCGCCTCGGGGTTGTGGAGCCTCAGTGTGCTCCCGGAGTCTGCCATGTGAGTATGTCTTGCCACCTACAGCAGAAATGATAGGCCTGGAGTGCAAGGCCCTTGAACCCTATAATCCATCCTCCAACCTGGCTTTCCAATACCTTCTGAATTTCCTCCATCTCCCCCCTCTTGCCTGAAACCTCTCTCCCTCAACGCCTGGCCCTGTGCTGCAGCCTGGCTGCGAGCGCCTCTTCATTACCCCATCCACAGGCCCCTTTACGCTTGTGTGATGGCTTCTCTGCTTCTGCGCCCCCAACCGCCTCCTACTCCGGCGGGATTAAACCCTTAATGTTTTGGGCTCATCCACCTCTGTCCTCCATCATTGCCTGCAGCCAGACTGTACCCCCTCCTCGTACTCCTCTCCCTGTCCTTCATCTTTACTCCATTCCAAGAGTGCCCCCACTAAAGCAGATGCCGGGCCCTGTTTGGGCCCTGTGGATGGGGCCCACAGCACTGTCCCCTCCTGAACCCCCTCAACCCAGAGCCCTCTCCAGTGTCCCTCTACCCCAAAAGCACCCGTACTGGCTACTGTGACCGCAATCTTTGAGGAACCCTCTTCAACCAATCCCCCTTCCCCAGGGATTTCCTATACTCATCATCATCCCTTCCTGCCGCTCTAAACGCCCTGGGTGTGGGCTGCTCTTCAAAGGCCTGCCCCTCCTCTCCCCCTTCCTCTTCTTCATTGTTGTGCCAATCCTCCTCCTGACGGCGGCTAGTTGTCCCCTCCCTCAAATTGCTGGTCTGAGAAACCCGGGCCTGGTTAGGTGCTGTACTGCTCCCCCTACCTGTCTCCCACTGTGTCCCTGTGGATAGCCAGGGCCTTCAGCCCATCGTGGCTGTGCGGCCTGTGTCAGGCCTTGTTTCCAACCCAGGGGCGAATCCTCAGCCCGGGCCGTTCTACTCAGGCCTAATCCCCTCCCCCCACCCGCCCACATGTCTTTGAAATATAGTGCTCCCCTGTGGGCCGCTAGCCCCGCTGGGGGAGCATCATGCACAGACACTCACACATCCCGCAAAGTCGCACTCCATGCGTGGCCCCTAATCCAACCCGCTCCGCCCTCTACATGCTTTCGATGCCAATCTCCGCATATGTGAGCGGCCCTGGCTGCCTACCAAACTCATGAAAAAAGAGGGACAGGAATGCCAAGTGACGAAATTAAGGGGTAGTGGGATGCTAAGTAATGAGCAGTTGAATTATTCCTTCTTGTGCAGCTGGTCCAGCATTGACCTGAAAGAAAGAACTAAAGTTACAGAAAACATTTTATAATCTGTAGGTACACTAGACCACTAACCTCGCAACCTAACTACCATTTTCTTATTCTTGAAATCGTCAGCTTTTGTCTCTGGATCATAATTACTGACCTTTCATATTCTTCACATTCCTTAGTAAACCAAGCCAACATTTTTCAGCAGAGCTGCCACACACTTTATGAGTAGAACCAAGACTTATCAGTTGGACTGTTGTATTTATGATGGAAGAGTGTGACTACTACTCAATACAGCTGCTTTAGTTAAAACATCCCAATAGCCTCAAGTGCACATGTGGCTGCTATTTCTAGAATGGGACGGTAACTACACTTTTCTAACATGCCTCTGTTCTTTAAACGAGATACTACCAGCTCTTTACAGGACTGGAATACTTGTAGTGGAACTGTTCCATTATGTTTTGGCAGGGTCTAAGGTACTGTCCCAATATGTCTGAAAATTTTCAGTTATTCTTTTGTCACCACCCTGAAGGCATTCTCATGAGGGATGTTATGGTCTGGATTGGACGCTACTGGGACATTCCAGCAAGAAGCAGATACTTGTATGTTCAGACATACACAAATATTACAGATCCTCTGTGGCGGCCAGCCCCTTAGCATGTATTGAACTGATTCTCGCCAGTCATGCCCTCTTTAACAGTGCAAGTAAGTTGATGAACTGAATAGACCAAGCCAGTTTACCAGAATGCAAATGCACACTGAACATTTATAAACCACGGGCATGTTGAATCTTCACCCATAACTACATGAAGAGTGTGCATGTTAGATGTCCTGGAAAGGACAAGATTGACCCTTTCGAAGCACTGATGGGCACAGAATGTCCTCATCCCGAGCACTGGCAAAGCGTTTAGATCCCTCAATGCCTACTCCTTTCCCTGAGTGGGAGTCTGACAAGCTCACACTATGAGGATAAGATGCTGGGCAAAGATGGGACATGTTTAACTTGTGTTTCAAGCTATGGCTATATATCCCTTCTCCTGCATGCTTAACACTATACCTCTTACCTTAATGTCTCATTATCTCGGCCCTATTGTTTGCTTCTCAGTATCGCCTTTTGGCAGAGAAAGCAATGGGCAATGAGGAGCAGATAATGACATTTGTTAGCAAATGATGGAAAAAGCTGAGCACTGGATATCATTGCCTGGCTTGTTGATGGGTGCCCGGCCACAAGATGGCATTGACTGGAATATGACCAAGATGCTTAAACACATAATGTTAAACAATTACATATGATGGGGACACCTGAGCACATGGTGATTAAGAATGGCATATGATGTAGCCATACTGAAACTTAAAGGCTTTGATTGATATATGATGGGGAACCTAAACAGAGCCACAAGTGTAAATGATGGGTAAAACTAACGTAGAATGGGATTACCAAAGAACATTATATTTGTGACATATCCAGCACTACCTATGTTGACCAATGATGGGAAATTCTGAAATTAATGGAGAATTCTGAACACATAATGGCAAACATGATGATGAATACTGGGTAGATAATGACAAAGATTAGCATGTTGAAGGGATAGTTGACTCATCATAGCTGTGATGATGTACATTGGGGTATTCTGTCAAATGATATCTGCCAGTTCCGCCAGTCAGTGGTTGGCCAAAAGCATTTCTGGAGGTTGAGAAGGATACATCTTGCTCCTGGTGGAGTCTTCACCTGCAATTTCTGCTTGACGTAAAATGATAAAGAACTCTGCTGTCTACGTGTCTTCCATGTGTTCCATATACCACTCAGTAACTTGTTTTTCAACACTGGAGAAGAGGATACATGAGCGTACACTGTTAAATTGAGAGTAGGGCTCCTGGTTTTATGGTATTTATTTTTTTAACATTTCCGTTTATATTTATCCATATTTATTTTTTGGCCACCTTATTGATATTTATCCATATTTATTTTGTGTTTTGAGAATAAATTGATCATAAAATGGTAAATTTCCACATTTATTTAACTGATAAACATGCACTCATACTTTGATGCCTGTCGTGCTTTAGCAAATTAAGGTGCCAAATTTAAAAAACACTACACCCACATGTAAATATAGCATTATATATAAATATATGTTAACTAATGCCTGTATTTAAGGAAATCTCATCCTGTTTTTAGGTCTCGCGCCTATCGTTCCAGTGCGCAGCACTTCTCGCACAGCGAGAGACCTCATGTAGGGGATTTAAAAACTGACCTAGGAATCGCACACGCTCGTGCGTGTTCTTTTCGCTTTTCCCCCGGCTATTGGGCTTTGCGTGCATCTTTTTAAGAAAGACAGCACGCAATTGGGCAAAGGCGGGCGCATGTCCCGCCTTTGCTCTGCCCACGTCCCATTGGTGTCTGTTACGCGCAGCAGCGGCATCTGTTTTGCATTATTGTGCCCGATAATGCAAAACAGATGTCTGCACGACGTGCACAGCCGGGACAGGGGCTTTGTTAATGGCGACGCGTGTTTATTTTTTGCATCGCGCTTTCACTCAAACTGAAAGCGCAATGCAAAAAATAAACTCAGACCCGCTTTTACCTCCTGTTCCGCTTGTTCCAGAAGCCAGCACGTCGAGCTCCCACTGGTATAGTGTGCATGGCAGGGGGAATTCTCTGTCTGTGAGTTGACTGAAGTTCACTAAAGCGCATACAGCATTCAGACACTCTTGTCCGTCCGACGTCTTCAGAACTATTAAACTTGTCCTGCGAAGCATTGTTCCGGGTTCTCATTCCAAGCAGCAGTGCGGAGGGGGAAAAACCCACAAACAACGTCAAGCGGACTTTGAGCATTGCTGAGACCCCAGGCTTGTGAATTAACGCTGATGCACAGAAGAGACATCTCGCACACGTGCTGGAGTTGGGCCGTCACTCGCCCCCACAGCTGCAGCAGCCAATCCCTGCTTCATCCCGTGCCCAGCTGACACAGCTGTCCAGGGCTTCGGGCTAAACTGACACGATCCCCGCTGACAATACTGTGCCACCGGCCTGCGAGCCCCCGGCAGCCGCACAACACTGATGCTGCCTGACAGCCCAGTAAAAAAAGAGGCGACCTTGACCTTAACCGGGAAGGACAGCGGACAGTGCAGCGGACCAATTACCGTGACTAGCAAGCAGTACTTCACCTCTGCAAGGAAATGATGAGAGCTGCCGACCTTGGAACTGGGGAACCAGGTTCGAGTCTCGGCGCCCAGCTCAACATCCTGTGATTCTGGGCACAAGACTTATCTCCTGTGCTTAAAAATAAATGTGTTGTTGTGAAATGTAATTGGTGCTCATTCAAAGCGCTCCGATACCTTCAGGTTGAGTACGCGATAAAACTCTAAAACTGCAAAAAAAATAATACTATAATAACAAGAGAGCCCTACATTTTCTGGTCTGTAAGGGCACCACATCGACATAATATTAGTAAAAGAGACCTACATGTCCACAATGCTTGCCAAATAAAGTTGTCAAAGGAGTGACCAAGAGGAGGAAGAAAACAAAATATATGCTTCTTTATTGGTGAAAACGGATATGTCCCATTCTGTCCCAGCCCTCCCCATCCCTTCTCGCCTCTTCCACCGACCCTGGTTGTTTCGAAGGGGCCTTTTGCACCAACTTGGGGCGGTTTCGTCTACCTAATGGAGCGGGACGGACATCCAGTTTCTTCTGCATGTCGGTTAATTTAGTCTTCGGATTTCAGTGTTTTGGGGGGAGGTCCGCATCTGATTTGGGATGGGTGACGGGCCATCCCTTGATTCGGAGAGGGTGAGGTGTGTGTGGGTTGGAGGAGGTAGACGTTCTACTCCCGAGTGTATGTAGTGGCATGTAGGTCACAGTGTAGAGGTACTGGTGTGCTGAAGAAACTCCTCCCTTGGTACGTGATCTGCCGATAAAGGGTTGACAGAAGCAAAACGTCAATTGTGGGTACGAAGGGGCATATCAGCAAGGGCCGGCGATAATTATCGCTCAGCGTGCTTAGCGCGAGGATAATTATTGCCAGCTAACGCTGAATTTTATCACTGAGATAGCGTGCTATCAGCAACACCTATCTTAAAAGCGATAAAATTCCAGGCGTAAGCCGCCAAATGTGCGATTATCGCTGGAAATCCAGCGATAATCGCACAACGTTTGGCGATAGCTTGCTGATAGGGCAGGGCAGACTCAGCCATGATATCCACCTTCCATTGGATATCATGGCTAAGTCAAACTAAAAGCAGGCGTAAGGAAAGTAGCGATAACCGCGGTTAGCGCTACTTTTCTTATCGCTATGCTTGTTAGCGTGCCCATTGATAATTGGAGAAATGTCGGTTAGCGACATTTCTCCAGTTATTTTGGGAAGGAAAGCCCACTTTGCATCTCATTAGAGATAATAAGCTGGGCGTTGTTGTAACAGGCGCTAAGTCAGCAAAACACGTGATAGCGTGTCTTTGCTGATAAGGCGATGAAATTATCGGCGTTTTTCGCCCGAAAACGGACGCAAAAGTGGCGATAATTTCATAGCGCCGCCTTGATGATATGCCCCGAAGTTACTAGATGGGTGCGCGTTAACCTTTGATTCCGGGAGAAAGCCAGCTCCCAATTATAAAGAAGCGGGTAAAGTCTTCAGGGAAACGCTTTTCTCCTGTAGGACTAGGAGCGCTTTCAACTCATGTCGAGTAGAATCCCAGGTCTGGATATGGACATATGCTTGCATGCTGATGAAAGGGAAATGAGCCCATCTCCAGAAGTGAGAGAAGGAGAAAACTCGCTACCAGTGTGGGAGAGGAATACCAACTCCTGGTGCTTGGGGAGGGGCCTGTCCAGATCATGATGTGGCATGAGATGAACAACGAACAGACCCACGAGGGGTCAGGTTCGGATTGGAGGGAGACATTATCCGGCTGAGGTATGGTCTCATCTTCAGATAGAGGCAGATCCTGCTGGGTGATGAAGAGTGGACGCCAGAAGCGCAGTTCCTGGTAATGTGATGGATTCTGGGGATTCTGGCGCCCTGTGTTTGGGGATTAGCATTGCTTCAAATGTGGGAATTGCTCAGCTGTTGATTTGAAGAGAATAACCACGAGCTTCCTGAGTTGGCAGAAGCCTGTCCCTGATGTCAGTAGAAACCTTTCTAAGGATTTAAGGTGAGAATCTCAGGTGCTGACTTGATCTTATGTGGGTAGAGATGCCTACAGATTGGAGAAAACCCCAGCTTCAGAAGTGTCAGGTTTACTGGACAGCTACACTCCTAGTGCCATCCCGATTGAAGGATAACTTCAGTTGCTTAACCAAATTCAGAGTTGCAAAAATAATGAATTGCTCTGAGTTGTTTACTTTCGGATATGATAGAGATTTGTGGGGCTCTAATCTGAACATGATTTAATGGTGACTGAAGAGAATTAGATGGTAGAGATTACTTAGATTCCAGCTAAAATCTGGCTGATGTGATTTTTAGACGGTTGTGGTGAAACCTAACTTGATAGACAGTTTTCTATAAATAAGAGGTTTGATTTTCATTGTTGGGTTCCAAGTGACATCCTGGGCAATAAGAAAAAAGCTTGATATTTCAGTCATCAGTTGGAAGCCGGATGTTGATCGCTCCCTGTGATTGGTAACTACACCATCCACAACGTTGTTGTGTATGGCCTTGCTCTCAAACACACCCCTCTCTTAAAGCTTTTCATATAGATCAGCACTTCAGAGGTAAGAGTCGTATAAAACACATACACAAAAACCACATCATCTTCTCAGCCTTCCCCTTCAAAAGAATTAAGGGAGAAACCTTTGAATTTTATGTAATGCTTCAGATGGCCACTTCTAAGAAATATAAATAGAATGTATTACTATTAACTGTTAATGATATTCAGTATAGCGACCTTGCTGAATTGGCATTGCCAAGATTCAAACTCAGGACCTCAAGAGCACACAATTTTCATCAATGTATGTTTAATTTTCTCAGCCATCTAGTTATCATTCCTTTACAATATGTAAAAAAAGAAAACAAATTTCACATTCAGCCACTCTTCCCAACCACCATCTGCAGGACTAACTGAAGGTAGACAGAGACCAATTTCAGCAACCAGTGGTAAAGGACAGCGCTTCGTCTTCCCCGACGAATCGGCAACTGGCCGGAGAGTTAGTTACAATAAGACCGCAGAGGCGCCATACAAGATCATCTAGGAAGTAATTTAGGAACTCAGTGCTAATAAGGTCCTCTGGCGATGCTTCTGGACAGAAGCGCTGCACCATGAGCAACAAGCATTTGCATTGCAATAGGTCTCGCATTTTTTGGTGAAGCTATCCCTTTTACCAGAGTGTGGTTTTCATTGCTGGGTGCATACATCCTCCTACACAAAGGAGGTACGTGATCAGGTGTCCCAGTGTCCACACACTTCATCGTGTCTTATATGGGGAGCTTGTCACATAAATTATGCAATGTGACTGCTGTGAGGGCAGGCTCTGCTTCTGGGCCTACAGAACTGCCAGAGGTTTAAGAATTAACCTGCCCACTTGCAGGAGCAGCACACCCCTCCCCACCTCTACTCCCCTGCATTCTCATCAGGCTCTAGAAAACAGTCTTCATTCCATGAGTAATGTTTATAAAAGTAATTTAGTTTGTATACTGTGCCTTCTTGCAAAGGCTCGCAGCATCGCTGTGCTATAGATATAGTAAAATAAACTGATGATTACCATTACATAAACAGCCCTGATTCTATTGCCTTCATACGGATAAACAGCAGTGCAAAGTTACTTAGATTCCAACTTGTAACTTGCAGACTTCATACAAATAATGAGCACTCGCACATAACTCACTGCGTTATCTTTGCAGACTTGCACTTCTATATTCTGATAACATGCAAAGCAAAGGGCTGGACATACTGATTTTAGGTATGCAAGCGTCAGGGCACGCAAAAAATAACGGCCATTTAAGTGCCGGGAGGCCAATACGGTGTGTGCTACGTACATAATCAATACTCACTTCCCCTCCTGAATCTCATTAAACTTTTTTCCCATTCCCTCTCAGCGCCCGCTCCTTCCATGCTTCTTTACCCAGGCTCCCACCCCCTCTTTCTTCTGTGTGTGCATGTATGCTCCTCCTCCTTCAGATCGTCCCTCCAGCCTTCCTCTCTTTCCCTATCTGTCAATCAGAAACCTCCCTTTGAACTGGGAGAAACAAGCATTTGCAATGGAATAGGTCTTGCATTACTGAAAGTTTGAGCTATTGGCATTGCATTATTATTAGCAATGCCAGTAGCTCAAACTTTCAGTAATGCGAGACCTATTGCATCGCAAATGCTTATTTAAGTTGAGTCTGGGCAGCGCATGTGCTGCTCTGCAAGGCATGCTTTATTAATGTATGGAAGTGAAGCTTCTGCCCAGTTTTTTCATTGGGTTGTGTCATTGTGCATTGCAAACTGGGGCTTTTCATAAGGCAATAGGCTTAGTGATCCCTCCTTAGTACCCCCTTTTCCCATTTTGTAACCTCCCATGAGGACACCCTCTTTTATGTGGGTTGTTGCTCGGTAGGCTTAAATTACAGCCTCCGAGCACTATTTTCTCTAAGAGTTTTGCCGTGCCTGCTGTTGCCAGCAGGAAAAGGCAGGACACACTCTCTCCTAACGCATTTGCCATGGCTCAAACTATCGGCATTGTAAATGACAATGACTTTTATTTCTCTGTTTTAAAAAAAACACACATTCATAAAAGGCATTGTCATTTACAATGCCAATAGCTCAAACTCTCGTAAATGCGAGACCTATTGCATTGCCAATGCTTTTTTTAACTTCCCATGCTTTGTATCTGCTCAGGTGTTGACCTGGAATTCGTGAAGGACAGTATGGAGAGTCACTCACAAGGAGCACAGTTTTCTGTACTTTTCGGCTTTTAAAAATAAGTATAGGCAGAAAACATTGTTTTCTGTCTGTATTTATCTGTATAAATCAGTAAAAACGGAAAACTGGAAGCCTTGACGGCATGACAACTTGCCAATGCCATGCTGTATAAAAATATTATGTAAAAAGAGTCAGCGATCCAAAATTAATCATAGACAGGTACTTAGAAAATGTGCCACTGATTCTGGAGAATGAGAACATAGCTGCCAAGTTTGCAGGACGGGCCTCTCCACCCATTTAGGCAGGAAATCAGGGGATGGGAGGCGACCCAGACGAACCTACAGCAGCCTAATTTTGTAATGAGATTTAAAAGGTTCAGTCAAACAGCTCTGCACTGGTGACTCCTATAAGAATTTATTACAAGCCATGCTTGATGTGTTTTAGTGAAATTATTTTTCTCTATGGTGAAGGAAGTGCCTTTTGTCACTTTGTTTAGCATTTTCTTGAACAGAGCATGTGATAGTGCGGCTGGACCCTGGGCTCCTTCCCATTGCAGACTGTCATTCAAGGCTTTAGTGCAGGGGTTATTCTTTTTAGGTGGAGCAGGATTCACTTCCTTCCAAATGAGAGACTTCACTGTTGTCATTTTTGCTGTACTTAGTGTGTGCGTATATTTTAGAAAAGCTGCACAAGTTGTTCAATTTGGTTGAATTCTAGCCTAATCATTGTTGGCGATGACATTTTGGGTTAAGTTAAGTAGGGAGCAGTAGGTTTTATTTGCAGTTTCATTTAAAAAATGCCAAATTTATCCGCGAATGCCTCAGTGCTAAATGATACGAATGAGCGCAGCTTTTATTACTCTAGAAATTGGTTTAAGTGATGGATTCTTAATCGATTTCAGAAGCGATTGGATACCAAAGAGTAGGGATGTGATTTTTTGGTGTTGAAGATGCTCTCCTCGATCATCCCAACTACTTGTATTTATTGTTTTTTGGCTTGACACAGTTGCTCCTTGCTTTGTTGTTTTGCTCCCACTTATGTTTTTTTCCCGGAATATTTTTTATTTTTATTTTACAGTTTTATATAGTGCGAACTTGACCCGAATCAGGTATCAGAGTGCTTTACATAGCACCAGTTGCATTACATGAGGAATCAAAGGATGTTCAGCGTCGCTGCCGAGACTCGAACTCAGTTCCCCAGATTCGAGGTCGACCACCCTAGCTGTTAGGCCAACTCCTCTCCCCTGACATTTTGTTTACTTTGCTCTAATTTTTGAGAGTATCTATTAATCTCTGTAACCCAACTCCAGTTTGGTTCAGGAGTACTCTGTCATCAGCATATTGCAGAGATGTGATTGGCTGATAGCCTATTTTAGATGGATGAGAATCTTCCATTTTGAAGTAATTCACACTCAAAGAGCGAGCAAGACACATCTACCTACAAATTTAAAGTACAAGTGACACATCACACATCTAGTTAAGTGTGATGCCATCGCAAGGCCTGAAGAATATGATCACAACACCCAAACCTGATGGAACACCATCGTCTCCCCTTGCCAGGCTGCACCATCATCAAAACCAGCTACATCATTTACAAAGCCATTAAACCTAACACCCCTGCTTATCTGACAGAAAAACTCACCATCTCTGGTGGTTCTCTGCCCAACCACAGCAAAGACACCATCAGTCTGCAGACTAAAAAGTGTGAAAAAGAAAACACAAAACAACAGGCCATTTCCATCTATGCACCCAGGATCTGGAACGATATCTCCGTATCCATCGAGGACCGCCGCAATGCTACTCCAATTTAGTGAAGAGTAGAAGACTCACCTCTTTAAAGATCACTTCATCACAATGCATTAACCATCCAAAACTTAGCTTCCTTTACTACTACTTGCTGAATTCAAGCGTGCCTTTGACAAATGTACAGCTCTTCGTTGCCTTTTGGCTAGGATCGAACTATAGAAATACCATATAAATACCTACAATAGTACATCGCATTGTAGTATGTTTATTTGTCTGTTCTAAGAGGAGTACTTCAGATATAATTGGTGCATGCTTCTTACAGATATAGGCATATGGCAACGCTTAATGAAAAGTCAAAATTAGAATGATATCTGTTTAGAGACCAAATAGGGGCATTTTCGTCAATTTATATCCCATGTTTAAATCATGTCTTACCAAGTGTTAATATTTGGTAAATGGAAAAGATTTGCTCCAGGGTATTTAATTTTTAGACCAGCTGATATTTGAATGGACACCCACACCTCCACTGTTTGAAAACGTAAATTGCAAATAAATGTCATGTTTTGTCAGTAGTAGAATGTGGCATTTAGGGCTTGAGTCTCAACCCTCATACAATGGGTGGTTACTCCTCTCTTATGTGTGATTTAACCATACATTTCCAGAAGTAGGTCATGCTTACTCACGGAAAATTCATGAAGAGGTCACATATTCTTCTGCAGACAAAAGCTTGCAGAAAGATGCCACAACCCACGGAAATTCAGGTGTAACTCACACTCATGTCAGAAGTAAGACACACTTACCCCAGAAAAAATTAATCAGCCTCTTACACCTCAGATGTGTTAGATATTAACATGAAATGATCTGTACTATACACCCATCTCCATATCCTGTTTTCGTGGTGGTTCATAATATAACCTCACACCTCTAAATCAAAGAAAAAACATGTAAGGTGAAATGTTCTGGTGTAACCTTCTAATGGCATTCTTAAGGGGTAGTCAATATTTATAAGAAACAAGAGCGACCCATATGTCCTTGTGAACTGGGTATTTGTATTAAACAAGAAAAGGTCCACAAGGAACTTATTTGATTTAGTACATTTATCACTAAGGAGTAAAAATTGTACTCACAACCGATTGAATCAAGAAACAAGAAGAAAGTATACCAAGGATTATTTCACTTTGCCAAAGGAAAATACAATAAATGCAACTACTTAGGTAGCCTGGAGAGCTTATTTACTTCAGCCGAAGTAAATGTAATTTATTCCATAAATCACAATTATATCACAAGCAATTTATATTTTTGTTAGGCACAGGTGTAAAAAGTGAAAAAAGTGAAGAATTAAACCCAGTGAAGTGATCATAGCCTACAAGGTGAACATAATATTTAGAAGGTCTTAAAAACAACAATGAGAGGCATATGACAATATGACAAATCTTTTTTGCTCTCCCTTGGTTGGTGTCGACGACGTTTCAACCCACTCTGGATATGGGGTCTCTTCAGGACAATTATCTGGGGACTATTGGTACTTTTGTATCTCCTTGCTCACGACAAGGAATAGGAACAGGGCAACTGAATGCGCTTGATCGTATCCAATGAAGCTTGCAAATCTATCTGATCCGCTGTGTCCGTTATCTTTAAGGATCTCAGCTTGGTTTCCAATTTAAAACACGCGGATAGACAAAGACGGGTAAGGCGTCTGTGTAAGGATATGAATTCAGTTACACCGTATTAACAGTCACACTAATCCGCTGTGTCCGTTGTCTTTAAGGATCGCAGCTCGGTTTCAAAATGAAAAACGCGCGGACAGACAAAGACGGGTAATGCGTCAGTGTGAAGGTTTAAATTCAATTACACCGTTATTCTGGAAGTGACGAGTAAAGCGTCCAACCTGACCGCTCAACCAGTCCCCAGATAATTGTCCTGAAGAGACCCCATATCCAGAGTGGGTTGAAACGTCGTCGACACCAACCAAGGGAGAGCAAAAAAGATTTGTCATATTGTCATATGCCTCTCATTGTTGTTTTTAAGACCTTCTAAATATTATGTTCACCTTGTAGGCTATGATCACTTCACTGGGTTTAATTCTTCACTTTTTTCACTTTTTACACCTGTGCCTGAAAAAAATATAAATTGCTTGTGATATAATTGTGATTTATGGAATAAATTACATTTACTTCGGCTGAAGTAAATAAGCTCTCCAGGCTACCTAAGTAGTTGCATTTATTGTATTTTCCTTTGGCAAAGTGAAAGATTCCTTGGTATACTTTCTTCTTGTTTCTTGATTCAATCGGTTGTGAGTACAATTTTTACTCCTTAGTGATAAATGTACTAAATCAAATAAGTTCCTTGTGGACCTTTTCTTGTTTAATAATTCTTAAGGGGTAGGTCATCTTCCATAGGCTAGGAGAATATAATACATTTCTAAATGCAGCTAAAGACTCCCTGTTTCCATGTATGCAATTTTATTAGGGACGAGATGGAGAAAAGGGCGGATCTTTGCTGGTTTCCTCATCTCCCAGAGTCACTCCCGTTATCAGGCATCTCGGAAAAGGTTGAAAGGGTCATTTTATGTCAGAGTTTCAGGCGTACATCTGTAACTTTGGTAAAGTGTTCACAACTCTGCTACATTTATAAAACATAATTATTAATATTATTATTATTGTTATTTTTTTACTATTATTAGATCTTTGGTAAAGGCCGTGTGCTCTTTGATAGAACGGAGAGAAGGAGCATGAATGTTGCAGAATTTACAGTATATTTAAAAATTTCTGGTGTGACACGGTACAAGCAGTATTTGTGAATGTGTGCAAGATATTTTCCAGCTATACCCAAAATGTCTAAATATATTTTACACAGAAACTTCTGTTCTGGATCAGACCGTGGAAATTTCCAGTTTTCTTCCCTGCCCTAAATGTCCTAATGTTCTAATGAGAGAACAATTGCCACAGACATTGTATACAATTCAACATTTAACCTTAGTCTAGACATAGCAAATATTTTATGACTGCCAGTGACAAACATTGTTTCTCTTCTGCAGATGTGGATACAGCTGCTTTATAGTGCCTGCTTCTGGTGGTTGTTTTGCTATGCAGTAGATGCCTTCCTTGTGGTTAGAAGATCAGCAGGATTAAGGTACTACTATCATAAATTTGTTACGCACATGTTTAAAATGAGATCATGGGATGCACAATTACCAATTGTGTTTCCGATTCAAGACATCTATTGTAGTTATTTATTTTAATTTTCCAAGAACATATCATACCAAAACACTGTACCAAATTTAGCAAAGACATAGTAAGAGAACAAGTTACCTTTAACAGGTTTGCAGTGTGGGTGGGGGGAGGAGGGATATTGGACAGTAAGTAGCACAGGCCATATGAAAAATAAATTACAATGTACAGGTGCAAATTTGGAGGCAGAAGGCTGTTGATAAGCTCAGAGATTCCTTGGGAGCACCGCAGCACTATCTAAAAATGCCCAAATTGGATACATCACTTAAGTCTATGAAGTGCAGATTCCATGAGTGAGGGGCAAGAAGTGCAGCGGCTTCTAACCAGGATATTATTCTTGGTGATTTACTGGTTAGATGAAGATGTTGGGTCACTGAACATATGGCACAAGAAGAGTAGTAGATGCTGATGCCATTGTGTGTCAGACCAAGGCCGAGAACTTGAGTACGGACTGTTCTTGCAGAGTGACAAACTGCTTGATGGTGATAGCAAGATGTTGGGGAAATCAGGAAGACTGAACTGTCTGCATGTAGCACAGTAGATGATCATATCTGTGCTGGGTGATGGAATACTGTAGTTAGACACTATTGCAGAAGGTGAGTTTGCTCAGGCTTTGGTTTTATCAATGACTTGACAGATTGAATGGGGATTGGGTCAAATTTACATATTTGGAGGAGACTGAAATGCCTTCTGTGGCAGAGGGATGTCATTAAAGCTGTGTTTGGTATGGAAATGAGGATCAGCACTGTTGAGGAGTGTGACTGAAGAGATGATGCAGCTGATCTCAGTTTTGACAGAGTTCAATACAACTGGAGAGAGGAGAAGGCCTTCCACTTGTGGATGGCTGTGAGTGAGTTGTGGGTTGTGGAACGGAGGTGGGGAGTTAGTGTGAGAAAAGAGCAGACCTTTATGTGATCTGTGGTGAGGGAGTAGAAGAACCCAAGTGAGGAAGCTAGGGTCTCACAGACAATGGAACAAAGTGAAAGATCTGAAGGCTAAGGATTAATTTATAGGGGAAACGTACAGAGAGTAGAATGTTTTGCAAGATAGAAAAGTTCCAGAAGACAGAGAAGTGTCTGTTAGAAAAATAAAATGAGAACCTGTGGTGAGCTGTCCACCTCAAGGACGAAAGTGAGTGGCCAGATGTTTGCGGTAGTTAGAAATGTAAAATACAGAAGAAACATGAAGGAACATGAGGGTGGAGAGCAGGTGTGGTGTTCTTTGGTGAGGAAATTGAATGCAGCTCAGTAAACTCTATTGGCATTGGAATCCCAAGAGGGGATTTAGTAGGCTGTGTTCAGGATGTGGATACTGAACCAGATGAACACCAGTCATTTCACAGAGTTGGACAGGAATTGCAGCAGTAAGGCATGACTGAAACTTGTAAGGGTAAGAAATGTGGTTTGAGTGAAGAAGGGCGGCTGCTTCTCATTTAAAGAAGATAAAAAACAGGAGCGATTTAATGACAAATACAGTGAGATGAGTGAGTGTATTGCTCGTCAGAACAAGAGGATATATGGGCTTCTAAGGCTGGTGGGGAACCGGTTGGACTGATTTATTGATGGATGGAGATCAGCATTTCAAAGGGGGTAAAAGAATGGATTAGTGAAAGAGCAGGCGAAAGTGGTTGGTGAGAAGGAAAGAGAGGTACAAAAGGTGGTGTAAAGTAATGAGATCTTAAAGGAACAACACAAGCAAAGTCATTGGCTATGAAAGAGACTAGGTATGGGCAGTTCTGTGTGGAAAGAGGAGTAGTTGAAGGGTTCATTAAATTTTTTGACAATACGTGTGCAATGATATAACCCAAGGTCAAATTGTATCAGGGGGGATCGTTCGCATTTTGTAGGGAAAGTGCAGCAGGCAAATTCCCACCTGCGCCCAACCAGATAGGATCACTTGGGCAATGACATCATCCGAAGCCTTGGCTTTCTCTGCCATATCTAAAATCTGAGTGAGAGGGCCCACCACATAAAAAAACTTACCCTGACAGGATCTTCAGGACCTGTTGATCCCCTTCTTGGAGCCCCTCAAGACATTTGATAGAAAAGTGACCATTTTACCATCGATCTACTTAGTAGACTCAATATTCCCTTCCAAGGAAGAACGAGGCACTCCGCTTTCAATTGGACCCTGACCTGCGAGGATTCCTCAACCTATACGCCACATACTGGGTGACTTTTTCTGCCAGACCACTCCAAGGACCTGGGGTAATAGAGGTCTTCCGGCTTCAACAAATTCAATTATTTAGGGTGTTCCGGAGCCAGATTTGAAGTTTTTTGTCGCTTCTATGCTGGAATAGACTGCCTTGGGTGGCAGGGGTTCAGTTCCTCACTAGAAGCCCTTCCTTGTGACCCTCTGTCTACCCGAAGACTCTCAAGGAGGGTGGAGCCCAGGAAGCCTCTGGTACAAAGGATACAGTTCCTTGTGGGGCAGGAATGTTTGAGAAAGGCATCTCGCAGATGCTCAAAGGTATCATGGGGATCCTTTCTGGCTGGATTGGACTTTGCCCTTATCTTCTTAGAAGTTGAGGTTGGAGAGCTGGGTCCCTGGAGTTCAGGATTTAAAAGAACCTGAGTATCTTCCATCCTATGTAGGATTTCAGGATGGGCTGCTGTAAGAAGTAGCAATTTTCTGTCCAGGGGCTGTTGGTCTTCCAACACTGAGGTATCAATTACATCTGGAAAAGAGCTATCGGGTAAGGAGGAGTTCAGCCCAACTTCCTTATTGAGATCGATCTTCTTAAAAAAACTCTGCCATTGGCCTCAAATGATCACTAAAATAGCTGGCTAGTACAATGACCTTCACTGGGACTTGTGCTAGGTAAAAGCCCCGTACTGCCGGAGATACAATTAGAGGACTGCCACTGTGATTCAGTGCTGCCTCAAAGGTTCAGAAGGAGTAACTTGGCCTAACAGCTACCTGTTGGTGGAGCAAGCCCTGTAGAGATGTGGGAATTAGAGGCCTGCCACTCCCTCGAGATTAGTACCAGCAAGAAAGTTGTCCCAAACAGGGCAAGAGTGCCGCACCGCCGCAATTACAGATTAATAAGCTTGACAGGTGTTATATTATAATATATATATATATATATTGCCCACAAGCCACAAAAGGAAAGCATATGGAGTGCAGAGAGTTGGGCTGGCCAGTCCGTGTCTATCTGGCAACTCTATGCCTGCACATGAACACCACAGAAAAAGCTCGCTCTTCTGTACCCTCAGGCAGTAAGAGGACCAGACTGCGGTGCATGGTAACAGCCTTCATACAATCAGCAAACGACGTTCTGATGCGACATTGTGGGGGAGGACCCAGGTGCTACTGTAGCAAGTGGGTACACAGCAAATCAGCAGGGTAAGGAGGTTCAAAACAGACACATAAGCTACAATATTTCCATGAGGTACTCATCTTGCGGCCAGAGGAGAAAGAGGAGAGGACATCTCTGAGGAAGTTGTGGCTGCTCTGAAGAAGAGTGTCCACTCCTCATGCTACAGGGTTTGGAACAAATGGTTCTGGCATTAGTAGTTTGTTTTTCAATATTATTTGATCTTTGTAAGAACACTGTTTCTGTAGTAGGGGATCTCTGTGTATAGTCATAATCTATGAATAGTCCCGCCCATGTGCGGGGACCCCGGAGCAATCAAAAATATCTCATAAGCTGTCCTGCATTTGCAAACCTGCAAAGACACTTAAGAGACAGACAAAATAATACAGCCTAATAACAATATGGCTGCACTGGCCAGCACTTCCTCTGAAGTGAACACAAAAGCCAAAATAAAGTTTAAATGTCATTTTTATTCACATCTGACATGTTCCTTTATTATCTCACACTCCCTTCACCAAAATCCCTTTAAACAATAGAGAGGAAGGGGTGGACAGACAAGCCCTATAGGCTGTCATTATGTGTCTGCTAAAGGGATACCGTGCCTTTAAGGAACTCTCCGGAGACCCCCGGTATCCCAGGATGCACAGCCAAAGCAAGTTACTTTCAGTTCTTTTTTCCGGCTCCTGCTAGCAGGACCCTGGAGCATTGAGCTCTACCCTTTTGGGTGGTTTTTGTGACTAAAATTGTTTTTTTCTTGATAAAAGTTTGTTCATTCGACGTCTAGAGCCTTTCTCTGCTGCTTGGTGCAGTTTGACCCACTCTCTTTTCAGCAGCATGGCTTAATTTGATAAATGCCCTGAGTGTGGGAGGAAAATGGCCAAGACGGACCCACATGATGTCTGTATTCTCTGCTTATCATCTTCACATGTCCCTGCTACATGTGACATCTGCAAGACCTTCTCCAAGAGGACCCTGAGAGACAGAGAGAAGATTCGCCTTCAGGGACAGGAGAAGCAGAGAACAGGTGGGACTTCGGGGCATGGAGGATCTCATTCCCCTTCCTCTGCCCATGCTTCAGCCCCTGGAGGGACCTCCGGGCAGAAAAAGGAGCAGAAACGACACCTACCGGCTGGTAGATCGCGTTCGACGTCAAAGGCGACGACGTCGACGGCGAGAGGTAAAGCACCGGTGTGTTCGCCGTCGATCCAGGGCTCTGGATCTCGGCGTTCTCGACGTTCGACGTCGAGAGAGGGGCCGGCGAGACCTAGGACTAGGTCGCCGTCGAGGATTTCGCAGTCGACGTCGACACACCATCAACGTCGTACCGAGCCCCACAGACAGCGCAGCTCGCCGTCGAGGCGAACCCGCTCGTCTCCTTCGCCGTCGGCTCATGGATCGACGCCGACGACATCGACGCCGAGACACCGGCGAAGGCCGTCGAGACGAAGGAGATCGCCGTCGAGGCGAAGGAGATTGCCGTCGAGGCAGAGATCGCCGTCGAGGCACAGATCGCCGTCGAGGCACAGATCGCTGTCGAGGCACAGATCACCGTCGAGGCAAAGATCGCCGTTGAGGCGAAGGAGATCGCCGTCGAGGCGAAGGAGATCGCCGTCGACGTCGAGAGGCTCTCCGTCGACCCGCCGTTCGCCGTTGAGGGGCCACCGTTCAACGCCGAGGGGACGCCGTTTGCGGTCAACGGCGAGGAGAAGCCGTATGAGGTCGACGCTCAGTTCGACGTCGAGGACATCTGGTAACACTTCTTCGGTGATTACGATATCCAGTCGTGGATCTAGGAGAAGAGGACGCTCCCCCTCGTTTACTTCAGCACGGGATAGACCCGCCAAGAAGAGAAGGGTGGACGGAAGTCCGGACAGTGCTGGTCCGGGTTCTCCTGCAAGGAGTGATGGAGCTCCGCAGCCTCTCCCTCAGCCGCTGCCTCAGAAGCCTCCTACGCCTCCTCCGCCTCCTCCTCCTCCTCCTCCTCCTCCTCCTCCTCCTCCTAAGCGACCTACGCCACCTCCGCCACCGCCGCCTCCGGTGCCACAGCTCCCGCCGTCTCCTCGGCTACCGGTGGTTCCTAAGACCCCACGCAGACTGAGATCACGCTCTCGATCTCGCCGGAGGTCACGGAGCAGACACAGATCTTCCACTCACACAAGGCATGGACGACGGAGGTATAGATCTCGTTCCAGAGGCACGAGGTATACGGACTCTTCTGGCAATGTACGGCTTTCCCCCACATTGTCGGAAACACCGCCTACTAGAATCTCGCCGGTGGATGATATTGCCACTTTCCAGGATGTACTGATGAGGGGGGCGGCGAAATTGGGAATCTCAGTGGCAGTACCGGTTCCCACTACCTCTGTGATATTTGAGACATTGCACAAGGCTCACCTATCACGCCCCCTCCTTCCTTTGGTTCCAGGTTTGGAGGAACCAGCCATGGAGGTCTTCTTGACACCAGCCGTGGTGAAGTCTGCTCCCTCACGGTTGCAGAAAAAGTACAGGGCCCCGGATTCGGACCCGGCGTTCCTCAGGGTGGACCCTCCCCCGGACTCTGTCATTGTGGTTGCGACTCGGAAACAGCACTCCACGACGCCCTCTTCAACGGCTCCTCCGGATAAGGAGAGTCGCAAGATGGACTCCTTGGGGAGGAGAATGTGCTCTACGTCAGCCACGACTATGAAGGCTGCTAGCGCCTCCGCTCTGCTGGGTCGCTATGACCGATCGCTTTGGGACTCCCTGCAACAGTTTGCTGCCTCCCTACCTAGGGATAAACGGGAGGACTTCCAGGAGGTGTTGAATGAGGGCATGATGGTCTCCAACCAGATCATCAGTGCAGCGGGGGATGTATTGTTGCTGGCGGCCCATGGGTACTGTCATGGAGTACACATGAGGAGACATTCCTGGCTGAGACTTACCTCTCTAAAGCCTGAAGCGCAGCAAAGGATTGCTAACTTGCCTTTCTCTGGCACGACGTTGTTCGGGTCTCATGCGGATGACGAAATGGCCCGCATGAAGGCCGAAGCAGAAACCCTGAAGGCCGTAGGGTTGGAGAAACCCAAGGAACAGAAGAGACCATTCCGTTCCTATGGTAGGCGTTATTCTAAGCAACGCGGACAAGTGCGTCAGTCTGGTCACCAACAGCAGCACCAGCAACAACAACAGTTCCCGAGGCAGTCCTTTCAAAAGCGCCAGCGGGGCAGAGGGCAACATCAATCCTCGTCGGGGACCAAGGGCCCAGCCGGGTCGAAGCCCTGAAAGGTCACTTCCCTCTCATCCGTTACCCGCTCCGGTGGGGGGAAGTATTCAATACTACCTGGCAGAGTGGAGAACAATAACTCAGGAAAAGTGGGTGCTGAATATTGTTTGCAATGGGTACAGTCTTCGTTTCACCAGCCCGCCTCCACAGATTCCACCAGTGCGCTCTCCCTACATGGTACGAGAGCTCCAGCGGGAGGCGGACATTCTGTTAAAGAAGAAGGCGATAGAGGCTGTTTCTTTGAGGCAAAAAGGAAAAGGTCTTTACTCAAGGTTCTTTCTCGTCAGAAAAAAGGACAAGAACGAGTTCAGGCCTATTCTGGATCTGCGTCAAGCAAACAAGTGGATCCGCAGAGAAAAGTTCCGTATGTTGTCCCTGCATCAGATTTACCCTCAGTTGCATCGAGGAGACTGGCTGTGCGCCATAGATCTGCAGGACGCTTACTTTCATGTGCCGATCGCACAAAAGCATCGCAAGTTCCTGAGGTTTCTGGTAGGCAACAACCATTACCAGTATACAGTACTCCCGTTTGGTCTGAAGTCTGCACCAAGGACGTTCTCCAAGTGCATGGCAGTGGTGGCAGCACACTTGCGGAAGAACAAAGTGTTTGTGTATCCATACCTGGACGATTGGCTGATCAAAGCTTCCACGTACCAGGAAGCCCAGTGTCATTTCAACAGGACAGCTGCCTTGCTTCATCGCCTGGGACTGCACATCAACATGTCGAAGTCAGTGCCGATCCCTGTGCAGTGTCTCCAGTACTTGGGGGCCTCAGTCAATACTTTGAACGCAAGCGTGTGTCCTTCGGAGGAGAGACGCTTATCTATCCGTGGGAAGGCCCTGCACCTCCTCTCAGCCCACTCTCCTACAGTGAGGACGGTGTCCTCTTTACTGGGGTCGATGGCTTCATGCATCTTTCTCACCCCCAATGCACGTCTGCATATGAGGCCTCTGCAGGAATGTCTGGAGGATCAATGGGACCAGAGGCGGGGGCGTTGGGAGGACAAGATTCTTCTGTCCCAACACGCTCTACAGTCTCTGAAATGGTGGTGCTCCTCAGAGAATGTCTGCAAGGGGACTCCCTTTCACAAGGATATTCCGGTCCAGACCATAGTGACCGATGCGTCTCTCCAGGGTTGGGGAGCGCATTCGGGCCCTCTTCAGATTCAGGGGATATGGTCGCAGACGGAGATGACTTACCACATCAACTTTTTGGAAATCAGAGCAGTACACTTGGCCCTGAAGGCGTTCCATCCTTCCTTCAAGACGAACTCCCTGCTAGTTCAGACGGACAATACTACTACCATGTATTACCTCAACAAGCAGGGGGGCTCCCGTTCACGCACGCTGTCTCGGGAGGCACAGACGATCTGGAATTGGCTGGTGGCCAGGAACCTGACGATAACGGCAACCCATCTGCCGGGAGTGCAGAATGCCCAAGCCGATGCGCTCAGCAGGCTCGTTCTAGAAAATCACGAGTGGGTGCTAAACGACGACGTGCTAAGAGACGTCTTCGCAGAGTGGGGCACTCCGGATATCGATCTGTTCGCTACGGCAGAAAACAGCAAATGCCGCGACTTCGCGTCCAGGTACTACCAACCAGGGACGCTGGGGAATGCCCTATGGATCAGCTGGTCGAACAGCTTTCTCTACGCCTTTCCACCCATTCCCCTGATTCCGGCGGTGCTGATCAAGCTGTCGCAATCCAGAGCCAGAATGATCCTGATTGCTCCGGAATGGCCGAGGCAATGGTGGTTCACCGACCTTCTTCACCGGTCTGTTCTACCACACCGGCGCCTGCCGTGTCGGCCGGACCTTCTCACAAAATTCGGGGGACAGATGGTTCACCCCAATCTCTCATCCTTGAGTTTGGCAGCATGGCTCCTGAGCTAGTACAGTATGGACACTTGAACCTACCTCAGGACTGTATGGAGATCTTGAAAGAGGCGAAGAGACCGTCCACGAGGACTTCTTACGCCTATAAGTGGAAGAGATTCTGCTTATGGTGCACGGCAAAGGACATTGAGCCTACATCTTGTAAAGAAGATGTTATTCTGCCTTATCTGCTGCAGTTAGCTCAATCTGGGCTTAATTTTCAGTCTATTAAAGTTCATCTCGCAGCTTTGACTGCGTGTAGAAAGGGCCCTTCCCAAACCTCATTTTTTCAAATCCCTGTGATTAAAGATTTTTTGGAGGGTTTGCGTAAGGTGTTTCCCCCTGTTAGACGACCTTCTCCACCATGGGAATTGAACGTGGTGTTGTCCAGATTAATGAGGGAGCCTTTTGAGCCTATTCATAAGGCTTCTTTGCAGCATTTGTCCTGGAAGGCTGCCTTCCTTGTGGCCATTACATCGGCCAGGAGGGTAAGTGAGATTCAGGCTCTGTGTTGTCAAGAGCCGTATACTGTATTCCATGCTTCTAAAGTAGTAATGCGTACTCATCCTAAATTTTTACCTAAAGTGATATCTGATTTCCATGTAAATCAAATGATAACTTTGCCTACATTTTTTCAGCATCCCTCCTCTCCAGCGGAGAGGTCTCTGCATTCCCTAGATGTGCGTAGAGTGTTGAAATTCTATCTAGATAAGACAAAAGACATCCGCAGGTCGGATCAACTGTTTGTAAATTATGGTTCAGTAAGAACTGGTCTAGCTACCTCAAAACAGTCCATCTCCAGATGGATTGTGTCCTGTATTCAGCTTTGTTATCAGAAAGCTAATAAGACGTTAGGGGGTAAGCCTACAGCGCATTCGACTAGGGGCAAAGCAGTGACTACAGCTTTGCTTAGGAATGTTCCAATTGCTGACATTTGTAAGGCTGCCACCTGGAAGTCGGTCCATACGTTTACAAAGCATTACTGCCTGGATTCTGATGCTAGGGCAGATGTGCAGGTTGGACAGGCTTCGCTGAGGAATTTGTTTGCACAGTAATTTGTTGGTGTTTTGGTTTTTTACTCCACCGCTGTTTCTTGGTTGGGATGGGCTTGCCATTCTATTCATAGATTATGACTATACACAGAGATCCCCTACTACAGAAGGAGTAGTTTCTTACCTGTAACTCCAGTTCTGTAGTAGGGGTATCTCTGTTATAGTCATAAGCGACCCTCCCTCCTCCCCGGTGGAGTAAACTGGCAGTATCAGGCCTGTTGTTATACACCTTCAAAAAGAACTGAAAGTAACTTGCTTTGGCTGTGCATCCTGGGATACCGGGGGTCTCTGGAGAGTTCCTTAAAGGCACGGTATCCCTTTAGCAGACACATAATGACAGCCTATAGGGCTTGTCTGTCCACCCCTTCCTCTCTATTGTTTAAAGGGATTTTGGTGAAGGGAGTGTGAGATAATAAAGGAACATGTCAGATGTGAATAAAAATGACATTTAAAGTTTATTTTGGCTTTTGTGTTCACTTCAGAGGAAGTGCTAGCCAGTGCAGCCATATTGTTATTAGGCTGTATTATTTTGTCTGTCTCTTAAGTGTCTTTGCAGGTTTGCAAATGCAGGACAGCTTAAGAGATATTTTTGATTGCTCCGGGGTCCCCGCACATGGGCGGGACTATTCATAGATTATGACTATAACAGAGATACCTCTACTACAGAACTGGAGTTACAGGTAAGAAACTACTCCTTTGTATTAATGATACTTTAAATGATGCTGGAGTTGGGATAAAATAAGTTTGGTGCATAATCCTTGCGTCTGATTCTGACATAGAATTAGTGCTCTTTTGAACAAGGATTTGGATCTCTGTCACACCAATACTTTGAGGCACTGTTAGGGACAACGCACACACATTTTAGCCTGTTGTAGAAGCTGCTTAATTCTTGAAGGAAGAGCAAAATGCACAATAGCCAGTGTAAACTGGGAAAGACCTATAGCTATAAATGCCTGCCTTCTTACAACTTACTTCCTGTATTTTAGTGGTTGCTGGGCTTGATTGCCCTTGTTCTACCACAAACCAAGTGGATGGTTTCACCATAAAAATATTAATGAGGGGTTAATTAATGTGCATTGTTATATAGTTCTTACACATGAAAAATTATCACTAAGTAATTATATTAAATTTTCCTGGTAGGTGACTGCTGTGGAGACAGAGAATTAGAAAAGTGTTAATTCTGATTTCTGAAGAGGAACTTTTGAAAGACAATTACAAATGAGTACATTTATTAAATGCTAGATCACAAACGAATACATCTTTCTGTCCCCTTGTGAATATTTGTAGAGTGTGAGGATCTGGCATAAATAGTTAGTTGAATGCATGTTAGAATATATATCGATAAAATAGGAACAGGATCATAAATGCAATCCTGTCAGCCACTAGTATCCAGTGCATTTTTACACAAATAGTTGTGGCATCATCAAGTTTTCAAAGGTTTCTAACCCGCAGAATAATGTATTTAGAGTGTGCTGTTGCTTTTCTGCCAATGCTCTTGTACATTGTGTAATCATGAAGTGGGGAATCAATCAGGGTCTTTATAACCATTCATTGGACGTAAAGCATGGAAGACAAAATGGTGGTGTGAGAAATTGGGTTGTTGGTTGAGGTACGTGAAACCCTACTCAAGCTCCAGTCACGATCCTGGTCAGGAAGAACCACAAATAGTCACTAAATTAACCTGTACTTAACTCTCTGGTAACCTGGCACAAAAGCAGTCAGGCTTCTCTTAGAGTCATGTGTAAAGTATTTATGCAGCACTTAAACAGTAATAAAGTGAAAACACAGAACAAGAAAAGCCCCACACCAATTTAAACATAGAGTAAATGTTATAAATTTTCTGACACTAAAACAACAACCATCCAATCAGTGGAACTGGAGTTATCAATTTTCTAAGTTTAAAGTGAAGTATAACTCCTAAAAGATCAAAGCGCCAACTTAAAACATCTAGTTGCGCGAAACAGTGGCTAAGTAAAAAGTAATGGCCAATTGCATTGGTACGTGGTTCAGATACACAAAGTGGCTTGGAACCCATCTCCGCTTATCTTTCGGAGTTTGGAGAATTTTTTAAGAAAGATGTCTGAGAAAGTAAAGCCGAGGGGGAATGGCAGCTGGCGGTGTCCGAGGAGAAGACATCGTTAAGCTGCTGGACAAAGTCATGGTGAAGATTAGTATGTCCAGACTTAATCTCTTTTATGGAAGTCAAAAATCTCCAGCGAAGTGACGCTGCAGGCTGTAGCTGATGAGGGCTTCTCTAGGCCGATGCCCCTTCTGTGAGGAGAGACTGCACAGGAAAAGAAGAACGTAGTGGAAGCTGCCGAGATGTCAGGCCCACCGACAGTGCACTTTGGGCGGATTGATGAGGAGGTGCGTCTCGGTCTTTTATCGGTTCTCTGAGGACTTTTTGACAGATTTTTTTTAAGTCCCAGGTTTTTTATTTGGGCATTCTGGCCACCTTTAGCACAACTTCAAAGGGTCTAGAACTGAAGGGGTACCACTTGGAGGGCCAGGAGTATCCAGGTGCAGATTCAAGATGGCCTTTTCTGTCCCTGAGGCTCTGATCAGAAGGCAAGACAAATAGCACTAGGAGTCACTCTGAAAGTCTTAGGTTCAAGCAGGAAAGGTGTTCTCAGACAGCAGGGCAGTCATCTAAGGGCACACAGCATACTTCAGGCAACAGGGCAGTCCTCTTTTGGTGCAGCACGGCAGTCCTCTGAAGTATACAGTAGACCTCAGGCAGCAGTGCAGTCCTCTGAGAGGTCCAGATGTGAACTGAAGAGTCGGTCTAAGGATTTGAGTTTTGACCTGGTGCCATCTTTGAAGTGGAATACATTTCTGGAGTTTTCCCCCATAGAAGTGTCTGCAATTCCTTCCTCCCAGCCCTAGTTCAAGGCTGTCTGTAGTCACATAAGCTAGTGTGAAGTTCTTTGTGTGTGTACTGAGGTAGGGTCTTTGAAGTGCAAATGGGGCTGAGCGCAGCTCCACCACCCATTTTGCTTGGATGGCCCATTGTGTGTGAGCCGGGGCGGGGTCTTTGAAGTACAAGTGGGGCTGTACACAGTTCTGCCCCATTCTACTTAGATGGCCATTCTGCCAACACCCAGACCCCCTATCGGGAGACTGTCTGGGAGGAATACACAAATGCCATCTGCACCTAGTCACGTGAAGCAGGGTGCAGGGACCAAATGGTAAGGACAAGAAAAATGGCAACTTTATAAAAGTGGCATTTTCAGAATTGTGACTTAAATCTGACTTTACCAATAAAGAGGATTTTAAATTACAATTCCTTAGACACAAAACATGATATTTCCATCTGCTTCCAAACAAAAACGATCACTTATTAAATGTAATTGGGTAACCTAATCTTGTCGTATGGGAGAGGCTGGCCTCACAATAGTGAATAATGAATTTGTGAGTTATTTACTACCAGAACATGTGAAACTTAGAAGTACATGCCTAACTTTTTAAACACAATGACCCTTCTCTATGGGATGCTTAGCGTTTACCTTAGGGGTGACATATATGTAATAAAAAGGGAGTTTTAGGCCTGACAAGTGGTTTATTATTAGTCGAAATGCCAGTTTAACATTTCATGCAGGCTGCAATTGCAGGCCTGAGACAAGGTTTAAGATGGTACTTAAATATGTGGCACAATGAGTGGGGCAGGCCCACTTGTAGCATTTAATATGCCAGCCCTGGGTATATGGTATACCACTTCACTTGTAAGTACATTATAAGTAAATTGAACCACTTATAAGACTTCACTAATAAGTAAATTATAAGTAAATTGAACCACTTATTAGTAAACCAAGTATAAGTAATTTAAATATACCAATCAGGGGTAAGCCAATTTTGCCATATTTTAAGGAGTGGGCACAAACACTTTAGAACTGGTTAGCAGTAGTAATGGACACAGAGTCCTAAGCCACCCTCCCCAAAAAAAGAAAAAATCAGCAAATCAGTAGGGGAGAAGACAAATGGTTTGGAGGAAGACCACCCTAGGGCTGACAGGTCTAACTGGTGGGCCCTCTAACTTTTGCACTTCGAAATTTCTGGACCTAATCAATTGAGTGAATTTGAGGATGTTTTGTAAGAAGCTCTCTCAGGCTTTCAGTCATAGAGACCAACAATCAGGCAAGAGTGGTAAGTAAGTAAGTACTATTTAAAATTATTTTCACTATTTTCTGTGCTAAGTGGAGTACAATATCTTGGATCAGTACATAAAAAAATAAACAAAATGGACCACATGTCATTCAGCGCCGTTCCAGATGCATGTGCGTATGTCATCATGTATGCGCATGCCTGTTGAATGACGTGGGCGTCAGTAGCAAAAAGAACAATTGATAGACAGAATGATGAAAAATGTCAAACATTCACCCCAGTAGAGAGATATGGGCATAAATCCATGGTTTCTTTTCTCCCCATGCCATTCCAGCTTAAACCCAGCCATATGCAAATCAGGCTTTACCCTGTTTCCCATGGAAATATTCCATCCCGAACTGCCAGGCCAGGTTGTCCTTGGACCGGAAACAAGCATCCTTGGACCAGTTTCGGGGTTTCACCCTTCATCAGCTAGGCTAGCTGAACTCCAGTGGCATGGAGAGCATGGGACTGACGTCTGGGCATACCCGTCCCATTTGGGGTGACAAATGCAAAAAGAACAATTGATGGACAGAATGTTGAACAATGTCAAACATTCACCCTAGTACAGAGATCTGGGCCTAAATCCATCGTTTTGTTGCTCCCCACGCCATTCCAGTTTAAACCCAGCCATAAGCAAACCAGTCTTGACACTGTTCCCCATGGGAACATTCCTGCCCGAACTGCCAGGCCAGGTCTTCCCTGGACCGGAAACAAGCATCCTAGGACCGGTTTTGGGGTTTCACCCCTCATCAGCCAGGCTAGCTTGACTCAAGTGGCATGGAGAACCATGGACCCACGTCTGGGCATACTCGTCCCACTCGGGTGACAAATGCAAATAGAACAATTGATGGACAGAATGTTGAACAATGTCAAACAGTCACACCAGTACAGAGATCTGGGCCTAAATCCATTGTTGTTTTGCTCCCTATGCTATTCCTGTTTAAACTCAGCAATACGCAGATCAGTCTTGACCCTGTTCCCCATGGGAACAGTCCAGACCGAACTGCCAGGCCAGGTCCTTCCTGGACCGGAAACAAGCATGGTTTCAGGGTTTCAACCCTCATCGGCCAGTAGCAGCATGATTTTTCTTGTCCTTTAAAAAAAAATGTTTTTGCTGAAGCTGTGCAGAATCTTCAAAAAGCTTCTTGCCTTTTATTGACGCTGGTTTGCCAGAAAACATTGGCAAAACCAATAGGTCATAAAGGTTAGACCTATTGGATTTGCCAATGCTTGTTCTCTTTATTTCCAAAGGTTTTGCATATTTGTCAGACTGAATTCTGTGCATCTACCACTAGAATTTTCTGTTGCAGTCCAGCCCTAATATTCTCTACTTATGGGGCGTATAGTGGTTAGAGCTCTAGTCTCTTATTCTGCTACTCTTCTCGATCTTGGCAGGAGGGTTTTTATGCCCATGAGGTCTTCTTTAGCACCCTTTTAGAGTCTCTTGTCTATTTCATTACTCTACTTCTAGTATGTGGTCTCCTAGATACATTGCCCATGGCTCTAGAGTGCCTTCCACCAATTCTAGTTTCAAATAGATTTCTTTAGTGCCTCTTGACACACTTTAAGGCACATCCAAAAACACGGGAAAGTAGTAATTGGAAGAGGAACCAGTAGCTCAACTCAAATAACTCAGTCTTGAATCTCTTTCTAAATGTCATAAAAGAGATGGTTTATGAAGACCTTTCGGCAAACTTTACCAGGGGAGGGCTGAATGAACTAAGGCATTTTTAACTCCAAATCCCTTTCGATTATATGATAGAATAAGAAGATCCCTGTCTTCAAAATGTAGTACCCTGATAGGTTCGTAAAAGACAATGCTACAATATTGAGGTGCATTCTCATGTAGCGCAAGCTTTGTCATAGACGAAATGTTGTCCTTGATGCGAGCCTCAACAAGCAACAAATGTAGATCCGGATCCTGCACATTGTTTTAGGAACATTCTTAGAAATGTGTACGGTGTAATTATGGAGCACCTGTAACTGCAGCAGAAAGTATCGAAGTTAACTAATATTCAGAGCATTGAAGTAATTAGTCTGTAGAATAATTATTGCCCTCTCAGTATATTAAATTCAGTTAAAAAAAAGCCTGGAATTCCTAAGTAGTTCGAGATGATAAGATGTGCAGCTCACAAAAACATTCACCCGGGCATACATATTCATCTCTTAATCAAATTGGACTCCCAAAAGGTTTACCCTTCTAAGCATTCACAATGCTGTGCTGTTGAGCTGAAATAGATACATTGTTTGAGCAGCTAGCCAAAACTGTCTGAGGTGTGGCACAGAATAAAGTATAATTTTTAGCAGTAGTTTAACTAAGCCAATTGGTCTCTCTGCAGTCCTGAATTCTGTTCTAAATTAGTTTAAATCTGTTGAAGTCAGTTGAGATGTCAGCTGGTATTTGTAGAATGATCTGATTATCTTCAGCCTAAATTTGGAAACACACTCAAAATTAGTAGAGCAACTCATACTTTGGTTTACAATTTGATTGGCTCATGGAAGTGGCAGAGATTAGCTTTGTGAAACACTACAGGACACCAGGGAAGTAAGAACTTTCAGATTTCAGACAGCACTTGTGGTTAGATAAAACAAAAGGCAGACCATATACCGACAGTGCCCTGCCCTCCTACCATGCTAAAGATTGATCCTGGGGTCCCACATGATAGAGTGTGCCAAAACAGCTGAGAGGTTCAAAAAACCAGGATGGCAATTTTTCCCGTTTCCAAGTCCTCCAGTAGCCTACTATGTACATGAATTAGGGTGGTCTCACTTCCTCTATGCATGCAGAATCAGGCTTCTGGTCCCATTTTTATCAAGTTTAATTCCAGATATGTCTAAATTTGGATAGGCATCTTTTAACGAGATATGAAAAGAGTTACTGACACCATCTAACAAGAGAGGAAGTAGTAAGTGAACCATTTCCTTAAAAAAACACTTGTGATAAGATTTACCCGGACATATAATATTTTTAAATTAGCTGCCATATTAATTAAGTTACTGTTGAAGATTCCAGTAAAGTTAAATAAGCACAGATTGCTATACGGTTCGTGGAAATCTCACTTACTACAGGAATAGTACAGGACTATAGGATGGTCTTATCATGAAAGAAGTGGGTTGGCACATCAGGCAATCATGATCTAAAATTTAATAAGCTGTCTGTAAATCTTCATGAAAACTAACTGAAAGACTTCCAACAATTTTCTCTGGTGGAAACATCAAAGGTGCAATAGAAGGCGCATCCTCGATGACAACCTTAATTGGATAATGTTTCAGCTTTTCTATCTTTACTCCCAAGTCAGAATTAAATGACATCATAGTCATTGGAAAAATAAGACTACCTAAATTGTTGAGCAGACAGGGCTCACGCTGACTTAAAAAACTGCAAGTTACAATGATCTTTTAAGATCGTAAATGTATGCCGGACTCTCAACAGATATTGACGGCATTCCTCACAAGCGGCTAACAACTCTCGAGCTGATATTGAAGTTACACTAAGCATGGGATACCTTCTTTGAGAAGAAGACTACAAGATGTGGTACCTCGTTCCAGGATTCCTTTGAGTCAATACTCTTCCTGCTACCACCTAAACCACATCCTCCACCTCTAAAAAAAGGTTTACTGGTATCTGAATGGTCAGATCGGTGCACTAGTGATTTTTGTTTTCCATACTTGGGAAACATTCTCAGACTCATCAGTCCAAACAAAGCACACCATTCTCTTTAGCAGCGTAGTTATTGGGGAAACAATTGCTGAAAATGGTCTATGGCCTTTAGAAGTCTGTAAATATCAGTAAACTCTGCATCCTTCAGTGTGGCGGGTGATTTTCAATCTGTTATCGCCTTGACTAATTCCTGATCCATTGCAACTCCTAATGTTGACAGTACATAAACCAAATATTATAGTGTACTACTATGGTTACATGAAAAAATATTTTTGTTAGTTTGGCATTCAAAAGAGTATCTCATAAACATTCTAAAATTGACCTTATATGTTTCACATATTCTTCTTCTGAATTAGAATAATTCAATATGTCATCTATATAGACCGCTGTACAGATGTCAAGGAATTCTCATATAACTTGATTCATAAAGAACTGAAAAGCTGGGGGCATTACACAGTCCATAGGACATTACCAAATGCTCAAACAATACAAATTTAGTCTGAACTCCATTTTTCACTTACTCACTTCACTCACCTGAATCAAATGTCAAGCCCCTCTGAGGTCTTGATTATTGCATTATGAAGTTGATAATAGTTGTGTGATTAATCACGGGAGTAATGATTTTTGACAGTCATTCGGTTCAAAGCTCTTTCGTCTGTGCAGTTCGTAACTTACATCTTCATTGGGACAAAACAACAGGTGGCTTTGAAAGGCTCATGCTCTTTCCTCTCTATAGAAAGAGCACACAGGATGCCATCCCACAGCTGGAGACAAGAAATGTATTTATTTACTTAAGGCATTTGTAATGTGCACATCTACCCTAAGGGATTACATGGCGCAGAGCAGGCGTAGTGTAGATATTGGAAAGGTAATCTAAATAGCGAGTTAGAAGAGCCAGGTCTTTAAACCCCTACGACAAGCAAGAAGGGAATTCTCACTCGTCAAGCACGAGTCATGTTAATGGACAAGAAGAGGGAGCAAAAGCCACAGAGGAATACTCTGCATACAAACATCTTGACCGCTGTCAAAATGAGCAAATCAAACATTTTGATGGAATGTGGAAGGGTGTGGGCATCTAGCTAAACACCATCAGGTGCACTCATTCCTGAGAAGGTGAACGGTACACTTTGCAATTCTCCAAGATACATTCCCCACCAAATCTGAAAGTGAGAATGTTAAACACAGTTGGAAAGTTCACATATTTTTGCACAAGCCAGAGGGATTTTAACCTGTGGTGAAGCTGGAATTCCTTTTATGCCCAAGACACAAAAAACAATTGTTGAAGTAACGTTATAGTTGTGTGTGATAAAAAAGATCTGATTTTGTTTAAAATAAACCTGAGACATTCACTGAAAACACTAAAGGATAAGGTAACGTTATAGTTAGATGAATATGTTAGTGACAACATTAATGTTTTGAACTAAAAACACCACAGAAAATCACTAGCTATAAATAGCAGAGCTAGCTATACCTCACGCCCCTGCCATGCACTGCTTATAGCCTCAAATATTACATCACTCATGACAAGGTCTATAACATCAAGGTGCCGATTCCGATCCTGGAAATAATTTTCCCGTACGACTCGTATCCGTATTTTTTTACGTACGAATCTTACAAGTCCCGTACAAACGGTGAAGTACGATTCGTACGTAAAAAATACATACAAATCGTATCGGGAAAATGTCTACGAGACGTACCACGGACAGTTTTACTTACGAATCGTAAAACTGAAGTCCGAGCGCACAAGTCCGATCCGTACCGGCGTTCCGAATACACAAGCGTATGGAAAACGTCACGTACGGAGCGAACTTTGTACGGCTCGTATCCCGGGTATACTTGTGCCCGGGGTACGAGTCGTACGGACCCCCCCACCCGCGTATGTCCGCACCGTACCCCCACCCGTGTATGTCCGCACATTACCCCCACCCGCGTATGTCCTCACCGTACCCCAGCCGTACCCCAATCCACGCGTATGTACGAACCGTACATACGCGATGCCAGTACGGACCGTACATATGCGAGGATTGGGGTACAGCTGGGGTACAGTGCGGACATATGCGGGTGTGGTGCACGGTGCGGACATATGCGGGTGGGGGGGCTCCAGACATACGCACCGTACATACGCACTGCTGGCCTATGTACGGTGCGTACCCCAACAGCGCGTATGTACGCTCCGTATACATGCAATGTTGGGGTACGCACCGTACATGATGACACGTACGATGGGGTTGGTGGCGTGTACGTCGCGTACCGGACCCCCTTTTCGTCGTGCATCGCAGCATACTCGGCTTTTCCGGCAGTTTTTGGCTCATGTAAAAAAAGAGCCGTACGGACTGCTGTGGGCACGAATCGTACTTGCCGGTCCCTACAACACTGCCTAAATCTGCACAGACGTCGCGTTCGCGCTGTCCCGGAGCAGACTTGTACGTGTTTTTTCGCCGTACGGTCTTTTGTACGATTCGTACGGAAATAGGATTTCCGTACGATTCGTACTTGCTAGTTTGTACGGTTTATTTACCGGGTACGAGTCATACGGAGAAAACACTCCGTACGACGATTCGTACACGGTTTTTCCCGGATCGGAATCGGCACCCATATGTGACATCACTGACCACATCTCAAATGTCACTGACATATTAACCTAACTTTAACATTACTTTAATCCTTGGTTTTTTCAGTGAATTTCAAAGGATTTTTATTAAACGAAAAATGATCTTTTTATCACGCTAACTATAATGTTACTTTAACCGTTGCTTTTTCAGTGAACACATAGGTAAGATATTTTAGATAGATAGATATATAGACAGACAGATAGATAGATTGATCTTAGGTTCAAGGCATAAATTGTATTTTAGGTTATAGTTACTTAACAATACTTACCTGCGATGTAATGAGATGCCGAGTTTAGAAGTAGAAAAACTTACTTAAAATGTAGTGGCTCTAAATGAAGGGACTCCCGACGTAGAAACTCCCAAAGGAGTGTCCTTGATGTAGTTCGCTCTTTGCCTTGGTTGTTTTGCTAGAGATGGATGACTTGAAAGTTGGAGTTCCTCACTTGTTTGTTAATTTGCTTGAAGGTGCTACCCATGATTTTCTTATTTTGGGAGCAAGAACCAGAGTTTGTGACCATCCAAAGCAGATGGCGTAGAGACCAGTAGCCATTACTCAAGTAGTTGGATGATGGGCTGTTATTACTTCAAACTAGAGTTAATTGATCAGAGGAGACAAGTGTATGTTTTTTGACCTATTGAGTTGGGAAAAGTGTTACTGTGCCCTATTTACATTCGAAGATCATTTTTGGTCTTTCTGCAAGCCATTATTTGACCTCTGTTTCTTCTATCTCAATGGCGTTGGTTTCTCACATAACAAAGTAATCAGCCCCAGGGTGAATCGTTCGTTATTTGCTTAGGTGTATTTACTGGATCATAAGATGACTAAAATACCGATTTGTATTCAGGTGGTGTCAGCTGTTAAGCGAGCAGCCAATGTTTGTGGTTCAAGTGTCTCTATGCTTCTTTGTGCTCTGGTGATTTGAGAATATACTCAAAAATCAATAGGGGAGTGGATCACTAGTCCCAAGGAACCAGGGTGTGCACGGACAGTATAAGGTACTGTAAAAAACCCTCAATCACGTTGTACTGGGATCGATGTTAGCGGTATATCTTCGTTCTCCGCTTCGTTATATGTAACGTGACAGCATCATCATTGGGTTTTGCTGTAATGCTTTCTCCACCTGGAGAACATACCACTGGTTATGTTGGTAGTGATCGTAGAAAGAAAAAAGGGGGGAGAGTGAGTCTTAGTGAAGTGATTTGTGGTGAAAAGGTTATACTTTAAAAGCCCACAGAGCCAGTAAAAATTTTTTTTTAATCGTACTGGGTGTTGGGGGATTCGTAGGTCTTTGGTGTGCACTCAGGGGTGAGTTAGGACCCTGTGCATTCTAAAAAAGTGTCCATAAAAAGGTCGACATGTTTCAGCCCTTCTTCTGCCCCGAAGGGTCAGGCGGGCTTTCTTCAGGACCTGGGTGGTGAAAGACTTGTATATTCACAATGTCTTTATAGTGAGAAGAGTTGGGTTAGATAGTCCCAGAAAGTAACCGTTCGATTGAACCTGTTTCCCTTGGTTGCGGGCAACAGCGGGTCTTGTTAGGGCGGTCGCATGGTACCGGGTCACCGAGGGTAGAGTCAGCACAGAACCGAAGTTCGGCGCCGAAGAGAGCGCATGCGACCGCCCTAACAAGACCCGCTGTTGCCCGCAACCAAGGGAAACAGGTTCAATCGAACGGTTACTTTTCTGGGACTATCTAACCCAACTCTTCTCACTATAAAGACATTGTGAATATACAAGTCTTTCACCACCCAGGTCCTGAAGAAAGCCCGCCTGACCCTTCGGGGCAGAAGAAGGGCTGAAACATGTCGACCTTTTTATGGACACTTTTTTAGAATGCACAGGGTCCTAACTCACCCCTGAGTGCACACCAAAGACCTACGAATCCCCCAACACCCAGTACGATTAAAAAAATTGTTTTTACTGGCTCTGTGGGCTTTTAAAGTATAACCTTTTCACCACAAATCACTTCACTAAGACTCACTCTCCCCCCTTTTTTCTTTCTACGATCACTACCAACATAACCAGTGGTATGTTCTCCAGGTGGAGAAAGCATTACAGCAAAACCCAATGATGATGCTGTCACGTTACATATAACGAAGATATACCGCTAACATCGATCCCAGTACAACGTGATTGAGGGTTTTTTACAGTACCTTATACTGTCCGTGCACACCCTGGTTCCTTGGGACTAGTGATCCACTCCCCTATTGATTTTTGAATACTTGAAACAAGGAAGTCGAGTGGATCAGAAGCTCTTCCTTCTCCCTCCTGATTGATTACCATAAGATTTGAGAATATATACAAACAATATTTTTCCTGGATTAAGGGCCATTACTACTGTGCTGTGTGCCCATTTATAACATTTAAACAGCTGAGTTTGCTGGTAGAATGATAGTGCTGTGTTAAATACTGCAAAAGAGTATTGCAATTTTGCATGGATTGACTGCCCATTGGAGTCTGTGGCAGAAGTTTCCATCACTCCTGCAATGAGTATGAAGGAGAAAGCACTCTCGGCACTCTTAAGCTGTAAAAAGACTGCTTTATTGGGGAGCAAGCTGGGTGTGTCAATTACATTATCCTTTGGCTTCTTGCCTTACAAACTAGAATGCTGTAAACAGTGAACTAAACAATAACCAATGAGCTCATTCCACCTCTCCTAAACAGTTCTTGTCTTTTAAATACCCCTCATTCACCTCCTCTGTATCATATCTGCCCTTATGCGATCCTGAGGCTCCCCTGGCCTCCTCTGCTTTTCCCACTTGGCAGGCTCGGCTTCCCGTGTATCAAGCCGTCCATCCTTCCGTTCACTCCTAAATTCTTAACCTTCCCTTGGACTCTGCACTGATACCCCAGATCCCATCCTGAGTTCCCTTCTGACCGCCACCAGAAGGACCCATCACTCGTGGTGTTGCTTCTTCTTCCCTAGAGAGCTGACCAGAGAAGTTCAGTTTGCATCCTTCAGAGTCCCTAAATGGTGCATTAGTCCATCTAAGTATCATGCATTCCCCAGTGAACCCGCCTTCCTGAATCAACCCCTGCTTCTCATCCACAATTTATGGATGATTTAAAACTTCAAATCCTTCTGTCCTGCAAAATCATGAAAGTTCCCGATTTTCTTAACTCCTGTCTCCATTGATGGCCGCTGGATTTTTTTGCCCATGTCAAACCCTTCTTGGAAGCTTTGGGTCTACTACAGTTGAGCTTCTTGTCACGACTTCTTCACCAATGTCAAATCCCCTTTTATCATTTTAAGAGTTGTAAGCCTGTAATCTGCACAAGATCATTCTCACCCATATGTGTAATCAACCAATCCGGTTATCACAACTTCTTGATTCCTTGTAATCCTGACATCAGCTGCTCCCATTGTATCCCCCCTCCTTCAAACCATCTCACTATGTCCTTGTCCAAGTCTAATCTCAGTTGTATTCCTTGTTGTAGAGATTCCGCTTGCACTCCAGCTCAATGAATCACGGAGTGTCCGCAAATCCATAGTTCCTCCTTCCGGTTACCTATCCATTGCTCATCTGCAGAATGAGAGAAACTATTTATATACCATAGGTTTTATAGTCTCACATACCTCCACATGGAGTCACTCCTCCACCTCCTCAAAGGTTTACACTCCTTCTTATCTATCACTTTCTGATATCCCACAGTTGCTGCACCTATCCTGAAAGATTGGGTTCCAAAGTCTGTGTCTTCTAAACTTCTGATCTTTAAGCAAAGTCATAAAACACCCAGTACGTTTTTATACCCTCATGTACATATAATGGCTCCTTTTCCTGTCTTCTTTTTTCAACAGTTTTTTCAATGCACTCACAGGGCATGTCATAAAAGGACTTTACTTATTGACACTCATGTTCCCTTCGTTCTTGGATCTGTTTTGCTCAAGTGTAGCTATAACTCAACCCTTTGTACCTGCACATCTTCCCTTGAATTCCCCAAAGGCTCTTGAACCAACTTCCTCAGAGCCCCTCAAAGTCATGAAAAACATCAATGTAAAAACTGAACAGAACAGAGAAAATTCCCAAGGGGATACACATGTCTCTCTCCGGAACCACCACCACCTCCAAAATGCCTTCAGTTATAGGTCTCACCTTATCTTTTGCCTTTCTATGTTTTCTTGCCCAACCTTCCAGAATCATCCGTACCAATTTTCTTTTCCCAGGTTCATTACACCAAAAGCACTAGCCATAAAAAGGAATACCTGCTATTTTCCCAGTTACGGTAACTGGAGAGCAACCCTTGTCTGTTAGTGCTACAACGCAGCAAACTGATTCTTCTTGTCTTAATCTTTTTTTTAACACATTTTATTTATTTTCGAAGGCATACACAAGGAATGAGGCCCAATGGGCCAATACTCAATCAAACAATGATCAATTACATCATATGGAAAAAGAAAGTAAAACCCTGCACGTAAACACTCCGCCCCACTGCTGACCCCATCGACAGTAATGACACATTGCGTATTCCTGACACAAACCAACTGCACACCGCCACCCTCCACCCCACTCCTATCCCTCATAAGGCTGGGTTTCATCCTGAATCATTTGTATTTCAGGTCTGGGGGCTCCAACACTACACCCCTATAATCCACTCACCTGCCTTATTTTATAGTGTTTCTTATGGCAACCCCTAGCCTTGTACACTGTTATATCTAATCCCATACAATGATTCAGTCCCTTCTTACAAACTGCCAGGGATGGGGAGGTCTTGTGCTATGTCACGCTTGGCCAGAATTAGGCCCAACAATATTCAGGATTGTTGATGCCTATTACCCCACAAGCTGTCGGTGAGATGAAGAAGCCTCCATGTAGGTCTAGAGGGATCAACCAGGAGAGGAATTCTCCTGGGCAGGCTGTCACTCCACACCAGAATCCCTGCAACTCAGGACAGCTCCACACTGTATGAATAAAGGTGCCCTCATCCACACCACATCATAGATAGGTTGGGGAGTTAATCAAATCCATATGCCAGAGTCTAATGCGTGTAAGATAAACCATGTGGATGTACTTAATTTGGATCAGCCTGGGTCGGGCTTCAGTAGCAGCTACCCGAGGCACTGCCAGTGTCTCCAACCAGTCTTTGTTTTCCGAAGTCCCCAAGTCCACCTTCCATGGTGCCTGAAGGGCTTAAAAGGTGTCTGGCTGGTTTGAAAGAATGTTTGGTAGATCTTAGCGAATTAAGGATCTCCCAGATCGCTCATAAGGAGTTTGCCCTCTAAGGGATTAAACTCGGGAAGTCAGTCAATGTGGTAATGTACAGGGTCAGAGCATTGCGAAGCTGAAGGTATCTGTGAAAATTGGCTGTGGTGCAGCTGATATTCTAACTGTAGGGCCTGGAATGATTTCAATACTGTACCCTGCATAACAGCTCCCAGGGTAGAGATCCCGATCAGATCCCATTTGTGAAAACCCTCTATTGCTGCCACTTGGGTGAGTACGTAGCCCTTTCAGAGCGGTGTCCATTCCGTCAGTCTGCCCCACCATCCCACCCACTGGAGAGAGGAATGACAGAGATGGAATATGACCCTCTTTGCCGGGGGAAGAGAACTCCTGTCTCAGTCACCGCAAAGGTAGGAGAGAATAGGGGTATCCACCATTGCCCACCCAGAACTATGAATCCCTCGGAGAGCTCTCTTCAGAACCGCGTCAATAGCGCTAAAAATGAGGAGCCCAACAGGATAGGGGCATATACAGATAGAAATGTGATAGATTCTCCGAAGAGGGTCCCCGTGACTGCAATATATCGAACCCTACAGTCAGTCCACGTCCTAGTGTGGCAAAACAGGACAGTGTTTTTGATCAAAATACCTGTGCCCCTTGACCTCTTCGTGATCCCTGAGTGGAAAATCTGAGTGTATCCAAAACGGGCTAGACATGGAACCCTGGTGCCCAATAGGTGTGTTTCCTGAAGGAGGAGTGTATCTGTGCCAAACCTCTTGGCCTTTTTTAGGACTGCACCTCTCTTAACTTTGTCAAGTATACCATTCATATTCCATGATACAACCCAGTGTACTGTCTGATGAGGGGTTACTTATGTTGGGTGTGTGTGTGAGAAGCAAAGGATCAAGTTCTTGATGGGACTGATGTGAGCAGGCAGGTAACATGAACACAAAACGCAGAAAACAATAGCATATAGGCAAACAGTACATGAACTATAAATCCTTGATAATCCTTCTTCTTGTCTTAATATTAATCCCATTTGATCCATATCTCTGATTGTGCTTCACATTGCACATAGTCATGCCATGCAGTCCTGTATGTTCTCCTGGTTGACTCCACCAGTGACCGCTCCAATAGACTTCTCGCTCTTATCCAACTTCCCACATCTCTTCTGAGACTGTTGTTGCTTTGATATCCACTCCTGGGGCCAAACCATGGAACCTCTCCCACTGTGAAAGAGCCAGAGCATCAGCTATCTCGTTTTAGTAATCCAACTATATATGTTTTGTTTAGAACAGAAGGTTCCAGTGCAAACACAGTAGGACAAACTCCATTAGTAAATGACACGCCGATCGGTTGTCGTTCTTTTTATTTATGACATGCACTACTGATTCATTTTCTAGTACAAACATTACCTTTTTTCCAACAGCTCTTTGCCCATAATCTTGCTGCCTGCAGTACTGGAACAAAATCCAGAAAAGCTATGCTGTAACTCTCTTTCCTCCATTTTCTCCATTTCCATTAGTCTCTCTGTTGTGCACATGGAGTTATGTGGTTTAGCAACCGATTTCATTGCAAAATCTATGTCCCTAGTAAAAGCTCTACCTAGGGGTACTTCTCTGTCTGCAAAGTTGATATGTCCTAATATCCGTTGAATTAGATGCAGTTCACATCTATTTTTATTTAATACATATTCTAGTAACCCCAGGTAATGTCAGTAGCTGGTCAACAGGCAACCGTGACTCCAAAGCCGCTGAGTCCAACTCTGTGCCTAAGAATGTCAAACAGTTTTTGGGTGCTTCTGTGTTTTCTTGAGCTAGTGGTATTCCCAAATAACCAGTCACCTCCTTTTACGTTTTTAACAGCTGTAAACACTTAGCCTTATGGTCACCCTTCCCTATCATAAGGAAGTCATAACAGCGCAGCACATGCTCTGACCTTGCTGCCTTCTTCACTGCCCAGTCCAAGAATGTGCCGAATGTCTCAAAATCTGCACAGGCTCCTGCATACCCCAAGGGCATTGCTCCATTTCTAAAGTCCTCCCTGTGAAATTGAATACCCAACAACAGCATGCCATGCAGTTGGACAGGTAAAAGACGAAAAGCAGACGTATGATCATGTCTCATAATTCCTGATCCTCCGCACTATCCCATCAGTGCTAGTGTAGACTACTGAACAATCTTTTCGATCAATGTATTCATTAATTGATCTGCCCTCTGGTCAGGACAAATAATAAAAAAGCATGTATTCCCCCTGCACTTTTATAGGCACCAAACCAATGGGGGAGACAATCAAATTATCACTTGGAGGAGACTCAAATGGTCCCACCATCCTGCCCTTGTCACTTCTTGTCAAGCTTCTCTTGAACCAACCTCTCCTTCCCCCAATAAGGTTTAAAATTGTCCACCTACCTTTTGTGTCTTGCCCCTGTATATATGATTCGAAAACCTTCTTTGAAATCACACTACAAGTATCCTGCAGCTCAGTGATCAGGGTACAAATGCTAAAGTTTTTTCAATATCCCAACCTTAATTGGTGTAACTTATTTTCCAAGTAATCCCTTATCTGGCTCACTTGCTTCGCTCCTTGTCTCCCGTTGCATTTCACAAGCTGGTGACGCCCATTTAATTTCTGCAAAAACAACAATTGATGGACAGAATGCAGAACAATGTCATACATTCACCTCAGTACAGAGATCTGGGCCTAAATCCATCGTTTTTTTGCTCACCATGCCATTCCAGTTTGAACCCAGCCATATTCCAATCAGTCTTTACCCTGTGCCCAATGGGAACAGTCCAGCCTGAACTGCCAGGCCAGGTCCTACCTGGACTGGAAACAAGCATCCTAGGACCGGTTTCGGGGTTTCACCCCTCTTCAGCCAGGATAGCTTGTGTCGAGTGGCATGGAGAGCACGGGACCCACGTCTGGGCATACCCGTCCCACTCAGGGTGACAAATGCAAAAACAATTGATGGACAGAATGCAGAACAATGTCATACATTCACCCCAGTACAGAGATCTGGGCCTAAATCCATCGTTTTGTTGCTCACCATGCCATTCCTGTTTGAACCCAGCCATATGCAAATCAGTCTTGACCATGTACCCAATGGGAACAGTCCAGCCCGAACTGCCAGGCCAGGTCCTCCCTGGACTGGAAACAAGCCCCTATATGTATTACTTATAATTTTAAACATATATTTAACTATGTTTATTTTAAATATATGTATCATTTACTTTATTTTACATACATTTTTAACATTAAAAAAAACCAATATTTTTAACAACAATATTTTTGACAACAATATTTTTTCCCGATATTTTTGTACTTACCATAATGTAGATAGGACTTCGATATTCTTGACATCGATATTTCCGCTCCGATATTTTTGATGTCGATATTTTTGACGTCGATATTCTGTCAGTGATTCTGTTTTAACATCCACTAGAACTTTTATATATTTTTCCCATGACTCAAACAGCATTTTCAGAAAGGACCACCCTCTCCCTTCCCGCTATTCTTTTCCATTCTTCTTCCTTATTTAATGCTTCTTTGTTGTCCTGGTTACCGTACATTCCTCAGTCCACCAATTATTCCCATACTAACTCTTGGAATGATGTACCTCTCCTTGGTCTGCCATTTCCTTACTGGATTTTCTGGCTACTTATTTGCTGCTTCCCCTCGCTGTTCCATGTCACCTGTCTCTCATCTTTGTCTTCTGGTCTATGCTGCTTTTGCTAAATATTAACTATTTTCCCTCCTGTCACTTGGGCCTCTATCTGTAGAACTCACATCTGCTACATCATCTACTTCTACAATGTCCCTCAAGCCTGCACTTTTGTCACTTTTGCTTCCCCAGCAACTGCTCTCCTCCTCACTTTACTGTGTTCTGTATGTCTCCTCTTCTTGAATGTGCACCACAAGCACTTCTGATTTTATTTTGCATCAATCTCCCACCCTTTTCCTTTGACAATTGTTGTATGTCCCTTGACATGTATGTTGTTCTCTGAAGACTCTAGTTGTAAGATTGTAGTATTTGCCTCTTCTTCATCTACCGTGCTGAAGGTCATCGCTCCTCTCATCATCTCATGTTGTTTTGAAGTGTTGCCTTAATACCTGAAGCCACTCTGGAGCTTCTACCCATCAAAACTGAAATTTTTAAGGGACAAATCAGCTATTTGGTTCGAATACCTCCGGCCGCGCTTTGGGTGTCCCTGGGTACTGCTCCTGACTGACCTGCTGACAAGGCTTTATTCTGGGTCCATGTATAGCCTCTGTGACGATGCGGTGAAGGCGTCTGTCCCTCTGCCTGCTCTAATTCTGATAACATGTTTCCATGGCAGACTCCTTTTATGACTATAGCCTGATCAACTGTATAGACTGCGCTGCCATGCCAAGTGCGAGTCCTTCCCTCACCTGGTGTCTGCCACATGGTTGCCCTTCACCAGAAGCCACCTCTTGCTGGTCTGCCGTCTTCCACTTCTTGCTGGACCCCCCACTCCAGTCCCTCGGTGGTGATGTGTCTGCCTCACCTCTGATCTTCAAAGTTCTTTGCTGAGATAATACTGATTGCATATCCATGCCGCCTTCCTTTTACCCTCCCTGGGCAGCTGTTATGTCATTGAAACTGCATGGCCTCGGGCTCTCTTCCCTTCAACCTCTGTAGGTGAGGTTAGCGACCCCAAAAAGGAGGGACCCAGTTCTCTCCCCCTCACGCTGCTATGGCCAAAACTCTGGCTGAGGCTGCTTTTCTCTGGAAGAGGATGTAGGACTCCAGAGGGGTAAAGGCCTCCCAACTATTTACCGTAAAAACAAGAGCTAGGCAGGCTGCCTGCAGCTTGGCAATCTTGTCGCCGGAGAGAATGACCACATGTCTTTCTCAAACATTGCCTCCTAGGAAAGGTTTTCAATCTCAGGAACTAAAGAATAACGTCATTGCAACAGCCCATGGGCACCTCGTTATGACTCTTGCAGCTGCTGTCTTCAGTAATTTCTGGCCAGAGAGGGCAGGACACGCCCCATCCTTCCAGGGCCTGAGAAGGGCCCGTCCCATCATCCCAGAACACTGAATGGAGGAGACACAATCCCACTGTAATGCTGCTCTTGTCTGCACTATGGAAGAGTAGAGTGGAATCTTTTCAGTCTCTCAGAGTAGTGCTGTACCTAGTCTTCCCCATGTGATCTCTACAGATGAGTCTGAGGGAAGCTGTGAGCTTCTGACCAACAACTGTGTTTTTGCATTACTGCATTCCTACTGACGACATACATAGATTGCAATGGAGCCTGATAGATATGGTGTCAATATTTGCACTGCCTGACAAGAGTGAAAGCCTAAACTTCCGCTTCTAATCAGTGAAAAAGGTGGTGGACATTTCTATTGGTCCAACATGAGTGCAAATCTGTCCTAGCAAAATCTGAGCATTCTTGAAGTGTTCATGCAAAATTGCACTGTCCCCAATGAAATACATTTAATCCCGAAGTGTTGGAACAGGATTGCTCCTGCAGTATGTATATAAGCTGTCGTTAGGGTTGGCAGAGTAGCTCAGACGTGTCCTAAAATATTTTTAATTCTTGTCCCTAGCTCATAGACTTCACAGCTGCCAAGGTTTCATATTGCTAAATGTGATATTTTCATAATTTCAGTATAATTATGACTATGAGTGACACTTTCTCCATGAGCAAAATCAAGCAATGAAGATGAGGGAAACATATAAATATCAGAAATGACACCCATTTGAGCAACAACAGCTGCTGCAGTAGCAATCATGAAGTTAGTCAGTCTGTCTCGAGTCACAGCTGCTGACTAGAGGAGCTGCTCTCTGTTGCAGGACTGGTGGCTCTATGATGCAGATGAGGAGGCCAAAGCACCACCTTCTCAGCTCTCTCCCGGGATCATAGCTCTTAGACACGTTTGAGGAAGTTCTACTGTTGCCAGGCGACAGCAACAGTTCTGGGGAGGGGTCCCAGGGTGGGGGACACTGGCTTAGGCAGGAAAACATAGTCCCTGGGCTGCACAGCCTAGTGGAACATCTCTATGTTGCTGGGCGGTCTGGCTGAAGCAGATGCTGCCTCAACCAGCCGTTGCCTACTGGCTCCTCCCTCTCATTTAATGATGCTGCTTAGAGGATGACTCCAAGGCCTCTCTGTCCCACATGGGAGCCGGCCCAAATCCAAAGAGGATGTGAGGCCCCAATACAAGTCACTCTTCTCACTGGTAGCTGTCTAGTCTTGCTGGCGGGCCATGAGAAAAACAAACTAAAACAGATTGCCAGTCATTAGCCCCCTTCACCTGCGGGCAATCAATCTGGAGAGCATCAGGACTCCAGGGCCTCTCTCTGTCCACGTCACAAGGGACCCCCGGCCCAACAGGAAGGTTGTGTGCGGCCTCAACATGAACAAGACTAGTTACACATGGATCCATGCATCTCAGCTGCCTAAGTGTCACACAGTCTCAGCTGACTTGCGCACGGACAGTCTGAGCACCATTTTGCATTATCTTCACAGGCTGAGGCCGGCGCAGTAATATCCCATACAACATAGTTGAGACTGTCAGAAACCTGTTGAAATTGTCCCCAGCGTTTTTGAGAAATAACTGCAAGCATAATGTGACCAGAATTTAAAAACACACGCTTGTCTCAGCCTGGGTCGCAGCTGGCATCCTCATCTACAGCTGTGCCAGAGGGCAGTGTAGAACCTCTGAGTGAATTCTGCAACAAGTCACGACCCGAACCGGCACACCCAGACTGCAGGCCGCTGCAGATTGCGTGCTGCTGTTTCCATATGGCGAGCAAATGAACATATAATATGTGTGTTGGAAAAAATGGTAGAAATGCAGTGCTGCCAGCGTGCTATCCTGATCATGATTTGCCGTAAAGTAGCCCCCCAGTGCCTTAGCATCCTGCCTCCCACAAGTTAACTGAACTCCGGCAGCAGGATGTGACGTCCGGGCTCCGCGGTGCTTAAGTCAGTGTTGTATCACACAACCTGACTGGGCTGTCATGTCTCGGTACTAACCATAGGGCACTACCAACGTGACATCATCTGAGAGCCACGGCGGGAATGACAATCTCCAAGAACTCAACTCCATGGGGATCCACTGTAGCAGCATTAAGCAGCAGAGCGAGTCCCAAGCCTGAAGAAGCAGCTTGCGCTCGCCACTGCGCGCTGCCAGCTGTCTATGACACCTGAGTTTTATTTAGGTAGTTGAGCTGAGCACTAAAATGGATTGTTTTACAGCTGAGGCTTGACAATGCATATCAGTGCGGTGATGTGTAGCACCACACTGAAATGCGTTAGACTAACGCCTGATGCGTGGTAGTTGGCAGGACTGGTTTCGTTCATGTTTCAATAGGGATAAAACCTCCCTATTTTAGTTCTAGCAAAAAGGACAAGGAAGCTACGGAAAGGCTACAATGATGTTGATGACGCCGGATTCTTATCTACCTTACCATCACCAAGAATCCTCTCAAGTCTCCAGGATCTTTTTATCTGCTAAATAGTGTAGAGGGGAGGAAGTCAGATTTTAACATATAGCAATAATTTACTTTACTCTCTAAAAGGACCACTGACTCAGATTCTCAATTTTGGGGATTTAATATAACCAAGAATAACTGCACATACAAACACCTCAGTACAAGGTGAAGAAAATAAATGGGCACTAATACAAAAAAAAAAACTACGCAGAAGCCTCACCCGACTCAGGATAAGAAGAATAATCAATTCCAGTAACATCACAAATACGAAAATTACTCCAGTCTATACATTTGAAGTCATTAGCCTAAAAGAAAATCAGTTAGGCTATCCCTACTCTATCTCTGAGGTGACATCCCTACTTAACATTTTTCCCTTCCAGGCAAGAGAGTAAAAGGTGTCAGAAGTGAAGACTTCCTTAGCTCCCCATCTAAGCTTCAACTGCTCAACCCTCGGGGCACTGTCCCTAATACAAAATCCCAAAAACATAGAACACGCCCTCCGGCACACGTCTTCAGCCAGGTCTTCTTCCAGTCCTTTTCCAGTGAAACTTGTATCCCATCCAGCGACGGTTATCTTGATCTTGGGTCCCAGGCACCTGCTTCTGCCGAAAGTATCATCCCCAAATTTCGGTGTACTCCCATTTTGGCTTCTCGTACCATCCTAACTCCTAAAACAAAGGCCTAGTCTCTCTAATGAGCTAAACGTCCTTGCACCTGCAACAGAAACATGTGAATGAAAACGTTCTCCTCTAAGCTTTTCTAACATCCTGAAACCCAAAGCCTTACCAAGGGAAATTATTTACGGCCTACAGCATTTAGCTGACTTAAGAAATGAACAGGCCTTTCTCTTTAAACGTATCAGCGATCAGGCCTTCACACAGTTTAAACACTCACCTCTAGAATTCAAATTCCAAACATTAACTTCATCACTCTTTATATATGAAAAGACAAACTACATGTGCAACTATAATATGGTGCACGTTTAAACCTAGAGCATCGCATTACATGAAAAACAATCATTATGCATTGACTAAAATACATTGCAGTGAACTATGACATTTCTCTTCATGAAAAGCATGGTTACATGTCTGATCATACTATTATAAGCAGATTTGAGTAATACATTTCTAAGTCACACCTGAATACAATTTTGATTAATATGTGGGTGCGGACTAACAGTGAATATGATACACCCCTACAATTTTCTGAATAACGTGGCGCTCTATCAATGTTCAACCATACATGTTTACATTTTGATACAAATGGCATGCAATCTATGTGTTTGATTGTATTTCTTTCATTTTTTTCTAGTACGATTGTATTGTATCACATGATGACTTGGGGTCTGGCCATCCTGCTTTGTGTGGAAGGACTCGTTTTGCTCTATTATCCTACCGTCTCCAAGTAAGTAGGCCTCATTACCCGTTTGATTATTTGATTTTCTAAGTCTGTTGTCGCCTGGCATTTGGTAAGCATGAATGAGTAAATGGGATTACATTCTTTTAATAACTGTAATTGGGCCAAGCAAAGAAAAGTAAGCCAACATGAAAAACCTATCTTCCCCGGAGATGTTCACGGAAAACAAATGTGTGCTATTGGAAACTCAGAAATTACTGGGCCATCTTTTTGAGAGGTATAGATCTTTGTTATATAAGGTGAGGAATAAGAGCACCAGCTTCGGCTGCAGGCTGCTGTGTATTTTTACTGCATTATTGCAATGTGATTTAGTTTTGTTGTACTGCAGTCACTGTGCTGTATTCTGTTTTGTTGTGATGTGCCCTGTTATGTTTTAATTGGGCTATGTTGCTTTGTGCATGCTGTGGTGTTATCTGTTCTGTTGTTATGTTAGGTGTATGTCAACAAATGCTTCTACATTTCCAGCGAAAACCAGCACATCCTGTGACAAGGAACTGTTTACCACTGTCTGAGGTGGTGAAATAATGCTGCTCCTGCTTTAATTGCTTAAAACATGAGTCATCACAAAACCTTGGCGTCTTAAACTTCAGTAATAACTCAAAAATATATAAATATATTTACAGTATAAATCGTAAGTTAGGTCACAAAAAATACATTACACAAAATCCTATACACGAAGTGCAATGAAACAACAGCATAACCCAATACAGTAGTAAAACCACAGCTTCTTCCTATGTACACTATGTATTAACTGCAGTCACTAGACGATCGAAAACTTTGGAACATTCCTCCATCGAAAACCACGATACCACAACAAGACAATTACAGAAACATTGAAAGGGTTAGCTAATTTGGGCAAACAATAGATGCTTGCGACAACAGCCTGACCACAATCAATAAACTTCAAAATGGATACTCTGTTACTAATCTGTAACATATGTATCCAATAAAACACTAGAAAAGAGCTAAACAAATTGGAACTGTCGACAACACACATGGTAACATGCAAAGGAAGGGGACAGTTTCCGCAAGGTTGGATAATGTTTTTACAGGCTTCAGAAAGGTAAGCCTGCCTCCTGGATTTAGGGTTAGTGATGCTGGCTGTCCCAATATGTGGTTGCCTTACTACACAGTGGCCCTTAAGCCTTATAGTCAGTGGCTCCTCAAGCAAGGGGGGTAGACTCAAAGAACAGGGGCCAGATTACTGTCTGGCTCACAGAAATGACAGAAGAGGTCCTCTCAGGCCACACAGTCTTCTCTCAACCTACCTAGTCAACTGGGTCTCGGCCACAGCAGCAACAGGTTGAAAATGAAGCTCAAAGCATAATATAGCAGTTGTTGAAGTGAGAGATTGTGTTCACCAGCCAGAGCCAACTCAGAGCTCACATGCACATTGTAGCAGTCTACTTATTTGGCAGCTCTGCTTTCGTCTCTGATCAACGGGTGAGTGGGCCTCTTGATGTTGTGTTGCATCTCTCCAGACCTTTGTCTGGCTAGGGATGTCATATGCAGGGAAGGGCCTCAGCAAAGTAGGCAAGCAGATCTTCAGCAAGACACCCAAGCTTGTTCCGAGGAAAAATGGAGTGGGCAGTATTCAACAATACACGTTCTGGAATTACTAAGGGGGGGTGGGTGGACGGAAATTATGCTCTTTGGAAAATCTGCCTTGATGTGGTCTGATATTTGGTGGCCCAGGAATTGGGTACCGCCTCCATGTACTAAAAAGGCAGGCAAAAACCTTGGTTTTACAATGAATGACAAACCTTCGATGGCAAGTCATGTCCATGTGTGGTGCCTGTTTTGGTATTCTTCGCTTTCTTAGAGAGGTGTTTCCGTGTCTGCCTCTGGATTGTAGAAAAAGTGTAACTCAGGCCCTAATAGCAAGTCACTTCACTTGGACTATGTAGATGCCTTGTTGGTGGATATGAAGATATCCCCAGTGACGAGACTACAATTGATCCAAAATGGTAAACATAGTTTACGCTGAAACCGGAACACCGCATGCCATTACAACGCAGTTGTTACAACGACCTTGTTGTTACAACGCATTCCATTACTCCGCAAGTTGAAACAACGACTTGCTCTAGGGGTCAGAAGGTGTTGGATTTAAAATCCAACCCATACCCTACTGTTGCACAGACTGGAGTTGGAATACTAAAATTATACTATTCCAACATCCAGCGCCCCCCCTAGAGCAAGTCGTTCTGAATTGCAGAGTAATGGCATGCATTGTTACAACATGGTCGTTGTAATGACCTCGTTGTAATGGCATGCGTAAAAAAAGCATGCAGGAAAATGAGGTATATTCATCCAAAATATAGCAGCATGCTTGGTTTGCTTACTTCCAGAATAGCTCCGGGTCCGAGATGGTTGCACTTGCTGCCGATTAGAAAAAGGTGTATATTCAAACTTCTCTGTTTTCCCCACAAAGCATTGTATGGGGTTGGCCCACTGTACCTCTGGTCCCGCATTAATTTCTACCATCCAACAAGGACTCTGAGGTCTTCGAGTATCACTTTACCTGCTCCTTGTTGCATTCACACCACTCAAAATGGAGGAATTATTTTTTTGTATTTGGCCCCCTTCTACTCGAATAAATTACCCAGCCATATTTGTGCATGTCACACCTTTGCGACCTTTAAAAAGCTGTTCAAAACACAGCTTTCTAACTTGTCCTTAGTCTTAGCTCCTGTTGTGTTGCTTCCTCTACATATACTCTTTATAGGGTGAAACGTTTCTCGCACTATATCAAGTCCATATAATAAGTAAGATCAATCGAATCCAGGTAGGTCCAAGTGTAGAAGGTATTCAACAGGCTGTAGAGAAACACCAACCAAATGTCCAGGTTCAGGCGGTTGGGAGCTCCCCACTGCCATTATTAGTCATTGCATGTCCAGATTCAAAGGAGTCAGTTTAGTGCACAGTTTCCCTCCTCACAGATGAGCATGGGATGGTCCTCACTGCAGAATCAAATACAGGGTCCTCAGCCTGTGAGCAGAAGCACAGGTACAACTTTGAGGGTACTCCGCTGTTAAGAATCCATGTGTATTCTTTCCAGGCGACATTTGCAAGGGGTTCATTATATTTTTAGTTTTAAAAATAAAATCTTCCTTTGAGATTTTCTTTTTGAAAATAAAAAGTTTAAAGTTTGACGTTCAGCTCTATCATGTTGATGGAGGTGTACGTCAAACTTTCAATGCATTTACAGGAACCGCTGTAATTGTGGTATCTGTAAAAGCAAGAGATGTCAGCAGGGCCGGTGGACATCTCAAAATATGGTTGGCCGGGTACTCCTTCAAAGCAACAGAGTGTTCTACAGGTATTATGCATAGAAAAATCACTTTTGTCGATTGTTTGAGATTGATTCATTTGTTGGTGCAAAGACAGGCCATGTTATTTTGTATGACTTTAGGTTATCATGTTTGGTACATTGGCCTTGAGCGCTGTGCTCAACGTCCGCAGTGCTTTGACCAAATACTTCATTTACTAATGTTTAGTAAATCTGGGTCTTAGAGACATTAAAGACTGTGGTGTGAACTACTATATACAAATATTTTATTGTAATTGCGTATGTTTCCATTATTCACCCAGCTGGTGTCTGCAGTAGATCAGTTTAATGCAGCCAGTTGCATTGAGTGAATAAATGCTTGAACACTAGTCATAACAGAATTTAATTCACATTGCATGTTGGTATCACTGTTGGCACCCATTTCTAATAGATGGGCATGTTTTGTCCAATACCTGCAGTGCTAGCAGAATCCTCCATAGCTGGTATGTTGTGTAACATTACTTTGTGCAGATGGGCAACGGGAGTCCACTTAATGCCAAAAGGTGTCATACATCTTGCCCCCCACACTACTCATTTTGCAATGTTTTGAGAAGGTGTGTTCTAAGACTTGTGAGGAGATGTTCATCCACACTCTTTGTAATTTTCTTTTCAGCTGTGAAAACAGTTTGGAGCACGCGATTCCACATTATGTCACGACGTATGCGCCATTACTGCTAGTATTAGTGGTAAACCCAATCCTCTTTTCCAGAACAGTAGCAGCAGGTAAGATTGTAGGACCAAGAGCAAGTGTGAAAAAATGATGCATTCAACAACTGTTTAAAATACCATACATATTGCAATTGCATTGCTGAATGAGTGTAAAGGCCATTGAACTATGCAAAGTCAGACTTGTTGATGCTAGCACTATCTTTCATGTATTTGAACAGTCAACAGTAACAGCCTGTAAAGTTAAAGGGGCCGCATCATAGACATCTTAGTCTGTCAGCTGCAACTGTTTCTAGATTATTTCCATGAGTACAGTCCAGTTGCATTCTAGTATTTGATATCCCATTATATTTAAAAAAAATTATAATAATTCTCAAGTACTTTTCAAGCATGCTAACTTTTTTCATTGTAAGCATGAACACTTATGACTTATACAAATTGCACCCTAGCCTTTTAAGAGCATGTTACACATTGTTCTAGAGTACATTATGATTTAAATTCTAATTAAATTAATTACTACACTCTAGTAAATGGGGTCTTGCATCCTGTAATGAAATAGCTTGTTGTCATTTAATAGAATAACAAAGATGACAGTTTTACAAGTTGTAGCCTCATAAATAGACAGCTTTGGCACAGTCGCCTAGCTGTTACTCTGCAATAAGTCGGGCACCTGGCAGATTATTTTTAACATCTGCTTGCCTATGCCCTTTACGAGTCAAGCTAACCTTTTCAGACTCAATCTTTGTACTGCCTATTTTCTTCAGTCATCTTTTCCTTTCTTTCACCCAGTTCTGCAGGTTCTTCTTGCTTCAAGACACATTTTGAAATTTTTTACTGTAGTTTGCAATAGGCATGGCCGAAATTTTAATTACGTCAGACTATTTGGCATAATTTTAGTAGTTTTGCATAAAGAAATGTACATAAAATTACCGAGATTATGCCACATGACGTAATTTCAGGGAGAAATTTAAACACATGATATACCATTTGGGTAATTTTTTAATGCAAGTGGCATTTCAGATCGAATTGTTATCCGAGTGGACCATTCAAGTGATTTTTGATCGCGAAACTACAAACCTGAATGCGAATGGCAGTGTTTTTAAAGCAAATGACAGTTCCTTTAACATGTATGGTCAACAAACATTTTAGATAGAACTGTTTTGACTGCTCAAGTAATTTTTGAGCACTAAACTACAAATCCAAACTCAAGCGGCAGTGTTCTGAATGTCAGCAACCGGAAATCAACTCAAAATTTCATTTTCAAGTTAAATTGTTGCCCGAACAGACCATTTGGGTACATTTTTGATTGTGGCATGCATTTTGCATAATTACACATTATTTGCAATTTTACATTAGTATACTACCCGAAAATTATGCAAGTTACGCACACCCCCAGTTCTTAATTACATACAACAAAGAAAAATGTGTAAGCATTCTAATAGATATGAAATAACTCAGGGCCTTGTTTTGTCCTGGATGGGTTTTACTCTGTACTGCTAAGGAGGGGTTGTGTCTTCAGCCACCCTGGCAGAGGGCCGCCTGCCAAATTTAGAGATCCCTGCCTGCCTGGCAGGGATCACACAGATATGAAGGGAGCTGCTACCACAGCACCTCATTTCATGGTGTTTTTCGCTCTTCATCAAATCATAAGTAAGTAACTCTGTGTTGCTGAGCAAGCTATGTCTGTCATTAAAAATCTGTTGGCAAGCAACTCCTTTGCCCCATCAAAAATAAATATTTACCCTACATGACTAAAGCCTTATTTCCTGCAACTCTTTCAGTTATTTTCTTGGAGTCTCCAATACCCAAATTTCCATAATAATCTTATTTGTTAATTTAACCTTAGCCAGTATCTTTCATATTGCTTTGATCTTTGTACACACACAGTAACAGAAATGTTGCATATCATGTGATCTTTCTGAAGTGGTTGGGGTGAAAGTAAATTCTGTAAACAAAAGAAGCGCATTTAAGTTCCTACATAAAATCTTGTTTTCTCTACAGGTGGTTATAAGCTGCGTAGGAACACATATTTAAGACCGTTTATTTATTTTCTTTCTTTCTTGGATGAGGCTTGATACAGTATGAGTTTCTATGGATTGACAGTGTTTTTTCTTGTATCTGGTCTCCTGAGAACTGCTGGGCTGCCTCTAAGTGTTTTTGATTCACATTGCGATGTACCCCTCGAATGTGTAAAAATCTCCAGTTGCTCTTGTACTACGCTGAATAAAAGCGCTGATAAATTTCTCAGGATGAGTACTACTTGCCTCTGAGAGCAGCTTTCTCTAACATTGTACTTTTTCTCATATATAATGTAACATAAACGCCCTGCACAGTTTACTGCTCAATGTTTCTTCCGGTATACAAGTGTTACATCATAATCTATCTAAAATAGACTAGACTTGACAATTCTGTTCCTGCCTTATCCCTGTCCACAGTCGCAGCCGGCATTAATCGAGGGTGGGGTGGAGGTTGGTCGTGCAGGGGGGGGGGGGGGGCAATAATACGTTTAAAACATTTACCTGTCTGCTGACCGGCCGGGTCCCCTGCTCCTAATTCTGTTCTCCTGCCTCCGACCGGAAAAAAAAGCAGGCAGCCTCCATCCCCTCCCCTAAACCAATCACAATGCTGCAATGGCAGCGTTGTGATTGGTCGGAGCGGCATCCAGCCAGGCACCTATGGGAGGCCATTTTCTCCATGTAGGCCGGTCAGACAAGGAATCTCAGGAGTACTAACACTCTACTTCTCATTCCACTGAAAACTCGCAAACATAAAACCTTATCACACTTCTTCTCTGGAAATGCACCCAAAATTTGGAACTCCATCCAAGTCCATATCAGGACTAACCCCTCCTTCATAAGCTTCAAATGCCAGCTCAAAGACTTCTTCCTCAACTGAACTCTTCAGAATGGATAGTTGCCGCCTAATGTAGAATCCTGCCCATTGCAGTATATATTCACTTTGATAAGAAGGCTTTTACATCACCTACCTCTTGACTCGCTCCTTTGTCCCCCCTCCCTCAACAGGATCCGTCACGAATCAATGTGCTTATTATTGTTATACTTTGTGTTCAATTGCATCACGATAAATGTTGTAAAGCGCTCTGATACCTTCCGGTCTGGCCAGCGCTATATAAAACTCTTAAATGAATAAATAAATAAAATGTGGGCTGCATTGCAGCCTGCATGGAGAAAGGGCAGAGTGCGCATGATTGGTTTGGGCGGCCCCAGAGGGCCGACAAAACCAGTCATGCTCACTCTGGAGTGGGCACACCACTCCCCCCCTGCCCAGCCCTGCTCGTAGAGCAGCCCCGCACGCCTGCAACTAAACACTTCTGCCTTCTTGCAGTGCGAGAAGCAGAAACATAAAGTGGTAGTTTTACCATTTTATGTTTCTGCTTCTTGCACTGCAAGAAATCAGTGAGGCGACGCTCCTCCGCCCTAGTGGAGGAGCCTCCCCTGCCTGTCCGTTTCTGGCATTCTTCTCACAGATGAAGTTGTGTAATGCGTTGTCCTCAAACCGTTTTCTACAAAAATTGGTTCTTTATTGCGTGTGTGCAATTTTCTAAGCTGGGGAGAAAAAAAGAATTCCTCATGAGTAAGAGCCACTTTCATGCGCTTTACCAAAATGCAAATAATAACATGGAGCTAGTAAACTTAATTAAATTCATACTTTGCTCAGGCACGTATATAAATATTCAATCTTGCGTTGACCTCTCTAGCAGCTTTTAGCACGCAGTTTCCACATCGCAAAGACTTTTACTTCGCACGATTTTCCACCGCATGGCGTTTCAACGCCAATGTTGTTTACCCTATAGCACAATCCATTAGGACGCATACAGGTATTTCGCACGCCATTACAACGCGTAATGTTTTCTCTTTTGGCTCGTAAACTCCCTGGAATTCGGCTGCAGCGAAATCCGGGCTTTTTGTGTGGTGGTGTTGTCTTGTAATAGCAGTACATTTACATGACAATTTGCATTTACAATTATGGCTAAAAGTACTCCGGTTTTGAACTCGATATGTTGAAAATGCAAATGTAAAATGTGATAGCACTGGAAGTCTTTTTTTTTTTTTTTTGCGTCATACGGATGTTAAAACTGTGTAGTCAAATCAACATGTAAATAAAGCAATTCGTAATAAATACTTGTAAGAAAGTACAATTCCTTGCAAATCAAGCTCATTATTGTTATTGGCGTAGAATAAAGCGAGCAAGACGTGGCATATTACCATTCCCGTGTACATTAAATAATATGAACTAAGTTGTAGTCCCTTACCTTGTGCGTAGCTCTCCGTTCCACCTGCAGTTTTGTTTGCCAAGAATCCCGGACAGGCGTCGACGAGTCCCGGACTGGCGTTAGGTCCGTATGCGCGTCATTGTCCCCCCCCCCCCCCCCCCCAACTGTAAAAAAGGCATTCAATGTCATGTGCTCTATATCAGGCCCAAAGAGAATGCGCTTTTCTTTACGCTGTGACCCGTTTTGGTTGTGTGGTACTGTCAAAATCTCAGAAAGATGAGTCAACTTCAGTGATGTAATCGTTTATGTCACCCATGTCTAGAATGATGTCAGAGTTTATAATATTCATGATGCCATATTTAATGTCAGGAGCAGTAGTGACAATGGGTGGGACCTAAGTTGCGTCTGATTTTTAGTGAATGTCGTGCTTTTACATGTTGTGTCCTAGAGAATGCCACTCTAAATACATCGATCGACACCCCCACATTCCCCACAACCTCATCTTATGTTGACGTTGTTCATAGTAAGTTTTGAGGGTTTAATGTATGTGCTACTATCAAAGAAACACTTATCCTAAGTGCCGTCTTCAGTTTTGTTTTGTTTTTAAACAGCTTGCTACTCCAAAAATAAAATAAATCCACGAACCTTCTAAAGGTCGTAGGTTCAAATACCAGCAGGGTTGGCTCAGCCATTCATCTTTTTAAAGTTGATACCGTGGGGTCCATTCATAGCTTTCACCCAGTCAATGGGCCAGTTCCTGAACGTTTTGTTGCATGCTGTGTCTATTTTTTGTGTGGCTATGGCTGCCTGTGCTGCACGCTGTTGTGCTTACTTTTTGGCAATGTTCACCTGTGTAGCGCAGCTGTGTATTCTAAATGTGTACATAAAATACCGGCAGCCCCGGAGTCTGTGGCGGTAATGAGCACTGCGCCGGGTTCGAACTCCGGTCTGCATGCGTCTCCCGCGGCGCGTTTTCCTGTGGTGGCTTTTCCCCTTTGATTGGCCCAAGTTTGTGTAGCAGAATGATTAAATACACTTTTAACCATACACTTAAAACGTGGTATATTTTGTAGATGGGAAATGTAGTTGTGCTGCTTGGATCGGGGCTCCCATAACATGACCCATAGAAGGAAAAAAGACATAAACGAACACTTCAAATATTTTTTTAAAATCTATCACATCTCAAGGGCTTTTTTTCATGCATCTTTGTCTCCGTATTCTGAAAGCGAAGCACAACTGTATCTCTCAATAAGTTCAGCTCAGTCATGGCGCTGCAGCCTGTGTGTTTAAAGCTGAGATGTGCTTTGGAATCTGTTTGTTTGCAGCAGATGAGCTGACTAAACTTTGATGTGCAGTCACTCTGACATTTGTGTATTGCAGCAGTGAGCGATGTAAACTCATTTTCCGAGCGCTTTGATTACTTGCACAGAGCGATGTCACTGTCACGCGGCATCTGTCATCTGTAAGCTTCCGTATCCAGCAGCGCGTTGTAATTGCTTGCGATGTAAATGTAAATGCGCAGTTGTAGCATGCGTTCTAAAAGCATGCGATGTAAAGACTCCCGCGATGTGAAAGTTGCGTTGCGAAGGCACCGCGTGAAATTACCGTCGTTGTAATGGGTGTCTCCCCTCTAGCACAGTGTGCCAACTGTACTGAAGCCTGCATTTCTCTCGCCTGGTTCTTTTCAGCATGAGAGGGGACGAGAGCCGTGTGACTGACTTGGGGGGGGGGGGGGGGGGGGGGGGGTTGCACTGTAGGTCCTTTGTAGCCCTTTTGATATGTGAGCTCGATATGAGGGCTTTTATTTGGAGTTTTCAAAGGCCAGGAGGAACTTGCGAGTCATCAATACGGTCTTACCGTTCCTTTCGGAGCAGAAGACATATTCCCACCTCAGCTCCACCGTAGCAGGAGGACCCCACACAGGCTTGCACCCCGACTCCCTGGGCAGCAACAAGTCACCTCACTTCTCGGATACAGGCATCACATCCGCTCAAGTAAAATCCAAAGGAAGCAAGGTTCTAAGTTCAAACCACAAAGAATGATTTACATTTAAAGAGTCCATTCATTAGTCAATGAATTCAAATTGCTGATAATGTAAATAACATGTAAAATACCATTGGCAGTGGAAAATACTTTAAATGCACACTGGCTCACTAAAGCTAATCAAAAATCTGAATTGGGTTGACTCTGCTAAATCAAAAAGTGAATAACATGAAACTACTAAATGGCATAATTCGACTACATAATGAATAAATCAAATATATGTTAGAGTTAATGTGGGTTACAGATTAACATTCTATTTAAGCGCAAATAATCAAAATCAATTCTGCGTCATCACAGGTGAGACGTGTGCTCATGTACAAATATATTTTGCTGTTGCAAATTCTGCAGTATGTAAAATTATTGGATTTGCAACTGCTTAATGGGCTCTCTGCTACCCTTTAGCGATTTGGAACAGCCTTTCCGAACGCAAAAATAGTTTTGCGTCTAATTCTTAATTGATATCAGGAGGGTGTGTGAAAAGATTTTTAACTCTGAATTGAGATTCACAATGAGATTAATTGTTTTTGTCTGATACTGTGATCACAAACCACTGAAAAGGTACCGATATCTCAGAAGAGGCGTAAACTTATTTGTAAAGCGGAACATGTCCTGTTGAGCATCTTCCTCTTTGAGAATGATGTCTGGTAGCCTTGAGTGAAATGGGGACCACTGCCTGTACTTCTGATGTCTTCTAATACAGGAAACTTTGTGCTTTTTTTAAAGGAGCACTGTTCCTTTAAGGAACATGGGCTGCTTAATTTGTTTTTTCCCCATTTGGGAATGTGAACATGGAGGCTTGTCGACTGTCCCTTGTAGGACACCATCCCTGTGTTGGTTGCCAATCACAGGGAGGTGCAAATAGTGGACTAATTAATGTTAATTAATTAAGTCTTTTATCAACCAACTGGCATTGGTTATTTTGTGACCTATTAGAATGTGGGTCTCGTATCAAACGACCGGCAGGTCGCAAAACGTTGGTGCGCTATTTTCACCCATTGTTAATACACGGTGGACAGGAGAAAGAAGGGTGATAAAAACGAAGTAAAGAGACAGCTATGATGGAAGAAAGGATAGGTGAAGGATAGGAGAGATAGACAGAAAAGAAGTGACAACTTAGCGTGAGAGGGAGACCGCTGATAAAGAGTTGATAATGTGATAGATAGGCCAGGACCACTAAGAGGGAGAGAGGGGTAGAGAAGAGAGACAGAGACAGACAAGAAAGAGGCAGCCCAGGAAGAGAGCAAGGCAGGTGAGAGAGGCGATGAGGAGACAACGTGGTGATGCAGCGAGAGCAGAGAGTAAGGTAGTGATGGGATAGGCAAGATTAGGATAGGCTAGAAAAAGCTGTGAGAAAGGGGGAAAGGAGGACCCTTGAGAGACAAAAAGAAGGGAAAGGTAAAGTTACAGGTGAGGAAGAGACCGTTTAGAGACATGACAAGTGAGACACATATTAACAGGCAATAAAAAGGGGAAAAAGAGACAAGTGAGTGAGCGGTAAAAAAGAGATGGGTGAGAAAGAGACCGCTGCCAGAGCGAGGGAAAGACAAGTAAGAGAGATGTGCTACAGAGATAGAGACAGATGAGAGTTCGACCATTGTGAGAGTCAGGTGACGCAGACTCAAGTGATATAGAAAAGCGAGAAAAGAAAGATGACCAAATGGAGGAGGCAGGTGGCTAGACCATAAAACCAGTTTCCTTAGTAAGATAAATTATCCCAAAACGGTCCACCTTTAAGGAACCAAAGATTTGTCCATTAACAGAGAAGTAAAGAGCAGACATAATAAGGAATCCCATGAGATTTCATAGCAGGAGGGTTTGCCAAATCAAGGAAAGAAAATGAACCCAAGACCGGGCTCTTCCTTTTTGGGGGCTCCCCAGTCGGATGTAGCTTAGTTCCATTGGCACAGTGAGCACGGGATCCATGTCTGGGCATACCTTTGGCCACCTAGGGCAGTACATCAAATACACAACGGTGATGGATCGTTTGGGTATCGTTGCAACACATTGTTTTGCCCATCATGCTACATCATTCTAATTATTTAGTAAACATTCATTTTGAGGAGTTAATGTTCTGTACAATTTTTTAAAAATATTTTCCAGGTTCATAATATATATTTCAATATATTTTTATTTATATTATACATTAAGATATGTTTTCTACAATTTCCAAGAGTGAGGTTTCCACCTCTGTGCCGGAGGTCTTCACCAACAAATGAGAATTTACTAGTAGTAAGTTTACACTTGTTCTGTTGTAGGAGGCTCAACCTCCTCATTTTATTGGTTGGAGGTGTGTCTACACCTATGTGCAAATCCCCACTTGGAAATGGTAACTAGCTAGAAAGTGGAGAGTTACACCTAGGTGTAAGAGTTATGTACATGTGAGTAAATATACATGTGTATTTTACCTTTGTGAATATGACCCTTAAACTTTTTGTTTTCCTCCTGTGTTTCTGTCGTGCATAGACTACTTTTACTTTGTATGAGCATGCGCACTGGTATGCTATCCTCATATGGTCTCGGTGAAAGACATCGTACTCTGTTTACTTCACAATATCAGTCAGTTCACATGATCGGCTGCGCTGCACAAGTATCCAATAGCGCAATCCTGGGATGATATCCTCAAAGCACTTATACAGCCTTATGTTATAATACACCCACCTTCGCCCCAGCCGTCAGGAGATAATGCTGGAAATAGCGCCCAGTGAGTTCACCGTACTGCATGTGTTGTTGAAACATGGAGCGTCTGTCGGGATGAGATCTGAACTTGTATGTCTGAGAAGCATTCCTTGAAAGCACACTTTGCCCTACACCGCCCTGAAGCGCATTTGGCCATAAACAGAAGAGGAAACGCAGCTCATACCACCTACAAACAGCTCGGCTCAGCTTCAGCACACCTTAGATGGCGCCTCACATAATGTTTTCACCATTGATATCATATTTGAGTTCTCGTCTTCTTTTTTCTTTTCTTAGTTGTAGTTTATCGCATTAAAATAATAATATCTATCAGCCTCAAAGATGTACATGAAAGTCGCTTATGTGTCATTATCTGTAGTGTTCCGACATGTGTTATCCAAGCAGAGAGTATCGGTAACCAATTGGGTAGATTTGAAGGTTTACAACAGTTGGCAGGAATATGCGCCCATGGTATGCAAATATTGTTTTGTCAATGGAGGTAACAGTACCCGCATGTTACAGGTGTTAATAATGTTCTAGACATGCATGTAAGTACACTTGTTATAGTTGTATATATTGCCATGTATGTATGATGGAAATGTCCGACTTCATGTGTATAAGATCAAAAAAGCATCTCTTCCAGTATGTGTAGCACATGTACAATTGTGTTTCAGTGCATTAAAAAAATAATTAATAAAAGATATAAGAAAAAAAAACAATCAGTCAGTTTACATGATTTCACGAATTACCAAATTCAGAAATGTCTGAGTCAGACTTAATATTTAACCAGTTTTTAATTACATTTCGGTTTTGGTGCCATGTGTCAGTAACTTCGAAATTGTATGTTTTGCACTTTGCAGTTGCTTCGCTGCTAAAAGGAAGGAAAGGCATCTACACAGAGAATGAGCGGCGCCTGGGCAGTGAGATTCAGATACGCTTTTTCAAACTCATGCTTATATTCTTTATTTGGTAAGTTTATCATTTTAACTACAGCTGTGAATTGATAGCTCTATCTGTAAGTTGAGCAGCATTGTCCAAGTGGATCATGATGTGGTGAAGTTACAGGCCATGCACAGCTTTTCTGGCTGTGTCTGAGTGGATAAGTACACTTTTCCTGGCAGCAGTGTGATCAGAAAAGTATGTTTGCCCAGGGGACTCATCTTGGTGACTTTTTCTGCACCGCTTCCTCACAAAAGCGCTGTCTATCAGGGACCCCTTCCCTCACTCTAATCAATCAATCAATCAATCAATCAATCAATCAATCAATCAGGAAGTTGTAAAGTGCGCTACTCACCCGTGAGGGTATCAAGGCCCTGGGGGGGAGGGGGAGTAAGCAGCTCCGTTCAGTCAAAGAGCCAGGTCTTGAGGGTCTTCCTGAAGATGTTCTAATCATTTCTGATGAACGTGGCAGATCCATGATGAAACATGACATCTAGGTTGGTGTGAGGGCTTGGTCCCTTTTGGACACATGCACTAGTTTCAGGTCTTCCTACAACAGGGTAATAACCTTCTGTGATGCCTAACAGTTTTGTCGCAGATGTTTTATGTGTTTTCAAAGGTTTCTGCTCTGCTCCAGTGCACAGGGGGTCTGTGTGCTTCATTCTGATGTCTTGGGCCCCTACTTTACTTGAAATACCTTTTTTGGTAAATGAGTTGTTTTGATTTTGACAAAGTAACATCATTAGCATCTGCATGACGATACAATCCAGCATTGACATTGCAAAATGACAGTGATTTGAATGGCGTTAGGCGGGGTTACAGGGAAAACTCGACTAGGAAGCAAGAAAGTCCACCTTGTTGGCCGTGTCGCTGCATCGTTCATGGGCGTGGTGGACCGTTAATGGTGAATGTGCCTTGGGGTGTGGGGGGGGGATGGGGGCAGAGAAAGAGAAAAGCGGAGGTTGAAATGAGCAAGGGACAAGGATAAGGGTGTGGATAGTCGGGACGCCCGATGGCCGAGGGCATGTATATTCAAGAGTCGGCGTAGGTCCCATGAACCTAAAGAAGTCAAGGGTCCTATGCCAATACGCGGGAATGCATGGTTTTCTAACAGCAGATTACTGCCCTTTGTTTCCGAGCTTTGCTGTCTGCAAAACATGCATTAACTCACATATAATTAGAGTTACTGTATGCGCCCACGACTCCAAAAAGAAGCTCACAGACCCCTTCTGTGCTGGTGCAGTACAGAAAATGGTATCATAATGCTGCCCATGTACATACAATCAATAATACAACCCTAATCGTGCGTACATCCTAAATATCTGGCTACTCCTCACTTGCATAATCCTGTTTCTTATGGCTATACCACGTAGCTCTCTGTCATAGGAAAGTTGGTTTGAGCAGAAATGTCTGACATGGAATGTGAAACTGGGTGTGTGCTTCATGAGCTGCACCTTTCACCTTCGAAGCATGAGTGAGAGCAGTGGTCCTAAACCTTTAGCTTCTATGGACCCCCCCCTGAATCCCCACTCTAAGCTAGGGGTCTCCGCCTAAATAATTTGTGTGATTTGAACACAATACACACAATTACAGAAACAAGTATACAACTACAACGGGCAGTGGTTCTAAACCTTTAGCTTCTGTAGACCCCCCCTGAAACACCACTGGAAGCTAGGGATCCCCGTCTAAACATTTTGTATGATTTGAACTTAAAACAATACACACAATTACATAAACAGGTATACAACTACAAACTAGTACACAACTTATGAAATATTTTATTTAGTTAACAAGCAACAAAATATATGAAAGTCAAAATCATTATTTTTACTTGGAACGGTTGGAGCTTTTCAAAATTATTTTTTTTTGTAAGAGATGAAGTGTTATTCTAGATAGCATATTTTTGCTCCTAATTCATGTTCTCTTTCTGTCGATGCATACCAGTGCTTCCTTTGAGGTTGTCACCAGTCATCACTTCAAGATTCCGTTTGCTAATCACGAATCAAGATAAGGATACCAAACTATCTATTTATATTTAGTCTCCAATTTCAATGCCTTCACATCTACACAGCGTATTAAAATTTTCAATTTTGAGTTTTGCTTTTGTATGTATGTATGTACTTTATGAATCTGCTACTAATATTTAATTTAGTAAGTAGTCCCTACCCACAGATTTTGCTCCATTCCTCTTTCTCCTGGGACATTCTTCTGAGGCCCCTGGACTTAGGGTGCTCAGGAGAGGTGTGGCGCAGCAGCCTATCTTATATTGTGTGCAATATAATTTTAAAATAATCACTTAAATATTCACAGTGCTTTCTGTTACTTGCTGAGATCTCGATGCATTATAAACACAAAACTCACTATTCTGTACTGCGCCAAGCTGGTCTCACTAACAGACATCTGCAGTGATCACATTAACCAATTAATGTTTCATAACGTAAATGGGTGAATTTGCCACCTAATAGTTTAATTTGCATTCATATGTCATCTAAGGTGTGTGCATTATTTCATATGCAGTTGCCCTGAAGGTGAAAAAAAACAAGTACTTATATAATATTTTGTTGTGTTTAGTCATGTTTAAGCAAGCAGAAAATGTAAGATCAAAGCACTACAAAATGCTTCCATAGCTGTCCTAATGCCCTCTGACTGATAATTAAAGTAAACAAAGACAGAAAAAAACGTGTTAAGAATTAATACAGACAAGTCCATGTAAAGTTCTACTTAACCCTTTCTGGGCCTTTGCAGAATCATGAAATGTGAACAGATGGCCGGCCTTTTTCTCTGTGAAAGATTTCACCCCTAACTTCAATGCTTCATGTAAAGGAAGGGGTCCAAAAACGTGAAAAATAAAGAAAGTTGCGCTTCCAGGCCATCTTTATTTACAAGTGCTTACTGAGCCATTGGCGCCTCCCTGGAAATGCCACCACGGACTCCCAGGGGGGTGCGCCTCACAGTTTGAAGACCTCTGGTCTAAGGTTTAGCACAGAAAAAAGGTACAATTTCTAAGAACCAATTTGACTTAAATGTAAGGACTCGCTGTACTGTGTGCCCCCACGAAAGCTTTCACTACTGCCAGCAGCTCTTACACAAATGAGGACATTGGGCAGGTTCCACTGAAGTCTTTTTTCTTTCCCAAAGCTCTGGCAGTATCTAGAACATAAATATTGATGAGTCTCAATGGAGTGCATTTCCAATTATGAATGTGTCTGCTAGTAAAACTCTGTCGCTGACCACACATCCTCATTCAAATCACTCATTAGACAAACAAACAGGGGGCATTATCCTCATATCTGTATGCCAATCACAGATTTGGTCCAAGTTACCAAGCTTAATGCAGAATTTAAACCCATTAAACAATCCAAAAGGTGTTTATTAACGGGGTATGTTCTCAATTCAGAGTTTCATTGGTTGATGAATGGCCTGCATTTCTGCTGCCTTGTTATTTCAGGATTTCTTTTAGTTCACCCAATCTTTCAGCCCCTCAAGTAAATGATTGATGCAAAATAATTGATCTGTAATTCGCTATCTTAGTTGCAGTGCCTATCTTGGACATTAATCAGGCTTGTATTATGCTGATTAGAAAATGTAACCTCCCTTTAGAAATTAAAAAAGAATGGGCCTAATTCACAGCGTTTTCTTGTGGGTAAGTGTGACATACTCTTGGAATAGTTATGACTTATTCCTGAATTTTTAGGAGTATTCCACGCCTATTCATTGATGAATAGTCATGTACTTTGTGCATTGGACCCAGTACAGCTGCCACTATAAATGTTACTGACTGGATAGACTCCGCAGTCACTCAGTAGCCCCAGAAAAAACGATTAATCGTTACAGGAAAAGTCCATCTGCTTCATGGTACTCTCCTAATAAAACTTAAACAAAAACGCAGGGCCCAATAACAGAGATGGAGGAGGGATTACAATCTTGAAGAAAAAACAAAACATAAACTAGTAATTGCTGACTATAAAGTGGCAATTATTTGGAGAAAAAAACCAAATACTATACAGAAAAAATAAATACTTATAAATATTCTATGAGATAACTTTTTTAAACTGTTACCACTCTCTCAAACTGTGATAGTAAAATCTGTACTCCTAATCAAGGCTTCTGAAATAAGTTGGCAGAGTTTTTTTAAGCAAAGTTAAACCGCGTTTATGAGGAATTTTCCTCTAATCAAGATGCTAATCGTCTAGTTAACCCTTCTTGTTCTTCTACATTTTGCCGTTGCACTATAATGCTGATTGCACCCTAAACATACTTGATAGTTTTACTCCTCTTACTGAAGGCAGAGTAATAAGATATTCGAGGCATGTGTGCTGTAGATACACATGCTTTGCATACTCCTGCAATCTAGTGTTGGGTCTGGATGTTTGCAAGTTGTTTTTCTTCGAAGAAGTCTTTCCTAGTCACGAGGTAAGGTGACTCCTCCTTTCGGTGATAGTGTGCATGGTCATTGATTCCATTGTTAAATTGTTTTTTTCCGCCATCGGGTTCGGCCCTGCATTGCTGCGCTCCGGTTTAAAACCGTTCTTCAGGTTCCTCTCGGCGCGCAATCCTCTCTAACCTCAACGGTATTGTTTTGTACACATTTCCCACTTCTACGCATATCGTTTAGACAACAGAACCGTCTTTTCGATCTGAAAGCTTCGTGGACAGCCTTCGGGCCTAACCGTGCCGAGTCAGCTTTCTGTCGATGGCTCAGACTCCGTTTAAATTCTGGCTCGGGTGCCACGCTAAGTACCCTTGCACCGACTCACACAAAGTGTGCACCTTGTGCTTGTCTCCAGAGCACAAAGAAGAAGACAGTAACGCTTGCAGATCATACCGATCAAAGAAAACTCTTTGCGATCATCGGGTTCGACGTCGAGAGATGCAGCATCAACGCATTGAAGACACGCCAGACATCTTTTTGTGAAGACTCCGGTCAGGAAGACGTTGGGGCATCAGTGGCAGAGGAGGAGGTAGCCTTCTCCGAACAGGACTCCGACTCGGACCTTGAGATAGACCTCAAAGCTGAAGAACTGCTGCAGGGACAAGGTGATGTGAGTACTGAAACCTCCTTGCCCCACAAACTATTCCGAAGAAACACAAGGCTTCGGCACCACCTCTGCCTTCTGGCCAAGGTCGGCACTGAGATGAGGTTTCAACGCCCTGCCTCCAGGCTAGGCTCTGAAACATCAAGTCAAGCCTTCTGGCTCAAAAGTCCTCCTTGGAGCCGAAGCCATCCAGTTCCAAACACAAGTCCGGCTCGAAGCCGAAATCCTCCGTGCAGAAAGACAAACAACCTTCGGAGCCGAAACCTTCCGCGCCGAAAGTCCAGCTTACGCCGGCACCGAAATCATCGGCACTGAAAACTTTGGCGCCGAAACAGAAAGACACCTCTTGGGATCGAATATAGACCTTGTTCCATTAACACCAGATCCAAAGCAAAAGAAGCTATATATTAACCCTGAGACTGTCTGTATTCACACCAAGCCACCTCACAAACGCAAGCTTCCTGATGAGGACCCTTCTTACAAGATTTGCGTCTACCATCACCACTACCTCCATAGCCTCCTTCTCCACCTGAGAATCCTTTGCAAATTATACCTTAGGATTTGCCACAATCTCACCATGATGATGAAGATGCCGATGATGGGAGATACATCTCCCGATACATCCATGGACTTTTTATACAACTGATCCCCAAACAGATAATGATCCAGACGACAATGCATCCCATTAGGAACTCATTGCCAGGGCTGCACAATATCATGGGGTGGCATTCCAAACGAATCACTAAAGGAAGATTTTAGTTTGAAACTTTAGGATCCACACACAGGTCATCACAAACACTTCCCATGCTTAAAGGCATGATGGGACATGCTGATGAGATTTTTAAGGACCCAGTAAGAGCACGCATATTGACTCCTAGAGTTGCCAAAAAATATAAGGCTTCCCCTCCAGACCCCATATTTATCAAGGGCCAGCTACCATTAGATTCTCTGGTAGAGTCTAACACTCGTAAGTGGGCGAATTCACAGACATCAGGAGATGCTCCTTCGCCAGATAAGGAGCCCAAGTTAATTGACGCTTCTGGCAAGCGCATAGCTGCTCAAGCTGCGAATCAATGGCACATTGCGAATACGCAAGGTCGTTTAGCCAGGTAGGACAGAGCACACTGGGATGAGATGGAGCAATTGCTTCAATATCTCCCAGTCGAGCATAAAGCTAAGGCTCAGAACTCAATAAATGAAGGTAAACTCATTTCTCATTCCTCCATACGTGGTGCTCTAGATGCTGCAGATACCATGGCTAGAGAGGTTAATACTAGCATCTTGCTCAGGAGACAGGCTTGGTTAAGAATTTCTGGGTTCAAGACAGAAGTTCAACAATACATCCTTAATACACCTTTTGATAAAGAACATCTCTTTGGTCCATGCGTAGATCAAGTGTTAGAGAAGATGAAAAAGGACACTGAAGTGGCCAAGTCCATGGGAGCGCTCCAGTCTCTGTCCAACAGAGGATCCTTTCTTCGCTCCTTTTTCAGAGGAGGGTCTAAAACCCTATTCCCAGAATACCTCAATATATAAAGGTAACAACCTGTCCTCTCCCTTCAGAGGATTTTTTCTAGGAGGTTATAGAGGCAACAACTTCAAAGGTAGGGGTAAGGGGAACACACCACGTAGCTCCCCTTCCCCTAATAAACAGTGACTTGCCCACGCTTCCCCCCCGACTACAGGACACCTGTCGGGAGAAGACTTCAACAATTTCTCCCCGTTTGGCAGTCCATAACAACAGACAAATGGGTGTTTGGAATTAGCCAACATGATTATTGCCTGGAGCTTACCAGCAATCCCCCAAACATTCCACCTCGATCCCAAAAATTGTCTCCAGAACACCTACAATTGCTAGAACAAGAGGTTCAATTTCTTTTACTAAAAGGAGCAGTAGAGCCGGTCTCAATACAGTACCAGGGCTCGGGGGTTTACTCTCTGTATTTTCTCATTCCCAAAAAGGATGGTTCCCTAAGGCCTATTCTGGATTTCAGAGAGTTAAACCATTATGTACTGTCAGAAGACTTTCACATGGTGACGCTTCAACAGGCACTCCCACTTTTACAAAGAGCAGATTTTATGTATACTCTAGATTTAAAAGATGCATATTTTCATGTTCCAATTCATCCAGCTCATCGCAAATACCTCAGTTTTGTGATAGTAGTCAAGCATTACCAGGTCAAGGTGCTTCCCTTCGGAGTGACTACAGAGCCCAGAGTTTTTACTAAATGCCTGGCTCATCTCAGAAGACAGCAGATTCACGTCTTCCCCTATTTAGACGACTGGCATATCAAAGCCAGCTCTCGCCAGAACTGTCTACAACACACACAGATCACAATAGAGCTACTTCATGAACTGGGGTTCACCATCAATGCTCAAAAATCTCACCTTCATCCGTCACAGATGCAGTCTTACATAGGAGCCAGTCTGGACACAGTCAAAGCTCTAGCCTCTCCCAATGTAGCCAGAATACGTAATATTCAGGCTATGATTCTACAGTTTCAACCCAACCAAGCTTTACCAGCCAGAGTGTTCATGCAACTGCTGGGAATGATGGCGTCTTGCATTGCAATTGTACCCCATGCAAGGCTTCACATGCGCCCCCTACAAGTGTGCTTAGCACGTTAGTTGAATCAGTCACAGGGTCAATTAACTGATCTAGTGTTGGTAGACAGCCTTACCCATCGCTCTATGCAGTGGTGGAACATACAAAATTCATCAAAAGGCTGGCCTTTCATCAACCCTATTCCACAGATTGTGCTCACAGCAGACGTATCTCTAACAGGTTGGGGGGCTCATCTCAAAGGTTACACAATACAGGGCTGTGGAGCAACAAGCACAAAAGTCTCCACATCAACTATCTATAGCTTTTAGCAGTTTTTCTAACACTCAAAACTTTTCAAACTCACCTCATAGCCAAAACTGTCCTAATCGGAACAGACAACATGACAGCGATGTATCATGTGCAGAAGCAGGGCTGGACACACTCTCTCAAACTTTCAGCTCTTGCACAAGCCATTTGGAATTGGGCAATCCATCACAAGATTTATATTCTGGCAGAACATCTCCCAGGAGTAAGCAATCAATTTGCCAACCTCCTCAGCAGAAGGAGACAGCAAATTCACGAGTGGGAACTTCATCCCCAAGTTCTCCTTCCCTACTTTCAACAATGTGGTTTTCCACAGATATACCTGTCCGTCACAGCCGAAAATGCAAAATGCCCAAGCTTCGGCTCCAGGTTTCCACACCCGCTTTCAAAGGGCAATGCCCTATGGGTGAACTGGTCAGGGATATTTGCCTATGCTTTTCAACCTCTCCCGTTCATTCCATGTGTGGTTCGGAAACTCAGGCAAACATCCCTCACACTAATTCTAGTAGCTCCCACATGGGCGCGTAAACCATGGTACACCACCCTGTTGGAGCTGTGTGTAGTTCCACATCAAAAGCTGAACCTCACCTCCAGTCTCCTCACACAGAACCATGGAGAAATCAGACATCCAAATCCCAAAGAACTGAATCTAGCGATCTGGCTCCTGAAGTCATAGAGTTTGGTTATTGAAACTTACCACCAGACTGTATGAATATTTTAAAGGAAGCAAGAAGGCCTATCACCAGAGCATGTTATGCAGCAAAATGGAAAAGATTTGTTATATACTGCAATAACAAAAAAATCAATCCTTTAGATGCTTCTATAAAAAACATTATCTGTTACCTCTTACATTTACAGCAAACTGGGCTAGCTTACACATCTATTAGTTTGCACCTTGCTGCGATAGCTGCTTACTTACAGAATAAACAACATCTGTCACTATTCAGTGTCCCCGTAATCAAAGCTTTCATGGAAGGATTAAAAAGAGTATTACCACCAAGGATTCCTCCTGCCCCAGTATGGAATCTCAACATTGTTCTCACAAGGCTCATGGGGCCACCTTTTGAATCATTGCTCAAGTGCCCTTTGCAATTTCTCTCATGGAAGGTTGCTTTCCTCATTGCCATCACATCAGGAGAGTTGGGGAGCTACAGGTGTTAACCTTAGAAGAACCCTTCGTTCAGCTACACAAAGACAGGATGGTTCTCCGCACCAACCTTAAATTCCTTCTCAAAGTAGTTTCTGCTTTTCATATACATCAATCTTTTGAGTTACCAGTTTTCTTTCTTGAACCTGATTCTGTAGCAGAACGCGCTCTTCACATGCTTGATGTTAAAAGAGCTTTACTGTACTACATAGATAAGACAAAAGACTTTCGCAAAACGGAACAACTGTTTGTTGCATTTGCTCTACCTCACTGAAAGGAGGTGTCCCCTTACCTTGCGACCAGAAAAGACTTCTTCGAAGAAAAACAACTCGCAAACATCCAGACCCAACACTAGATGGCAGGAGTATGCAAAGCATGTGAATCTACAGCTCTACATGCCAAGAACTAGTGCTTACTGTGTAAGCAACATTATCCTTCTGAAGACTACTAAGTCAGGTTCTCCTTTGGACCCTTGTCCGCCTTATGTGTTGCAAATGGTTTCCAGCACAATTTCTGTGCATCTTATTAAACTACAGAACAGTGTTCCGACTTCACGCTAATTTCCAGTAGCCTGGAAAAGGCATTGGTGAGTCCTATTCTAGAAAAATCTTCAATTGATCCAGGTGACACAAAATAATTTTAGCTTATCTCCCACCTACCTTTGCCTACGAAAATACTGGGAAAAGTTATTAATGAAGACTTGATGACTTTTCTTGATGCCAACAATCTCTTGGATCCATTGCAATATGGCTACAGACCCCAGCATTGTACACAATCAGCCTTAGTGGCTGCTACTGAAGAGATGTGAATGTTGGTGGACAAGGAATGGTGGGCTGCGCCGATTCTTCTCAATCTGTCTGCTGTGTTTTATACGGTTAATCATTCTTTGCTTATTGGCTACAGAGAGACCATCCTTAGCTCTTTTTTATCCAATAGAGAGCAGATTGTTCCTTTTGGGGTTTTCCCTTTGAATCTGTTTTTTCTTCCCTGTTGGGTGTCTCTGGGATCATCGTTATCCCCCACGCTTTTCAACAGCTATGTCACCCCCAAGCGAAACGTATTTGGTCCTGTGGTTTCTCTGCGGTCTCTTACGCGCCGAGACATAAATAGTTGTGTCAATTTCATCTGATGTCGATGAGGTTGCCAATAAATTTAAAGACTGCCTGGTACATATTGTAATCTGGATGCAGGAAACCTGTCTCAAATTGAACTCCAAGAAAACGGAGGTGATCCTCTTTGGCAACAACATCTGTTTCTGGAATACTTCATGATGGCCCTCCAGTCTTGGCCCTCTTCCATCTCCAGCTCGAAAAGCGAAGAATTTGGGGCTATATTTGATGGACAGCTGTTTTCTGAGCAAATTAATAATGTTACCTTCTTGTGTTTTCAGCTACTCAGGGTATTAAAAAACGGTTTTCCGGATATCCTTCTAAATATGGAAAAAATGGTAATTGTGGCCTTTGTTCTTTTCAGGATAGATTATTGCAATGCATTATTTTAGGAATTCAGAAACGCCTGCAATTGAAGCTTCAATTATTGTAAAATGCGGCAGCTCGTGTGCTTTGAAAAATTCACAAATTCAGCCCCATCTCAAAGAGTATTAGTGGCCTTCATTGGTTACCTGTTTGTGAGAGGGTCACTTTTGAGGCTCTGTGTATGGTACTCAAGCCACTGCACAAAACTGGCCTTCTGTATTTTTAGATGTTCTCTTGGCCTGTCTCCAATCGTAATCTTAGATCAGGTGTGGCGAAATTAGTGGCCATTCCAAAAATAAAGAAAGCCAGATGGGAAGGCAGAAGCTTTTTCTTCTCAGCATGCACACTATGGAACACCATCCCTTTTTCTTTGAGATCTCAATCGAACCAGGTGCGTTTTAGGAAATTGTTAAAAACCTGGCTTTTCGCTTCCATACTAAGTAGGTCTTTTTAACTTCTCTCATAGGACGCGAGTGCAAAGACGCCGCGGCATTCACATGCTTTATGAAATCTTTACTTACTTACTAATAGGTTGAAAGACCAGAAAGCAACCTAATTGGCTGATTATATGTTCCATTCTAATAGTTCTTTCTAATGAGAGCCGCCATTAGTAGAATATTATGGGATCTTGTATATGTGCTGATTAGGTTAATAGCAAATTAAACACTATCTGCTGTACAGTCATATGTGAGAGATTAGAAGAATCATCTATCCTAATGTTTCATCAAAAAATACACATTTGGAATTTGCTATAAATGTGTTTCTTATACTGTCAAATATCAGTATAATCAGTTTTTAATACTGCTTTCAGAATATTATAATTATCGTTTGCTATACTTCCACCATGGTTGCCAAGGTACCTCAATTTATTTATCTTTTTGCTTAATCTTTTCCTTTTGAATGCCCTTTAACAGGGCTCATGGCCTGCTGCCTATTAAATTGATGCACCTTCATGGAGTTCTGAAAAAATGGTACCCTTGACTTAGTGGGCCTTATCTTTAGTAAATAGAGAGCTAAGTAGCCCAAGTGATGAGACCTAACTGAAACTTGCATGCTGGATTCTAGTACCTCTTACCACTGCTCATGATGTACAGTACGTCTTGATGCTGACCTAATAGTCATAGCTTTACAATAAATCCATTGTCAAGGCATATGTTGAGCCTGCAACTGAGGAGCCCGTCTGACCTGCTTCCATGGTCCTGTCAGAGGTGGTCAGACCACTGTGGTCTCTTCTGAAGCGGTTGGTCCAACTGCCTGATTACGATGTAGGCATCCTGTACTCTGATCGACCGCTGAAATAGGGCCGACTCTGACAGCCTTGCAGTCGGAGAAATACAGCACACATAGGGCAGTCATGGGATCGCCGAGCACCGTAAAGATTACGATGAGGCTTTCCGACGACCTGACCGTGACAGTCTACCTGGCTGTCTTGAGTTGTCGTAAACTAAGGAATTTGGGGTGCATACTCACTCCAGACTGCTTCTCTCCAGCAGCCTCTGCCGAGGATCCTTTAATCCAGGTCCCCTATTCCCCTGGGCAGCTGAATCCTTATGACTGTGATCCTGTGCATGCCGGAATCCAGGTAAGTCCTTCTGCGGTATGTATCCCCATTGACTGGACTGTGAACATTCCAACACACTCCAACAATAGGGTACATGGATTTTGAGGCGTTTCCCCACATATGTCATGCATGTGTGTACAACTCACATGTTTTCAGTGATTTTTGTATGGATTTGAAGCGACATATTTGGGGATATGTGCTCCGCTGTAGGTGCGACTGCTGTGGTAGCTGCGGTCGCATCATAATACGGCGTGGGGAAGCTTCCCGGCCTCAGCAGTCAGAAAGGGCTTGCGATAACGGCGGTCAGATGGTCGTTCCAACCATCATCATAATGGGCCCTTTGTGTGAGATCATCATCATAGGTGGAGGGAATAAAACTGGAGCATGGGATGGGTGAGAAAGAAATAAGAGGCATGGAGTTGGGAAGAGGGAGGCAGCAGAAACACAGATAACATAAAAGGTGGGTTAAGACATGATAAATGGAAATCTGGCAAGCCAGAAGGATGGTACCTGACGACTGGAAGCGGATAGGAAAAAGGAGAGCGTTAGGTACTGGGCAAGAGATAGAGACAGTTAATGGGAAGAATCATGGAGAAGGAGGATTTTAGATTGGTTTAGAATCAAATACATCAAATTGCATTTATGCATCACTTAAGGAAGGTCAAAAGCACTTGATTTACTTGTTGCTGGTATTAAGGAAAAAAATACGAAAACAGGAAGATTTTTTTTTTTTAATGGAGAGTATCAGCACTGAGCTGAAGTACAGTGATTTATGATGAGGGATATCTTTTAAAAGGTTGTCAATCTGCATTAAGTGCTGAGTGGAAACAGTGTACATGAAAAATTGTACTATAATGATTAGTGTCTGATTTATCATTTAGTGATGGTCAGTGTTTAAAATGTTATTACAATTTGACAAAATTGCCACAGGGTTCACCAATATCCATGTGCTCCCTCATATTATAAGGAAATAAATTGTAACACACACATATGTTTTCAGAAGTCAGAATCAGAGCTGTACCTATTTCCTACGACAAGGGTTAAAGTAAATTCTTGCATTTTTTTTATCCTTCCCAAAGCTGGTCATCAAACATCATAAATGAGTGCCTTCTGTTCTACCTTGAAATGCAACCAGATATCCTCGCAAGCAGCCTGAAAAATGTGAGAAATGCAGCACTCATCACGTGGTTTATTATGGTAAGATAACTGTATTTTATTTAAGAGTTGTAATAGTAGTATTCCTTACCATGTGGCACAATACTGCACCCTACAAACTTTCCCCAAACTTACAAAACAATTTAAAAAAGGAAAAGGGGATGGAATACCTGAAAGTTTGCCTACAAGTGAAGCAGGTCTAACTTATCAGGAATTGAAATATAACCCACTAAAACCAGATAGGGCTATTCGTAAAGGTAGCTTACACCTGTGAGCAATACCATTTTTAATTTACTCTTACTTGTTTGAGTAACTTTACTTCTTTTGGCTGTAAACAAAATCCAAGTGTAAAATTACTCAAAAATGTAGATTCCCATGTCTCCGCCCACTGAAAAAGGGGGTGAGTCCAAATTTACAATTGTTAATTACTATTTTCAAAACGAAACAATAGTAACTCCATCACCACACATGGCCAACCCGCACATAGAGAATAACAGAGACAGGAACTTAAAATACAACCTCATAGGAAAAAAATTCAAATCAAATCAAGTTCTTTAAAATTGATTAAATATAATTTCATGTTAGTACAAAAAATAAGCATATTTGTTATTTAAATATAAAATATTTTAGCAATTTCTTTTCTTTTATATATGAATGTAACATTAATATGGTAAAGTATAGGGAACCTTTACCAATGCTTTACCATGTAGAGACCTCCTACCTGCCTGCGTAGATCTCCTTCTAGTAAAATATAGAGAAAAATAAAAACATTTATTAAAGTTGGGAAGGTTGGCAAAAATATTTTAATGTTAAATATTAATGTAAATTCGTTTTTTAAAATTAATGTAAACTTAGTTTATCTGTTTATTTTACATGTAGAACTAATGAACAAATCCTACAGCACTACTGAATTCTGAAATAAATCTTTCATTAATATGAACATATTAAATTACTTTCAAAATATTGTTCTCAGGTTTAAACTGAATACAAAATTCCAAGGTAAAATACATATTTTCTTTTATCATGCAGTAATAATCATTAAAAGTGGTCTAGACAATTAATTGAAAGTGTTTAACTGTATTTACTAACATTTATTGTTACAATCAATTTAAATTTGAAATAGGTCATCAAAATATTTTAGAACTAAATAAAAATATGTGCTGTTTTATATAATTTTATGAACATGAAATTATAATTGTTTACATTTTTAACTATTTTAAATAATGTACTTTAATTTAATATAATGTCCTATGGGGTTTTATTCTAGTTTCCTAACTCCATTGATTTCTGTGGGAAGGTGTTAAAGTACCAGTGGTTGGCCATGTGTGGTGCTGGAATTAGGCCATCTATGAGCTGGAGTAATTTACTACTGTTTTGGTTCTTTTTTTTTGGCTGCAGTAGCTTTAGAAGTGCAGTGCAGTTTTTTAATAGCAATGGGCTTCTTTTTTTGAGGGTGGGTACAAGTCCCTTCCTCACCTTCTCTCTAACTTGCACTTAACCCTCCATTCCTCCCTGTTCCTCTCCACATTAGTAGTAAGTATTCTCCATTTTCCATCCTTTGCCCAGTCTCTCCCACATTTACTACTAAAATATAGACTTAAGTGTGCTGAGACTCCACAATCAGGGCAAAGATAGCAAAACAGAAAAAGTTAGGAGAGGCAGAGGTGTAAACTCTGCAAATAGGTCTGTGAATTGCATTTTGTAGTATGTTTTGTAGGACTGCAAAATGTACTATAGAATGCAGTTTGTTAATAGGCCCTTAAATGCTTTTCCTTCCTGCTTTGGAGTATGGCTGTATAACTACAAGAGGGAGTGGCCCAGCAGTTGTGTCTTTGGTGAAAATGACAGGGTTTAATTTTGAAACCCCAATGTTATCCGAAAGCTCATATTTCAAAACAAGGCCATGTGTCCACTTTTTAATACCAGTTGTTGATGGTATGAAGGCATTGATTAATTTCAAACCACTTGGTACCACTGCACAAAGACTAGCTTAGGCCCACATGCATCAAAGTAAAAACCGGTCGCAAACGGGCAGATTCTCAGAATCTGCCCCTTTGCGACCGGTATTTTTGCATTTCGGATGCATCATCCCAAATGCAAAAATCGCAATTTAAGTAATCTCTAAATAGTGATTACTTAAGGTGCAATTGCATTTAAGGAATCTCTAATTGAGATTCCTTAAATGCAATGCATTAAAGTAAAACAAAATAGCGATTTCGCTAATAGGGGGAGCAAATTACCATGAAGTTGAACTTCATGGTAATTTGCAAAAACTTTGAAAAATTCACTTTTGTGCATTTTTCAAAGTTTCATGTTGCGCACACATATGCCCTTAGGGCATGTGTGTGTGCAACATATGTGCACAGATCAATTTCAGGGGTGCAATAGGGTGTCATTTTGACACCCTTGCACCCTTGAAATTGCATGAGCTATTTGCGAGTACCTACTGTTATTCTCAAATTGCTCATGCAATCTCCAATTCATTCCTATGGGCCTGGAGACCCATAGGAATGAATGGGACGGCATTCCTTAATTGCGACTCGCAATTTGCGAGTCGCAAATAAGGAATATGTAGGAATCGCTATTTTTATAGTGATTCCTACATGCATAGGCTTTTGCAATTCCTTAATTGCGATTCCTTAATAATCGCAATTAAGGAATCGCAAAAGCCTTCGTTGATGCATGTGCCAGTATGTTTCTTAATTATGGAGGTAATGCCTTCCATGTAGGGTTGGAAAAACTCTTCCTCCTACAGGTATAGGTTTGTTTGCTTGCTGCCTGCATCTAGATTTTGAAAGTAAGATGTTTTACCAATTTTCACGTCCAATATATTAGTGGTGGAAGACTTGTGCTGTGCATGTGATGTTCATTGTGTGAAATGTTTAGTACAGTAATTATGCATCCAAGTAGATGGGGTCTGATTTATGATTTCAATTTGTTATTGATTTATTACACAGCCTATGTTTTGGGAAAGCCTGAGCAATATATGCAAATGGTTGAAACAAACGTTGGATTATTGTTCTAAATGTAATTTTTAATAAACTGTATTTTTGAAGGATAGATATTTGACCATATTGTTGCAACACAGATAAAACCAACTAAAAATGTGTCTTTGCAATGTTATATTCACTAAGCTGTGTCTATTCCTGTGATAATGTTAAGACTCTTGATAAATGTGTGAAGTATGTACCTACCACATTTTATACAGGATAAAAGTAATGAACCTCGTGAGAGAAGAAAACCAGATTGTATTGCAGTAAATCAAGTGTCTGAATATTCACATTTAAGACTTATTTAAGACTTACTGAAGAGGCATACTTGTTTTGTCTCCCAATTTAATGTTACAGTTTGCGGATAACTTGAAAAATAGATATCAAATTAGTTGAGTGTACCAGCAGCACTGGGCCGATATGTTCACTTCCTTTGGGGCTAGATCTCTGTACTTGAAAGGGCGTCTTCTGGCACAATTGCTTTGGAGCTCAAAGATGCAAGGGCAGACATTGGGACCAAACTGTTTAACATTTCTGGATCCTGTAAACAGAGCCAGGAAGGTTCTGGTTGTCTCCAACACAAGGCAATATCAATGGACATACGTGGTGCTTAGGAAATGTTTCACAACACCAAAACTCTGGGGCTGGTGATGGACCCACTTCTCCAAGCAAACACTAGTAGGCATTGAGGAAAATCTAGAGTTGGGTCATGAGTCATACAGAAGTAAAATAGGCCACATGCAAATATTGGCATAGGGAGGAAGTGTGCTGTCCAGGCATTGTCCACAGTTATCACATCTGACTTGTAGAGTGGGGCTTCTGGGGCAGCCATCTTCCATTCTTTAGTTATAGGTAGAAGGAATTTCTTATTCCTCTTTTGTTAATGTATGTGGACTTCTTGGGCTGACTTGGGAAATTCAGAGAACTACGAAGAGAAAAAGCATGGCAGGTCAGCAGTTTCAGAAAGACCTTGTGATTAGCCCTAGCCATGAGGACTTTGACTGCAAGCAATTCTGTATTTAGGAAGCACTGTCATGTTGTCCACAAAGATCTGTGTAAATGCAAGTTTTTCAGGTGCTTGAAACTGGGTCTGTTTCATATGCCTTATGAATACAGAGGACACATATACGGAATAGCCTTGATGAAGTCATAGGGATACTCCTAGAGATGACGAAACATGTGTTGGCTAAAGAAGATCTAACGGAAAAAGAAAAAAACAGAAAATAAAACTACAATACCAATCAAGGCAAGAAGCTCTCTGTGCCCATTATATATTTCATGTTTTGAATGAACTTGTTGATAGTAATTGCGTGTGCTTCATGATGTAAACCATTGGTGATCGATCTCAGGATTGTAATTAGGGCAGTTGGGTGTAACTTCCCATCATTTGAAAGCACCACGTCTTACAACCCTGTTAGTATCCAACTGTATGAGATGTTTTTATAAGCGCCCGAGACCTCATAAACACCCGATTGTTAGAATTAGTGCACATAAATACCTTTGTGATCCTCTAAAGGCATCCCTTTGGACAGGTGTATTTTATTGTTTTGTAATTGCATATATATGGGGGCGTGGCCAGCATCAAGTCATGGCAGACGCGTAATTGGTGAGCTCTTGCATCTGGGCCCCATAATCCGGCCAACGTTGCACTTCTCTGGTGCCATCGACTGCCGGAGGAGAGGCGGGGATATCCAGGGGCAAACAGAGGGGCGGCGACGCCTGGCATCGAGACTGTGAGGCACCTCTGAGATAATAAAGACCACCCAGTCGGCTGACCTCGGGAGTCAGTACTTGCCTGTGCCCCTGAGAGAGCGCCGTAATCTCCGGACTTCCACTGCAATCCACGTCTAGCTGAGGGGTGGACAACAGGTAGCCTGGAGGCTGGTGAGTGTGCCCTCTGCAGCCCCGAGATAAGGAGGGACAGGATGGAGGACAGGGTACCCTACTAAAGGGCCGGCCCCGGGGAAAGCAGGTATGCTGCGGGCTCCTGACCCCCAGAGGAGCAGAACATGACTGGTGGCACACAATAGGAGAAAGCACCTGGCAGAGCAACCGGATGTAGTGGGAGACCAGGATATCACTGCAGGCACCCTCTGCGCAGCATGGCCCAGTCAGCAGGAGAACACAAGGCCAGGCCTTGGTAATGGCTTAAGAGGTGAGGGGGAGCCATCCATGACCGGCCTGCGGGTGGAGGAGGAGGCACAAACTGTGCCTTGGTGTCCCCCTTTGCATTGCATCTACCCAGCCCTTTTCCCCTGACCTGCCCCAGGTTCTCCCACCCAGTCTAAGTGTAATATAGTGCTGTGCAGAAAGAGAGCAGGATGGCGGGCAGAGCACATTAAAGGCTGGGTGGCCCTAGGGAGGACCACACACGATGAGCTCCTGGTCCCCCTGGGGGGGCTATGATAGACCGGCGGTGTGGTGTTAGACCCCTGTTGCTGGCGCTGACACAGTGTCCTACCTGAGACTGGAGGCCGGGGGGCACCAAACAGACAGCGCTGCATGGGCACGTAAGCCCAGCACCCACAGTGGTCTGGGAGTAGAGAAGACTCCTGGAAGTGGATACCAAGTGGTGGGGACAGCCCGAAGAAAAAGTGTGCTGGTGCTACCTCAGAGCTTGTCGCCTCCGTAGCCACCCTCCCCAGGCTTAGCATTGAGATCTCTCCCCGATAGTGGTACAAAAGGGCCGGTGGTGCCGGGAACACATAGGAGGGCCCAAGGAAGGAGCACAACTGGAGAGACTGAAAGGCACAGGTAGAAAAGACCCAGGTTCCCGGTGGGGTGACCGACAGGCCTGGTCTACTTCTGACGCCCTAGTGCCTCTACTATGGCACCCTGACCAAGTTATACCCACAGCCCTCGGATTGTGGCCTTAGGGGGTGCAGGTCAAGCGAAGACTGGGGGGAATCCCCTGAGGGGCCCTCTAATTATGACACTACTCCGGTGGATGGTGGTTCATTGGATGGGCCCGCAGTACTGCAGCACAACCACAGATCTTGGAGAGCGTAACCAGTTACTTGTGATTGTGCAGACAATCATGGGGTGCACCAGGACCAAAACATACAGGTAAGTCTTGCCAGCTCACTCCCAGTCACCCCCATTGGACAGCTCACCAGTTAAGACCATTGATACTTATGTGGCCTTCTCCGGAGCGATGCCCCCACTTGATAAACTGGACATGATCCTACAGGAAATAACAGAATCACATCAGTTGAAGGAGCAGCGACTAGTGACCATCACCACAAATGTGAGCCTTTTAAGGATGACCATTGCAAATAATCTAACAGGGTCAAAGCAGATGAACTAACGCTCCCAACAATGGCCCTAGACAATGAACAACTCAATATATAAGTGACACAGCTACGACATCGAGTGGATCTATTGCAGGATTGGGTGAAGCAGTGCTTAATTTGTGCCGGTGCTTTCCGGTGCTAAGCACCGGCACTTAATTTTCAGGGCCGGGTCTACGCCATTGTCACGCGTACTCCCTTTCCCTCCCACGTAGTTTCTCTCAGAAACTCAGTTCTCGAAATCTGAAGCCGTCAAATGCCTTCGCTTCTCGTGAGGAACATAATTAACAACACCTGTATTGCATTGTGGCCCTGATGCACGACGTGTAAGGTGCAGGGCCTGTCTGAGAACAAAATTCAGTCCTGGCAATTTTATTGGATTTGCATGAGGGAACGGGAGGGCGAGGGGTGTGGAGCGAGGGTGGAAGTCCGAAGCACTGCTGCTTATGAGGCTCGTCGTAAATTACAGGTCACTCTGTGTTTTTGGAATGCGGTCCTGGGGGGGCCCCTCGGCCTCCGACAGGCTCGGTCTAAGGAAGGAAAGGAAGCGGCGGCAGGCTCCGTTCTCTCATTCATGCCATGCCGTCCAGTGGTGCACAGAGGCAGGCGAGTGCAAGCGGCTCCCCCACCCCCTGAATCACATTCTACTCTCCAAGCCTCTCCAGTCACACTCACAGCGGAGCATGTGCCGGTGTGTGTGTGTAGGGGGGAGGGGGGAGAGATGGAGGGAGAGGGGCCAGCTGTGAGGGAATAATAGGGGACGGGGAGACGGGTGTCCGGGGGTTTGAGGGGAGAGAGAGCGAATGAACCCCAGCGATGGAGATGGCAAGGAGGGTGGAGAGGGAAAGCAGCGGGTAGAAGGGAAAAAGATGGGCAGGTATGAGCGGTTGAAGGTGGTAGACGAAGTAAAAGAGACGTAGCTCCAATCAAGGCTGTGGCCTGCACACACTGTTTCTGCAGGCTTGTGGTAATTGCAGCCGGCTTCTATCAGGCTGACTGTGGTGCACTGCTGCTACAATGTATTCTGATGCCCGCCCCGTGGCGCCGCTGAGGCATGATGTAATTCAAAGTCTGCCCGTGGCGCCGCAGGGGAGGGAGGGGGGACATCACCTCCGGTCCTGTTGCCAGAGCGGGAAGTTTGCAAAGAAGGCAGCTAGCAGGCTAAAAGATGCGTTTGGGGGCGGGGCGAGAAGGAGGAAAGATAGGAAGAACTGGGGGCATATTCACAAAGCACACAGCCAAAAGAAATCACATATAATGTCGGGCTGGAAGCGGCAACTGGCAGAGCAGAGGAACACATGCTGACGCCATAAATCTGGGACAGGAGGCCTGGAGGCACCCACCTCCACGAGTCTTACGGTAGGGCCATTAACTTGACTCTGGGTACTGGTTGTTAGAGAGACTCAGGCGCGCCCCGCTGGCCTCGCAGGGCTGTCTGCTGCTCACACTGGCTTGTCTTTTACTATGGCCTCGGTAAATTGAATTATGGCTGTACCAAGCCTGGAAAAGTGGTAATCACGGGTGACTACTATTGGGGGGTCCGTCGGGGTTCACACCCTGGGACAGGGGAGAAAGGGTTTCTAGAAGTTTGAAGTGTCAATCCCTGCAAGACGTTGTTAACAATTACCCTCCACGTTGTTTGTCCCGTGATTTGCCCAATCAAAATGCTGAGCTAGGATTATAGGCGCCAAAAGCGAGAGCGGGCGAATAGTTGTGAAGTTTGGCAGCTTGTTGTATCGCCTTCTACAGTGCCACTGCCTGCATCAGATTAATGCAGTGCAGCTTGACTGGGTCTAGAGTGGGGAGCCGGAGAGTTTGGTGCCCATGCATGCTGCCTCTCATGATTCCTGCTGCACAAGTCTGGAAGGACAGCGGCTGCAGCGAAAGTATGGTGCCAGTGCAGCTTCATGACTCTGGTGATTGTAATACAAGCTTCCACAGTACTGCGTGTTGGTAGCCTGTGCGCTTGTATACACTATATAAATACATCTAAGCAGAGGCTGAAAGGCTAGGTGGAAGTGAGCAGCCTCTGTGAGGTGAATTCAAAAGTGACGTCAGGAGGAGGCCGCACATGATAATAATGATCCTTTTAACGTAATGCTAATAACGGATTCCTAGAGTTTCTTGTTGCGCAAATGGGTGCAATATCTGATGTTTATATGTTTCCCTCGCCGTCATTGCTTTATTTTGCTAACGCGAAACTGTCACTCATAGTCTTTCAAATGTCACTCATAATTGCTCTGAAATTATTGAAAAGTCACATATAGCAATCTTAAACCTTGGCAGCTATGCACGGAGGGCTTTGGCAGGCGATAGACTGTGGGACTCTGGCAGGCGGTGTGGAGGCAGAAGGTAAAAGGCAGCAGCCATCGCCAGTTCTAGCCATAGTCGGCTGAAACTACAGGCTTCAGCCAAACTTCAATTCCAGAAACACACTGAAGCGTCACCCACTAGGAACGCTTTCAGCCAGGAGCTCTCTTTGCCCGACTGACCAGCGAGGCCCAGATTTCTTTCCCACTTCAGAAGAACTGTAAATATCGTTTAATATGTCATGAGAAGTGTCTCATTAGTGACCTTAAAAATTGAGCACGATGCCCTTGACCTATTGAATCCTCTTGTATTCTGGTCCTATGCTCAGCTGGTGAAGGGAACCTGAAAGTGAGAGGATGAGGCCTTGTTGCCAGTTAGGGCTTAATGTGTGAAGAAAAGAAATGCAGGGGCCCAAAGTTTGTCTTTCAAGACCATTGGGAGAACTTCTGAATGCCAGTGTTTTGCAAACTACGGAGGCTGTCTGTTCTTGATTCCACCTCATCATGGCTTTTTCTTCACTCTGCACCATTTTACTCTCTTGTGTGTTCTTCTTCAAGCCGGCTTTCTCCCTGTGTCTCGGTTTCCTTACCCTTCTCTTCCGCCATTCAATCTTTTTCACCTTTCTCTCTCCTGCCCTGACTCAAAGTTAGTCTGATGTTAAACAATAAGTCCAGGTCTTCAAAAACGAGGGCTTGTTACCACCACCTGCAACAACTGGCACAAATTAAGCAGTGCAGTAAGGGCAGCACCCAGCCCTTAATTTCAGCTGGTGTTTTCCGGTGCTCGGTACCAGTACTTAATTCTCAACACCTGTATTCCGGTACCTATGAAAGTCTGGCACCTGGCGGCGCTGTCTTATTTTGAGTTAAGCACAGCAACAGATGTTTAATAATTTAATATACATTATATATGAATACTATCTACTGGTCACACCATTTTTATAGCTTTAAGTGACTTAAAATAGTCTGAATTGTCACACTTCTAGGTGAGTGATGTGCACTAGTTGTGTTCGTACTGCTATTAGCAGTACTGCCAGGAAGGGAAAATGCGTGGTGCAAGCTGCAATGGCCTTCCGAAAAGGGTCCTGGCACTTATGTTTTTACAAATTAAGCACTGGTTTACTGTGGCTGGAAGTTAACAACGCACCCCGGCTGGATGCCTATATGTGACATTTCAATGGTTTATTGCCTGGATCATGGATGTTTATGTGTGACATTTCCACGGTTTTTGGCCTAGCCCTGTCCTGGATGCTTATGTGTGACATTTCCATGCTTTCTGGCCTGAGGGCTTAAGTGTAACATTTCCACAGTTTATGGCTAGGTGCTTGCTTATGTGTGACATTTCCATGGTTTATGGCATGGGTACTTATGTGTAGCCTTTCCATGCGTTCTAGCCTGAGGACATGTTTGACATTTTTCCGGTTTATGGCTTGCGTGCCAGTTGAGGGTGTGGGTGGAGCCAATAGAGGAAGTGGGTGGAGCTAGTGAAGGAAGTGGGTGGAGCCGGGACAAGGGGGTGTGGCCTCCGACAAACATTGGAGCACCTGGACTTCATATTTTACAAATTAAGCACTGGGGTGAAGGATGCGGAGGGAATAGCTTATCACACTAACGTCTGCATCATTGGATTTCCAGAGGGCAAAGAAGGAACAAGAGCCACCCAGTTCATAGAGGAATGGTTCAGGACGACAGTGGTTCCCACAGGGCTCTCAGACATATTTGTAGTTGATAGGGCCCGTAGGGTCCCTCCCAAGAAACCAAACACACCTATCTGGACTGGCTGGTCGCACCCCGATAGCAGATGCACCTGGTTATATAAGTTTGAAATGTTAAGCTTTTTCTTACAGGTTTAGTCGAACGACTCATAATCGCTGGACTGAGTATTTGGGGAAGGTTTTTTTAAACACTGTTGAAGTGGGTTACCACAATCATGGGGGGAGGGTGTGCTGTCTACAGGCGCGTTGTGCCCAGATGTGTATCCAGTCTTACAGGCAGCTGGTAGGCATCAGTGACAGAAAAATGCAAATTAGTAACTCGGAATGTACGGGGTATGGGAACCATACAAAAAAGGCATAGGATATTAGCCCAGCTGCACCGGTCCATATGGTCTTTCTCCATCTGGTTGCCGCTGAGACCTCCAAATTACATAAGTGTTGTCAAGGCCAACCATTTCATACCTCCTACTCGGCCTTTGCATGTGGAGAAGAGGTGTGGCCAAATGCGATGTGCCGCTTGGGCTACAGGACTCGAGGGTTGTTACACAAGGCTGATATGTGCTAGTGAGAGGTACCCTGGATAGGGACATGATAGTTCTCAGGTGTATCCACGCACTTAATACTGAACAAGAATCTTTTTAAACACACTTGTCAACTGTGGTAGTTATTTGTCTTTATACCTCTGGGTTCTTGGGGGCGACCTTAATGCGGTACTAGACGTGACGCTTGATAGATCGCCCCCCACCCGCTGCCTGGGACTGCGCCGGTCCCAGGTAGTGGGACCGGCTTGATGGTTGTCGCATCCTGGGCTTTGCTTCAAAGAGTCCTTGTTTCAATATGATAGAACTTTTCTATCTGTATAAATGGTGGCCTGCACTCCAGTGTAATCAAAATCTTTCACTTCTTTTAACACATGCTCAACGGCAAGTTTTTGGTGTGCTGTCCTGGAAAATGGACCACCCCAAGGCACATTGCTAATGATTCATTCTAAAGCTGGTGCATAAACTTGCACCGGGCCTAGGATGCGCCAACCATCCATCAAGATGCAAACATGAACCGATTTATCAACACTTCATCCATTTAAATCCATTTTTAATCATCTATTTGTCTTCTTTCTTCGTCACGGTTTATGTCCAAAAGTCATGATTCCGATATTCTAATGCATATAAAGTGCCCCTCTAGGCATTTCTGTAGAGCATGTCAAACTTCACAATTCGTACGTTAACGTGAGTTTTTAAACCCAATGCATTTCGGGCGTTTAGCCCTTCAACTGTGATATAAAAAAGGGACATCAATACTGCAGAAACCATAAAACCTCAAATAACGAGCAATTGAGCCTTTTCATAATACTTCCAAAAATCTCATCATGTGAGTTCCATTAAAGAACTGACGGATAATGTGTGAGAACCGCACATCCCCCATTAGAAGAAACAGAACTTCAAAACTGATGAGTGCCACAACCTTCATAAACAATATATTCAATGCGCTTTAATAAGCATGCCTCATGTAAAACTTGTGGCAATACACCCTTAATGTGATCATGCTGGAATAAGTAACTATCGTGCCATTGAAATCGAAGCATGAACAACAAAGGCTTCCACAGGTGATCAGAACCGAAACAAATCGCCTCGTAATAAACTGCATACACCAAAACGAGTGCAACAACTACCTTTTTTTATCATAATGCAACGTAAGTGCAAATCACGTGACCACGTGCACCATCAAAACAATTTTGTTTTACCAGTGTGGAGCTCGTTTTGAGTTTATTTTCTTCCCCAAAAAATGTTTTGCAGGTCATTCTTTTTTAAGCGGATTGCACGTATTTTGTTTGTTTTCATTGTCACGAGTTTTACAGGAGGCATGCTTATTAAAGCACAAAGAATATGTTGTTTATTAAGGTTGTGGCACTCCATCGGTTTTGAAGTTCAATTGCTTTTATAGGGTATGTGTGGTTAATGATTACATGTAAATGAGTAAATGATTTTCCTTCGTGAGTTCATTATGGTGGGCTAAGCTCAACTCTTTCTTTTCTCCCCGCAGGGAATATTAAACCCAATGCAGGGTTTTCTCTTCACACTAGCTTTCTACGGCTGGACTGGAGTTGATGTGGATCTAAACTTTCGAAAGAAAGAAATTCAGTGGGAATCAATGTCCACCTCTACAGCTCAAGAAAATGGCTTCGTTTCTCCTGTGGGTTCATCTCTCAACTACCCGGGCTACATCCAGAACCCGAGAAAGACGGCAGAGCTGGGGAACGGCCAGCAGACTGATGAGGCCGTGAGCATGTTGTCTGAAGGTAACAGAACCAGTCCTGCTGTCATACTAAACAGAAACTCCCCTGTCTACCAGGGCTTATAGAATTAAACGTGGCACCACCCTGTGCACGGACCTTATTAAGTTTACAGCTATGCTGTGTTTTTGTAGCCTGGATGATACAATTTTACTCATCACTTGTGATAAGTTATTTATTGCGATGTAAGCTGATACCCGTTTCCCGGTGAATCAAATTTCTATGAGAAATAAATGATTTGTTAAGACATCAACATCGTGCCCCATAAGAAGTTTTTTTTTTATTGCTATGAGCTCTAATGATTTAATGCTGCTTGATACTGCTGAAACTTGGCAGCCACCGGATCCTTCTCTTCTCGTTGCCTTGGATTTATGCCAGGCCCTGGTTACATTTGGATTTGTAGAGATTGTGAGAATTTTGCCACCAAATTTTGAAATCAGAAGGATTATTTTCATTATGATGCATAGTGTCCTGTTTTGTAGAAATGCAACTGGAGTGTTTTCTTACTAATAAAAATGAAAATAATTCTCTCTATTCTGCTGAAATTCCACTTGCACTATTCACACTTGCCAGACATTGGCTCCATGACTGACTTTCAAAGTAGTCATCGATTAAACATCTTGAGCTCCTCCAAAAATCTAACAATGATAAACAATTGAAACACTAAGACCTGTGGCCTTGTTATCATGGTACGTTGAGGCTGCAGTAACTGCAAACATCTATTTTATTTTGTAAATCATTTTCAGGGTTAGAAACATGTCAAGGTTGAGATATTGATGTGTACCACTCAGGAGAAAAATACTTTCCAAGAATATCCCTCTCTATGCCTTTGGATTTCGAAAAAAAAAAACATTGACCTCTGTAGATTGCTTAAAATGTGGCTCAGTACACTCTGCTGGCGTCACTGGACTGATATTTGACATGTGAATTTGTTGATCTAAAATACAGTGAACAGAAACTCTCTTCATCTGACTCTTGTTGCAGTGCAAAATTCGCCTCTCTGAACCAATGTCAAGATTTGTGTAGCAGCAGGGTGTGGGCTACTGGAAGTTGCGGAGGGGGCCTTTCATGTGAGCTTTGCAGGAGATCCCCCTGTCCGAGCCCCAAAATATGCCACTGGGGAATGTAGCGGAGAGGTATCCCAGAAAAGTGTAGATAAGAACCCAGGAAGGTAGCCGAGCGCATGTAAGGGAGTAGAGGACTCAAAGCGCTGAAGTGCAAGCCGCTGATCTCCAATGTGGCCTTTGAAAATTAGGCGGACATAAAGTTTGCCGGTAGCCAGATCGGGTAAACCCAAAGCAAGAGTAGTTCTGTCTAAAGACAGCTGCACAGGTGCTAATTTCACAAGGTAATAGTGGTTTGCACTCACCCCTCTAATGGTCAAACTACTCCAAAACCATAAATACATTAAAACAGAAAAAACCCAAAAGGAAGTGCCTTAAGAGTCCAACAATTGTATTGTAGAGTTTGTTCCCTTTGTGTTCGAGGCATGTGGGCTGCTGAATTCATATCTGTATGTGTACTTCATGAAAGGAGGAGAGAAAAATGAATATGCTACTTACCAGTATGCATCTGTTCTTGGCATGTAGGGCTGCTGACATTCATATCTGTGCATAGATCGCCGCCTAGTGTTGGGTCCGGATGTTTGCACGTTGTTGTCCTGGAAGAGTCTTCGAAGTATCCTGAGATTGGTGACTCCTCCCCTGGACCATAGTGCGCATGGGCATCCTCTCCATCCTCAGATTGTTTTTTTCCGCCATTGGGTTCGGATGTGATTATCTTGACTCAAGTTAGGAAAAACTTTTTTCAGGCCAAAAGGCCTTTAGTTCGCGTCGGTACTGTTCCCGATCGGTATCGACAGTTACTTGTTAGTTTATTAACTTCAAAAACAACTTTTTCGCATCGACCATCGACACCATCGACGATGGAATCGAGGACACCATTCAAGCGGTGTCCTGTTTGCAATGCGAAATATCCCCATATCGACGTCCACCCGGTGTGCAACAAATGCCTTTCACCGGATCACGACGAATCCACATGTATGGCCTGTGCCCGATTCCGATCCAAGAAGACCCTTCGGAATCGACGAACGGCGAGACTTGAAGCGCAGCAAGCGGCACCGGCCTCGACCAACATCTTCAGCGCCGAGGACGAAGATGTAGAAGGCGTGGAGAACCTGCCCTCCAGCCTCGCTTCCGAACACGATTCCGGATCGGAAGACATCGAAGAACAACTCTTTCACAGAGATGAAGACGACACCGAGGTAGGAGACTACGATGAGGCCTTAGGGGCCGAAGAAAGTGGCTCCGGTGACGAGCAAGGCCTACCCGTACAGACGGAGGATATCCCAGTGCGTCAGTCTATGGCTCCGGTCGAGGGATCGCCTTCGGGCCTTACCCAAGACCTATCTCGCGATTCTTCGGCCCCGCCCTCGGGCCCGGCCTCGGACATTCAGCGACAGCCATTAGGACCCAAACCGGCTGGTTTCCCTTCATCGAAACCGAAACCAAAAGTCGTGTCGGTTCCACAGAAACCGAAACTGAAAGTGGTACTGGTCGGATCGAAGCCCACTACACCTTCGACGCCAGCAAAACCCGTCGGCACCGACCGCACCAAACGGGACTTCGGTGCCGAACTCGCAGCAGCAGACGTCGGCGCCGACACACGGAAAAAGGCCATCGGCACCGACAAACCGCCTCGGCACCAGGCACCGAAACAATCGGCTCCGGCCACGAAGGTCAAAATGGCCGCTGCGTCGCACACCCCTTCGAAAGCAGCACCTAAGGCACAATCATCGACGCCATCAACGGCTACCGCCTCTCCTCGACTCGATGACCCCGTGGCCCCGAAGAAGCCCACGCCTGCCTCTACTGAACCGCTCGGCGCCAAGCAACCGTCGGCGCTCCAGGTGCGACAAGTTGCAGAATCCTTGCAACGCATCAAAGAAAAGGCAGCCCTCCAGGACACGTCGGGCCCAGAGCCGAAAAAAGCTCAAAAAGCTTCTCCAGCGACACCTCATATCACTTTTGGCCTGCCGCCATCCACGGCGCCAAAAATGTTTGAAATAAGAACTCGTGTCACCCAAACTAGGATCACACCTGCCGAATGCTCTCCTACGGAGACGTCACCATCTCACATCATCGATGCCGACACCGGCAGAATTATACTCCACAAGCGGAGAATATCTTCCGAACACGCTTTGGACTCCTACCGGATCCCGCTAAAGAAAAAGCTGCCAGCGGATTCGGAGCCAGTTCTTTACGAACGTCTCCATACCTCCTACCCAGATCCACAGTCCTTCTCCCCGACACACTCCGAAACCGACGTTTTGGAGGACTATATGGGTGACGACATCCCCTACCCAAGAGGGATGGACCCTGAGGGCCAACAGGACCCTGACCAGGCTTGGGATGACCCTGTAGACACAGGTGCACCTATGGATACACAGGACACGCAGCTCTATGGCGCAAAAACGTCTCCCACAGAGGACACTGCCGCATTCAACGCCCTAATTGAACGTGCTGCGGAAAATCATGGTGTGCAACTCCACTCTGACACAATCGAGGACGATTTTCTAATGGATACTTTCGCATCCTCAGAAAGGAATATCAAAACTCTACCCATGCTAAAAGGTGTCCTCAAACCAGCAAAGGACATTTTCAAAGAACCCACCACGGCAAGAGTGATAAACCCCAGGATCGACAAAAATTATAGGTCCGCGCCTGGGGACCCTACGTACATTAGAGGCCAGTTGCCTCTAGATTCCATCGTAGTCGCAAATGCTCGCAAACGGGCACACTCGCAAACAACTGGGGATGCTCCTCCCCCGGACAAAGAGTCCAAGGTGCTAGAGACCTCCGGCAAACGGGTGGCAGCCCAGGCAGCTAACATATGGCGTATTGCCAATACACAGGCGCTCCTAGCTCGCTACGATCGCGCACACTATGACACATTAGAAACCCTACTCCAACATCTCCCTGACCAATACAAAGAGGGAGCAGAGATCCTCATCAGGGAGGGACAACTCCTCACAAACGCATCCATTAAGTGTGCACTGGATGACGCAGATACAGCTGCCAGATGTCATGAATTCCTGTCATGCGAGGGGAGGAAAACGGTAACCAGCGTAAACGGACTACATCTCCCAGGATGCTTAGCGGTTGAGAGGTTATGTAAACAGGAGAGCTGTTACATAACTCAAGGAAAACACGCCCTTATGTAAACAGGAGAGCTGTTACATAACTCAAGGGAAAACACGCCCTTATGTAAACAGGAGAGCTGTTACATAACTCAAGGGAAAACACGCCCTTATGTAAACAGGAGAGCTGTTACATAACTCAAGGAAAACACGCCCTATAAAGGGAGGAACCGGGAGGTACAAGGCTGTCGGATATTGTGTTTACACCGACGTACCTGCTTCGTGAAGAGCAGTGTTCCGGAGTGGTGCTCCAGTAAGGCAAGAACGGAGGTAGGTCGAGTCGTTACTCCCTGGGCCGTGTCTTGCCCCATCGTCACCTGTGAAGGACCCGGAAGCTCTACCGGTCAACCATTGAGCTTCGCTTTTTGACTCGGCTGAGTCAAAGCGCAGTGGCGCTTTTGCTGGTTGGAGTCGTAACTCCCAGCCCGACCAGAGATACAGGGACTGCCAGCTGTAACGCACACCAGGAGGTGTTTGCCGCGTTACAGACTCGGAAGTCCACAGGATCGATCGAGCGGCTGCTCTCGGTTCAGTCTTCTTGCTTTTGATTGGGGTATCGGTGACGCATCACCAGGAGGTGACTCCGCGTCCCGGTGCAGTCGGAGGAAGAGGTTGAGCGGCTGCTCCCTTCAGGTAGAGACCCCGGCTGGGTGTTTCCCTGACTCCTCGATTCTCCCCAACACTCGTCGTGCCCCTCACAGCCTACCGATTGGCATTGTCGGCCATTTCATTTCTGCCCTCTGTTGGCATACGCCGGGATCGGCGTATATGCAGAGGACGGTTAGGACCATCCGTGCTGTGGGCTGGTAACGTACTTAGCCTGGAGGATTCCAGTGACTATAACTTTTGTTTATTCGTTGTATTGTTTTTGCCTTCATTAAAATAACTAACCCTTCACAAGTGGTTGCGTCCTCATTATCGTGTCTGTTAAACGATCCTGAGACGTTCAGGGCGTTACAAAATATCCGACCGTAATAACACTAACTGTCTCCCGGTCGATAACAGACATGGCAACACTTGATGATGTGCTGGCTGCTTTAGCGACCGTGCAAGTTGAAGTGGCTGCCTCTAGGCAAGAAACAGCCGATGTAAAAGCCAGACTGGATGCTATCCAATTGGACCCGCTCACGCCCAGCACCTCCCTCACGAACCAGACCCCTGCGGTAGTAGTGGAAATGCCGGTAGCCATCCCCTTGGCAACATCAGAGAGGTACAGTGGGGATCCTAACACAGTGCAGGTATTCCTCACACAAGTGGCGCTACATTTATCGTGCAAACCAAAGGCGTTCCCCACGAGTCAGGCTCGTGTGGCTTTCCTTATTTCCTATTTGGCTGGAAACGCGGCACAATGGGCCGTACCTCTGGTGAGCAGGGACGACCCCATCTTATGTGATTGGGGTGCTTTTCGCGAGGAATTCCTGAAGGTATTCGACAGAAGGGCTGACTCGTACACGGCGGACCGTGAAATGCTTGAGTTGAGACAGGGATCCAACGACCTGGTGCAGTATCTCAACGCGTTCCGACGGCTAGTTGCGGAAACCAAGTGGCCTGTTGCTAAACAGACGGCGCTCTTCCATCACGGGCTGTGCGATGAGCTCAAAGACGCCGTGGCTCATATTGACCCTCAACCCAAGACATGCGAGGGCCTTATCAACCTGGTATTACGGCTGGAACATAGGCTGAGTGAAAGAAAAGGGGATCATGGGAGAAAAGGAAAATCCCTTCCATCCTATGTGACGGTGGGAAGTCCTGAAACTTCCACCGCATCCAAGGGAGAACCCATGGACATCGGCGCAATACGAGCGAGCCTCACAGCCACGGAGAAAGAGTCACGCCGTAAACAAGGATTGTGCCTATATTGTGGCAAAAAAGGCCACTACGTACGTGAATGCCCTGCCAAACCGAAGACGTCACGTTATCGGGCCAACCGGTCGGTAACAGCCGTGGTGGACATACCGGCGGAAAACTAGAGGACTCCCAGACCAAAGAAGGGGCATCTCGGAGTCACTCATCCATCCCTTCACTCTCCAACTCGGTCACTAAGGGACACCGACACCTGTTTCTCACGGTGCACGTGGGAGTGCATGACCAGTGGATACCCGTTGTGGCCATGGTGGATTCAGGGGCCACTGACATGTTTATGGACCACAACGAGGCATGCAGGCTAGGGCTAGTGCTTCTTCCCAAAGCTGTACCCGAAGACGTCTATGCTGTAGACGGAAGGCGATTGGTGACGGGGCCCATCGGGCAGCACACGGGGGTCCTTCCGATGAGATATGGGAGGAACCATTTGGAACAAATCGATTTTAACATCATCCGAGCGCCCCAATATGGCGTCATATTGGGATTGCCGTGGCTACAGAAACACAACCCCTCTGTGGATTGGCCAACACATCGCGTCGAAATGACGTCACCGTATTGCATCCTGCATTGTGGAAAAAGAACGGAATCCCTTGACGCAGATGAGAGCGGGAGTCAGACGGTGGCTACAGCGGCAGAAAAAGATGTGGCTCTCCCCCAGGCTTATCACAGTTTTGAGGATGTATTTGATGAGGTGAAGGCGGAAGTGCTACCACCACATAGACAGTTTGACTGCCAGATCGACCTGGTGCCAGGGGCCAGCGTTCCCAGCGGCAGGCTGTATGCCCTGACGGAGCCTGAAAACGTGCATCTCCGGGGGTACCTGGATAAACTCCTCAAGCTAGGATTCATCCGCCCGTCCAAGTCTCCGGCCGCCTCGCCACTCTTCTTCATCCCGAAAGCTAATGGGGAGCTGAGAGCCTGTGTGGACTTTAGGGCATTGAATGCGATAACCATAAAGAATCGGTACCCCTTGCCTCTCATCAGTGTACTGCTGGAACAGGTCAAGAAAGCTCGTATCTACACCAAGTTGGATTTGAAAGGGGCATACCATCTGGTGCGCATGAGGGACGGAGACGAGTGGAAGACCGCCTTTAAGACCAGGTTCGGCCTTTTTGAGTACCTCGTCATGCCGTTCGGTCTGTGCAACGCCCCGGCAGCCTTTCAGTACTTTTTGAATGAGGTATTCAGAGAGGAGTTGGATATCTACGTGGTCGTATATATCGACGACATCCTCATCTACTCGTCCAGTGTGGAAGAGCACGTACACCACGTCAATGCTGTGCTCCAAAAGCTGAGGGAAAACAAGCTGTTTTGTAAACTCAGCAAGTGTGACTTCCACGTCACGTCCGTGGAATTCCTCGGAGTGATGCTGAGTCCAGAGGGACAGGAGATGGCAGAACGAAAGATCAAGGCGGTGAAAGAATGGCCGGTGCCCCAAAGCGTGAAGGACGTCCAAAGTTTCATTGGCTTCGCCAACTTTTACAGGCGGTTTATAGATGGATTTTCAGGATTGGTGGCCCCAATCACACAGCTACTGAGGAAGTCCAAGGAGTTTGTCTGGTCCCCTGAAGCGAACACAGCCTTTGAGGCCCTGAAAAGCGCCTTTGGTAAGGCGCCGGTGTTGGCTCACCCCGATCCGGATCTCCCCTACGTGGTGGAAGCGGACGCTTCGGATGTGGCGCTGGGGGCTATCTTGTCCCAACGCAACCACGACACAGGGGTGCTTCATCCCGTTGCGTACATGTCCCGCAAACTCAACGACGCCGAACGCAACTACCATATTGCGGAGAAGGAGCTTCTCGCAATCAAGGACGCCTTCACCGAATGGAGGCATTGGTTGATGGGGGCAAGACATGTGGTATCGGTGTACACGGACCATCGGAATCTACAGTTCATGACGGCCACAAGACACCTTTCTCCCAGGCAGCTGCGGTGGATGATCTTCTTTGCGGGGTTCAACTTCCGCATCACATATCGGCCGGGGACGGAAAACCGGAAGGCGGACGCCCTGTCCCGTCAATCTGCAGTTAAGGAACCATTGCCTGCGACCGAGCGTTCCATCATTTCCCCGAGGATGGTATTGGGGGTTATCCAACCGGATACTTTCCTGAGGGGAATAAAGAGAGGGATCAGGTCATTCGCATGGCGGAGGTGGCTCCTCAGTCACAGAGAATGGCAGCTGAAGGACGGGATACCCCTGAAGGGCAGGTGCCTGTTGATACCCACGCCTAGGCTAAGGAAACAAGCATTCATCTGGTGCCATGACTCTCCATGCGCAGGTCATTTGGGCTTTGAAAAAACGGTGGCTAGCATGGGACGGCATTTCTGGTGGCCAACCATGAGAGTGGATGTCAGGAGGTGGGGACAGGAGTGTCCTACGTGTGCTACCATGAAGGCCGACCATGGCCGAACCCAAGGGCTCTTACATCCACTTCCGACCCCGGATAGACCATGGGATAGCATATCACTGGACTTCGTGGTGGGCCTACCGGTAGACCAGGGGATGACGGCAATACTGGTGGTGGTGGATTACTTGACGAAAATGGGGCACTTCATCCCCTGCAAGAGAGTCCCTACGGCCGGGGAATTGGCGTCACTACTCCTAAAGAATGTGGTACGACTGCATGGATTACCTGGGGTGATCGTGTCGGACCGGGGGTCGCAGTTTACTGCGCAATTCTGGAAGACTTGGTGCACTGCGCTGCATGTTAAGACCGCCCTGTCCACCAGCTACCACCCTCAAACGGACGGCCAAACCGAGCGCCTGAACCAAACGCTCAAACAGTATCTGCGATGTTTTGTGGACCAGGGCAGGGAAGAATGGGTCGACTTGCTATGGGTTGCAGAGATAGCCTATAACAACGCCACTCACAGCTCCACACAGTCATCTCCGTTCTATAGCAACTATGGCCAACATCCCAGGTTCTTGCCATTTCTACATCCGTTCAGAGAGGACAGAATTCCCGCCACAGCGGACAGGGTGGCACACATAAAAGACACGTTGATGCGCTCAAGGGCTGTCCTAATAGAGGCCAAGAGACGATACAAGGCTGCGGCCGACAGGAAGAGAAGGCCCGGGCCACTGTACCGCACTGGAGACTACGTCTGGATATCCACAAGAAACATGAGGTTTCGAAAGAACAGTGTGTTCCATCCCAAGTACATGGGCCCCTATCGCATTACCAAGTGTATGGGTCCCGTGAACGTGAAGGTGTGCTTGCCCCAGTCATTGCGGATACACCCTGTCTTTCATGTATCATTGCTCAAACCAGCACCCTCCAAGCCGTCTGGGACACCTAGGCCGGTATGCGTGGAGTCGGAGGTGGAGTATGAAGTGTCGGGCATACGGGCGTCCAAATGGCGCAGGGGGAAGCTGTGGTACCTGGTTGCGTGGAAAGGCTATGGCCCGGAGGAGCAATCATGGGAACCGGCTGAAGGGGTTCATGCTCCGCGCTTGGTCTCCTTGTTCCATCGGCGTTTTCCTGCCAGCGCTGGACCCGTGGGGAGCCGCTGAGAGGGAGGATGTACTGTCAAGAATTCCTGTCATGCGAGGGGAGGAAAACGGTAACCAGCGTAAACGGACTACATCTCCCAGGATGCTTAGCGGTTGAGAGGTTATGTAAACAGGAGAGCTGTTACATAACTCAAGGAAAACACGCCCTTATGTAAACAGGAGAGCTGTTACATAACTCAAGGGAAAACACGCCCTTATGTAAACAGGAGAGCTGTTACATAACTCAAGGGAAAACACGCCCTTATGTAAACAGGAGAGCTGTTACATAACTCAAGGAAAACACGCCCTATAAAGGGAGGAACCGGGAGGTACAAGGCTGTCGGATATTGTGTTTACACCGACGTACCTGCTTCGTGAAGAGCAGTGTTCCGGAGTGGTGCTCCAGTAAGGCAAGAACGGAGGTAGGTCGAGTCGTTACTCCCTGGGCCGTGTCTTGCCCCATCGTCACCTGTGAAGGACCCGGAAGCTCTACCGGTCAACCATTGAGCTTCGCTTTTTGACTCGGCTGAGTCAAAGCGCAGTGGCGCTTTTGCTGGTTGGAGTCGTAACTCCCAGCCCGACCAGAGATACAGGGACTGCCAGCTGTAACGCACACCAGGAGGTGTTTGCCGCGTTACAGACTCGGAAGTCCACAGGATCGATCGAGCGGCTGCTCTCGGTTCAGTCTTCTTGCTTTTGATTGGGGTATCGGTGACGCATCACCAGGAGGTGACTCCGCGTCCCGGTGCAGTCGGAGGAAGAGGTTGAGCGGCTGCTCCCTTCAGGTAGAGACCCCGGCTGGGTGTTTCCCTGACTCCTCGATTCTCCCCAACACTCGTCGTGTCCCTCACAGCCTACCGATTGGCATTGTCGGCCATTTCATTTCTGCCCTCTGTTGGCATACGCCGGGATCGGCGTATATGCAGAGGACGGTTAGGACCATCCGTGCTGTGGGCTGGTAACGTACTTAGCCTGGAGGATTCCAGTGACTATAACTTTTGTTTATTCGTTGTATTGTTTTTGCCTTCATAAAATAACTAACCCTTCACAAGTGGTTGCGTCCTCATTATCGTGTCTGTTAAACGATCCTGAGACGTTCAGGGCGTTACACCAGAGCAATAAACACCAGCGTCATGCTACGACGACACGCCTGGTTACGAATCTCCGGATTCAAACCTGAGGTTCAAAATAACATTCTCAATCAGCCGGTCAACCCCGACTACTTATTCGGGCCGGAAGTTGACGCCACCCTAGAGAAAATAAAAAAGGACACAGACACTGCAAAGTCCATGGGGGCTCTCCAAACACAGACCTTTCGGAGTGGCTCCTTTCGTCGCCCCGGGAATAGAGGAGCAGGCAGAGGACAGGGGTCACAGCAAACCTACAACAAGGGCAACACACAAAGTACCTACGATAAAAACACCCGGGGTGGGTATCGTGGCTCCAGCACAAAGGGCAGAGGACGCGGATACGGCAATACCAGGTCCTCCCCCAAGAACAAACAGTGACGCCCTCTCCCTTCCTCCCGACCACATAACACCTGTGGGGGGAAGGCTACAACGGTTCCTGTCCACGTGGAACTCCATCACCACAGACAGGTGGGTCAAAGATATTATCAAACACGGTTACTGCCTAGAATTAACCTCCACTCCACCCACAATACCGCCAAAACACCGTCCTATGTCCTCAGAGCACTTAGCGCTCTTACAGCAGGAAGTACTAAGTATGCTGGAAAAAGGCGCAATAGAGGTCGTACCCGTCCACGAGCAAGGCATGGGGATATACTCCCTGTACTTCTTAATACCAAAAAAGGACGGGTCACTCAGACCTATACTAGACCTGAGACCCCTCAACCGCTACATTCTGTCAGAGCATTTCCACATGCTCACCCTACAACAAGTCCTCCCGCTGCTCAAACAGGGAGACTTCCTAGCCACGCTAGATCTCAAAGACGCATATTTCCACATACTCATTCACTCCTCACACAGAAAATATCTCAGGTTCACTATTCAAGGGCAGCACTACCAATTCAAGGTTCTCCCCTTCGGCGTGACAACAGCACCCAGAGTTTTCACAAAGTGCCTAGCTACTGTGGCTGCACATCTACGGAGGCAACACATTCACGTCTACCCTTACCTGGACGACTGGCTTGTTCAGGCAAAGTCAGCCCAGCAATGTGCCAGCCACATGTCCCACACCATTCACCTTCTTCACAGTCTGGGGTTCTCACTAAATTACCCAAAATCACATCTCCAACCCGCACACGTACAACAGTACCTAGGTGCGACCATAGACACTCTGGCAGCCACAGCTCAGCCAAATTTAGTGAGGATCAACAGCATACAAATGCTGATTTCCAAGTTCAAACCACAACACTCCCTTCCTGCGCGAGTGTTCATGCAGTTGATAGGCATGATGGCCTCCTGCATCTTCATAGTCCCACACGCGAGACTACATATGCGCCCGCTTCAGGAGTGCTTAGCACGTCAATGGAATCAGGCTCACGGGCAACTGAAAGACCTAGTGTTGGTGAGCGGTCGGGCATACAACTCTCTGCATTGGTGGAACCCACAAAACCTTTGCAAGGGCCGACCGTTCCAAGAGCCTGTTCCACAAATAATACTGACAGCGGACGCGTCTCTCCAGGGATGGGGAGCTCATGTACTCAATTACACAGTGCAGGGACTATGGACAACACAACAAAAGAAGATGCACATCAACCTTCTGGAACTGATGGCAATCTTCCTAGCCATGAAGGCATTCAAAGTACATCTGTGCAACAAGGTCGTGTTGATCCGGACGGAGAACATGACCGCCATGTACTACATACAAAAGCAGGGAGGAACGCACTCTCCACAGTTGTCTCATCTGGCTCAGAGCATGTGGAAGTGGGCCATTAAGAGGAACATGTTCCTCATGGCGGAACACTTCCCCGGCAAGGACAACCAGATGGCGGATCTGCTCAGCAGACACAGCCACCAGATGCACGAGTGGGAGTTACACCCATCAGTACTCCAACCGTACTTCCAGCAGTGGGGTCATCCAGAGATAGACCTATTCGCCACAAGCGAAAACGCAAAATGCCAAAGCTTTGCCGCCAGGTTCCCACATCCGCAGTCGCAGGGCAATGCGATATGGATGAACTGGTCCGGCAGATTTGCGTACGCTTTTCCCCCAGCACCATTGATACCGCTGGTGGCGCGCAAACTCAGACAACACTCACTGACACTCGTCCTGGTTGCTCCAACGTGGGCACGCCAACCATGGTACACCACCTTTCTCGAACTTTCCGTGGTGCCGCATCAAAGGCTGCGGATCAAACCCGCGCATTTGACGCAGAACCATGGAGAGATTCAGCACCCAGATCCGCAACAGCTGAACCTGGCAATCTGGCTCCTGAAGTCCTAGAGTTTGGCTACCTGAATCTGCCACCTGACTGTATGGACATCATTAAGGAAGCTAGAAGACCCACTACCAGAGCTTGCTATGCAGCCAAATGGAAAAGGTTCGTAATTTATTGCAATAACAATGACATTAACCCGCTAGATGCATCCATCCAAAACATAATTTGTTACCTCTTACACCTATACCGATGCAATCTGGCATACACCTCAATACGTGTCCATTTGACCGCAATATCAGCCTATCTCCAGACCAGGCAGCACCTCTCTATTCAGAGTGCCTGCCATCAAAGCATTCTTGGAAGGACTCAAACGAGTAATTCCTCCAAGCCACCCACCAGCTCCAATGTGGAACCTCAACTTGGTCCTCACACTCCTGATGGGTCCACCCTTCGAACCTCTACACTCATGCGAGATTCAGTTCCTCACCTGGAAAGTAGCTTTCCTAGTAGCGATCACTTCTTTGAGGAGAGTTAGTGAACTCCAGGCACTAACCATTCAAGAGCCATTCATACAGGTTCACGCAAACAGGGTTGTACTACTTACCAACCCAAAATTCATGCCCAAAGTGATCTCGCAGTTCCACATGACTCAAACTATTGAACTGCCTGTTTTCTTTCAAAACCCACAAACTGCCGCAGAAAGAGCACTCCATACACTGGATGTAAAGAGAGCCCTCATGTACTATATAGACAGGACTAAAGTCTTCAGGAAAACAAAACAACTTTTCGTTGCCTTTGCCCCACACCACAAAGGTAACGCCATCTCCAAAGCAGGTATAGCCAGATGGATCGTTAAATGTATTCAAATTTGCTATCAAAAGGCTAAACGCACATTAACGATTCCCCCACGAGCCCACTCAACACGTAAGTTAGGGGCCTCCATGGCTTTCCTGGGAAACATTCCTTTGCATGATATATGTAGAGCAGCCACCTGGTCCACTACACATACATTTACCAAACACTACTGTGTAGATGTGCAATCAAAACAGCAGGCAGCTGTAGGACAGGCTGTTCTCAAAACTCTTTTTCAGACCGCTGCAGCTGGCACTGGTAGCCGCCGCTAATAGGAGGTACTGCTATGTATTCTATGCACAGATATGAATTCAGCAGCCCACATGCCTTGAACTGAATATGCTACTTACCAGTATGCATCTGTTCTTGGCATGTAGGGCTGCTGACATTCAAATCGCCCACCCTCCTCCCCGGCGCCTGTAGCAGCTGCAGCTCTCAGAATTACTGTATAGCATGGTCATCACTTTCTGTATCTACTCCATCACTGCCACAATGGCGAAAAACAATCTGAGGATGGAGAGGATGCCCATGCGCACTATGGTCCAGGGGAGGAGTCACCTATCTCAGGATACTTCGAAGACTCTTCCAGGACAACAACGTGCAAACATCCGGACCCAACACTAGGCGGCGATCTATGCACAGATATGAATGTCAGCAGCCCTACATGCCAAGAACAGATGCATACTGGTAAGTAGCATATTCATTTTTCTCTCCTCCTTTCATGAAGTACACATAGTGTCATTATCAATGTATTCTTCTCCAATATCAAAATAACATGGGAGCCACGGTACAAAGTCTGAGAACAATTATCTTTATTATTCTTTGATACATCAAAGAAACAGCCCCACCAACGCGTTTCATCCTCCGAGAGGACTTTATCAGGGTTTATGTATTTCTTTACAGCAATGTCACATCAAAGTCTAAGTGTAAAATGGTTCAGTTCTCCCTGCAATTCTTGGGACACTCGTACTTCTCCTATGTTGTTGTAGGGAAATACCAGGTGACCATATATAAATATCCCAGCTTAATATCCACACCCAATTGGGTTCTGTAAGCTCAGACCATACTTCATACCATGGCTCCCATTTTATTTTGATATTGGAGACGAGTCAGTTGATAGCCAGATCGGGGCCTTAACCCAATGAAGCTGTGACGGCATCTGTGAGTCCCTGAGAGTGGGACCCTGGAGAGAATGAGTGTTTGATTCTGCGTAACGGAGGCACCTCACTGGAGCAATCGCAACTTTATTGATAGAACTTAATGCATGTGGGAAGGGTCCTGCTGCTCCATGGAGTTCCATCCCTTCACAACTGGTGTTCCTTACCGGGTCTTCCTGAGCAGAGTACATTGGGTGGTGAGGAGCGGCAGCTACCAGAAAGAGCTGCTGCACTGCGGCATGTAAGGCAGTGATTAGGAGAGATACATTTTCCAGTTTCACTAAAAGCCAATAGCAAAAACAACGGGACACAAAAAGTCTGCGGCAGGACTTCAAGTGGGCCCACTGCTCAACCGCTAACTTATGAGCACACTACAGCAGGGATCACAGTTTCTCACTGTAACCCTGATTAGCCCTGTCCCTCAAAGCCTGGGATACCAGGGAGTGAAATTTCCTCAAGCCACATGTGATAAGAATTTGAAGTGCCCTGCTGTCATGCCACCGAAGACAAATGCACAGAGACCTCTATCCACCTACTGGTGGCATACGTAGCCCAAATTAAGCAATATATCCGATAAAGCAAAATTAGAAAGCATGCCTGCGAACATGGCCTCTCTATTAGACAAGGAAGGTACCTTGGTGACCTACATGACGAAATCTCCTATAATGGCCATCACACAAATTCAAGCCTTAAAATCGGACCCTGTCAGATATGATTAAGACCTGCAAACGATGGGCAAATGAGAATCCACTGATGAGGATAACTTAGTGGACATGAGCTAATAGGTAGAAAAGACGCAAGACCAGCAGACCAATGTGAGAGTGCATTAAAGAACTGTGGGACAAATGTGCAGACCTAGTAGATCTCTGCCGGTGTGATAATATCCGGATCCAACTTGTGTGGGAGTATGTAAGTCGGATGTGGTTCAAAACTGTCAACAACTATTTAATTTTATTCTAAAGGAGGACCCTGAAATGCTATCGACACTGTTAGAGCTCATAAGGTGGGAGCACTTATCGAAGCATGGGGCGGCCGTCCCACAGACATTATCGCTAAATAGGCATCCTCATCCATCAAAGACAGAATAATGTGTGGACACAATTACCTTCCAGGATTAGACCATTGAACTCAGGGTATCGCCCAAAACACTCTCAATTAACAGAGGATGCTTGCTCTGGTAACAGAGGGACTCTGGGGAAGACAGATGCTGTATAGATAGACCTTCCCTTTCAAGTTGAACTCGAGAATCCATGTGATATAGGCAGACTTTGTGTCCAGTTACTGAGGCATCACAGACAAAAACTTTGGAGGAAGAACAAAACAATGAAGGAACCAAAGACAGATGGAAGAAAGCCAAATCCTCAAGAAAAACTAGACGGAAATGAGAAAGAAGTCTAAGTATCTTGAAGGAGCACATACGATGACCTATGTCTGAGAGTGTGATACCCTAGTGAGCTTGGGGCAAGTGAACAGAGGCTTAGTACTAGATACATACAGCTGCAGCTGAAACTCTCACATAGATGTAAAAGTATGAAATTACATAAAACACTTGGAGGTTTGCTGGGGTGGGATGGAGTGGGGAATGGGGAGAAGCAGGCTGCAACACGTATCACCATTGTTGGAAGACTTTTGACTCCTACTTTCTTTCAGAGCAGGAGAAGGGAAATAAGATGGGAGAAGGGAAGTTGGAGAGAGTCAATATGTTTGAAGTTTGTATGGCTGCAGAGGGAGTTGACACTGACTCAGATGCTTTTAGATGTCGTAAATTCACTTATGACCTTTGCAATTACAACCTCATATAGAGAGAATACACCTCTACAGATTATATTGTGAGATAGTGTCATGGAATGTGCAGAGATCTCCACAGTTAAGTGGCGTAATTCTGGATGGAGGTGCGCAGGGTCCTCCTGTATATAGTATGCATTCAAGAGACACACTTTAAATCTTCAGATGTAAATCTCATGCGGCACAAGCTATACCCAGGCTTATTTTGCAGCTACAGCCATGAAAAAGAAGTGGCGTTATGATAGGGATACACAGGGATTTCTCACTACAAAAGATTAAGATTGTTAAGGTGGGAGCCATTTATTATATTTAAAGGCACTAAGATCAGAGGGACAATTGAACATACTTAATATCTACGCCTCAATCTTGGCTCAGGACACTTCCCTCACCGACATGCTGGGCAAAATACACGAGTGGCACCCGTGTGGGCTGCTCTTAAAATGCAGAAGATGACCTCAGTGTGGCCCCAAATACAAAGCTATATAGATACCCCCAGATAGATACTTCCATGGCACTATATCATTGTCCCCTCTCGGGAATTCTGGAAATCAGGACTCATAGATATATGGTTAGATAAAAATCCTGGAGGAAGAGATTTTACTTTCTTCAATGTCCACTGATTTGCCTATGAATAAACCTAATCTGGCGTACTCAAGTATGGGTGAAGAACACCCATACTATATCTCATGGGTTGATAGCAATCTTGGACCATTCAATGCTGATGTGTGAGGGAGAATTGTCTGTCATCGCCTGCCGGAGGGGGCTCTAGTGATTCGATAAAGCCCTCACCAGTGATAGATTAGATTTGCAATCTCTAAGGAAGGTGACCACAAACTATTTTCGATAGAATGATACTGGAAAGGTCCCCCCACGTGTAGTATTGGATGCTTATAAAGCAGTTGCTCGGGGAGAGTGTATTAAGGAAGAGGGCTAGGCAACAAACATATATTTAAGTTGCATAATAAGACTTTTAACGCTGAGATCCACAAACAGAAGAAGATTTTAAAACAATGGGGTCGGTGCAATCTATATGAGCTTTAACTGAAGTGGAGGTTGTATGGGTCTCCTGACCACGGAGAGATTGGAAAAAGCTCTGCTGTGCCTAAAGCAAACATTTTATGAAGAGGCCATGAAAGCATACTCTATGCTGGCTAGGAGGTTCAGACGAGCGAAGGTGTTGGGCCGGATCATTGCTTTGAGGAGAGATGGAAGTATTATTCAGAGGTCTACTTGGTGGATCCAGTGTGCCTAGAGCAGGTAGACAATTTCATTGACACAGCAGATGTGCCAAGATTGTCCGGAGCTAACAGTGTAGCCCTAGATGAACTGGTAACTTTCAAACAAGTTATGAAGGTCATAACTGATCTTCATCTCAACATATCTCCAGGCCCTGATGGCCTAAAAAATGCGATCTATAAATACTTTGTCAGAGCTGACTCTGTGCCTTGTTACCACATTTAACTCCTTCTTTCAAACAGGCATGGTAACATCCATGATAACTGAGGCTATCATTACGCTAATACAAAAAGAGGATACATCTCCAGATCTCTGTGATATGTATCGACCTTTAGGTCTCCTGAATTCTGATGCTAAGATCCTTACAAAAGCATTGGCAACCCAATTGATGCCCTATGTGCCATATCTTATCTATCCAGACCAATCAGGTTTAGTCTCAGCATCAAACAGCGGACAATATAGGATGCCTGCTCCACCTTATCGAAAAAGCATCCTGTAGAGGGATCCCCCTTACGATCTTTGCGTTAGATGCAGAAATATTATTCACCAGGGTGGATTGTGTCTTCCTCTACAATGTACTTAAAAAACTTAAGGCCTGGATGAAATATGCTGAAATGGATAACAGCCAGCTATATAACCCAGTCAGCAAAAATAATGGTTAATGGGACTGAATCTGAACCAATGTACTTACAAAGTCAACAGTGATGCCCTTTGTCATCCCTACTCTTTATTTTGACCTTGAAACCCTTAGTCACACACATTAGGCAACATCCTGGGGTCAAAGGTATGCTTTTCAGAGATGACAGCTCAAGATACACTTGTATGCTGATGATATACTGCTAACAGTGGTAAACCTGCTCTCTATGCTATGGTAAGCTTTGAGGCTTTAATTCTAACGTCAGCATTACAAAATCTAAGGTAATGGGAGTGGGTCAGCCGCTGTCAGACAAAATAGCCTAACAAAAAAAGGCTGTTTAAATGGTCTAAGGAAAAATTAAATCTAGGGATTAACATCACCCCAAAATTTGCAACCTCTATTCAGTGAGCTACCCTTGACTGTTCAGTGACATTACCACCTACATGCTTTGATGGCGCAATCTGTATATTTCATGGCTTGGTAAGGTAGCTGCTGTCAAGATGAATATTCTGCCCCATTTATTGTATATCTTTCAAACATTACTGCCAGTTAGAATCCATGATTTAGAATTGGAAACACTACAGAGTGCCTTTGATTCCTTTATTTGGGTGGGGATGAAAGCTTGAATAGAGCGGAAGGTATTACTGGCAGACAGACGATGGGGTGAGCTGAAACTCCCATATATAAGGCAGTAATATTATGCCTCACAGATCAGAGTTTTCTTTGAAGTGTCTCTCTATATGACAGAAAGGCACTGGATCCACAGGAACATGCATTCCCAGGACAGGCTCAATAGGCCATACCTTGGTTTACTAAAGCTGCTCAACCCTGCCCGCCCCCACCCCAGTATGCCATTTCTGTGAGATTCTCAGGCCAACAGTGGAGATATGGGACATGATCACTAGGAAAAAAAGGTCTGCCCACATTTCCCTCCCCATACACACCCCTGTGGAGAATCCAGACATTTTCCCCAGAGAGTGCGAAGGAGGGTGCTGATTTTTGGGTGGAGGTCAGATGTTGAAAGCTTGAAGACCCATTTGAGAACAAAGAAATGAAAACATTGAAGGAATGTGATTGAATGAGATTTTGGCAGTTACGACAATGGGCGATCCATCCTGAAAACAAAATGGCAGCCACTAGATCGCTCATTGAATTTGAGAAGCTTTCCCCTAAAATACACACCACCCAGAGGGCTTATTTCAAAAAAATGTTTGTTGCTGATGGGTACAGGTCCTGAAGTCCAATGGACTTATATGAGGAGATGGCAAAATATTTTACAGTATGATATTTCCTTGAGGAAATGGGAAAAAATTGCAGATGGACATCCCCGCCATGTGAAGAAGTGTTCAAAATAGGGTATTGCCTTAAAAGTATATGTTAGTGTGGCATCTGATACCCAAGAGGTTACAAGGATGTTCCAGAAAACAAGGGGGTTATTTTGAAGGGAGTATATACTAGAGGGGGGTAATATACACATCTGGCAGTCCTGTCCCCATTTGAAAATGTTCTGGAAATAAATGCTTAATGAAGGGGGTGCATGGCTACCTGATACAAACTAACCGGCTTTAATTCTGTTATATTTATACCCTTTGAAATACATAGGACCTCCACGATAAGAGCCTCAAATATGAACAAACATGGAGCCCTCTAGTAGATTATTTTTCCTCACACACACCAATGTAAAGGTGCCCAAAATCTTTGAGATCTCTGAAGCTGATGGCATAAAGAGGTTTTTAGGAGCTGGAGGTATTGATTGAGCATGCGTAAGCCGGGTGCACTCTATGACATTGAAGCAGCTGGGCTGACTGTTGTTTTGTCAACCTTTCAAAGAAGTTAGGGAGACGGAGGCTTTAAGGTTTATGCTTTGATTCAATGAAAGAGCCTGACTTGGGCCTATTATACTTTGTAAATAAATGAATAAAATAAAATACCTCTGGAAAAAAGAATTGTGTGGCAATGTTTATGTATGACTGTATTGTGGTTTTGATGTCGACCTGCACAAATATCAACTATCACTAAATTGTCAGGGTAAATAAATATAGAAAAGTATAGATTACTATTGTTAACTCCACATCTACTTACCTTGATAATAAAGCCACCTCATCCCACAAAATGCCTTCTTGTCACCCAGAGCTGTCCTGCATGTCATAGCAAGACTTGTGTTGTCCTCCTAGAAATGTGGCTATATTACGGCCATTCTTTCAGATTTCCATTGGTTTTCCATTGGGGCCAGAATAAAGTTCAAGTTGGGATGTCTGGCCTGGAAAGCCATTTACATCTAATCTTAATCGCATCTTGCTTCCATGTTTAGTCAGGGGGTGTCAGATAATGCAGAAGCAAAAACAATCTGTTGATCAAACTTGCTTTAAAAACCACATATCTCCACAACAGTCCTTCTTAGGTGCTGTGTCACTCATATGGGACTCACTACAAGCTTACCCGACAGTAAACCTACCTTTAATGCCTGGGGACTGATCTCCATAGACTAACTACCTTTTGAATGTTACTACCAGTTTCAGACTTTGTCCTATAGATTGCTTTCAATGATATGTACCATTTATCATTTTAATCTACCCTCTGATTGTATTATTGTTAAATGTATAGCTGTTTGCTCTGTGTAAAGCACTCTAATACTGCTTGGTGTTTTGTTATATTTCTGAAAAAAGCAAAGGGACATTATAGTTAGGCTCAGATTTCACTCTTACAAAACCAGTGAAATTCGGCAGTTATAGTTACCTGAGCTAACTATAACTCACACCCCGCAATGCACTGCTTATGACCTCACATATTAAACCAGTCATGACATATCACTGATGACATCACTGATGACATCATCCTGTGAGTGTGAGTGTTTTCTAAATGAGTGTTAAACACATATACCAACGTACTACAAAAGTTAAAGTAGTACACGTTCTGTACTACTAATGAGTGATGCTATTTCTAACATATATTATGTGAGTGACTGTGTATATCTGTGTGTGAGTGGGTGTATGGATGTGTGAGTGGCTGTATTGGTGAATACATAGGTGCGTGATTAGCTGTGTGACTGAGTGAGTGGCTGTGTGAGTATTGAGTGAGTGGGTGTGTCAGTGGCTGTATGGGTGGGTGGTTGGCTTTGTAAGTTGCTGTATGGGTGGGTAAGTGGGTGTGTAAGTGACTATATTGGTGAGGGATTTGGTGTTTGAATGGCTGAGTGAGTGACTGGTTGTGTAAGTGACTGTTGTATGCGTGAGTTGTTTAAGTGAGCTGTGTGTGAGTAGGTGTGTTGTAGAGTAAGTGTCTGTATGAATGGATGTATGGGTGAGTGAGAGGATGTGTGAGTGCTTGTATCGATGTGTGAATGGGTATGTAAGTGGTTGTGTGGGTATGTGAGTGTGAGAGCTTCTATGGGTGAGTGAGTGGGTGTGTGAGTGACTGTAGGTGAATAAGTGGATGTGTGAGTAGCTGTATGGCTGAGTATGAGTGGCTGTACATTTGCGTGAATGGTTGTATCAGTAGCTGTATGGATGAGGGTGAATTGTTGCATCAGTGGATGTATGAGTGATTGGGTGTGTGAGTGCTTTATGGAGGAGCAAGTGGGTGTGTGAGTGCTGGTCTGGGTCTATGAATGAGTATGTCAGTGGTTGTGTGGGTGTCTGAGTGGGTATACAAGGGGTTGTGAGGGGGTGTGAGTGAGTGTGTGAGTGGTTCTGTGGATCATGTCATCAGTAATGTCATTGGAGAGGCAATTTTTGAGATGTCATCAGTGATGTCATCAGTGATGTCACTGACCATGTCATGAGTGATGTAATATGTGGGGTCATAAGCAGTGCAAAGTGGGGGCGTAAGTTATAGTTAGCTCAGGTAAGTGTCGAATTCCACTGGTTTTGTACAAGTGAATTCTGAGCCTAACTATAACATCCCTGTAACCTGTTTTTTTCAGTGAATTACTAAGGGTATGTAGGTCGAGCCTGAGCAGTGCATGCGCCGCAAGACATGCTGTATTGGAGTATGGACTTGAAGCCCCGCCCACTCTCCGCCCATATTTGTTATTGGCTTGTGTCATTCTCCTTTGTAAATGCTGGCTTCTGATTCCTTAATATCCTTGTTAGTCCCTCCTTAGTACCTCCTTGTCTTCATTTGTAACCTCCCATGAGGACTGGCCCTTTTACATGTTGTTACATGGTACGTCTTATTTAGTCTGTAAGCACTATTTTGTTTAATGAGTTTCTCCTACTGCAGGCACCACATGCTTTCCTTCAGCATTCAGCGCATTCAGCACACGATGCACACTTTCACAGGGTGCTTTTACAAGAAAAGCATTTGTTCGTCAACTTGACAAACAAATTTATGTCAGGTAAAAGCACTCCATACTGCGCTTTCACTTTAATAGCGACTGCGGACCTTTCTTCAGACATGACTCGTCTGAAGAAAGGGGCGTGGCCTCTATTAACGTGAAAGTACAGCATGGGGCGCTTGTAAACAACAAGCATTTGCAATGCAATAGGTCTAGTATTTTTTAAACTTTGACCTATTGGTATTGTAAGTGACAATGCCTTTTATTATTGCAGATTTTTTAAACACATAAATAAAAGGCCTTGTCATTTACAATGCCAATACCTCAAAATCTCACAATTGTGAGACCTATTGCATTGCAACTGCTTGTTTAATTCTATTTCCTAACTATAACGTCTCTGTAACCTTTGGTTTTTTAAAATTCATTTCTATGTTTTTTTTAAAACTTGTAGTCGCAGTTGCAGCCTGGTGGAGAAAGTGGGTGGTACTTTTGACCAGCTCGCAGGAATCCCACTGTAAGGGACTTACTGGAAGTAACAGGAGGGCTTCTTGGCTCCGAAGGCCCTTCAGCAGCCAAGGGGACTTCACCCCCCAACGAGTAGTGCTCCAGGAGACACGTTGGCAGAGTGGTGGAGAAAGGGGGTGTGAACTCCAAAGTCCTCACAGAAATTGTGCTCTGTGCCGAACTTACTGAAGGTAACAGGAGGTTTTTTTGGCCCCCAAGGACCCTCTGTAGCCAAGGGGACTTTATCTCCCAATCAGCCGTGCACCAGGAGGCATGTTTTCAGAGTTGTGGAGAAAGGGGACGTGGCTCCGAGGTCTTCTCAGCAATCAGGCTGTGTGGGACGTACTGGAGGTAACAGGGGGGGCTTCTTGGCCCCCAAAAGAACCCTCTAGAGCCAAGGGGACTTCATCCCCCAACCAGCAGTGCACCAGGAGGTGCGTTTGCATAGTGGTGGAGAAAGGGGGTGTGGCCTCCAAAGTCCTCTCAGAAATCAGGCTGTGTGGAACTTACTGAAGGTAACAGGAGGGCTTGTTGGCCCCCAAGGACCCTCTTGACCCAAGATGACTTCATCCACCAACCAGCAGTGCACCAGGAGGCGCGTTCGCAGTGTGGTGAAGAAAGGGGGTGTGGCCTCGAGCAACTTACCAGTCTGTTAAACAAAATATATATTTATTTGGGGAGCGGGGGCCGTGTCGTCCTCTTCCCTGGGCCAATTTTGGCTGTGGGGACCCCATCCCCTGGGGCCAGGCCAATTTTGAATAAGAGCGGGGGCTGTGTGGCTGGGGTAAATTCGGTCCCTGGGACCATTTCCCCCGGGGCCCGGCCTTTAAAAAAAATATTTATTTTTAAACTAAAAGGGAGGGGGCCGTGCAGCACCCCTCCAGGGACGATGGCCCGGGAACCAAATACCCCGGGGCCCGCATCACTTGTGGTCCATGCCGACCCCCGTCTCCAGCAGGAGCCGGCATTGCTTTGACAGAGAGGGAGCTGCTAACATGCAGCTCCCACTGTGTCAAAGCAATTGTACTCTGCTTTTAGCAAGCGAGAGCACAGTTTGGTATGGCTTGATGGTACCGGTAAAGCTCCCACCAAGCCATAGCAAATAGCCGTGACCCAGGGGCGGGCACCCCGGGATATGGCAGGAGTCGGCTGTGGGGGGTGGCGGTCCCCAGGGCCATCTATGGCTTCTTTTTTGCCCTGAGGAGGTGGCGGTCCCTGGGGCTGTGGTGGGGGGGGCTGTGTGGGTCTCCTGACATTAACCTCACATTTTGCCTAGGGGACGTGGCTGTCTCCAAGGCACAGGGTTGCTGAACAGTCAACCCATTTTCATTAATATTGAGGCCCGGGGAGGGGGTGGTCCATTGGGCATAATAAGCCCCAGGAGGAGGGACTCATGTGCCTCCCCTTTCTTTACTGCCATAATGCCCCTGGGACCTGACCCACCCAGGGACCAATTGATAGCTAGTGCGGGACCCTGCGCTGTGTTTTGTTTTGGACTTTGACAGGACTTGATCCAGCGTGACTCCCACCAAAATTGTTTAAAAAAAAATACTTTTTGGGCCCTGCGAGGTCCCTGTGGGTCCCCTCCTCAAGAGGCCTAGGTGGTACGGGTGTTTCTACCCTGCCCCCTTTTATTTTTTTATAATTTTTTTCTGTCACTCGGTTCAACCGAATCACAAGATGACCACCAACACTTCCTGGTTTGAAATGTTGGCAGCCAATCAGATCTCAGCACGAGATCCGGGAGGGGTCGTGAACCCTTTATGTCCCCAATTGTATATCTGAAAAACCTTTAAATAACTCCAAAACTACTAAATAGATTTACACCAATCCACAAAAAAGTCGCTTTCTGGACCAGTAGCTACTTTCCTGCCAAATTTGGTGTAATTTCGTTCAGCAGTTCCGGCTGTAGACTTGTCTCAAATTTCCTTTTGAAATTAAAATGAGGAAAACGTACAATAGGACCTCCCCTTTTTCTCTGCCCCCACTTGACGGATCACCCTGCAACTTTCAAGACAGCAGCTGAATTGAGCATCAAACTAGTTTTGAGAATTCTGCACGGATTCATCAAACGACACCAAAGTTATTGGCAAAAGACAATCTTCCTTTGGAAACTAGGTCCGAAATATAACTACCTAATGGCGACTGCCAGTAGGTAATACATATATATATTTATATATGTCATTATCATCGTCGTGTAATTCGGATAACAGATCCATAGAACAACAATAAAACTTATAAGCAGTTTAACTAATTGGGAGCTGGAATGCTGTATACAATAAATAAATGCTAAAAACAAATGTACTTCCTACATTAAAACATCTAAAAGTGCATTAGTGCAATTCAACACACATAAAACATAAACATGAGATTAGAATAAATATCAGATGTATATCTAAAGTTGATAAAATAAAAAGTACCAGTCCAATACACAAGTTCCTCCTATCAAACTAAAGGTGACCTTTGCAGGTGCCACTCGGTAGGTATAGTTAGGCTCATGTTCGGTTTGCTTATAACTTTGGTGCTTTTTGACAAATTTTCACAAAACTTTCCAAAGTCTCATCCACCTCAGCTTCTTGCTGGAAAGCTTAGGGGTGATCCGTCAAGTGGAGGCTGAGAAAAAGTTTGGAGTCTCAAATAGTGTTTTCCCCATTCATTATTCCATAGGAAAATTAGACACAGCTATACTCAAAACGGCTGAACAGAATTACTCCAAATTTGGAAGACAGACAGATTTTGGTCTAGAAAGCGTGATTTTTGTGATTTGGTGTTAAGCCGTTCAGTAGTTTTTGAGAAATAAAAACTAAAACATTGTGATATTTCACGCTGTAAAGGATCCTCAGAGCCAACAGATTTTGAGGTAAGATCTGATTGGCTGCCACCACATTAACAAAGATGTGGTGGCAGTCATTTTAGGACACTGGGACTGAGTCCTATGTCCTGGAAATAAGTGTAAAAAAAAGAGATAAGGGGTCATGGTAGGGATATCCTATTTATTTTTACTGTGAATTCGATGTGGATCAGCGTAACCGGAGAAAAATATAAAGAGAGTTTAAAGAGAAAAAGCACGAGCTTGGTGGGAGTGGTACAATATATTTTATAGTGGGGGGACATGTTATCCTCTCCCTGAACCTCCTTGAGGCCCTCGGGATCCCATCTCCACAGGCTGATGTGTAATTAAAGGGGAGAGTGACACACTGCCCGATTCCCTGCGGCTCCTTGAGGCCCCAGGGACCCCATCCTCTGAGGCGAATGAGTGCAATTAAAGGGGAGAGGGGTATTCTACCTCCCCTCTCCCCGAGCCATTGTATGGACCTGGACCTCATCCCCTGGCCAAACTCTTGGATGGTATCCTGGGAACCCCAACCACTTGGACACTGGGAAGGGACGTCTAATGTGCTCCCATCTGTCGGGAGTAGAAAGCTGCCACCGCTGGGTGGGAGCACAAAAGTTTCTCCATATAGGGGTGGGCGGAATTTGCGAAATCCACTTTCGCAAATTATCGCGAAAATGTTAAAAATTATCGCAAACACGCGGAAATATCGCGAAGATGCGGAAGTTTTTTTCCCACATGTTCGCGAGATTTTCTGCATGGTTGCGGCTCGCCAACTTACCCATGTGGTTGCTCGCGGGCGCGGCCATCTTGTTTTCAGTTGTCTCGCGGTGCATGGTCGCGAGAAGAAAGACGTGAAAGCGCGACGCATGACGTCACTGCGGGCGCGAACAGTCGCGAGACAGCGCAAATGGCTAAAAACAATACAACATCTCATGGAGAACGCGACCGGATCAAGAAAACTTGTCGGTGAACGCAGGGATTCAGGTAAGGCGAACGCGCACGCGCGAGAATGTATTATTTTACAGCGCGAGCAAGAAACAAATTATCGCCAAGCTGTGGAATGCGAAAATTTTGACATTTTCGCGCTTTCCACGGAATGCGAAAATGTCAAATTATCGCAATTTCCGCGAATGGAATGAAATTTTAGCCCAGGCCTATCTCCATATCTGCACTCTCGCATGCAGGAAAACCCAAATGCTCTCGCCCAGCGAGAGCAAAAGAAAAGCAGCTCCCACCGGGTATTCGCCGCACCCGCAGTGTGTGCTTGCAGGGAAGTCGAAGGGGGCTCCCCCTACAGCTCACAACCTTAAAAATGATGTGGAGTGCCAGGGTGGGCACTGGGAGCACCTGAGTTTAAAAAAAAAGGGTTGCTGGCTCCTGCGCGGCCTAAGGGGCAGGAGACGCTCGTTTATTATTCACTGCGCTAAGCAAGGAGCATAACATAATGCCATGTGAAGGCTTCTTATTTACATTATTTAGATCCTAGTGGTACCCCTGGCATAAATCCAAAACTTAGTTTGAAGTCGGGTAATTGTAACAATCGAATATCTAAGTGAATAACATAGTGCATAAGTTTTGGATTTATGCCAACTTGGGCTTAATGTTGAGACCTGTATTTCATGGTAATTTAAATACTTTCGCCATCATTAATAAAGGATGCCAAGCAGAGTTTACAGTGTATTATAAATACGTACACAAGTGAGATTTCTTGTTCAGGACTATCTAAGGGGAGACTGAGTTGAGCCTCTATTCCTCAAAATTACATTGTAATTTTATCACATTTAACGAGTGTTTATTGGGGGTTTATTTGACGTTGCCAAAAGCATTTTTTCAAGTATTTCAATCAGACTAAATGGAATTGGGTGTTGTAAGAGTATTGATTTATGGGCTATGCACCTGCCTCGTTTGAGGTCATACGCATAACATAATTTTATTAAGAAATTAATATATATATTTGTGTATAAAAATCCATTCAGTGTTTTTTGATAAATATAGGGATCCAGAGGATCCGTGGAACCAACTGATTAAAAGATAACATCTAATGGGCTACCACAACATCCACAAAGATGTTGCGGCAGCCATTTTAAGACTCAGGGACTCCGTTATTTTAACGGGTATGTGGTGTGTATACCCCCCTTCCCCCAAGCCTTATGAAGGCCCTGGCACCCCATCCACTATGAATGTTGGGTGTTCTGCGTAGAACTGGGGCACCCAAAAAAGAAAATACAGAAATAAAGGAATAATACATGAGCGTCAGAAGCCACTAACGTAGTATTCACTGCTCCAGGTAAGGAGCGCCCAATAAAACATTGTGAGGCTTTTTAAATATATTTTTTTATCTCAGTACCTCATTGATGACAGTTTTTCCCTATTATACTGAAGAGATTTTGAGCTATGAATTCCTTTAGTGCTGTGGACGAGATGGCAGCCTGTGATTGTTTCTTGCACTGCATAATGTTCTAAATGTTTGGACACCCTGTTGACTAGTAACTACTGGTAAAACGTGAGAAGGTGCCCCAACTAGGAGGACATGAAATGAGCACACTGACTATTGCTTAGAACAGGCAAACAACTAAGGAGCGCAAAAAAGTTTGTAATTTCATCAAGAGAACACTGTACATTTAACTCCACTTGGCCAGTGGCTAATCCTGCAATAAACCAAAATAAAATATCCTTACAGTTCCAGGACCTGCCTCTGCTGAATCATTCCTCTTCTTCAGAAACAACAGTGTCCATACACATCTCAAGTTTTTCCAGCCCCTTTTGCTCAGTCTCTGTTCTTCTCACTAATCAAGCTAAGTCACAGTAGTTGCTTCGACTGTTCTGTCAAATGCACCTCAAACATCTGCCCTTTGTTCAACAACCAACACTTCTTGCAGCTCCTCTGTTGAGACCTGTAACACTCATTACATAGTACCCAACACGAATAAGTCACTGCAAATCTTTCACTCCTCTGCCCGCCATTCTTACAGGGCTCTTCCTGCCTGGCAGCTCATGTTGATTTCACTTGCCTGCGGATTTGAGAGTTGGTAGACTTAAACTACACATTCCTGGCCTTCATATGGTGATGCAGTGTGCGCGATGTAATTTGTTTTGTTTTATGTACTTACCTCCGTTCGGCCGTATTCTGTGGTTTACCACCCCCACCCTGCCCCTCCCCCGACCAGCCCCACCACCCCACAGCACACCCACCAGGAGCCGCTACTGCTTTAAAGTTGACTTGGAAGTAGGGCAGTTGGAGGAGGGTATCTTCTTTATTTATGTGCTAGGTAGGCACTTGGGTACAGCGTCAGGTACAAAGCTCTTGTCAGTAATTTAAACTCTTACCAACTGTAACTGTCTACATACTTCCACTCAGCACACACACACACCAACATTCTATTACATCAGCCTTCACGCTCATAAAAATTTGTTTCAGTCATTAATGGTATGTATTTCCAGTGACTATCAATAGAAACCTCCCACCTTTCACCTTGAAGGACCCATGCCTCAACACCTTCTTTTTTCAACACTAACCCACAAGCTTCACCCTTAACCTAAGCAGGTAAAATTCCATACTTCCCCAGGAATATGGCTTCAACCGCTAAAAGTTATGTTTCAGGCCATCTTTTTTTTTTTTTTTTTTTTTTAAAAACCTTTATTTCAAAAATCAGGACACAGCTATTCAGCCGACAGCCCGAAGGTTCGGCAGCATTGAGAGTTAGATACAGTGATGTGTCCCCAGTACAGTACAAAGAGTAGCGCAAAGGTCCAATTTTAGGTAAACACAAAAAACCCCACAACAAACCCCAGCAAGGCAAAAACATTGAAAGCCCATGGTGAAAGCCCCCAGGGGAGGCCGGACCCCACTCATCTACTAATTACAAGACAGTGTACGGGGGAAGAAGGGGGAAAGCAGAGGCCCAAAACAGTTCCGAAAACCAAACTGTGCTAGAAGGAAGGTCAGGGGGAAAGCTGTTCCTCGGGAGGTTCCAGATCCGGGGCAAGACATATTCCCCCCCTGTATTGGTTCCACCGCCCCCAGATGGCATGCCACTTCCGGGGGCGACCTCTGGAGCAATAGACCGTCTTCTCCCTAAACATGCTCCAGTCCATGTTCTCTTTCCACGCGGTCAGTGTAGGGGGTCCCGAGGAGCCCCACAATCGCGCGATATCCCTTTTAGCGACCATATTACCCAGAGTCACCCATTGGGTCTGCGCCTCATCGAGGTCAGTGGGCCCCCAGACGTTCAGGAGGCAACACCGCGCCTCCGGCTGCACAGCAATGCCCGTCACCTCCCCCATAACTGCATGGACTCTCCTCCAGAACTCCACAATGACACCACATTCCCAAATGATGTGCAGGAAAGTGCCCACCATACCACATCCCCTCCTGCACAGGCCGTCCTCCGAGAATCCCATGTGGACCAGCCTTGGCCCCGTCATATACACCCGGTGCAGTATTTTAAGCTGCACCAGCCTCAGACGCGATGGGATCGCAACCTCCTTAGGAGAAGAAACCGCTGACTGCCAGTCCTCATTATCCAACTCAAGGCCATCCCTAGTCCACTGTTCTCTCAGCCCCAAAAGCATGTCTGCCCGGACGTTAATCAATTTCTTATATATGAGCGAGATCGTGCTCTCGGGCATATGACCATCGAGGACCCGGTCCTCAAGGGGAGAGGACTCCGGCACCTTCTCACCCTCCACGAGGACTGATCGGAGGGCGTGGCGCAACTGGATATACCTGAAATACTCGGAGGGCCCCAGCTCATACTCAGTCTGCAACTCCTCGAAGGATTTCACCCTCCCCTTATGCAGCACATCTCCCACCTTGGATATACCTATCAGGTCCCACTTATCGAAACCCTTCGTATGCCAGAGCCTTCCCAATCTCTCCGATTCAAACAATGGGGTAGCGAGGGTGAGCCTATCCTTCCAGCCGAGCGAGTCAGTCGCAATCTTCCACACACGCACCGCCACACCTGTGGGCCCCGTGAGGGACGAGTCTAGGGACCGCGAATACAACGCCCTGTAGTAGTTGCCACCACGCAGCAACCACCTGTCCATGGCATACCCAGGGCTGAGGGCGGGGCCATAAAACCCATGGTTGATCGCGCTCAGCTGCGTGGCCCAATAGTACCGTCGGATGTCTGGGAGCGCAATGCCCCCATCGTACCACGGGAGCGTCAACTTTGCAATAGCTATTCGCGGCCGCCCATCCCATAGCAACGTCCGTTGGAGGCCTTCGACCTCCCGAAAGTATTTGGCCGGTACCCAGTCCAAAGTGTTCTGGAGGGCGTAGAGGAAGCGGGGAAGAGACATCATTTTGAACAGGGCCGCACGCCCAACAAGGGAGAGCGGCAACTTCCGCCAACCTTCAACATCTCGCCTCAAACGTGCCAGGGGGGGGAGCAGATTCTTCTCGTAGCGCACAGCAGGGTCCATGGATATAAAGATCCCCAAATACACGAAGCCCTGCTGGGCGACCTGTATCGAACATGTTCTAGGGATCGGTGGGACCTCGCCACTAAGAACGTACAGGTACGATTTGCCCCAATTAATAACGAGCCCCGAGTTCCTACCGAATGATGCGAGTACGTCACAGACCACTATAAGTGACTTCGTAGGTGAGGCAAGGTACAACAGGATATCATCGGCATAAAGCGAGATACGGTCCTCGTGATCAGGCGACCACCGAAGGCCCCGTATATCCGGGTGCCAACGCATCCACGCAGCCAACGGCTCAAGGGCGAGGGCGAACAACAGAGGCGACAGGGGGCAACCCTGGCGAGTACCCCTACCAAGCCGAAACGGAGTAGATGCCCGACCATTCACCACAACATTCGCTAGCGGCCCCTCGTACAGCAACCTAACCCAACTCACGAAACCGCGACCAAAACCAAACTTGGCCAGCACGGCCCATAAGTATGCCCACTCCACCGTGTCAAAGGCCATCGTGGCATCAAGAGACGCCACAATAGCCGGTTCACGCAGCGTGCCCTCCCTGGCGATGACGCCATGAAGACGCCTAAGATTTAATGCTGTGTTTCGGTGCGGGATGAATCCGGATTGATCCGGGTGAACCAAGTCGCCAAGAACCCTAATCAGACGGGTCGCCAGGAGTTTAGCCAGAATTTTCGGCTCAGCGTTGAGGAGTGAAATGGGCCGATAGGAGGCGCACCTATCTCGGGGTTTACCCTCTTTATGTATGACCACGATCGACGCCAGCCGCTGGTCCAACGGAAGGATCCCCCCCCCCCCGCGCCTCCAAAAACATGGCGCGCAGGTGAGGGGCGACCCTATCCGGGAACAGCTTGTACAGATCAATCGGCAATCCGTTCGGTCCAGAGGCCTTACCCGAGTTCAACGCGCGAATAGCCCCCGCCACCTCGTCAACCGTTATGTCACCATCCAAATCGTCCCTATCTATGTCAGATAGGCAGGGCAACTCGATATCACGGAGGAGATCCGACGAGTCCTCGGGCGGCCTGTCCGACACAGAGGAATAAACCCTACGAAAATACTCCGCGAAACACTTCACAATCCCCTCAGGTTCCGCAATCACCTCTCCCCTCTATCCCGTCAACTCTGGCACCACTCTATTGACCCGATCTTTCCTGTCCAACCACGCCAGGAGTTTCCCTGCCTTATCTCCGACATCATACAGGCGGCCCTGTTGTTCCCTTCTGAGGGTCTTAGCGGCGTTCGTCACCAGGTCCCTATACTCCGTCTGCTTCAAACAAAGCTCATGCAGTGAGGACTCCATAACCCCTTCCTCCAAAGCCCCCTCAAGGGCCGCAATCTCCTCCTCTACCTGCCGTACCTCGCCATCCCTCCGATTCTTGGCAGCCACCACCAGGGAGAGGGCTTTCCCCCGAAGCACGGTCTTAAAAGCTTCCCACAGCGACACCGCCGAGTCCACAGTTCCCAGATTGTCCTCGAAGTAATTATCTACCTTCTTTACCAGGGCGCTGCGCATCTTGGGGTCTCGAAAATACCAAGGGTTGATGGGGGCCACCCTCCCTCCTCCCTCCCGACCTAGATCCAGCCGGATCCACACTGGCGAATGGTCAGAGATACCGCGTGCCATGTGCCTCGCCTCGGATACCAACGAGGCATGTGCAGCCAGAGTGAGCAGGTAGTCAATCCTGGAGAGGCTACCATGCGCCCCGGAGTGGAACGTGTATTGACTCTGTGTGGGGTGCCGGAGTCTCCAGCAGTCTATCAGACCAAGCGTGTCTAGGAAATCTGGAAGCCATTTCTGAGCCCCCCCTGTGTCCCTGGGCGGGTATCTATCCAACAGTCCGGAGCCCACTGCGTTGAAATCCCCTCCCACTACCAGCATACCCCCCGGGAGAGTCAGCAAAGCCCTGCCCAGATCAGCAAATGTGGAGGCCTGCAGGGCCGGCGGGACATAAACCGAAACCAAAACCAGAGTCCTTCCTTCCCATCGCCCCGCCACCGCCACAAACCTCCCCCTATCGTCAACAATGGTGGAGTCCACCTCAAAAGGCAACGATGCTCTAACTAGGATGCCCACACCCCTGGACCCAGAAGAGAATCCCGAGTGTGCAATGAATTTATACCCCTTCCTATTCAGGGCATAGCACGTATTACCTATGAGATGCGTCTCCTGCAGCAGGGCAACATCTGGCATTGAGCGTTTCAAACATTGCAAAACAATCCCCCTCTTGATGCGATCCCCCAAACCATTAACATTCCAGCTTATAACACTTAAGCCTCTACCCCCCATCCTCAAACGGAAAGAGGCCCACCCCACACCCGAGGAGCCACCATGGAGCAGCCCTGAGGATAATCATCATGCCTTGCAGAAATAAACCCCCCAACAACAAAGCCCAAATCCCCGAAACTCCCCCCACCCTGCACCCCTGCTGCAGCTTACAAAGCCCCCCCAACTTGCAGTGTGCCTGTCGCCCTAAAAAACCCAAAAGTCTACAAAAAGTACCCTAAGGGAGGAAAAGAGCACCCCTCGTCCTCCCGCAACCCTCCACAGTTACTGCATTCTGTTCAGTTTCTCAAGTATAGTCAAATCAAGTCAGGCCGTCTCTGAGATATCAGCCCTGTCCATCCCGGCCACTATCTCCATGCTTGGCTGTGTCGTCCCCCGTCCGTCGCCGGGGCAAAGCGTCCAGCCATTCGTCGGCCATAACAGGAGAGTCAAAAAAGAATGTTCGATCTTCGTGCACCACCCGTAGTCTGGCAGGGAAAAGCATGGCATACTTCAGATCCAGTTCCCGAAGCCTCCGCTTCACCCCCAGGAAGCTCTGTCGCTGTCTCTGCACCTGCTGGGTGAAGTCCGGATAAAAATTCACCGACGCATTCTGGAAGGGAACTGGGCCCGTCACCCTCGATGCTTGCAGGATAGCGTCCCGATCTCGAAAATGAAAGAGCCGGGCGACAATCGGCCGCGGCGGGGCACCCGCCTTGGGCCGCCCGCCCGGCACCCTATGGGCCCTTTCCACCGCAAAAAACTTTCCAAGGCCCCTAGGCTTCAGATGATTAAGGACCAAATCCTCAACAAGCAGGTCCGCCGAAGCCTCATCCGAGGACTCCGGGACCCCGATGACGCGCACGTTGTTGCGCCTGGCCCGGCTCTCGAAGTCCTCCAGCCGGCGGGCGACGAGGTCACTCTCGGCCCTCAGCTTACGGACCTCGGTCTGCCGTTCCGCAACATCATCAGTGAGGCCCGTGGTCCTGAGGTCCAGGTTCTTAACGCGTTCGTTCATCTTGCCCAGGTCCGAGCGGATCAGATTGACATCCACCAGGATGGCGTCCACCTTATGCGCCAGGGCCTCGAACTGTCTCCCCATCGAGGTCTGCATCCCGTCGAGCGCGCCCATGACATCCTGTAGGGAGAGCTCCGGTGTCACCGGCAAGTCCTCCTTCTGGGCATCCGGCGCCTGGCTCGATCCACTCGGTGATACTTTCTGGAGAGCGTAGCGGTCCATGCTGTTGACTTGGGTATACGTTCCCCGCCTGGTAGACTTAGTCTTCAGCCGATCCCCTTCTGCTTTGCCCGACATAATGGACTCCAGGCAGTCCAGTGCAGTTAAGACTGGTCCCTCTCAGAGAGAGGAATAAGGAGTGAGCAGTTCTGCCTTATGCTGCCAGAGTAGCCCGCCGAGCGTACTTGGGGTAATAAAGCCACCCAGAGCTCTCCAGTGTCCGGGCAGACAAAGGGAACGAAATCGAAAGTGACAGCGCGGGGACCTCCGTCCGACAGTTCACACCTCGCCTGGCCGTTGTTGATCAACTAGGAGCCGGGCATCCTGCCAACTCTAGCCCCTGTCATCCCTGGGAGATAGGCCGCAATCATCCGCCAGGCGTAAGTCCGGTTCCCGATGGGCGATCCGACCGCGGGTAGCATCAATCGCCTCCCTGACAACTCAGCAACACGATGCCATGCATACCATCAGGATTAGAGACAGGATAGTCGACGGAGGGCACGAGGGTCTCGGGAGCTCAAAGCTCACGCGGCCATCTTGGTTAAGCGCTAGGCTCCTCCTTCCGTTTCAGGCCATCTTAAAGATTTGGCAGAATAACATCAGGTGCTAATAGTACTTACCATTTCACCTCAAAGAGTAGAATTATTCTGTGCTAAAGAAACTGCAAGGCTGCAGAAATATAAATGTTAAGAAACCCCATATCTATTATAAAAGAAAATCAATTGAACTTGACGGACATTGTGTCATCTTTTAAGTAGACCATGCTCTTATAATCACAATATAAACATATTTATATTCTACTATGTGAGTTGAGTCTCCGAGCATTCTAAATAATAGATGTTTCTTTTAACCAAGTCAGTGGTGTTCATTTTAAATATATAGAAATGCAACACGCTGCCATTTGATTTGGATCTAAACTTGTAGCTTGAAGTTACACACAGGATTCAGCACTAGCCAGTTTTATAGCACTTTTTAACTACCTGATCTATCTAATCGTTTGACTATAAAGCGAATACATTTTTGCAAAGTGTGGAAAATTAACGATATATAGAAAAAGATCCTATAATTGGACTCCGAGCTCATGAAACATTGCTAATATAGATGGAGACTGACATGTAGATCTGTTGCCCAATATTTTGCCAATATTTGAAGAGTAATTAATAATGATGATGAAAGTATATATTGAGTGTGAAGAATTATCGATGAGAAACCAACAACTAAAACCATGCTAAAAAATCCCTACTAAAATAACCAAGTCTAAATGACGTTAAGATGATAGCTGTCGTCAGTAGGGTGAAAGACTGATGGTAACTCATTCCAGTATTTGGCAGTTAAGTAGGAAAAGAAACAGCTGCCAGATCTCACTTTTCTGTACACATGAACCATTGGAGAGCAGAGTTTTGAGATTCAAAGAACAGGTCCAGGGACATCATAAATGAAATAAGAGAAAATTTCAAGAGACATTTATCACCAACCCTTCATCATGCCAGTATCACCCTTGAGCAAGGTAGATCCAAATCCTGTTTTAAGGGATGTTAGCATATATTATTCTGTTTTTTATAGTCTCTTATGTCTGTTGTCAAATCGTGTGCTCTAATCAAAGATATTTCCAGGAAATGAACAATGCAAAATAGAAGTTGTCTTTAGCCTTGCTATTTGTCTTCCCCCGAATTTGAGAAGAAATCATCATAATTTGTCATCTCAACATCTCTCTTGGCAGAAGCTTTTTTGTTCAGATTTGAAATCCAATTTACGGAGCTTAAGTGTCTACAAATTTCTCAGTGCTTTTCAGGAATTATAATCCACTGCTGTGCCAGTGTCTAAACTCCCCTTAAACAATAGGCAACATTCTTTTCGTGCCATTCAGAAGTAGCCTCAGTCAGCATGAACTTGTTGTTAAACATAATTTTATTTTAATCTCATTGTGCTTCTTTAACTTTCCTGAAGAATAAATGCTTTTTTTAATCCAGCGTTGGATCCAAATGCTTAAATTCAAAACAATTATTAGAATGAGCAAACATATACAAGTAACCAACACAGGCTCATGGTGAGCTTGAAAGTTGTAGCATAATTCCCCCTTAATCATTTAATCAACCAAGGATACCAGAAAACAAAAACGGTATCCTTTATCCCCCAATACATGTGGGAATGAGGGAAGAGAGAGAGGAGGGACTTCCAACTGTAAAATCATTAACACTGAAACTAACATACCAATCATAGCAGTTCATCCTATTGTCCTCTGGGTCATTATCTAAAGGCACTTGTTCCATGTAAGCATAGTGACCATCACACCATTTTTCCCAAAAGCAGACCCGCAGTTGTCACCTTGACCCAGCATCTTTTCTGTCATGTCTAGCTCCAAATAGACTCAGCAGCTTATTGGGTGAATATGAGGCGATGTCTCTCAAAGGAAACTGCAGTCTATGACAGGTACCACAGGGACCCTAGTTTGTGGAACTGATTTATTTTTCTTAATGGTGTGTAGACTTTGTCTTCTTTGGATAAACGACCTATAAACTGGGAATATCAAAATACAGTACTCTTGTATGGTTGCAAAACGTTTATTGCTCACCTTCTTCAAAACCTGCACTTTTGCTGGCTGTTCATTGCCCAGTTCTTCTCCCACGGCGCCTTTATTGACTGTGCTACTGTTGTTGCCTCTGGTGGGTACCAGTATGCCTTTCTCACCTGGATACGAGAGTTGACATCCTCTGGGAGAAGCTGTATTCCCAAAAGCCCTGAATCACAGATTTAAGAATTCTCCTGGGACAGCCCTAGAGGCACACAGGGGAGATGGATATTGTCAGATGCAAGATATCTTCCATGTATCTGTGGTAGGATTACATTTGTACTCATGCCATTAATAAATTCAGTGTGTGACTCGCCGTCCTCGGCTATCTTTTTCAATCCAAATTCCAGTAAGGCAACCTTAAATCCGAGTTCCCCCTATATTTTGCATTCGGTACCTTTGTCGTTGCAGCTGAAATGGTCTGACTGTCCACCTGATGGCTCAGAAGCTCTGGGGGAGGTATTTAACCCCGGTCCACCTAGACAAAGAGAACCCAGACAGAGGAGACAGGTGCTGGAGACACTGTGACTCCCGTGGAACACTGGTGCACATCCTGTGGGAATGCCCCAGACAAAGAGAATTCTGGGAAGAGATCTTGTCAGATATTGATACACATTTTAACACCCAACTATCTCGATTTCCCTCATACGTAGTGTTGGACCTTCCCAACTCACAGACTTACCCACTCAAATTCAAACGGGGTAGACACATTGCTTTAGTTCTAGGGGCAGCACACCAATCCATACTGGCTTACTAGAGCACAGAGAGGGTTCTGTCTAGACTGAATTGGCTACATCGAATTTGGCATTTGTTAGGGGTCGAGTGGCTCTCATTGACACTCATGCAACAAGGGGATGCATTTAGGGAGATCTGGCAGCTGTTTATCACACTCTTGTTACAAGAATTTACAGAGCTAACATGCCATAGATATCTACAGTTTCCACGCTTGACCGAGCCAACAGCGTAACTCACTCAAGTGCTGCCCCTGATGGGACACATACAACTTAACCAAGTTGGACATAGTAGTTGGCACTGGCACCTGGGGGAGAGAATGGGTTGGGGGAAAGCTCTTGTTTTCTTTAATAAGGTGCTATGATTGCCTGTGGTGGCTGAATGTTGACGCCGCGCCGGCTAATGTTTACCATGCTTCATATGCTTATTGTTGCACCAATAAAAACAAATCAAACATAGAAGATTTGGGGGGGGGGGTAAATTTGATAGCATCTTGAATTGTGGAGGATGTTAAAGTCCCAAATGGGCAGGTATGCAAAATCCACCAAAACGTACATAGGAGTCCACAGTTGAGCCATACACCTGTCTTCAATCAGCAGCAGTCCTCTGCTAGACCCATCAGGTCTGTGTCTTCTGCACACCCAATCAGCAATTTGTGGCTTGCTCCCTCCTAGCCAGAGCACCCAATGCTCTTATTAGCCACCTTGGGTGCACCAGTTTACACCCATAACCTCGGTCAGCTTCTAACGCTCCTCTCCAGATCTTCATAAGGGAGTTCAGTTCCTACTCATGGATTGGCCCTCAGTTGGGTCTCTGACTCCCAGGGCGGGATAGAATCATCTTTACTGACTCTTGAACCAGCAGGATTGTGTACTCTTCTCTTGATGATGCAAGCAGCGATATCCACAGAGCTCTCCCGTTGCAACTCACTGGAACAGAAAAACCTTCTACTACTCTAGTCTATATCTCCTGCATATGCTCCAACAATGACCTGACACGAGGGGCCCCACAGCTGGAGTCATGCCTCTAATCTCAGATGGTATATCATCTAAGAAGCTTGACTCTAACATTGAAAGGTTTTGATCCAACTGAATGCCACTGATCTTCATGGGTAAAGTATAATCTGCTTCTTTAATAGAAAATGGATTTGGGTTTTAGGCAAATTGGAGAAGGTCAAATTGTCATACACAGTTTCCGATCCACACCTGTGGATTCTCAAGGTTACTCTGTAGCTCACCACATAAAATTACTATATCTCTTGTCATCGGATTCACTGCTAAAAAGGAGAAAGGTCTATCACTTCCCACAAACGTCATTCTATCAAAAATTAACTTTGGAAAATGTAAACAGATGAGCATAATTTCACTAATGGTCCTCTCAACAAATGTTTGCAAATGTGTGTTTAATATTATTCTAGCCTGCAAAAAATGTTTTAAGGAAAAATATTTGCAGGCTTGTCAAATACCTATTTGATTTGCCAATGTGTTTATAATGGCGTCATTAATTATTGCATACATACATTGGACCATTGTCAGGAGTCAAACTGGAATAAGCAATCAGTGGAGCTGTGGAACTGTACCTGGATATGGGTCAGTAAAAAATTTAAGGGAAGGGAAGGAAGTTGGGGATTAAAGTACAGCTGAGGTGCCTTCCGGCTCCCCAGGAGTATGGTTGGAGCAATTTGCTTCTAAGAGTAGATTTCCAAAAAGAAATAGAGGTATGTACAAGACGCAGAGACAAAATACTGGAAATGTAAAAATGGGTGTAAAAATAGTAGAAGAGAATGACAGAAAATAAAAGTAGGGCAGTGAGTGATGTGGTGCGGTTATCTCTCCTTTGTACATAGATACAGCGCTCTGAGTCACTCATGATGCCCATTAATTAGATGTCTTAGCAATAAATTATCCCAGAAAAAAATATAATATGAACAATTAGTTTTTGATTTCACTAATGTATAGTGTAGCCTGCTAACAGCAGCTTCAGGCAATGCTTCTGCCCATTCAAAATTGCTTCTTTACCTTACTTTCTCACCATTGAGTGATCCTCAATTCATCAGCCCATCTGTACCAGGCGCAAAGCCGTGAGGAAATCTGCAGTGTTTCATCAACTGAGCGGCCAAAAATTGTCAAGCGTATATTTACTACATGTTTCACTGAGGCGCAAATCAAGAGCGGTGGCTCGGGTTGAAATGAGAGCAGCTTTATATTGCCCACTGCTATCCAAAAAGGACATCCTGGAGCTAACTATATGAAGACAGATAGCCAAGGTACCCACAGGGACAAAAGACCACAACTGCATTTGAAATAGCCAAGTTTTTAACTGCTTTCTGAAATAAGTGTGTTTTGATGGTTCTGGTATTGGGAGGGAGAGAGTGACAATACTTAGCAACAGGAAGGCAGAAGGATCAGCAACTAATATGATAACGAGAAATGTGTGGGGTGAGTACCAGATTAAGATGGGATGAGTTAAGGGGACACACTCGGGTATAAGGTACCATTTTTTCACATGTAAATGAATAACTAGAATTAAAGCGTTATGAGCTAGGCATAGGGATATGGACGTTTTCCTAATGGAAAGCCATTGAAATGAGGAGAAACGGATTGATGAGACAGAAGATGGAGAATAAGAAAGGCAGCTGAGTTCTGCACAACCTGAAGGTGAGACATAAGGTACTAAGGGAGGCAATGTAAAGCGTATTGCCATCGTTTGGGCGTGAAAAGATGAGGGTTGGATAACTTTAACGAAATTATTTTTTTTAGGGATCTCAATATAACAGAGCAGGCACCAGAAACGTGATTGATTTAAATGGTGAATCTCAGGTTATCAATGCGAAATCCAAATATTTAGCAGTGATTACAGGAGCAGGTGGTGGTCCTAGGTCTGTAAACCACCAATCTGAAAACCAGATGGATGGCTGTTCTTCAAAAAAGAGTATCTCACTCTTGCCGCTGTTTAGCTTAAGGTAGTTGGAATTCATCTAGTCGGTGGCAGAAGACAGTGGCGGAAGACATCCAGGCGACACATTATTCTTGAGTAGAAGAGGAATACTATAAACTGGGTGTCGTCAGCATACAACATAATTTGGACACCAAATGAGCATACTAATGTGGCTAAGTGACATAGACATTAAATAGTGTGGGGCTAAGAGAGGAGCCCTGCGTGGCTCTGAAAGTGACTGGTAAGGGACCAAAGGTGACTGGGTAAGGGACACCTCTTGAGTGTGGTCAACTAAGAACCATACAAACCAGGTAAGAGCACTATGACAGATCTCTATGTTATCAAGGGAGATCGTATTAAACATGGCAGAAAGATCTAGAAGGTTCAGGCCAGCGAGCTGCCTTTGTCTAAATTTCAGCTGTCTGCAACTATGACATATTCGAAGGAAAGGTTACAAATGTACCAATGTGTTTGGCATATTGAGTCTTGACCCAAGGAGAAAAGAGGAAGGGCATAGGGGTCGAGAAGGGACCCAAACTTAATTAGCTCTATGGATGTAGTGATGCCTTCCAGAGAGAGAGATGAGACATCTCATTTAGAATAGGGCTTAACAAAGGGATAGGATATTGTAGATCTGGTTCTAAGGTAGCAATTGAATAGCGTAGAAGATAGCACAGATTGTAAAAAAAATCTAATAAAGGAATTTCGAAAGATTCTAACATATTTCTTCAGAAGGAGTAACTAGAGTGTTCCCAGCAATGGGATGAAGAAAATCTTTAAGAATAGAAAAGATGGCATGGCATATTGCTGGAGGATTCCATGGCGTTGGCATAAAAGTTGATCTCAATTATTCAAATTTGCTTCTGGTACTATTTGGTGGGGATTTTCTAAGTTAATTTGCATGCAGGGCCGTAGTTCTTCCTTCAAATTCTTTCAAGGAAGGTGTGTGCAGTGCCTTTTAGCTTAGTTAAGTTCATTGGTGAACCGGGAGAAGTAGGGAGACTGCGATGAGATTTGTGTGCGTTCAGAGGTGCACGGGTATCAAGTTTGGGGCTAAAGGAAGATGCTGCCATAGAGAGATCCTTTAAGGAAGCCAGTCGAGTTGTTGAGCGGCCTGATTAAAGTTCAGAAAGGTTACTTCAGATAGTGCTCTAGAGAGCTGGGCAGCAGAGCCAGTTTGTGCAGAAGTCTTGAGATCCTCACAGGTGAGTAGTTGCACTTTACCAACCATGATTGATTGATCGAGAAGAGTTGAACTGAGGGAGAGAGATAAAGAAAAAAGGAGAGCAAAATGGTGTGTTCAGGGGAGGAGGATGGCTGAGAGAATGGAGAGGGATTTACAAGTAGAGAAGATGGGGCTCAATTATTGGACTTGCCTAATGTGTGGAGAATAGACGAAGGATGTATTCCGAGGCTGTGTAAGCTATCGATCAGGTAAACCGAGTCAACATTTTTCCTATTTTCAAGATGGAACATTAAATCATCAACAATGGTGAAACTGGAAAATTATAAATGTAGGTTAAGAGGAGATCCAGCAGGTTTTGGAGAAGTTAGATCTTGGGCCTGGAGGTCTGTATAGCAATGTCTCAGACAGCAAAATTGAAAAGTTCAATATGATGGAGAAAAAGCAGCTTTCCTCAGCAAAGTGAGTGTTTACCTCTGAGACAAAGCAGTTGAGATTAGAATGCTATACAGTAGACATGCACCTCCTGTTTTATGGTTGCAGTCACAGTGGAAGATTAAATATCCCTGTCATTTAGCAGATGCGATACTGGAAGCGAGATAGTGTTTTGATCAAGTTTAGGTTGAAAACTAATATTGAGCAGAAGCAGAATATCAAGAATAAATTGGAAAATATCCAGTTGGTGCTTGTGAAGTGATATATATTTTTAAGTAAGAAGCAATGTAAAGTTTGTAGGTGACCAATTGTATCACTGTTACAAATGTTGAAGGAGGGTTTGACCTTACAAATGGCTAAGCTGACATGTTGGCGTGTATATTGGGGGTGGCGGTGAAGTGGCAGCTGTGGCAAGATACTGGTTCAGTAAGATGATAATGGGAGAATGGGGCAAGGAGAATGCTTACCTGGAAGTCAGAGTGCTGGGAGATCAGATTTGGAGTAAGTTATCCTTAAAGCCAGAAAAGGGGTTGGAGGATAATGTGTTCTGGCATCAGCCACATCTACATCCTGCAGATAGGTGTGCAATAGCCACACCTTCAGCTCACCAGTGTGCAGACATGCAGCAGCATCTCTAAAATAGTCCACCATGTATGAAGGGCGTGGCTATAGAGAAAGACCAGAGTGCATCCTGATGTGCATCATGCTCTGAAAATGAGTGGGTAAAATAAAATTCCTAACTGAGGCTCTGCTGCTTCTGAACCTAGCGGTTAGCTCCCTAATATATGTTTTTACCGGGAACTAAAATTGAATTATGAAGTGGGAAATAATTATACTAAGGAAGCAAGGTATGAGAAATAATAAAACCAAATTAGCAATTAAAATCACTGCAAATGAGATGCTGCTTTCAGACCAGAGGACGGTGGAAGAGTGCTTGCATCAGTTTTGTAATTCAGGTGCATCCACCTCTACAGATCTCTACACACAGGTGATCACTCAAGGACAAATCACTTATGTGTAATTAAGTTGAAATTAGATGTATTACATGTGGAAATGTCACATGATTTACCTTTCGAGAATTGTGTGCGCCTGTTTTCATTTGGTACTAGGCTTCTATGGAAATCCAGGGTGCTCTACTTTGCATAACTTTTGCTGATTTGACTGTGTGTGAAATTCTAGCATTGTTTTCACTGTTCTTGGCCCATTGCTCACTCTTGCATATATTCCCACTCCTTTAATATTGTGTGCACAGAACATAATGCATTTATACATGTTCACAGCTGAAGGAGACTTCCCTATTCTGTTTTTACCAGTTTGATTGTATTTTGTAAAATGTATGGTGAGCAATATTGTCTGGCTTTACTTTATTTGTCTTTATTTCAGCTCACCTTTACTTTCCTGCCTTTACTTCACCTTACCTTTATTTTGCCTGCTTAGCTATAAAAGAAATTTTAAATACAACTTTGTATTGGCATTTGTAAAGTAACAAAGAAAAGTACAACTGGTCACAGACAAGTTACTGTGATCAATATGATCTGCAAACATCTTTGGTGCCCCATCTCATGGTATATATCTGTGACTGTCCCTTTCTATTGTCCCAGTACATCATTAGCACTCCCCCAAAAGTCTACCAGGAGCCTGGGCCCATAAGATACTTCCCTTAGGCACTCATTTCCCTGTCACTAAGACCACCGGGTTCCAACTGAGTTCCCCTGTTGGGACCACACTCCCTCTAAATGTTCCTGTGTTTGTGCAAACTTATTCTCAATATATCGTATGCTCTAAACTCATGCATTGGTCCATGACCACCTTCAACCTCTCCAAGGACGGTCCCTGTACACTTTTCCATTCTTGCACAATATCATGCTTAGCAACCACCATGTCAAGCCTCAGCAGTGCCCTTTTGTATTAGTTACCGTCTATGTCTATATCCCCTTTCAATGTGGAGCAGTATGAATCTAGGGTTCCTGGGGGGTTCCCACCTAGGACAGTCGCCAGGTATGATAGAACCCCTGTCCAGAACCGCTCAAGGGCTCTACAATGCCATGTAGTGTGCAGAAAGTCCGCAAGTTGGTTGGAGCATCGACAGCAACCTAGTGTGGCAACCGCCTCTATCCTTCACAGATTTTCTCTATGGAGTCGGTACGATGGTGGTATTTCAGCTGGATGGCGCAAAATCTGTGTGCTATGGCCTATTCATGTTGGGATTCCAGGGCCTCCTGCCAATCGTTCTCTGAAAACAGGCCCAGGTCGCTTTCCCAGGCCTCACACAGTCGCCTAAAGGAGTCAGGGGTATTAATCACCAAGAATGTATACATATAGTTGAGATTATGTGCTTGTCAGGGGGTATGAGTAGGCTCTTGCCATTTATAGGGCTGTAATCTGTAAGTGCCTTGAGAGCAGCGTTATATGGCATAAGGGCATATCTAAGTTGTAGGTACTGATAGAATTGCGGCAGTGAAGACCGAACTCTGTTTGCAAGTTAGTGAAGGATTAATCGACATCACTGTCGTCAGGACCCACAATGTTGCGACCCCGATAAAATTCTATTGTCTAAATCCTTGTAGTTCCTCCACCTGTCGGAGCAGCTGCCTTGCCTAGAAAGCCATTTTTTGAGTCAAGTGTTTGGCCCAACCCAGGGCTAAGTTTTGCGGGAAAAGAGGGAGTTTGGTCGAGCCGCCGTACAGCACATGGGGGATTCAAGTTCCCAGGATTTCCCATCGTTCAGAGGCATATACTAGATTGTTGAACTTGTTGAACCATCGTTCATTAAGGAAGAGTCAGAAGCAAGCCGTATATTATGAAGCAATGTCATGGGTGGCGATGATCCCATCGTAGGTAGATTTGAAGCATTTTGTTAATGCAATCCATCGAGTCTGGGGATCCCACAAAAAGCTCCTCCGAACAGCATTCAGCTGGTCAAGAAGGGAGTGCAGAAGGTGTGTGGAAAGTTCTGGAGTTGGTAATGAAGGCAAGGCAGAACTATCCATCTTAACGATTGCTAATCCACCAATGATGGAGGGGGGTGTGGAGAAAAATCCTACCTCCTTAGGCAATCTGTCCATTTGAGGTTTTAAGTTGTTCTGTCTCGTTCTCTGAGGATCTCTAGTGATGTACACACAGAAGGATTTGGATCCATCAGTCAGCATCTGAATGTCTCCCGTCCACGTTGTGGGATCGTAAGAGGAGTCAGTCATATATCTTTGCTGTGTTAATTCTAAGCGGTACAAAAGGGGGTGGTGATGGACGGAGCATCAGAACCAATCAAACACTCACACCCAGTCAACAGATCTGGGTTTGATCCATCACCATTCTTTAGCCCACTCTGCCACCCCAGTTCAGACTTGGCCATATGCAAATCAGTCTGACCCTGTGCCTCATGGGAACAGTCCAGCCCGAACTGCCAAGCCATGCCTTCCCTGGACCGGAAACAAGCTTCCTAGGACCGGTTTCTGGCATTTCAGCCGTCTTCAGCCAGGCTTGCTTGAAGCCAGTGGCAAAGTGAGCAAGGGACTCAACGTCTGAGCATACCTTGCCAACTTATGGCGAACAAAGCGGTACAAAAGGGGGTGGTGATGGACGGAGCATCAGAACCAATCAAACACTCACACCCAGTCAACAGATCTGGGTTTGATCCATCACCATTCTTTAGCTCACTCTGCCACCCCAGTTCAGACATGGCCATATGCAAATCAGTCTGACCCTGTGCCTCATGGGAACAGTCCAGCCCGAACTGCCAAGCCATGCCTTCCCTGGACCGGAAACAAGCTTCCTAGGACCGGTTTCTGGCATTTCAGCCGTCTTCAGCCAGACTTGCTTGAATCCAGTGGCAAAGTGAGCAAGGGACTCAACGTCTGAGCATACCCTGCCAACTTATGGCGAACAAAGCGGTACAAAAGGGGGTGGTGATAGATGGAGCATCAGAACCAATCAAACACTCACACCCTGTCAACAGACCTGGGTTTGATCCATCACCATTCTTTAGCCCACTCTGCCACCCCAGTTCAGACATGGCCATATGCAAATCAGTCTGACCCTGTGCCTCATGGGAACAGTCCAGCCCGAACTGCCAAGCCATGCCTTCCCTGGACCGGAAACAAGCTTCCTAGGACCAGTTTCTGGCATTTCAGCCGTCTTCAGCCAGGCTTGCTTGAATCCAGTGGCAAAGTGAGCAAGGGACTCAACGTCTGAGCATACCCTGCCAACTTTTGGCGAACAAAGCGGTACAAAAGGGTGGTGATGGACGGTGGCAGAGTGGGCTAAAGAACGGTGATGGATTAAACCCAGATCAGTTGACTGAGGGTGAGTGCTTGCAATGTTCAACACTCCGTCCATCATTTCCTTTGGTTTTTGTTTTGTTCGCCATAAGTTGGCAGGGTATGCTCAGACGTGAGTCCCTTGCTCACTTTGCCACTGGATTCGAACAAGCAAGGCTGAAGACGGCTGAAATGCCAGAAACCGGTCCTAGGAATCTTGTTTCCGGTCCAGGGAAGACATGGCTTGGCAGTTCGGGCTGGACTGTTCCCATGAGGCACAGGGTCAGACTGATTTGCATATGGCCATGTCTGAACTGGGGTGGCAGAGTGGGCTAAAGAACGGTGATGGATTAAACCCAGATCAGTTGACTGGGGGTGAGTGCTTGCAATGTTCAACACTCCGTCCATCATTTCCTTTGGTTTTTGCTGTGTTAATTCTAAGGTCTGTAAAAATGCCACACACAAGCAGGATCTGGTGAACTCTGGGACCTGACCATTCCAGAACATCTAAGAAGACTAGGACATAATCTGCATAAAGCGCAACTCTGTGTGCAATGCCCAGTGCTCCCACAAAATCCTATTATTGGGAAGAGAAATTGGGATAGGGGAGCACTACCAGGTGCCACGTTGAATCAGGAATTCATAAGACACTGTGTGACTGATTCTGATACTTGCTCCTAAATCTGTGTAGAGTAATTTGACACAGCTGATGTACCAGACACACAGTTCATCTTATCGAGCAAGAAGAGCAAGTAGTACTAGTTTACAGAGTCTACGGCTATATGAAAATCAATCAGGACCAGAGCTTGTACACTGGGCAAGCAGCCTGGCAGAGCAAGGGCATTTTAGACCCGGCAGTTGTAGTGTCTGGTGACCTGGCGAGGCATAAATCCCACCTGATCCTGATGTACCACAGAGCCCACCATCCGCAGTAGTCTGTTCGCTAGTACTTTGGCCCAAATCTTGACCTACATATTAAGGAGGGAGATTGGATAGTAAGATGCATAGTGGGAAGCGGGATGACCAGATTTGGATTTTACCACAATGTCGGCACTGCAAAGGTCAGGTGAAATTATTCTTGGTTGGTACTGGGCCAGAGCCTCACCCAGTTCTTTGACAATTATCTGACCCTCGAGAAGGCTCTTCTCCTCCTTTGTCAGCCTCATAGGGGGAAAACTGCCTGAAAATGTGGCCAGGTCCATGAGCGTAGGTGCTTCAGTTTGTAAATGCAAATGTGCACCAAAGGTTGAGAATCAACGTGTTATGGGATGGTTGCCTGTGATGGGAAGCCCCTTGTCAGCAAGATGATAAGCAGTATTAATTCAACTCCTCACTATACATTAAGCACAATTACATTAGTATGAATATTTGCAAATAATTTCGTGATTTATGTAATCACATTGCTAAATAATTCTCACCTAAACAAGTCTTTTTCACTATGCGTTTGTTGAAGTCCTAATATAACTCAGTAATTGCTGACAAGTAATAATGCTTGTGAATTAATGGCAGAGAAGTAGATGCCATTCAAAATTAAATGGGAAGAGGTAAAGGTCAGCCACCTCCAGTAAAGCATTATGAATGCTGATTACTCAATTAGTGACTAAATCAATGTTGTTTGGTAAGAAGTGCAGGCACGTTACAACATTTTTAGGTCTCCTCAACAGCCCCTTAGGCATTTCAGAGATTAATGAAGACAATAGATACTACAAGCTTCTCAAAAAACACTAGAGTAGTAGTTTATTTGAAAGTGACACAGGTGGAGCAAGAAATGACCGTACTGATGCTAGGTTTAGGTGGCATATAGCCAGCAAAAATGTTGCATGCTCCTCCCACCAAACCATTCCAAGGTCCTTGTAACTCCAACACATTTTAGTACAATTCAGAGAGGTAAGGGACATCATTCTCTTACCCACACAGATTGGGATCCATTTTACCAACCTGAATCTACGTAATTTGTCTTCATCCATTGTAGGTCCTTTCACTGGACTCAAATGAAGCACAAAGAATGGTTGATATGTTGAAATAGTAGCAATTTTCATGTGATGGAAGGTTTAGGAAAATACCCCCTGAAAGGAAAGCTTCCATCTGTGAACCAGAATTATAATAAGGCTTTGATAGCATATTTTACCTACACTCTTCAGACAAAAAATATGCATAAGAAGTATGAACCTTGAAATATTGAATTGAAATTGCATAGTATACCTGACATCAACAAGCTTTTCAAACATTCTGAATTTTTCTTACAATAGACTGAGTAGGGGTGATGTTTTCGATCAGAAAAGGGCAGTTATAGAAAGACGGATTCCTTCATGAATGTACCAGTTAGAATCAAGTGATACTTACAATCCCAAATTAGCCAAAAACTAATAAAAATAGTAGTGTATTCATCAAACCTGTCAGTTAAGCTGAACCATAGTAGAACCCAGTTTTGGCTTCCAGCGCTTGTCATTAAAGAGCCCACAACGTTTTTTTTCTTCAAAAATAAGTATTCATTAAGACTGGAATACTTTAAACAAAAGCACATTGGTGAAGACAGAATAATCTGCATGCATGTATACAAATACATGCTAAAACAAATGCCATTGATAAATTGTCTTTGTGATATCGAGACAACATACTTGAAAATATGAAAAAGAAGGGAAATTAACACACATGAGCCAGAAAAAATATAACATTTCAAATAGTACATATAACCACTTTCATAATTAAGTGAGAGTGAGCACTTATAACTAGACAAAAGCATATTCCAAGATCATAAACAAGTCTTGTTTGACGTTAATGTAAAAAACGTTGATTGATGGGATCTTCAGATAATTCCACAATTCTTCTTTACATAGTTGATAATAGTTTTGTAGTTTTCTGAAGGAGGTAAAGACATCATTCTAAAATAGTTGACCTATGACATGAATCCCCTGGTTTATACAACATAACCATCATATACCTTTCCCTTGAAATATTAATGGCTGAATTATCTTTAAAACTAGAAATCACTGACAATGTCAGATTTGCCCACGCCTAGAAAAAAAATGAGATAGAACAAGATCAGTCACTTAAAACAAATCTAGTAAAATTAACCTAGATTTCAACCAAAAGTAACGCAGATTTCAACCTATCTGCAGTTAAGAAAATATCTAACAGTAGTTCCATATTTTTTACTAGGACCTATGTCTTCACACAGTTGAGTGTTTCAGAGGTGAGAAAAGGTAACCCATGCTTGACATTACAAAAAAAGAAGTATTTAATATAAGATGAAATATCTGGAGAATATCTGGAATTTTAGTTTTGATGTACAAAATTGGTAAACTTTTTGTTATAGCTGTCAAATCTTAACATACATTGTTCCATTCAAGAGTACATGGCAATGGTGAAGGGATACCAAAAGGAACACAGAACATGTATGATTCTGGGAAATAAATTAATGTAATAATAATCCTAGCCTTAAAACCAAAGCTAAGTGTGTTGCATCACTCAATGTCTTCCTCCACATGATTTTTGTTTAGTTGGTGAAGTTTTGCAAAATAAGATTTTGCATCCTTTTTTGTGAGTATAAAGCCAAAATATTTGGTTAGCTTCATACCTAAAATGTAATAGCTCATATTCTTGCTTGTTACCTGGACTGGATTGACTTTGTAAATCTTGGAGACATTGCTTGTTTCTAGGAAACTTGGATGATAGAAGACTTCCACTTAAATGATTACCACCCATTTTTGGAGCCAGCACACCCTTTCCCTGCAGGAAGGGCTAAGGGTGGCTTGGCGAACTTTATAATTGTTCAAATCCCCTGCACTAAAGTATCTAAGATTTGGTCTTCGCCTTTTTTCCTGGTTATCTTATTAACCACTGTGAAGGAATATGAGATTCTGGTTAACTTTTACTATAATAATTCTAAACACTTGGCTTCAGAGGTCGTTGACCCTTTTGATGATTTTGTCATTTTTTTCCTCTCGAAAGCTAAACATAAGACTGTGCTGCTTTTGGTAGGCGATTTTAACATTACACTTTGTGAGTAAAGCAGGAAATGGATTTGTAGTTATACGAATTGAAACAAAGAAAACCATACCCACTTCAAACACTCATCATGTAGGGAAGCTTTGAATGTCCTTATTTCAAATGTGATCTAGTCTTAGCTAATTATAGGGTTGAGAAAAGTAAACTCACGACTTTCACCGGTAGTACTAGGGGGAGTTCAATTGATTTTACTCTTATGATTTCTGAACTTGCTTTCTCCATCCTTGATTTTAAGGTTGTTGCCAAATGTAGGAGTGATCATAACCTCCTTCTTCTAGCAGTGAACCATCAGCTAATAAACCTTAAAATAGATAAATACAGCAATGGTGTGCGCTCAAACAAAAAAGGTGTCAAAATAAAATGAGAAAAGGTAAGCCCAGAACATTTTATCAGACAGATTGTCTCTCAGTATTCAGCCTTAATAACTATCTGACTATCAGACAACATACAGCGTTGGTGCATACTAGAAGGTTTTGAGACTCTATGCAAAGCAATCTAAGATAATTTTACTTCAAATGGATCCTGGAGTGAAAATTCCCTCTACAGATGGTTTAATTGCACCAATAACACACTCACACAGATTCTGAACCAAATGGAGCGTAAAATCGACTTCCTTCCAAATGACTTAGCGCATCTTAGACAGGATCTCTCAAACCAGGCCATTCTTGCCCGCTCTCACACTTATGATAGTTGGAAATTGCCTCCACCCAAGGGTTCTCCGAAGACCTTACAATGCATCTCCTGGCCCTCTACTCCCCTGTGCTGGCTGGCCCACAGACCCCATCTTTCTCACTGCCCCTTACCCGCACTGGACGCAGATGCTCTCAGCGAATCTTACCTCCCCAAGGCCCAGACTATGGTTCCAAATCCTTCCTTCACAATCCCAGTAATAGTGGGAATAAATAGAACCCCTGTAATTATAAACTCAGCCAGACCACCTGCTCAATACACCACAATTCATACACTACGATCCGCTAAGGATAATCCCTGCCCTTTATCTTGCTGGCTCATCAACTGTAGATCGGCAGCGCAGCACGCTACAGATATCGCTGAAACCATACTCAGTGAGGGAATTGACATCACTTTTCTCACGGAATCCTGTCTCAATGACCACTCTACCGCCATACTTGACCTGCTTACACCTCCTGGTTACTCCATCCATCATTAGACAGGATAGACCTTAAAGAACAGGTGGAGGGCTAGCCATAATCCACAAAGTTGAAATTCATCTTTCCATCTTAAATAATCCAGAATACTCGACTTTTGAATACATCTGTGTTGAACTTAAAGGCAAAGACTCCCCACCTGTCAAACTTCACACCATCTATCACCTTCCTGGTGATCGCACCCTCTTCTCAGAAGAGTTATCTGACCTACTAACTCGGTTTTCCTTAACAGACACAAAGGGCATTTTCTTGGGCGACTTTAACATTCATTGGAACAACGCAGAAGACACCACAGTCTGGTGCCTCATGAACCTTATTGAAATGAATAACCTAAAACAACTCTGCAATGAACCAACACACATCAAAGTCGCTACTCTAGACGTGATTATCACTAAAAATGAACTGATCTCTCTCAGTGCCATCTTACCCATTGACTGGTTAGACGATCATCTCATACTGTTCAATATCGATACCACCATCAGACCAAACACAGACTTAAATAAACCTAAGCAGTGTACTGGAAATCTCAAACAAGCCCCAATTACGGAACTGGAATCCAAGGATTCATGAACAACTACAATGTCACCCTCACACTCATAACGTTAATGATCTCACTGCCCACTTCAACATAGCGATAACAGAAGTTCTCGACCAAGTTGCACTGCTCAAATTAAAACAACTTAGATCAATCCAATCAAAATCTTGGTTTAACTCGGATCTTAATAACTTGCGGGCATATTATCAAGAAACGGCGTTAGAATTATCGCTGCTTTAGCGGCAGAAAACTGCAGTTAAAGCGGCGATAATGGGCTTGATAAAATGCCCTTGAGAATTCCAATAGAAGCCCATGTTCTGGTGTCAACATGGGCTTTTATTGGAATTCACTGCGGCATATTATCAAGCACATTATCGCTGCTTTAGCAGCAGTTTTCTACCGCTAAAGCGGCGATAATTTTAACGCTGTGCTTGATAATATGCCCCTAAAGAAGACAACTCAGACAAGCAGAAAGGACATGGAGACAAAACCCCTCGTCATGCCATCTAACTCTACTTAGATCTGCAAAGTTGTCATACAAGAATCACATTTTCAGAGAAATAGGCTCTTTGTCCCGCAACCAACTTGACCGTACAAAAAACAGGCCCAAAGAGCTCTTTAACATTGTCAAACAACAAACTAAGTTTTCCTCCCCACACAAAATAATAGCCTCTAACAAAGTGAAGATATTGCAAGCTTCTTCCCTGACAAAATCGCTAAAATTGAGCAATTCTTTCCTTGAAGTCACAACACTACCTCTCCTACTAACTATCCTCCTCCACGGTAGTCCCACCACCGGAACTTATCAATTATCAAATGGCCCCAAATAGAACAAACACAACCCTTCTAACTCCAAATAGAAAAACAATGCAAACTGGTTGGACTTCAAACCCATGACAGAAATAGAAGTCTTCAATATTATTGCAAAACTAAAGCCCACTTCACACACTAATGATCCCCTCCCTTCAAAAATAGTACCTAATCTAAACCACATAATCGCCCCGTGTTAGACAAAAATCATCAATACTTCCCTCGCCTCGGGTTGTGTATCCGATTCCCTCCAACTAGGTCAAATCACACCCATTCTCAAAAATCCCAGGGCAGACCCAAATGATCTCAACAACCTCAGACCTATTTCCAACCTCCCGTTCCTAGCCACAACTATGGAAAAATGCGTCTTACAACTCAACCTACATATAGAGAATTCACCCTACTTGACTCCTTCCAATCAGGGTTCAGGAAAGGCTGTAGCACAGAAACCGCCATGCTCAATATCTCAGATAACATCCATAGATCCTTAGATGAAGGAGATGCATGCCTACTTATCCTTCTTGACTTATCAGCTGCTTTTGATACAGTTAATCACCCAGCCTTACTGGAGTCACTGAAGATCTGCTCCCGTATCAATGGCACAGTTTTAAAATGGTTCACATCTTACCTACAACACTGTTCACAACAAATCAGAATCAAGTCTTGCCTCTCGAAACCCACACCTGTCACACATGGTGTCCCCCAGGGCTCAATCCTCTCCCCTCCACTTTTCAATCTCTTCATGGTACCCCTTGCTATCATCCTGAAGCAAGCAGGGATCAAATATCACCTTTATGCCGATGACACTCAACTCTACTACAAAATCAAATCACCCAGTAACAAAATCAAACCATTCAATCCCTCTGATTATTTCAAGTGGGTTGTTCAATCTCTGGTCCTCGCCAAACTTGACTGCGGGAATGCTATCCTCACAGGCACCCTGAAAACCCACCTCGCCCCCCTCAGATCAGTACTAAACATGGTAGCCCTTCTCATGACAGATATTAAATGGTTTGAAGACATCACTCCTGCCCTCTAGACCCTCAACCGGCTTCTCATCAAAGGAAAATGTACTTACAAGACGACCTGTATCACACACAAAGCCCTTTACTCACATACCCCGTACAATTTAGACAATAAACTCACAAAAGCAGGAAGAACCCGAACTCTGAGAAGCTCCAACACACTTCTTCTCGTTCCTCCCAAACTAAAAAGTAAATCAACCCAGGCTCGCTCTTTTTCTGGAAATGCACCCAGCATATGGAACTCTCTCCCGAGGGGCCTACGATGCAGCTCCTCCTTTTCTGGCTTCAAAAGAGACCTCAAACTCCTTCTCCTCAACAATTACTGGAACACATGAGCAATCTGAACTAGGCTCTCTTTTTCAGTTCAGACCCCTTTAAACAGTTGGCTGTTTTTGTTTGCTTCTATTGTCTAGAATGTCTTTCTCTCCTTGGACTCATACTGTGCTAATTGACCACAATCAGTAATCCTCCCTCATGGCCTAACTATTTTTCCGTGTATATATTTAGTGTGTTCCACCCTCATTGCAACTATCTTTTCCTTGTATGTATTTCATGTGTACTTTACCCTAAGATTGATGTGCGTCTTATGCTCAGCGACTGTATTATTGCCTTGCTCTGGATTCTGTGAAGCGCTCTGATACCTTCGTGTCTAGCTAACGCTATATAAAACCTATAAATAAACTAAACTGAAATTAAATTAAACACATTCTGAATGCCCACAAACATTTTAAGGCAAATTTTAAAAAAACATCTTCATCCTGTAGCAGAGGTTAGAATATCAAGAAACCAGTACAAAAGCACAGTAGAGGAGACTCTAGCATGGGAAGATCTTCAAAAAGCTGCCACATTAAGAGATAATAACCTTTTCTGGTAGATAGATAATAATCCAGACAATGATGTGCTGAAACTTGAAGTTGTGATACCTGCAGATTTATGAGTGGCCCATTTTACACTTATTTTTCAACCTGAAGCCACTGCTTCTGTCAGCTCCCCCCTACCTTCGACCCAAATCTGTCTGGCACAAGTATACGGAATTCATTGCTAAATACAGAAGTAGGTGGAGTTGTGAATGCAATTTAAAAATGTGTATTAGGGAAAGCACCAGGCCCAGATAGAGTACCAGCAGACATTTTTAAATCAAATCCAGATCTATGGGCACCCTTGCTATAATTATTTCAGTATTCAAAAAGGGGGACCGGCAAACCCCATCTTGCTATAGACCCATATCATTGATTGATTCCAGTATGAAGATTCTTGGAAGGGTGCTTTTGGCGCATCTGTAATCTTAGGCCACTGAACATAAATTCCTGCTGAATGTCCAATTTAGTTTTAGGCCTGGGGTGGGCACAATGAATCAGAACTTACATTTTTACTTAATATCAGGGAAGTATGTATGGGCCCAAAAGAAGTCTCTTCACTTAGGGTTTATAGACCTATCTAGCGCCTTTGATTTAATAAATCACAAAAACTTTGGCCATTGATGGAATTCAGGAGGGTAGAAGTCAAACTCCTACTATTGATCAAATGTCAGCATCGGGATTTGACGATGAGGTTCGCTCTGGCCTGCAAGGTGAAACTAATCTACATGGGGTGAGACAGGGTTGCATCCTGGCTTCCTTTCTATCCCTATTTTATATTAATTACATTTCTAAACATCTGGCGAAGGTAGAGAAGGACATTCCTCGAATGAGTGGTCAACCAATCCCCATGTTAGTCCCTGCGGATGATGCCGTGTTAATTGCCTGTGCTGCAAATGGGCTCCAAGACTAATGGATGCATTTTCCCTCTACATGGCAAACATAGATCTTAGGATAAACCACACTGAATCCTTCATTATGACAAGTGGGCCCCGCAACACCAAATCAAAAACCTTCACTACGGGGATCTCAGTCTTGGAGTTAGCAAGCAAATGTAACTACCTAGAGATTCTCTTAACTCCTCTTTTAACTGGAAGTCACTCTTAATTTCAAGGGCACATTATTTTAAAAGAAATGTCAATGCAATCTTTAGATTCTCTCAGAGGTTGGGCCATAAAACCATTCAAAGAAATGATCCATTTATATAAACCTAAATATATCACAGCAGGATCATATGGCGCAGATTTATAGGGAGTTTGCACACTCTGAAATTCTCCAGCAGGCTGAAAATTGTTTTTTACAGATATTGTTAATGGTTCCCCTGGGGATTGCTACTTTGATTTGCCCCGAAGAACTAGGCCTTACCTACTTGGAAGACATTCTGGGTCTTCCACCACTATTACTGTGGATTAAATCCTGGATAAATCCAGCGGCAGGGCTGGTCCGATATTATATCTCTGATTGATCTAATAGGTATGAAAGAATTGTTTAAAAATCCAGCTCTGATCAGCCAAAAAAGCAAAGAAGAAGTTAAATTGTGTTTCCTTAATTATCGTTGTGAATTAAGGCTTCAGAAAACACAATCCATGGTAGCAATCATAAGATATGTAATAATCTCTATGACAGCTAATGTAGAACCAAACCTTGCTTGGGTCACAAATCCTATGCTATCTCTCCCTTTTTAGTTTTTTTATGATACATTTGAAGGTAACCTTTCCTGTTCAGTGCATCTGGTTGCATCATTTATCCCTCCTGCTGGTGTGACAAATTCACCAAAGTACTAGCCATTTTATTTTGTTTTGCTCATTATACGCTGATCATAGATGTGAGTTCTTAGTTCCTGTGTTATGGAAAACCAATCTGAGAAGTCACACAGAGGGCTTTAACTTTTTACAAAATCTTTTCACTATAGATACCCACTTTGCCGTACTTAATTCCATAAGAAGACAAGTAGCGATCAAGAAAAAATATAAGTTTATCCTTCTTTGATTGTGCTTTGCTCCTATTGCTTTATACTATTTCAATGCTTTTTTAGCTTTTTGATTCATTAAGTGTCACAGAGATTGAAGTATGTCCCTTGTTGTAATGCTATTTCTGAGATTATGTGGGAAAGCACCTTTGTATGTGACAATTATACCTTGTTATATGTTACCATTAAATGCTGATTTCAATAGCTGATTTTTGAATAAAGATTTTGATTGATTGTTTGTTACCCAAGATATCAAGGTAGACTTGTTCCAATTGACCAGGTAGCTGGTGACCATTCCTGAAGGTTCAACCAGCACTAACAATAAAAATGATGAATTTGTTGGATAAGTTTTTATTAGCCTGTCCTCTGCAAACATTAATAGTTTGCATTCCCAAGCTCTTACCCCATTGTTTTTAATGCTATTGCTTGACTCGATCACTGTAGCTGATAGTTCCAAAGCTAGACTGAACAACAGTGGTAGTAATGAACGGGCCTGGTTAGTGCCATTTTTACTATTCCTAAAAGTAATCCACTCACATTACTTATGAGTTTGGAATTAGCATGTAATGCAATTATGTTGGTGCAAAAGTCTGACTCTAGGAGAATTAAATGAAGCATTTGATATACATGATTCTAGATCACGTTGTGAAGAGTGTTTCTACATCATCAAAGCTAACAGAGGATGCTCTAGTTTCGTCTATGCTATTTGAAGAATATTCACCACCTGTCTGATATTGATCCTGCATTTTTTTTTTCTGATTAATCGTGATGCACTAATTCTTGATAATCAAACTGAGCCAATTTCCTATATATCTGTTATGTGTTTTTCAGCTATATTAGAACATTGGAATGTTGAGTTCTCCTTTAAAAAAAACAATGGAGTGCTCTGGGCTTCCAATGGCTGGTAGAAGCTTGGAGCATCTACATTCCAATGTTAGTTCACAGCAACAGCTGTGAGCAAAGGCCTCACGGAACCCGAGGGGATTTCAATCTTGCTGAGTCTTAAATCTGTTTAACAAATGTGTAAATAATCCCTTTTAAATTTTATATAGGTACATGAATCTCATATATTAATTTTCTATGTTCTGAAAACATAGCTGGGTTGTTCAGATCGGTTGCTGTTTTCTTATGTCAAGATCTTTGGGTGGACTGTGCTTTGCAGGTGAATAAAGACATAGCTGGTTGTTGGACCCAGCCCTTCTCAAGATAGTTGTACATTGGCCCACATGCGTTTCCTTCTCATTATGTCGTTTCCAATATTATGATCTATTCTAATCCATCTAACTGGTAGACAATGAGCCTAGTACACATTTCTTGCTTTCTTTAGTAACCAAAGGGGGTGAATATTTTCATATAAACCTGATGAGCCAATTGAAGGATAAGGTATGAAAACATAAGCAAGTAGTTATTTGTAGCCCAAATCTACGTTGTATGCACTATATATTGTGGTCTTCATGCAGTCGTGATGACAGTGCTCTTAATGGGAGAGGCCGAGGGAGACCGTCTGCTTGTGTTGACGCGTGCTGGATGTGGCGCAAACCGCCCACTACTCTCTCCTGTGACTCTCAAATCAAAATTGTGTACATATTAGTAATAATATGCGAGTGACAGAGGAGACCTCAAACCATTTATGCTAATTTTTAACAAAGTGCTTCAGGAAACCATGTGACAAACTGACAACCAAACAAATACGTTCAATTTAAAAAGGCCAAACTGTGCCAGGGAAATCTGACGCCCTGTTCATGGGTGAGTGATTGAATCCAATATACAAATGGTTTTAACTTATATTTGTCCTGTTGGCCGTCACCCAGCCAGCCAGCAAAAAGAAATCAAATCAGACGTGTTGACTTGCATTAAGAACAGCAAGGCAGAGGGCACTGGGGAAGCTGTCACGAGAGAGACTAGTTTTCTTATAAATCAGCAACTGTGACTTTTATTGGTAAAGTGAAGGAGAGAGCTTACCAAATTCAGAGTTGTACTTAATTCTTGACAAGTTGGGTTTTCTACACTGTAGAGTCTACAGCATGGAGGGTCAGGTTGAGGCATGCAGTGTGAACTACTAATGGGTGGACTGGCCTGTAGGGCAATCAGGCAGTGCCCAATGGGCTGGTCTGACAGATCCGTGTGTTGGCTGTTTCTTTTAGCAGTTTGTTGACCTGTTTTATGGCCAGGTGGGCCAGTTTTTACTGTTGATTTATGTGATATCACACAAGCATTGCCTGTAGTAAACACCAATGCATGCAGTCTCCCGTATCACTGCAAGGGGTCGAAACGCCTCAATGTTACAGAAAATTAGTCCAGAAAAATACTGTCTAAAACAGGCAAGATGGACTTCTTTATATTTCAGTTATTGTCCAAAGTTCCAGTGGTTTCTTACCTCTCGATATACATAGTGGTTTTTCAAATTGTTGTTCACTGAACATCTTCTGATCTTGTTTGAGCACTCCGCACCCTATTGCTTTTTAATATTTAACAACCAATTCGAATTATCAACGTTTTTTTTCGTCTAAACACATTTGGTTTCTCAGCATTACAGATGCAACCAATGCATTCATTGACAGGGATTATGTATTTATCCTAAAATTGTACAGTCCCTACAGTCTTTACTTATACTGCATTTAAATGATGCCGCAGGGAACCAGTGTTGCTTCTCTTTCAGCAAAATATAAAAGAAAAGTTGTTTAAAGAGAGAAATAAAGCTTCAGAGGTAATTGGAGCATCACAAAAAGAATAGAAATAGCTGTTAAAGCCAGCAAATCAGATAAACCAGAAGTCTAGTTGCTACGAATTTTCTTTTCTGACATCTGGTAAAAGCAAGGTTCAAGAAGTATTATGCAAACCTTTTCCTTCCTTCTTTTCTGATCCAGGATTTTCCCTATGCTAACCCATTATTCAACAGTACCATGATCATTGTTCCCCAATCTTCTCTTTTATCAGTTTCCTTTCTGGGCCTAATACAATGGCATCCTATGTCTTCTTGCTTTAGAACACTCTGATGATCAGGTCACTGAGGGTTTGGCATTTATTTCACCTTCTAATTCCATTTGTCCTACCAACATTAGTGCTGCAGTTCTGGTTTGATTTTAAATCCTGTTTGTTTGTGTGCTGCACCAGCTTTGATTCAGACCTTTCATCTCACAGATTCCATGCTTTCAGTTTTCTGACCCATACACAGTAGGAATTCATTTACCATGAAACTTCTCTGTAGCAGATCCATTCCTAGCGTGACATCCTCTTCTAGGATTAAAGCACTTTTTTTCATCTATTAGATTGTTGAATAGGAAGTGGGTTCAGGGCCAGAGAGTGACACTAACATCTGCAACAGGAGAGCTGTGACTGCCATTTCACTCATTAGCAGAGTATTTTGAATGAAGTTGCCATCATAACAAACCGAGTGGGGGAAATGGACCGCAGTGGGTCCCATTTCTAAAGGGACAGTTGTTTGTAGCAGTGATACTTATAATTTATAATCCCCACTGACACTGCCAGCTAGGTAGGTTTTGGGACTTAATCTACCTGTGTACCGACCACCTGATGCTGCTCCTGGAAATCTTTGGTATATCATGGGTAGAGATGCTTTTCAAGCTATTTGGATTGATAGAAAAGTTATTGACTCCAGTGAAGTCGTTCCATGTGAGTTTTGTAAAAAAAATTGGAATTTCTCCTAAGCAACGTATATCGAAATGTTAAAAATAAAAATAAAAAAAGCCATTCTCCTGAAATTCAAGCAGATACATTGCATTAATAAAGAATTGTCTGGTATGTTCAAATGCACAGTCTAACTAGCAATATTCATTTTTCCATTGTTAGTTTATGATGTTCTATCCAATGTATAATCAATGGACTCGTAACTGGAGCCGAGATAGTGACTACAACTGTGTGATTGTAAATGATCATTTCACTTTTATCAATAGTCCTAAACCTTACTGTAGATTACGTTTGCATTATTTAGTATAAAGACCACATCAGAACATTTCGATAGATAAAAGGAAGACAGAAAAGGGAAATCAGCAGCAAAAAGTAAAGAATGAAAATAATCACAACAAATATTATACATGGAGGTGAATTTGTAAAGCACTCAGTTACATGCTGCAGTGAAACAAAAACTGAATTCTCTGTGAAAATGTGATACAAACATACAAATACAGATTTTTTTTCTCTTGACAAGGCCCCCTGTGAAATCTGTTCTTAGTAGCGTAAATGGACTGACTCCTTGGTAATAAAGGTGCATCCCTAGTCTTTTGAGAATCAAATAGATTGGAGCGATAAGGCCTATGACAACATAAAAGTGGTTTAGGTACAACCAACTTGAGGATGTAACCTGCAAATAAACATAGTGGGAACAACAAAATAATGAATTCCAAAACATCAAACTGTACTTTGTAAATATTAGAACCCAGAGAATGCTGACGGTCCACATATACTGTAAAATGCTGTATGAACTGGGACAAATTAAAGGAAAAGTTTAGGCGTACAACAAAAAGATGGCTCTGATGTATATTATTGAAGCAGGCCTCAATATGAATGATTAAATACTTGCAAGAACAAAACAGATGTTTTTTATTTGTATTTATAAGTGTCTGCTGTGGTTGAGAACTTTGAAAATAAGAGAACATTGAATGGGCAGGGAATCTACTGTAAGAAACAGCAACACATAAAGAGGTGTGCTGACCTCGGTCCACATCCAGAATAGAGTGTTGATAATAGTTTCCTCCATTTAATAACTCCTTATATAGCACTTAGTTCATGAGGAAAGCAGCTCTAAGCATCAAAGATGTATTCGCCCCCCATGTGAGAAGTTGGCCTGGTATATGCTGTCCACTAGTTATAGTGGGCACCTTGCACCAGTCCAAACAACCCCTTATTGATGATAGGTTAAAGACAACCTTTATTGAAAGCTATCCTAGTGGTAGCTATGGAGAGCAGCCTTCAGGCTAAGTCTTGAAGGAATGTAAAGCAGCTTGTTTTACCAGTCTATAATCTCTTGAATGACCAAATGAAAGGGAACCACACCAGGTATATATATATAAAATATATGTATTTATTTCTAAACACACCCTACTAGTCTCTTTATGAGGCTAGAGGTCCAAACACATAAGTTACACTTCAAATGTTACAGTAAAATAGCACAAATACATGTCAGACCCTAGGGGCGAGCCAAACCATATACTAAAATAGTGGTATAAGAACCACAACTTAACTGGACGCAAGGCCTAGAGCCTGTAGAATCGCTGAGACCCCAAGGAACCACCCAAGGTAGTGACACAGGGGACCCACGAAGGCCGTGTGCAGTGTGAGAACACAGCCGCAAGCTCCCATTAGCTTCTATGGGGAAAGTCACGGTTAGATGATTTTTAAAGATTAGGGACACTTAGAGATGAGCTAGGACCAAACCCTTTTGGACTTAGGAGGTTCTAGGGTCAACACCTACGGGAGCACCAGAGTACTCGTGTTACCTCACCCAGGTAAGCCGGGTGCATAGGTGTCAAATGGTGTTGGGTCGCGTCGTTGTTTTAAATTGGAGCTGGCGAAGAAGTGCTGCTTCCGGGAAGATGCGAAGTGTCCGAAGAGATCCAAGCCTGGATCGAAGTCGAGAAGAACCTGAAAGCAGAGGGGACAGAGTCTGGGTCACTAGCCAGTGACCAGGGGCACGAATTTCAGGTGAAGGAGGTGAAGCTTGACTCTTCAGCCACGAGGACCGGGAGGCGTCGAGGACGACCAGGAGCTGGATTCGAGTTGTCCCACGAAGGATGTCGAGTACTGTAGCGTCGGTGCCCGGATTGGACACAACAAGCCTTGGCAACAGCAACCCATGCAGAATGGAGAAAGATGCTTCAGTGCAGACCAGCAAGGTCTGAGGGACTCCACCAGCGAGGAGGAGTGAGGGCACATCTGGGGCAACCAGGGAAGCCCAAAGAAAGTCTTCACAGGGACTCACCAGTCGACGGATCAGGGATCGCGAAGGGACCTCGAGAGGAATCACAAAATGGCGGCCCACGGGTCACTCGGGGTGACTAGGCCGACAATCTTCGGTGGATGCTCTGCTCGGGGTGTGGGCTACAAGTAACCCAAAGCACGACTTCAAGAGACGTCGAGATGTCAATGCACTTGCAAATGTGCACGGTGACCAGGAGTTCCGGTTCCACGTTACTCATGAGGGCTGCGGGTCTCAACTTTGCTGGGGACTCGGATCAGCCTCTGAGAAGTCTGGAAATCCTCTTCCTGGGCTGCAGATACTTCGGAGTCCGGCGGGAGCTTCGGAGATGCAGACCGGCAATTGCTTAGTTGGTGCCTGCCAAGCAGGGGAGTCACTCCTTGACCCCAAGGGAGATTTCTTCAGTCCTCTAATCTTGAGTAGAGCGTCGAAGTTCCAGGATTCAGTTGCAGAGTTTCGTCCAGGGATATCTAAAGTCCTGTTGCCAGGGGTTCCTTACTTATACCTAAGGAAGGGGTTGGACTAACTCTGGGGACCCACCTATGGGAGGGTTTGGAAAGAGGGGTGGCCATTTTCTTTGTCCAGTTTCACGCCAGAGCAGGGTCTGGAAGCCCCTGAACCGGTTTGAGCTGGACTATGCACAGGGACACCAAATATGCCCCCAGTGCAGGACTTCAAAGCACTCTGAGAGTGCTCCCACCCAGACCCAATGCACATCAGCCTGTATGGGGGTGGTTACATCTCACTGTGACAGGAAACCTATTGTCCAGGCCTCCCCTGTTGGAGTTTCGGTCAGCAGCAGGAGGCCAGACTTCTGTCTGTGGCTGCAGCATCCATTTTGTGATGCCAGGGCTCTTTTAAACTGGTACATGTTATACCGGTGCTGTCATGTCTCTCCCTCTGGAAGGGTGGGATCATATTCCCACACCAAGCATTCATGTGGGCGTATGATTCCAAGGTGTTTGACACCAAACACAACATGTTTCCGTGCAGCCAGTCCAAAGTTAGCATTAACCGTTTTAGATATAATGCACTTAAGAGTATATGGTCAGGCTGGACTACTGACAACCCCGGAGGATATATTCCGAAGGCTGTAGAGGGGCTCAGCTCATGCCTGGGCACCCTCTCACATATAGCCAAGCACCCTGCCTTCAGGATTGATAAGGCCTGCCATAGAGGTGACTGATAGGTTTCTATGTGCAGTGATAGGTGAGATATGGTGAACCTATATCTCTGAAAGGGGTGCATTCACCACCTTACCCAGGCTGCAGTAGCAGACCTGTGGTGTAATTTTGAAGGGCTTTCCAGGGGTGGCATAACACATGCTTCAGCCCCTGGTAGGCCACTGGGGTACCTATGCCCTGGGTACATAGTATACCATATACTAGATACTTATAAGGGCACCTCGGAATCCAATCTGTGGTGTACCTAAGGTACTAGGAATCAATTTAGAGAGGAAGCAGCTAGGCTGTGGTCCTGAATAGCAGGGCCCCAGCCAGACTAAGTTCTAAAAACAGTGAAACATCAGAAAAAAAGTGGGGGTAACCATAAGAGGCAGATCCTACTCTCCTACACCCCATATCATTGTTATTTGTATATTTATCATCACACCATGCAAAGGCACACAAATACACAAAATAATATACCTAAAACCTATGCTAGAATTTTAGGATTCTGCAGGTTTATACAGAATGTTCAATATCCATTGTATAAAACAATACATATTTTACATCATGTCAATGACAACATGCTATGATAAACCAGGAATTGCGACGATGAGAAAACACACATGCACAATGAGCGGAAAGAAGGCAATCCGCCCTTTGATAGTTCTCCACGGAGCCCTAGCTTAAGAACACTTTTAACACTTAGCACTAAGTATTTTAAAGTCAATATGTGTTTTTTTTTAAAAATACATTTTATTTTATTTAGATGAGGAGATATTCTGCTCCTTTAGAGAGGTTCTGTCTAATTTTACTTAACAGGCACACCTCCACAACCCAGTTATTGTAAGATTGCCTAAGACAATAATTACATTCAATAGTATTCGAAATGTCCTTATTCGTTTATTGAAATTAAGAGTAAAAGGATAGTGTTGTTTTTTTCCCCCAAATCCTGTCTTTTGAGTGAATGAAAAGCACAAGCAAAAGCACGAGTTCTTTGATAATAAGCCATGCTCTAAGTGAATTTTATTAGAAGATAAGGGCTTCATTGAAACAGCTAAGTGGCCACAGGAAAGGCAATTTACTCACAGATCACATGCAATGATTTTATTGATTTAGTTTGAGAAATGAGCCATGCATAAACCTCCCATTATTCTTGTTGCTGTTTGCACATCATAACCACACTGTAAATTATTGTAACGACCAGTGAGGATCATAGAGTTTCAATTGTTGCATATATATATACAGTCCCAGTTGAAAGCAGAATGCTGAAACGCATCGACAAGGAGCTGTTTTCCTTTTATTTTTGCACTTCTACACTTTTGTAAATGATTGGAGGCACCCGTCTGGGCTCCGTGTGCACTAATACATTTTCGGGAACGCCTGCGGTGGAATCCTGTAGTGTTTGGTGCTGCCGTATACGAGTCCTTGGAGTGTGGATGCGGAGGTGCATATATATATATATATATATATATATATATATATACTTTGGGAAGTTTTGGGACTAGATATATACATTTATATATATGTATTCTGAAAAAAACAAAGGTTAAAGTTAATCTGACATTATAGTTAGGTGACATGTCACTGACAACGTAGGGGCATATCATCAAGGAGGCGATATAAAATTATTGCCGCTTTTGCGTCTGTTTTTGGGCGAAAAGCGGCGATAATTTTATCGCCTAATCAGCAAGGTCACACTATCGCGTGATTCCTTGCATTATCGCCCTTTCCCCTAATGCCCATCTTTGCATCTCTAATGAGATGCAAAGTGGGCGTTCCTGCCCAGATATAACTGGAGAAATGTCGCTAAGCGACATTTCTCCAATTATCAATGGGCATGCTAACCTGCAGAGCGACAAGCAAAGTAGCGATAACCTCTGTTATCGCTACTTTCCTTACGCCTGCTTCAAAACTAATTTAGCCATGATATCCTATGTAAGGCGGATATCATGGCTAAGTCTGCCCTGCCCTATCAACAAGCTATCGCCAAACTTTGTGAGATTATCGCTGGATTTCCAGCGATAATCTCACATTTGGCAGTTAGCGCTTGGAATTTTATCGCTTTTGAGATAAGCGTTGCTAATAGCACGCTATCTCAGCGATAAAATTCCACGTTACCAGGCAATAATTATCCTAGCGCTAAGTGCGCTTAGCGATAATTATCGCCGATCCTTGATGATATGCCCCGTAATGTTTAAAAACGAAAAAAACACTGACATTCCCCAGGTATAGATCAGTGAACTAACTATAACTTGCGCACCTGCCATGAACAACTTATAACCTCACATATTAAATCACTCATGACATGTTAAATGACATAATTGAAAACATTAATGATGACAACTTAAATTACATCATCGATGACACTCTTCTGCTATAGGTCAAAATGCATATGACAAAATCTTGGCATAAACCATAGTTGCAGAACCATCATAAGTAAGATACTATTTATCACCATGGTTGCAGGGTGGGGGCGTCTGGCATCATGAGCCTCTCAGTGCGCTCCGCATACTTAAGAATGATAATGAATAGCATAATACACATAGTTCATCTTTATATGTACTATTTGCTTGCTGAAATCACCACATATTACTGGGTGCTCAGTACATTAAAATCTGTATATTCTTTTTAGCTCACAACTTGTTGTAATCTAATTTAGAAGTAATACAGTATTATTTACTATGATTTTCTTATCCATTTGATTGTCCACTCTAATAAATTGCATTCAGGTATACTCATTTGTACTAAATGCACATATTTGTGCTTTTGATTACAGAGTTTCTGTCTTCGGGATTCTAAAGGGCACGTACCACAAAGGCTTTTGCAAATTCTTCCATGTGTAAGGGCTTCATTTCTTTTCAGTTTTTAGTTTAGGCAATATGGCATTCAGCTGGAAACATAACAAGCCATGGCACTTGTATTGCCTCTGACTCTTCCCCCAGCACCCCAAGGACTATTTTAACAATTCTGAAATTTGTACACACAACTTCTAAGGCATCCCTTAATTGCTCTAAAAGAACACATCATTGTGTTCCAAAGTGACAAAGGGCACGGTTCGCAAAAAAATAAAATAAACTTGACAAGTTTCAGTTTTAGTCCCATTATTTTCATACTTTTATTCTTTTTGTTTGCATTCACAAAATCCCACGGCCTTTAAAATGGACATTTTCAAATATGGTACATTTACATACGCACTCCTCAACTTTTTTTTTTATTTGCACGAAATATATGTTTGCCTTGTAGAAAATCCTTTCCTTGTATACTCTCTCAATATCAGGGATTTCCATTGACTTAAAATCATTAATGGTCAGTGATACTGATTTAACAAATTACATATTTGTATAAATATATATTTAGTTATTCCAATATATATATGGAGCTGTTTTATAGGGTTGTTCACAGATTTTTCACACCTATCTGTATATTCATGCTGTGTTTTGACACTTTAATTATGTGTACACATTGTGTGAAATTCCTTTGGGGGTATTGGTAATTGACCATAGACCTATGATATTTCGTGTGTCCACCATATTTGCAATGGCCTTTACCTGCCTCTTTACTAAAACTACTACATTTTCATCTCGAACGATAAATATGCTGATGTGCCGCCTTACTGGCAGATTTAGATTTTCTGTGGTCATATCTTCCATCTGCCAGTGTAAATGCCTGCTAGTTTGCTATTTCATAATACACCTAATGTGTACCTAAGTAAAATGTAGGGCCTAATTACGTCCGACTGCCTGCCATCGCAGCAGGAATGGGACAAGTTGACAAGGAGTCAGCGGTTCCACTCGCTATATAGCGATTAGACCGCCATGTAGGCGGTGGGAAACTGCCTTTTTCTACTGTGGCTTAGGCTGCGGCCCAGGAAAAGTGCTGCAGCACTAGCCACAGTGGAAGATGGTTGTTTGTGCCCATCCATGCACCGTGTGCGAGGCACCATGTGGTGCCTGGCACATGATGCATGGATGTGCGCTGGGGCACTACATGTGCCCTCCAGGCCACTTAGCAGTGGCCTACAGGGGCAGGGGCCCTGCTTAGGCCACCAAAGTCCCTTTCAGGCTGCCTTTTCATGGCGGTAGGACCTTGTAAACACGGCCCCTTTTCATGCAGCACTTTGCGTGAAAGGGGCGTTCCAAGGGTGTTGCTGTGGGTGTTCCCACGCAACACACATGGTACCTGAAACATTCCCAGATTTATGAGAAATCGGAAACCTGGGAATGCGTCAGAATGCTACGCTTCCCCAGGGGAGGCATAGCACAACGAGGAGAATTTTTTTCATTTCTCCTCGTTCTTTCCTCTTTCTATGCGTGCTGCATTATGCAGCACACATAGAAAGAGGAAAACACCTCTTGTGATTGTTTTTGTTCGGAAGTTGTCCCTCCCTGCACAAAAACAATCTCCCCATAACACCGGCACCTTTGCACCATGGTGCATGGCAGGCAATTAGGTGCCAGCGCAAGGGGAAGCACTGGGATCCGTCATATCGTTGTACATATGACGCATCCCTGTGCTTTGAAAGTGACTCTGTGCAGCGCATCCAAATGCCTTGCAGTGCCCGGCTGAGTCACTTTCTCGTAAATTTGGCCCCAGGTTTCAGCCTCGGCGTTGGCTCAACATCCTGTGGTTCTGGGCACATCACTTATTCTCCCGTGCCTACCATAATGTAATGTGTGCTTGTGAAACGTAACTGGTTCTCATATAAACTGCTCCAAAACCTTCGGGTCGAATTCACGCTGAATAAAACTGCAAAAAAATAAAAGTAATAAATGGCATACTTTGCATCACGATTACCCCATTTATTATCGCCCACAGAACTCTAACCATATCAGTTCTATCCTCCTTAATATGCAATGGTTGCTCCTACCAGTTCGCATTAATTTAAATCCTACAAAACATGTACGAAGCTGACAGAACCTTTTATCTTGCCCACACACTACTAATATTCGACAGTCTAGACACCTTCCATTTGTTGGTCGAAAGAAAAACTAACAAAGGACTAGCAAAAAAGGCCTCTGACGAATGGTTATTATTACACAGAAGAGAGCAATTTCCAAAGCAGACGAAGGAACTGCCCGTGACAGTTTGGGAAAAACAAACAAAACACGACGATGGCTCTAAACAGATGGATGTCTCTCACATTCATGGAACTATGGGGCATATCAACAAGGGCGTTATCTCTGCTTTTTTGGCTTTAAAAGCCAAAAAAGGAGAGATAAAACTAGCGCCCTATCAACAACAGGGTGCTAACATGCAAATTTGCATGTTAGCACCCTTTTACTGTATGCTTCCCCTTTGCATCTCTAATGAGATGCAAAGGGGGCGTTCCAGAGTAAAATAATAGGAGAAATGTCTCTAAGCGACATTTCTCCTATTATCAAGAATGTCGCTAACCCTGTTAGAGACAAAAAAAGCAGCGCTAACCGCGGTTAACGCTGCTTTTTTACATCTGGTATTTTCTGACTTTTAGCCATGATATCCTATGGAAGGAGGATATCATGGCTAAGTTTGCCTGTCCCTATCAACAAGGTAACGTGAGATTATCGCTGGGTTTCCAGCGATAATCTCACGTTAGCCTGTTAGCGTGAGGATTTTTATCGCTATTGAGATAAGCGTTGCTAATAGCACGCTATCTCAGCGATAAAAATTCACGCTAGCCGGCGATAATTATCCTAGCGCTAAGTGCGCTTAGAGATAATTATCGCCGGTTGTTGTTGATATGCCTCTATGTGGTTTATTTCTGTTCGGCACTGTATGTAGCAGTGAAAATCTGTAGCCTCTTTCTGGGCCTCAAATACCTCATTCACTAAATGTCTCTCTCTAAAGCCTTCAGAGAATTTTACCGTTCACCACACCAACCATGAGTAACACCGAAAGATTTTTAGAAAGCAGTCGTGCCTTCTTCCTCAGCCTACATGTGTTCACTTGCTGCAGTTTCCAACGCACGAGCCGATTGGTCATCTGGGTCGAAAGAGAAAAACAAAGCAGGATTTTCTAGAAATTCCAGCTGAGAAGCAAACAAAAGGAACGCTCTGCACATAAGCACAGTTGTCATTCAAGGCTCTCGTTTCCTTCTAATTTAAGAGCAGCCTGCGGGGAGATGTGTACACAACAAGAGATTTTCACATTTAAAGGGGAATGGAAGACATTATTGGAGGTCCCTTGTTCCATGACAGAAAAAGATAACGTTTGGAAATAGAAAATAATAATCGGAATGACTATTTACTGAGAAAAAAGGCAAGAAACGTTTCGTTTTAGAAACAAAAATATTTGCAAACACACAGCGACAGGAAAGAGCTGTCAAGAGAAAGCTTGAATTATAACAAAACAGAGAAGCTTTATGAAAGCTTGATAGGATAAATAAAAGTGTGGTTTGTTTGAGGGCCTCGCCCCCAATTTACTTTCCGTAAAATGGGAGAAGAAAGGAGCTCATTTCAATTCACTTTGGGGCATATTATCAAGACAGGCGATAAAATTATCGCCGTTTTAGCGGCAGAAAACGACCGCTAAAACGGCAATAATGGGCTTGATAATATGCTCTATGGAATTCCAATTGAAGCCCATGTTAGATGTGAAGGACAATTCCTAACTATAACGCCCCTGAAACCTATGGTTTTTTCAGTGAATTTCTAAGGTTTTTTAAATGCCAATTTCTAACTATAACGCCCCTGAAACCTATGGTTTTTTCAGTGAATTTCAAAATGCTAATTCCTAACTATATCAGGCCTGAAACCTATGGGTTTTTCAGTGAATTTCAAAGGTTTTGTAAATGACAATATTGAATGTATTAATTGTTATACTGATTTTTTTTATACTGATTTACTAAATTTTTTAAACTATTTATTTTTAGATATATTTTTTTAATTACCTTATAATTACATTATACATTACAATACAAAATATACTTTCTCAGAATGAATTACTTTAGTTTAAATACTTGGCAAATAGGCAACAGACTTTTAAGTACAGTAGTTACAGTTGTTGCAATGGGTAACACAATTTCAAACACAAAGCAACATTGAGCTCAATGTGAATTTCTAGTTAAATGCAATTAGTTACTTTATGGATTACTTTTCTAACCACATGACTGGATCCTAGATTCAGTCCTTGGACATCTCCTGTAAACAGTTGAGTAAAAGCACTTTGGTTACAGTAGTATTTTTTAAGGAATATTATTGTATTTTAAAAGTTGACACTTAGAAACTTTTTCCCATAGAATCACCAATGTTATCCTAGGACAGAAAATTCACTTAGCAGGTAAGTAGTGTTATCGTTACTTTTTCTTACTCAGTGGTGGATCCCGGATCCAGCACTGGCCAACCTCCTGTAAACAGTTGAAAGAATGTGTTTAAGTCATACAGACGATTTTTTAGGAATATTTTTAGTTTGTGAAAATAGACACTTAGAAACTTTTCTGGTGAAAACCACACAATGGATTTCTATGGAAGGAAATACAAGTTACTGGTAAGTACGCTTAGAATTACTTTTCAGGGCCAGTGCTGGGCTAAAAGATGCAGCACTGGGTACTCTCCTGATTACAGGTGAGTAAATCGGAATTCGTAGTTCGGCTGATTTTAGAGGATTATTTGTAAAATGGTGAAGGAAGGGGGAGGGGCCTGAGGTGATGTGTGCAAACATGCCCTGTGGCGCGTTTTAAGTTGGGGAATTAATTCCTCTTTAATCCTGAGGTCCCCTGGGGGCCAACTAGCCCACCAGGTACCTCCAGTATGTGCCAGGGAGCTGCATTGCAGAGAGGTTTTCAGAGGCCACGCCCCTTTTTACAACACTCTGCAACACAGCTCCGTGGCGCTTACTGGATCCAACAGATGGCCCGCAGAATGAGTAGGGCCATGGACCCGTTGGGACAGCTAACACACCACGAGATCGGCTAAGAAATTGCCGATTTCCAAATTCTGGGAGCTATCAAGATGCAGATTCAGGTCACCGATAACGCTGAAGTTGGAAGCTCTCATAGTTAGGGGGCTTACAGCTTCAATAAGTGCAGCCCTAAACTCCTTAGAGGGTCCTGGTGGGCGAGGAATCAATAGCCCAGACATGGTGTAGCTAGCGTTAAATGAAATCCCAAAGCGCGCACATTCACACCCAATCAAAGTGGCTGTATGGGTGACTGAGTGGCTGTGTGAGTGGCTCTATGGGTGGGTGGGTGAGTGTATGTGTGAGTGGCTGTATAGGTGACTGGCTGTGTGAATGGCTCTGTGGGTGAGTGACTGAGTGTGTAAGTGATTGTATGGGTAAGTGAGTGGCTTTTTGAATAGGAGTAGGGGTAAATGAGTGGGTGTATGAGTGGCTGTTTGCACACTAAGTATCTGTGTTAGTATAGGTGAGTGAGTGGGTGTGTGAGTGCTTGTATCAATGTGTGAATGGGTATGTATGTGGTTTTCTAGATGAGTGAATGGATGTGTGAGGCTGTATGCGTGTGAGTAGCTCTGTTAGTAGCTTTATGGGTGAGTGAGTGGCTGTATGGGTGAGTGAGTGGTTGTGTGAGTGGCTCTATGGTTGAGTGAATGGGTGGGTGACAGTAGTTGAATGGGTTGGTGAATGGGTATGTGAGTGGTTGTGTGGGTATGTGGGTGGGTGTATGAGAGGTTGTATGAGGGGTGTGAGTGGATGTGTGAGTGGTTATGTGGATGATGTCATCAGTGATGTCATTTGAGATGTAATCAGTGATGTCACTGACCATGTCATGATTGATGTAATACGTGAGGTCATAAGCAGTGCATTGTGGGGACATAAGTTATAGTTAGCTCAAGTAACTATAACTGCTGAATTTAAATGGTTTTGTACAAGTGTAATCTGAGCCTAACTATAATGTCCCTGTAACCTTTGTATTTTTCACTTAATTTCTAATGTTTTAAAAAAATTCTATTTCCTAACTATGATGTTCCTGTAACCTTTGAGTTTTTTCAGTGAAGTTCTAAGGTTTTTTTAAATTCTATTTCCAATCTATAACATCCCTGTAACCTTTAAGGTGTACACAGTTTTGCACAAAATTTCTACCCGACTGCAGTACTTTCTATTGCTTAATTAGTAAGTGCTACCTCATTGGGTAACTGTCTAGTGCATATTGTACAGTTCAGCTGCGTAATGTGACAGGTTGAAATGTCTTCTGAGACCTTGTGTGCATTTCAGCAATGTGATTGTTCCTCATGCATCTTTATCCACCACATTTCAAATTCACAACTGTATAAGTGACTCTATGCATGTGACTGGGTGCGCAAGTGTCTGATTGGATCTGTGAGTGGATGCATGAGTCTCTGAGTGGGTCTGTGATTTAGTGCATGAGTCTCTGAGTCTGTGACTGTATGCGAGTGTCTGAGTGGGTGCATGAGTGTCTGAATGGGTCTGTGAGGGGGTACTTGTGTCTCTGAGTGGGTCTGACTGGGTGCGTGAGTGTCTCACTGGGTCTATGAGCATGTGCATGGGTCTCTGAGTGGTCTGTGACTGGGTGAATGAGTCTCTGACTGAGTCTGTGAGTGGGTATGTGAGTCTTTGAGTGGGTCTGTGAGTGGGCACGTGAGTGGGTGTGTGACTTGGTGGGTGAGTCTCTGAGTTGGACCATGAGTGGATATATGAGTCTCTGAATGGGTGTGTTAGGGGATTCATGAATCTCTTAGTTGGTCTGTGAGTAGGTTGTGAGTCTCTGAGTGGGTCTGTGGGTGGGTGCGTGAGTCTCTGAGTGGGTGAGTGAGTGGGTGCATGGGTGTCTGAGTGGATCTGTGAGTGGGTGCATGAGTCTCTGAGTGGGTCTGTAAGGAAGTGCATGAGTCTCTGAGTGGGTCTGTGAGTGGGTGCATGAGGTTTTGAGTTGGTCTGTGGGTGGGTGTATGAGACTTTGAATGGGTCTGTGAGTGGGTGCATAAAGGTTTTGAGTGGGTCTGTGGGTGGGTGCATGAGTCTTTGAGTGGGTCTGTAAGTGGGTGCATGCGGTTTTGAGTACATCTGTGAATGGGGTGCATGAGTCTCTGAGTGGGTGTGTGAGTTTTTGCTTAAGTCTTTACATGGGTTTATGAGTGGGTGTGTGAGTCTGAGTGAGTGTGTGAGTGGGTGCAGGATCTTCTAAATGGGTCTGTGAATGGGTGTCAAAGAGTGTGAGTGTGTCTGTGAGTGCATGCTTTAATGTACAAATGTGTCTGAATGTATTTTTGTGAAACAAAATTGGGCAATATTCACAATTTCGTTGCACTAGTAAATGGGGGCTATGCTGAGCGTCGTGACGCATTTGTGAATATCACACATGGGGAAAAACTGTTCTTTGACATGTTTTACACATAAAGGGTCCCTCAAACACCCATATATTCTAGGCATGGGGTCAGGATACCTCTACGCTGACCCCTTCTATTACTTTGAATAAATATTTAGAGCTCTCTGGACTGTGTCTCATTACATTACATGACAGCCACAACTTTCTGCTCAGGTTACGGACAGCCAATCAAGGCATTCCTGTTGGCATGTGCATTTGTGATTTGTCACAAATTAGTTGCGAAGTATTCACTCATCTAGATATATTAATTTGTTTTTCTTTAAATATCTAGAAAACTACAGAATAGATTTACACCAAATAACAAAAAGGGCTCTTTCCAGACCAAGAGCTACCTTTCTGCCAAATTTGGTGTAATTTCGTCCATAGGTTCAGGTTGTAGTCATGTCTAAAATCTCTATGAGAATTAACATGTGGAAAAAGCATTTTGGGACTCCCCCCTTTTCTCTGCCCCCACTTGACAGATCACAACAAAACTTTCAACACAGCAGCTAAACTGAATATCATATTAATTTTGAAGATTTTGTGACGATTCGCCAAACTGCACCAAAGATATTGACAAAACAAAAAACGCTTTTCCTATGGAGACTAGGGCCTAACTATAACTACCTACTGGCAACCGCCAGTAGGTAATATATATAAATATGCACATATATATACATAAATACAATATACAAACACACAAACCTACGTGTATATATATGCTGAATATATGCAGATGTGCACACTCTGAGCATCTGTATCTATCGTTTTTTGCCATGGCGTTTATTTTTATGCATATTTGTTTTAACAAAAGGTATTTAAGCAAAACAAGGAAGCAATGGATTGAACTTGTGCAGCAAGGTAAAATCGCACTAAACATATATTGTGAGTTGTTTCCCTGAGTAAAGTAATTATTACATGCAATCAGTGATGCTGTAAAAAGTGCGTTTCTCATGGGAATTTTTTTGTATTTTGGTAATAACTTGTTTTTTACCTTTGCATTGTAGTAATAAATGTATGAATGTAGGCATATTAATACAGTTACTCTGAAGGACGTGTGCTATAGGTCACATTTATTTTCGTTTCCATGGCATAAGTGTGTGTGTGTGTCTGTATCTTTGTGTGTAATTCATTGTTAAACAGAATTTTTATTTTGCTAGTGCTGTAAATTACAGATCTTACTATATCCAGCTGAGTGTATGAACCACTCAGGCATAAATACCTAGATGACACTGCCAATATCCAACATTGGCTTAAGTGTTTTTTAAAGCAGCGTTATGGACTGTTGAATGCCTTCCGGTATCTAAGGCACTTCCAAGGATTATTATAACACTGGTCTATATTGCATTTTTTGCAAATTGAGTGCTAGCTTTCTGAGATAAATAATGGTTGATAAGTGTTCATTTTGTCTTTCTCTTTATTTCCATCAGAGAAGGCAGACATTGTACCGACCCTCATTACACCAGAGAGGGCTAGGAATATACCTGTTCCATCCTATATTTCCTGTCTCTTGCAGATTCTTTTTCATCCCAGCTTTGTCCTTTTGTCACTGTTTCCTGACTTTCTCTTTCCCCTTATTTCTCCTTTCTCTGCGTTTCTCTGTCTTACATTGGTCAAAGTTTGATGATGAAAACTAAGTTGTGGTCCCCTAAAATGTTTGCTGGTGCCCACCATCTGCAACTATCAACACAAGCACCTATTTGTCCCCTTACCTACACAAGAATTGCCATTTTGTAGGGCACCTTCTAACAGCTGTCTTTCTCTACTAATGCCACTTTATTCATGCTAGTAAAGGTTATATGTGCTGTGAAGCCTTCATTTCAGTTTATGTTGGTAAATCACTCAACCCACAGATTCATTAACTCTCCAAATTTCTAAATTCCCATGTTCTGTCTGAACCCATATGTTACATTCAGAGAACAGACAATCAGGATTGCTCACAGGAAAAGAGAGAGAAATCTATTCATTGCTTAAGGAAACAACCTCGAGGAAGTTATGGACGAGTTTAATACTAATTTAAATGACAAGACTTAGGAGGCGATTATGATGGGGGAAAGCCCGCTGATGCCAGCCATGCGGTGGCGGGCCTTCCGCCATCGGACCGCAATTTCCCCCGCCACATTACGATGGTGGGGTATCCAGACTGCGTCCGTGGTGGACGCAAAGACCTTCCACCATGGAACTGCCACTGGCAATCGTTCCGATTGCCTGGTGGAACGGTCTGCATCCATAAACTGGTGGCAGTGCCTAGCAGGCACCGTCCACCAAATTAGTATGCTGGCTTCAGCCAGCCTTTCCGTGGCGGGTACACCGTCATTGAAAGGCTGGCGGGGATTGGTTTTGGGAGCCCGTTGCGGGCCCCCATTGTGTTTGGGGGTGGTATTTGTGTACTTGGGAGGTACCCATGGTACCCCCCCTACATTTCACTGCACCAAGTGGCAGGCTCCGTGTGGTGCCTGCCACGTAGAGCAGGGAAATGCACAACATGCATTTTTACCATAGCAGCGGTCAGCAGCACCCGCCGCAATGTTAAAGTGCAAAATTCGACCGCCATGGTGGCGGTCGCATCCTAATTGGGTGTGCGGGACCGCCGCATGCATGGCGGGCGGTCCCGATTCTCACCACGATGGCAGGTATATTTTGTGAATGTATTTCAGCAGTACTCTGTGAATTAAGTAACACTTGTTCATGTTTTCCTTCGCTTGTTACGGATCGATCAGAATGCTAATCAATACAAATCAGTCTGAATAGGTACAATTTTGTTTGAATTACAATGTCCTTTCTATTGAAATATTCCTTTTCAAAGTGGAAATTGGCGGTTCTTTTAATTAATTTTATTCTTGTTACACATCTTTTTCTCTAAGGATATTTTATTATACAGTCAGACGTGTTTCTCCTTTGCAACTCATGTCTATATTACAGAACCTATTCTGGAGCCCTCAATTTATTTTTTCAATGCAATCTTTTTATTAAATTTCTTTCTTCACAGCTTTTTTGTGATAATCTCATTACAATGTCAGATGATACGTACCCATCTGTGCATTACATTTTTATTCTACAAAAGCTGCATTTTATAGTCATATACACAAAACAAAGAGGAAAAACATGGCAAACTTCATACCAACACTAAGTACAGTGCAAGTGTGTTGGACTTGGCCCTTTTTGGCAGGTTCACCCCTAAACTTTTTGCCTTAAATTCTGACATGGTGTTGGTGGTTTTAAGCCTCTGGACACTTTAGCACTGTGGTCCAGTGTAAAGTGTGTGCGCTTTCTGTGTTACATTGGTGAGATGGGCCTGCCCTCACATAGGAATGCATTGGGGATCCCCTGCTAAGTGTGTCAGTGGGAATTCCTGTTATGAGAGGAGCAGCGTGGTAAAATTTAGTAAGTATGACATTGTGAGAATAAATGCTGCGCAATGGTGTGCGCAGATTTATTATGACTGTTGGAGAAATGCCACTTTTAGAAGTTGACATTTCTGTGTGCTATGTGTCTGCCTGCCTGATGTGAATTGCATGTCTGGCTTGTGAGTGACAGGGGCTGGGAGGTGTGTGTGGCTCCAGGAGGGGCAGGGTGAGTCAGCACTAGGCTGAATGAGACATCTGTGCTGGGAGTAGTGGGAGGAGTAATCCCCTAACCCTGAATAGGCCTGTGCCCAGCCTGCACAATGTTAGCTCCGCCCCCTGTGGTGCGTCTAATCACCTAGCCCCCCCCCCCTGACAAAGGGGTAGAGGAGCTTGCAAAACAAAGTGCTCAAAATCCCCCCTGAATCAGTTGCATCTGGTTCTCCCATGCCCTGCACTACAGACAAAGGAAATGTTGGTATAAATATAGGGGCTGTGACCACATGAAAATAGTTAGTTCTTGTTCTTGTGCTGCTGTGCTGTACCTGACCTTGCCGGGGCGTGCTGCTGCTGCGGCCCAGGAGGGCTTGCCTCCCTGGGCCCTGCATTGCCCCCTTGATCTCTGAAGACCTTTTTGCTGGGACCCTTGGGCTTTTCTTGGCATCCTCCAGGACCCAGGACCTTTGCTGCATTTTGAGCACCCTGTGAGCACTTTTATTTTAACTTACTGGCCCCTAAATGGAGGGGAGACCGTGGGCTGCGCAGCGCGGTGCTGCAGCCCTTTTGAGGGGGAATCCCGGCGTGAGGGATTCCCCCGTGATGCCTGAGTAGCGGGTGCCCACCCCGCGGTTTCCGTTATATTCGCGGGTGCCCACCCTGATTATTGTATATTTAAATAGCGGGTGCCCACCCCGCATGGCCGCTTTATGTTATTTCTTATGCGGGGGCCCACCCCACGTTCTACTTGTGTGAATCACCGCTGCGGCCGATCAGATCCGGAAGTCAGGCAATGTGGTGCCTGACACGGGGCGGGACTTTCGCCTTGGCGAGGGAAGCCCGGCCCACGCCCACAGAGGAGCCCGGGTGAAGTGCAGAAGTGGCGGCTGAGGCCGCCGATGGCAGCGTGGGGCTCCCGTGAGTGAGGAGAGAGCCCCGCGTCGTGCTGGCCGTGCCGAGGGAGCTGCAGTTGTCCTCCAGACGGGAAGGAGGAGAGCAGAGTGCCAGTCCTGGATCGTCGTCGGGGCTCCCGTGAGCTGAGAGAGCCCCGCATGCAAGAAGACGAGCCGAGAGAGAAGCTTGCCAAGCCCGGTGAGCAAGGGCTCCACCAGTGTTGTTGGTGCCTCTCCGAGGCACAGCTTCTGGGCACATTGTCACTGCCCGCCCCAACGGGGGGCCTCCTTGTTGTTAGAAGGCCCAGAGGGGCCCGTGCCTCTCGAGGCACATTTCTCGGTGCTTTGGCCATGTTCACAGTTGCCCCGCTTGACAGTGGGCAACTGCAACGATGGGTGCAATTTTGTTTTGAGAGGCCCATAGAGGGGCCCAGGTGGCACGTTGGTGCCAGAGCCCATTTGGTTATTCCCAGCTGCGCCGCACCAGCGCGGGCAGCTGCAACATTTCTGGACCATGTGTGTTTGAGTACCTGAGGGGGACAGGAGGGCACAATGAGTGCCAGTGATGATCCCAGCTTTATGGCAATTAGCGTCAGCTGCACCGTTTAGGTCTGTGCAATGGCGCACTTTTTGCTTTAGCTGCAAGTGGCAGCTTAGCGCCCTGACATTCTGGACATAGGGCATTTGAGCCCCTTTGAGAAGGGCAGTTGGCCAGGGGGGACTGTGAGGTGTGTAGGGCGCCAGGCCCTAATGTGATTTATGTGGTGCTAGGAAATGTGATTCATGTACTATGATTTACTCAACCTGCCTCTAATGTGGTTTATGTTTATGAGGTAATTTGCATTCTATGATTTATGTTTAGGAGGTTGTTCCCTAATCTGAGATTTATGCTGATGAGGTTATTGCATAATGTGTTTATGCTTGTGAGGGTATTGTCTAATGCGTTTAGACTTATGAGATGATTGCATAATGTGTTTATGCTGGTGAGGTTGGCGCAGAATGTATTTCACGCCTAAATGCGATACTGTGCATAATATGGTTTATGTTACAGGATGATGCTCAGTACAGTGTTTGCCAGTAGTTACCGGTTGTGTTCTATACTTATGATATGTTCTACCTTTACTATGTTCATTAAGTGATGGTTCTGTCAGTGGTCCAATTGGACCTGTCATGTGCATATAATCCCTTGTAGATATTAGCTAGCGCCAGAGGGCACAATGTATATTATGTGATTACTATTCTAATGTGTTATGAGAATACAAAGGCTATTTTTGATATAACCTTGTGTGGAGTTCCTTTTGTGGTGTGCCTGGTATGTTGTTGCTCTGTGCGTGCGCAAACGCTTTACATATTTCCTCCGGGATAAGCCTGACTGCTCGTGCCAAGCTACCAAGGGGGTGAGCAGGGGTTATCTGTGGCGTGTAACTCCCTTGCCCTGACTAGAGTGTTGGTCTCTGCCTGGCTTTGGCGCAACCCTTAGCCAAGCAGAGATCCCATTTCTAACAAAGTCACAACCCCCCAATGAGCTTTCTTCCGGACCATTTGTTAGCTATTTATTTTCCCAATTGACCCCATCGTTGGGTTATTTAGCCCTCAGATCTTTTACTCTCACGGTTCTGGTGTTACATTTTATTTCACTGGCTTGAAACATATTGGACAACGGTTTGAGCTCCTCATCTCGCTGCCCAACTTCGCTGAAATGATGTCCGAAGTCGGTGGTTACTAGATCGCTGCAAACATTACTAGAATTTTGGAAACCATACCCTAAAGAACAACACGATATAAAGGAATTAGATTCACCATATCATTGAGCCCTGAAGAAGTCTCATGGGAGACGAAACGCGTTGGCTATGAAAATGTGAAATATAACATGGAAGAAATCTGCATACAAAATTAATAAAGAAGAAAAAGAGAAAAAAACTTATATTTCTAATGTGTCGTGTGCTTCATCAGAATTTTACTCGTTTACTGTTAACGATACAAAAGAATTTGGGTACTTGGAGATCCAACCATAGTACATAGTGCTGAACCTCCTGTGTATGTATATTTTATTGTAGGACTTTGTCCCACATAATTGAGAGTATAGAGGGCAGTACTCTCTGGTTTCGTGCACTATTTGAATTATTTACGTTAACCACGAATATTTGTTTGGTGCGGTCCTAATCAGCCCCTACCCTCTCTCCTTGTATATACAACAAGGAGGTGTGTGCACATGTTGGCACTGTCACAGTGCTGAAGCACTGTGTCATTTAGTGGTCTTTCTACTGACAGCTTCAGCTGTATATCACAGAAAGCACTGCATACAATACTACATAGAATGCTCGTTGGGTGAGAACAGTGCACTCCATTGACTGGCTTTCATGCCTTTTTCTGTTCCTGGCTCTTTATTGTAAGCCTTTCCTGCCTATTTGTGTGTTTGTCCAGCCCCTAGAGCCTTTCTTAAATACCCTTGCTTTTGATCCTGATTTGTATCCTTCCACCGCTGACGTGATGGAACTGTTTTTCTTTTTTTCTGTGATTTATTTCTTCTTGAACACTCTGTGAAAGTTCATGTCCCATCCTTCCTCTGGTTTTCTGTTTCCAAAGATCATGCTCACACTCATCCACTGACTTTCCCATCCTGCCTGCATCCTACCACCCCCCCTCCCTCTGAATGCCCGAAACTGAGAACTGCTGTCGCTGGGTGTCACACTTACTCTTGGCCATCCTCTGCCTCACTATCTCCTCCTCCAGCCCCTTTCTCTGATTTTTAGTCCTCCCCCACCACCACCTCCCTCTCCATGCTGTCACTGCTGTTGTCTTTGAAAGTGCAAGATTCTTTAAAAAATCATCTAGTCTGTTGTTATACTTTCAAGATGGCCGTTAGGTTGCCTGATGCAACATAACAGCCATCTTGAATGTATAATGTTTGTATACTTTTAAGCTCGCCCTGTTGCATGATGAAACGTTATGTAGATGGTTCCCATCTTGAAAGTATACAATTCATACTTTCAAGATGGCCACCATGTTGTATCACATCCTATCACATCACGCAACATTGCGGCCATATTGAAAGTATGAAAACATTATTTTTTATACTTTCAAGATGGACACCGTGTTGCTTCATGATACTTTCCATAATGCAACGTCTTGATCATCTTGAAATTATAAGAAATAGATGCATTTTAAAAGCATCCTTTATTGGCAGAGGCTATTGCGGGGTCCACTGCATTGGCAAAGCTAGACTGATTGGCTTTGCCACTGTTTGTTGATGTAGTATTCGTGATGCTTTCTTCAAATGAGCAAGTGCCTTTTCCGCTCGCACTAGACCTTTTCTGATGAAAATCCTACTAGCTTTTCAAACAGTTCTTTAAATACACATTGTTATGGCAGGATACAGGACTGACGAGGGCAGGAAGCCACGCAGACATGGTTCTGTACAATTTTTAAAAAAATGCAAAGACAGCGGGCAAAGTACAAGAAATTAACTAGTCACAGCAGAAAGTCATGATTGATGGAGTCTGTTGGAAAACCTTCTCAAAAGGCAAAGTTTGTTTTCTTTTGCATTGACTGAACCTTTATCTCTCTCACTCTTTCTAATGTCTTCAAACTGCAGATTGCGCACCATGTGCATTACCTCCGGCGGTATCTAGATCTGAAAAACTCTGAAAGCAGTGCCCCTGTGCGCTGGGAGTTGCAACCGTTTGACTCTGTGCCAACCCCATTCCACTCTAGAAGTGACTAACAGAGCTGCATATGAGCACAACCATGTGCGCTGACCAATGTTCCTTTCCTTTGATTCCTTGAGACGTGGATACAGAGCTGAGCTCCTTTTTTTACTCTGTAAACAGATTTTTCTTCAAAAAAGTTTTTAGTGTGCAAGGTATTTCACCTTAGGACGACAGGATTCAAACCTTGTAGGAACTGTCTCAAACACATTTCCACATGGTATCAGGACTCCAAGCATGCAGCAACTGTGCCCACATGATACCTTAGGCCACCTCGAGCATGAGGCAAAGCTCTATGTGGGAAACACCGGAAGGCTCTGTACTGGTCTCTCTCCAAATCAAAGTCGAAAGCGAGGACTCCCAAATTTGTTCCCAAGGCAAATCTTCCTTGTGGTTGGGTAAGTCGAAGAAGAACGAAAAGTAGTCCAAGCGGGTCTTGGGTTTTTCTTTCCACTCTCTCTCTCAAGAGAAGGCACGAGGGGGTCACTGGACCTCCAGAACTCGCTCCCGTACCACCAAGGAACCGATTCCATCACTGGTCCTTATGCATCCCTAATTTACAGGTCCATCTGGGATTGCATAGCAGGTGCCTTTTGTGAGGCATGATGTGCCTCTTTGACACACTTCTACCGCCCTACGGTTTGCCTTTGGTCACCAAAGTCCCACAGGGACTCCCAGTTGGGTTACCGCCTGCAGGTTTACCCCCATTGCTGTCTGGACCCCTTAAACCTGTTTTATTTTCCATGTCAGGTACTGAAGGAAGAACCTCAACCCATTGTGGTGTCTGACTCCAAGCTGGCTTTGTCTCGACTGAGGCCTTGCCCAGATCTTGATGTGCTGCAGCCTCTACTGAATCCATCTAACTAAAAGATACAATCTCCCTGCCGCGCAGTTGCACAGAGACATTGCACCAGGCTTTTAGCTAAAACTCTGACTAGATCCATCTTTATGGAGATAACAATGGTGGGGATGGGGAATGCTTTACCCCATCCTATGATGATGAGAATTATGAAAACTGGTATATGGAGCTACATGATGCCAGTGGGCTGGATATCTCACCCGATAGAGGGCTGGCTTCCCCCACTGGCTAGCGAATGAGGAAAGCACTTCAATTGCTTTGTAAAGAGGGTGGCTGTTGAAGACCTTCACCTTCACAGTAGGAGAGTAGGATCTGCTTCACATGTTTACCCCCACTTTTTGCTGGTGTTTCACTGTTTTTCGACTTTAGTCTGGCTGGGACCCTACTATTCAGGGCTCCAGCCTAGCTGCTTCCTCTCTAAAATGATTCCATGTACTTTAGGTACATTACAGATTGGATCTGAGGTGCCCTTGTAAGCCCCTAGTATATGGTATACTATGTACCCAGGGCATAGGTACCCCAGAGGCTGACCAGGGACTGAAGCATGTATTATGCCACCCCTGGAAAGCCACCCTAAATGACACCACAGGTCTGCTACTGCAGCCTGGGTAAGGTGGTGCATGCACCCCTTACTGTGATATAGGTTACCTATATCACTATATATATACACACATAGAAACCTATAAGTCACTCCTATGGCAGGCCTTCTCAATCCTGAAGGCAGAGTGCTTGGTTCTTATGTGAGAGGGTGCCCCTGCATGAGCAGAGCCCCTCTGCAGTGGTTGGAGACCCTTCTCTGATGCTGTTTGTAGTGCAGCCTGACCATATACTCTTAAGTGCATTATAACCAAACGGTAAATGCTAACTTTGGACTGGCTTCACGGAAACATGTCGTGTTTGGTGTCAAACACCTTGGGATTATACCCCCCACACCAGTAACTGGTGTGGGAGTATGATCCCACCCTTCGAGAGGGAGAGACATGACAGCACTGGAATACCCGGTAGAAACTTAATAGAGCCCTGACATCACAAAATGGGTGCTGCAGCCACAGACACGGGTCTGGCCTCCTGCTGCTGACCAAAACTCCAGCAGGGGAGGCCTGGACAATAGGTTTCCTGTCACAGGGAGGTGTAACCACCTCCCAGACAGGCTTATGTGTATTGGGGCTGGATGTGAGCACTCTCTGAGTGCTTTGAAGTCCTGCACTGGAGGCACATTTGGTGTCCCTGTGCATAGTCCAGCTCAAACCAGGTTCAGGGGCTTCCAGCCCCTGCTCTGGCGCAAAACTGTACAAAGAAAATGGGTGTAGCCACCCCTCTTTCCAAACTCTCCCATAGGTGGGTCCCCAGAGTATGTCAAACCCCCTACCTTAGTATTAGAATGGGACCCCTATCCTTAGGACTTTAGATTACCCTGGACGAAACTCTGAAGCTGAATCCTGGACCTTCGACGCTCTGCTCAAGACCAGAGGACTGAAGAAATCTCCCTTGGGGTCAAGGAGTGACTCCCCTGCTTGGCAGGCACCAACGAAGCAATTTGCCGGTCTGCATCATCGAAGCTCCCGCCGGACTCCGAAGTATTTGCAGCCCAGGAAGAGGATTTCCAGACATCTCAGAGGCTGACCCGAGTCCCCAGCAAAGCTGAGACCCGCAGCCCTCGTGAGTAGCGTGAAACCTGAACTCCTGGTCACCGTGCATTTCTGCATGTGCATTGATTTCTCGACGACTTGTAGCCCCCACCTCGAGCACTGAATCCTCTGAAGATTGTCGGCCTGGTCATTCCGAGTGACCCGTGGGCCGCCATTTTATGCTTTGTCTCGAGGTCCCTTTGCGATCCCTGGTCCGGTGACTGGTGGGTCCCTGAGGGTGTAACTTTGTATTTCCTTGGGCTTTCCTGGCTGCTCCAGACATGCCCCGACTTCCTACCAAGAGGTGAGTCCCACAGACCTTGCTGGTCTGCACCGAAGCATCTTTCTCGTTTCTGCATGGGTTGCTGTTGCCAAGGCTTGTTGTGTCCAATCTGGGCACAGACACTGCAGCACTCGACATCCTTCATGGGGCAGCTCGAATCCAGGTCCTGGTCATCCTCGACGCCTCCTGGTTCTCGTGGCTGAAGAGTCAAGCTTCACCTCCTTCACCTGAAATCACCCATCGGTGGGCATCTGATCATCGCCTTCCTGGTCACTGGCTTGTGACCCAGACTCTGTCCCCTCTGCTTTCAGGTTCTTCTCATCTTCGATCCAGGCTTGGATCTCTTCGGACACTTCGCATCTTCATGGCAGCAGCACTTCTTCGCCAGCTCCCATTGAAATCGACGACACGACCCGACACCAAAAGACACCTATGCACCAGGCTTCCCTGGGTGAGGTAACACAAGTACTCTGGTGCTCCCATGGGTGCTAGCCCTAGAACTTCCTAAGTCCAAAAGGGTTTGGTCCTGACTCATTTCTAAGTGTCCCTAATCTTTAAAAATCTAACCGCGACTTTCCCCATAGAAGCTAACGGGAGCTCGCGGCTGTGTTCACACACTGCGCACGGACACCGTGGGTCCCCTTTGTCACTACCTTGGGTGGTTCCTTGGGGTCCCAGTGATTCTACAGGCTCTAGGCCTTGTGTCTAGTTAAGTCGTGGTTCTTATACCACTATTTTACTGTATGGTTTGGCTCGCCCCTAGGGCCTGACGTGTATTTGTGCTATTTTACTGTGATTATTGAAGTGTAACTTATGTGTTTTGACCTCTAGTCTCATAAAGAAACTAGGAGGGTGTGTTTAGTAATAAATACATATATTTTATATATATACCTGGTGTGGATATCTTTCATTTACTGACTCAAGAGATTATAGACTGGTAAAACAAGCTGCTTTACATTCCTTCAAGACTTAGCCTGAAGGCTGCTCTCCATAGCTACCACTAGGATAGCTTTCAATAAAGTTTGTCTTCAACCTATAACCAATAAGGGGTTGTTTGGACTGATACAAGGTGCCCACTATAACTAGTGGACAGCATATATCAGGCCAACTTCTCACATTCACCTTCCCACTACCAAAATGAAAACTAAGGTGTTGTAAGAGGTCTTACAGTCTGGCCGAACCTCTGTTGCACTTCAATGAAGCTGTGACTGACAGTCTGCTGCACACTTGGGCTAAATATTGCTCTGGCCCATCAGTCAACGGACAGGTTGCCTGCCACCAGAGACTGTTTCTGGAGACCCAGACTTCCTCATATAGCACCCTGTGTCTGATGGTCCAGGCAGCCACTATTAGAGTCAACCCTATCTCCTTTCCTGCCAGGCCGCCTGAGAAGAGAGCCAAATCGAGAAAAAACATCTGTAAAGTGTATGTTCTCCTCAGCAACCGCGCCTAAAGATCATCAAAGCAAACTGTATGTAAGGACGTGGTAGCCTGCACTGTGGGACATGGATAGTGAGATCTTGCCCGTGGACCCCAAAGGCTTACAAGCTTCTCGAGCCCAAACTATTCAGGATGGTCGGGATGCAGCCACATTTGACATTCTCTTTGGCCTGGAAAAAGCAAACTGTCTAGGTAGGGCTATGAGAATTAATGTTGTGTTTTGATGCCACACCTGTATGAGGTCCACTGGCTTCTCGGGAGACATCCAGGTGCCTTTGATGGACATGCCTTTTGATGGCTCCCGTCTCTTCGGTGAAATAGCAGATTTGGCCCTAAAGCGCTTTAAAGAGAGCGGGGCTGTGGCATACTTCTTTGACTTTTTAGCTCCAGTAGGGTATCCCCAGACCAACTCTATCCTTTTCTGGGTTATTCCAGGTGCCTAGCAGATTGGCAAATTCAGGCTAATAGTCCTGTACAATAGGTCTCCCAACCCTTTCCAAGGTGTGGCCATATGCCCAACAGTCAAAGACTTGGACACCAGAGGCAACTTTCATCCCAATCTTCCGGCCCTCCTGCCACATCCTTCAAGCTCCTTTAGTGCATCCTTATCAGCTCACAGCTACCCAATAGGAGGCAGGATTAGTCATTCCTGCAGGGATGGAAACAAATCACTTTCAACAAATGAGTGCTGCAGAATGTCTAATAGAGCTATACCCTTCCAGTCCTTTTCAACACCCAGCACCTTCCACCTGATTCAGATCACTTCTCGGAGGACCACATCTCCGTTTTATGCCAGGAAGTGCAGGTTTGTTTGGGCAAGAAGACACAGAGAGGGTATCATCCTCAGAAGTAAGGACAGGGTGTTTGTCTTGCTACTTCCTTGTGCCGAAGAAGGGCAGAGGCCTCTGTCCTATCTTGGACCTTGGACCTTTGCCCTCTCTGTGCTTCTCTATGAAATGACAAATTGAAAATGCTCACCCTGGCTCAGGCTTTCTCTGCTCTGGACCCGGGATCCTGGATGGTGGCATTGGGCATTCAGGATGCTTATCTTTAATGCCTCATCCTGCAGCCTACAGACACTACCTGTAGTTAAAGATGGGCCACAAGCACTTTGAGATTGCTGTACTCACTTTCGTCCTCACCAGAGCCCTTTGGGTGTTCACAAAGGTAATGACAGTGGTCACTGCCAAACTCAGGGGTATACCAGTCTTCTCCTACCTCAATGAAGGTGGGCTTGCCACACTTAGTTGCAGACCACCTGCAGATGACGGCAAACTTCCTTACATATCTGTGGTTCACAATCAACCCGCTAAAGCAACACTTGGATCCTTAGCAGAGACTGCCCTTCATTGAAGTCGTCCGCCAGGTGGGATATTTAAATGCCAAGGGATACTATTTCAGCCGACAACACCAAGCTGATCATGCTTGGCAGTTACACCTGGCAGTGGAACAGGGCTACTTCCAATAATGAAATACCAGTATTTGTAAAGCGCACAGCTACCTCCGAAGTGGTGTCCCGGCGCTGGGGGCCGTCGGCAAGATTAAGCAAGCTATTGCCCAGTGTCACATGGTGCTGGGCTAACCTGCAGCCAGCACCGGGGATCGAACCATGAGCCCTGTAGTCCAGAGTCAGGCACCGTGGCCACTGCGCCACACATCTTCCACAATGTGGAGAACCCTGGCTGGATCTGCTTGAATCCACCAAGAATGAACAATGTCAATACTTTTGCATGCTGGACTTCCCAAGAAGGTTCTTTCTTGGAAACACATTCTGTCTAGAGTGGAGCACAGCACTCCTGTATGCCTTCCCGCTTCTACCTCTCCTACCCCAAGTTCTGAAGAAGATCAGGAATGACTGGGCCCAAGTCATTCTAGTGGCTCTGCATTGGGCCAGGAGAGTGGAGTTCCTGGTACATTTGGGCTTGAGCATGCGTCCTGTTATCAGTCTGCCACTTCGTTAGGACCTCTTGTTGCAACAGCATGGGAGAGTCCTGCACCCGAGCCTGTGCAACATACATCTCCATCTGTGGAGATTGAACAATGACAGCTCACCTTGGACCATCCTCCTGAGGTAGTTGATGTCATCTTGACAACCAGCCATCCTTCAATGAAACCTGTGTGTGTTGGAAGCTGGGATAAGTTTGTGGCTTGGTGCGGTTCCCAGCAGTTGGACCCATTGTAGGAAATACACAAATGTTAGATGTGTTATCATCTGTTTTGATTTTAGCCTTGCAAGGACTTGCTCTGTGCACAGTTTAAGGTTACGTGCCAACTACTTTGTCTTTTTTAATGTTTGTTGGACCATTTGTCTTTGTTCAAATCACCTGTTATGATGCATTATCTGAAAGGCTTACAACAAGTTTCCATGAAAGCCATTCGTGATACCACAGTGGGACTTAAGCCTGGGTCTCACTCTTCTAACATGTACCCCTTTTAAAACCAATATAAAGTTGTCTATTGCACCTATCACCCTTAAAGTGGTCTTTCTTGTTGCAAAAGCATCTATGCGACAGGTGAGTGAACTTTCTATACCACCTTTTTACAGACAAGCTGGTATTAAGGATTTGAGGTGCCTTTCTATTAAAGATGATGATGTCATTTCAAGTTGGACAAGCCATCACAATTCTGACCTCCTTGGTCCACCTGATCCCTAGAAAGTGGAAGAGAGACTTCATTGCTTGGACTCCCAGAGGGCACTCAGTTTTTACATTGATCGTACCAGAGAACATCAGGTGGACGATCAGCTCCTTGTGAGGTTCTCTGGGGGAAACAATGGCAAGGCAGTGCAGAAATGGCCCATCTCTCATTGGATAGTCCTCAGCATTACGATTTGCTATGCATTGTCTAAGAAGCAACCTCTAGAAGGTCTAAGGTCCCACTCCAAAAAGGTCAAGGCTGTTACTACTGCGTTGGTATGCAGGGCTTGATATTTGGCAGCTACATGAGCATCAGTGCACACGTTCATGAAGCACTATTCCCTCGCCTGACAGATCTCTTCCGTTGGACTGATGTCAGCGCCCATGGGTGGTGCTTATGTGCGTCTTCATTCATCACTTCTAGAGCAGAATGGCGTTGATGTGGAGACCCACGGCGCCAACTACTTACACGCAGGAGCACTGATTCACAATTGTCTGATGTACAAATGTTCTTATTCACTCTGTATATTCCTCCATTTTTACAAAGACTTTTTATTTGTTAATCTTTGTGACTCTTATATTGCTCTTTCCCCTTTTTGATATTTTGTTACGTCAGCTAAATTTGTAACTATTTTGCCACTAGTAGATTTTAGACTTTATATGGAAATAACGGACAGTGGGGAATGAGGCTTTAATTACTTCACTTGGGAAACAACCTGGTCTTGAGTTCATGTCCAAGGAGCATAAAGCCGTCAATAGTTCATAGATTGGATGGAAGACCCTATCACAGTTCTATGGCTGTTGCCAATAAGGCACTTCTGCTGGAGTTTCTCATGAAAACGTATTAGAGCCTTTTTAGAGGATGACCCTAGCATACAAGTGTGGGCCTACTTCATAAATTTTCCGCTAAGGATAAAGTGTCTGTTTTATAGAAAGTGTTTATGCCAGAGACTCCCAGGTGTAAACTGTATCAAGTGTCAGGGAGCAGGCTAAGATGGAGCAGTTATGTCGAGGCCCCTTTTTAAGCACTAGCAAATGTTAACAGTTGTTGGGTAAAGGAATAGAGTTAGAGAAACAGAGCTGTATTGAAGATCTTGTAGGTTAGACATAGTTTACCTGAGAGGTTGCAGAAGAAGTCCCACTTTACCTATCACATTTAACACGTGTGAGAATACAGACTGTAACACTGCAACAATTTCAGCTATGCCGAAGAACACACCACACACAATGACAATGCAGCCCTTTGTCCCACTGCTTTGTCTTTGCATCAAGAGAACCGCTCACATTATTATGGAAATTCTGACTTAACGTGTCCATAAGAATGGGTCAAGACTCCCTACCAAGGGTGGTGCTATGTACCGCTTCCAAATCACCAATACATGGGTCACTAAATGGATCCTACTTTTGGTGGCAGCTCAGCAATGACCATATTCTGTAAAGTAATTGCTTAATGTCCACAGTGGCATCTTAAGTCTGGATTGTAGTGGGGCAGTGGTGGTAGGGATGAAAGTGATTTCCTAACCAACAAGAGCAGAGCAGCCCCTTACTTGGAGATCATGGGGCTTGTGTTTGGAGACTGAGCACATACTTCCTTGTTAGGTATTAATTGTAAACTCATTAGGTACTGCATATGTCACACCTGCCTTCTGTATTGGTCTGTTGCCTTGCACTGCTATAACAAATGTTTTGCATGTCATTATGATGTTGCTACAGGAGTGGATTGATGAGCATCACACAATTGCTGATTGCTTTGGTGCAGATTTGAGATTGCCTGTATGTTTTCCAGATCGATTGACACCACATTTGTGGTACTGTTTATTTAGCGGGTGTCTAGTTCCTTTAGAATCATGCAGACTAGGTTATCTAGATAGAATGGGAGAAATAGATTTCCAGGAGTCCCCTACACCTTTTTGGTAGTCTTCTCAATATATTTCTTGATTACTGCATATGTATACATGTTAATTTAGTAATTCCGGGTTAATACATAAAAACCTAAATTGCACTGATTTCAGGTGATGTCCCATCACCTTTTGGAAACTGGAGGTCAAACCCTGCATCACAGCAAATCTTTAAGTACTCTGTGGAGTACTCCCTTTCTTTGTCAATGAGAACTTATACTAGTGCAAAATCGAAATGTTTGGATACAACATTTATGTTCATATTTTAGACAGGAGAGGTTGATACATTGCCAAAAGTCCTGGAAACAGTTTGAGGTGGTTCGATTTTAAATGCCATTTTCTAGCTGGAATGCAGACACATCCATTGTGCGAGATATCTCTCACAGTGGTTAATGCTGTTGCTGGCTCCAACCAGGCGTATCACAAAACATAAGCATATGCTGCTTGCTTTTATATTAACCTGTGCAGATTTTATTGGTGACAGCATCTAATTTAATTTATTTATAGGGGGCCTGATTCACAGAACTAACTTAAGACAAAATCCTAAACTTACTACTTTTGGTATTCACAGAAGGCATTTAGTAGTAGTAAAGTTAGGATTTTGTCTTAAGTCTGTCTTAAGTCTGTCCTAAGTTTGTCTTAAGTCTGTCTTAAGTCTGTCCTACTACTTTTGGTATTCACAGAAGGCATTTAGTAGTAGTAAAGTTAGGATTTTGTCTTAAGTTTGACTTAAGTTTGACTTAAGTTTGACTTAAGACAGACTTAAGACAGTGTAGGACTGGGGGTCACCAGGCCCTATGGGGGTAGCGTGGCGCGAGCAGGTAGGCACCCAAAGGCTTACGTGTAAAGTGACCATACAGCACACACATCCACTGAGACAGGAAACGCACGCAATAATTGACACCACACCAGTAGGTTGAATAAAACCAATCAGCTTTATCTAGATCAACATTAGGATCAAAGCATTTCATTAGAAATAGATTTGGCAGTTCATTAAAACGTCAAACCCAGCATTGAATCAAAGCGCGGCACCTGGCGATCCTTGAGAGCGTGAAACACAGCATTAACGCCGAGCGCTGCACAGGGCAATTCATTAGCGCTTCAAACATGGCATCCAAGCATAGCGCTGCACAAAGCAAATCATTAGCATTAAACATTGCAGGTCATTGAAGCGCTGAACTGGGTAATTCTTTAGAGCGTTAAACATTGCGGGTCATGGAAGCGCTAAACACTGCATATCGCTGAAGCACTAAACATGGCATTACATTGAAGCCTGAAACCTGGCATTACCTTGAAGCATGAAACATGGCATTAAATTGAAGCCTGAAACATGGCATTACATTGAAGCATGAAACATGGCATTACATTGAAGCATGAAACCTGGCATTACCTTGAAGCATGAAACATGGCATTACATTGAAGCATGAAACCGGGCATTACATTGAAGCATGAAACCGGGCATTACATGGAAGCGATACTCAGTCAAGCAGGAGTACAACCTCCTAACAGGGAGGGTTAACCAGTGTCTCCAAGATATCCTGCTACTCAGGCAACCGCTTAGCCCTTCACCGGGCGCGTGTCAAGGGGGCCATGTGCCGGCCTATCCCCACTTCTGGGTAGTTGGGGGGCCAAGCGGGCCCAACGATCGAATTCCCCGGGGGAGGGGCGTGCTCTGGGCCTCTCTCGGGCCTCCCGTCCTCCTCCCCGGGGTTTACCTGGACTTTCGGCCTTTCAGGCCCTTGCGGCGGATTACGGCGGCCGGAGGCTCACTCTTCTCGGAGCCCCTCCCGCTCGCTGTGGGAGCTTCCCGGCTCCGTCCGGGACCGGGGAGGCTTCGTGGAAGGGCCTTCAGATGGCGGGCTGGGAGTCCAGTGTTGCGGGGCCTCCGGCGGATCTCCCGGTCAGCCTACGATCTCCGCACCACTGAGGGCCGCGGCTGAGGCGCGCCCGCAGCCGCCAATGGCAGTGCGGCCTGCGGGGGCGCGGCCCGGTTAGCGAATCTCGAAGCGGCGGGGGCGGCGTTGAGGAGCCCGCCCCCGTCAGGTGACACAGGCCTCGGCTTTAGGGCCTCGTGCGGCCCGTGCTGGATGGCTTCCGGCCTAACGAGGCCTTCTCGGAGCTCCGGCGGCCTTCTCCGCCTTGGGGGCCGCGTTACATCGGCAGCGACGGCAGCGACGGAGCCCTGGGCTTCTCCGCGGGCCCCGGTGATGGCAGGGGACAATCTACTCGGCCCAGGGCCGCAGCGGTTAGCTATTCCTTTTTGGTATCCCCGACGGGGGTGGAAGAAATTAAGGGCTGGCCTGCAGCTTGGGGGGTAGCGGTCTGTTCAGCGCCCAGCGCCCCCTTACTCTCACAGTGACGCCCCAGCATGGGGCAGGTAGGCTGGGAGGTGGCAGGCCACACGCCAGTGGCAGAACAAGCTAGGGAGGGAGCCCAGGTTAAGTCAGGGAGCGCAGGAGTGGCACAGCGCAGGTACCTGGTCGATCCCCCAGCAGTTCTGTGGTAAGTTTCTGGGGTAAGTTTGAAGGTCCTCTTGGCGCTTGTTGGTTCTGGCGCCCTTAGTGGTTTGGTTCCTTGGGGTGGGGGGGGGGGTAGATTGAGTTGGTGACTAGATAGTTCTTAGTCCGGCTTGGTAGGTTGTCCTTGGGTTCCCCTCCCGCTGGGCCAGATCAGTGGGCTAGTTCAGGATCCCTCACTCAACTTAAAAGGCAGCACCTAAGCCCTGTCACTTTCAGTGGCATAGGTCCCTGACTAGGCCCTACCGCCTAAAACTCCGGCGTAGGTTCCCCCAGGTCTGCGTCGCCCCAACTGACTAAAAATGTTCCCTCCTTTCCTTAAGTATCCCTAGGTCAGGTGACCACTCTCTAAGGCGGCAAAAGTAAACCCCACCCTTCTTCTAGAAGATTCCAGCAAGTTCCAGGAGCTTCCCCACTCTAGCTATAGGAGAAAAAAGGCGGGCTGGTGTCGCAACAATGTTGTAGGGTCCCAGCCAGCTCCTGGCAACTAGGGTGCTACTAAAAAGGCCACTCCGCAGTAGCAGGGGCCTGTGGCAGCCATATTGGGGGAAGAGAGCACCTGCATCTTAACACTGATTAGCAATGGAAAGGCGCTCAGAGACCTAAGGCCAACGAAAAAGAGGGTGGAAAATATGAGGCAAGGGCAAAAACACAGGGAAAGACCACCCTAGGGCTGACAGGTCTAACAGACAGTCTTAAGACAAACTTAAGACAAACTTAGGACAGACTTAAGACAGACTTAAGACAGACTTAAGACAAACTTAGGACAGACTTAAGACAGACTTAAGACAGACTTAAGACAAAATCCTAACTTTACTACTACTAAATGCCTTCTGTGAATACCAAAAGTAGTAAGTTTAGGATTTTGTCTTAAGTTAGTTCTGTGAATCGGGCCCATAGTGCCAAATGCCCAGATGGTCCACCCGTTTTTCCTGTGAATTCTGCTGGAGTATGAAAAAGCTGAAATCCTAAGATAGGTTGTAGTGCCAAACACCGGGATTGCTGGCAACAAAGAATGTGATAAGATCCATGGTTTTGAATGTCAACATCACCATTCTTTCTTTACAAGCCTACAACATTCCATAATGAAAAATAAATTGGGTCTGAGTAGACTATGGGCATTGATTGTATATTTTTATTGACAACAGCACAATGAACAAGGTTTTACTCTTTAGAGGGAAGCTGAACTTCCCATCTGGGTAAGTACATACAAGAGTCCGCTCCGATTTCCTTTATTTCCTCCATCTCTTTTGTCGTGTTCCTCCATTTGCTTGTGTTTTGTACTTTTTTGTGTCTCCATTCCTAACTATTTTCTCTTCTGTTTGTCTGCGATTCTATTCTTGCCTCTTTTTTTGATGTTTTTCTCTTCATATAATGTACTTCCCACTCTTTAACATATGCTCTTTTTCATTTCATATATGTGGACTTTGCTATGGTAACTTAGTCCCTGTGACTTTGTTTACATTTCACAACCGATTCTACTATTTGAACCACTGCATTTCTCTGTCTTCATTTCCATGTGACCTTTTCATTTGCTATCTAAGTACTCTGCCTGAGATCTTTGTTTTGTTTTTCACCTTGGGTACTCACATGTCAACCTATTTTCATTTTGTTGGATTGCCTTTGATTTTTGGTTCTTTGTTTTTCTTGTTGCTTCTTGCACCTTGTCTTGTTTGATATGTAGCTGTCAATTGTTCCCCGAGGTTGTATATTGACTTGCCATTTTTTTGTATTTGTCTGTTTTAAAGTGTTTCTTTTTGGTCATACTTTCTTTTTGTCACCTTTATATTTTGTTGGAAGGGGTTTGTGTTTCCCCTCTACAGTATTTGTGCTCATCTAGTTTGGCTTTTCACTTAGCCAAGTTTTTTTTGTTGCCTCCTTTGTCCATTTTTTAATCCCTTTGGAGTTTTGAATTTGTTTACGTATTTGTATGTTTTAAATGGCTGCTCTCTGGGTTTTTTTTTTGGCTACTGTATTTTTTTTGTTTTGGTCTTTTTTCGGGTTGTCTTCTTTTTTTTCTCCTTTTCCAAACCACTAGAATGCGAGGAAGTGTTTGCATAATCTGCCACGAAAGATGGAGAACAGGAAGGGAGAAAAGCATGTTAATCCAATCCAATGGAAGTGAATGTAGCCACGAGAGATGGAGAACAGGAAGGGAGAAAAACATGTTAATCCAATCCAATGGAAGTGAATGTAGCCGTGGATCCGCCATGACCTGGGAGGAGCAGTTATCAGATGAAATTCTGAATGACAAGGTGATTTTGTGGTCATGAGATTGTCACACTGAGAAAGGAGGTATGTTGCACCAATGGACAGAGAAGGCATAAGCAGCAAATGGACCGCTACATCAGAGTACCATGGTTCATGGTCCAGCATGCATGCCAACCTTAGCATGCACCTCCTATGGCGAAACTTCTATGTTGCATGAATGGTGAATCCTTGGCAACACACAAGCTGGGCATGCTGATCTGTGGAAGGCCCCAGTAATAGCAAGGTCTATGTATAACACCAGATGTTAAGATGTGTGCCTCAGAAACACATCGCTCTAAGAATATCCTAGAAACTGTTTTTAACTAGTCAAAACCACAAAGGTAAGATCGAGGAGGCCAGTGTGGTATGGGAATAGGTACTGCAAGTGCCACAGTATTTTTGGAGTCAGTGTGGCGGTGGCTGCATGATCCCGCCTGTCTTAGTGGGGTATTAGCACAGACGTAATGGGCATTAGCATATGCTCTTTTGGACAACAAGCAATTTGGCCTTTATATATATTATTTTTTGTGTTGTCTGACAAAGTCCTTGACTTTATCAACTGGGCCAAAAGAGACACTGACAATAAAGTAGCAGGGTGTCCATATAGGCCCTGACAAAATCCAGGGACCATTAGAGTGTAATTGCTATGACTGAAACATGTTCACACATAGAAGGGAGCAGGGATACGAAATCCCTTTAAAAACATCTGCCTAATATTTTTAACCATACCCGAGGCACCCAATAATAAAGGGATACTTTATTTTCTTCCAGGTATGTTTAACGTTTCACTAGGAAACCCCATTGAATGTCATATCACAAGTCCTCCCTAAAATATCGTTGAGCTTATTCTGGTTTCTATAGACCAGGATGCAACCCATTGATGAAGATTGACTCTAATAGGGTGAGTGAGTATCAACAGAACCTAAGCTAGATCTCACCTTTGAGGTTTTGAGTCACATCAAATGGTGACTAGTTAAAATGGGTTGTGTGATATTCATAGAGTGATTATTAGGTAGCCAGGGAGACAGTATCCCATCAAATGACTCTCCTCTTCCAAGGGTTGGTAACACAATTCTGCGGGATTAGTGTAAACGTGCCTTAGAAACACAGTAGGCAGCCTATAAGATAAAAAGAGCAATTCATTTTTGGCTTGAGGCTATCTTGAGTGTGGAGTGAAAAAAGGTCTGTTTAACCCATTTAACCTTCTCGCTTTGTGAGTACACTAACTCAAATTTCAAAGAGTCATGTAGGAGATCAAGTTTTGTTGTTCTGAGTACATATATTAACAATGGGATTAATAATGCCACTGTTGCTATACTGGCATTGGGCAATTTTGTCCATTGTCATTATCCATTCAAAACATGGCCCTACCCATTCCCACAGTCCAGGAGTGTTTTGCAACCATTCTAAAGTTCCCACTAAATGGTGGCATGGTCATGAAGATCATTCATATCATTTATGCTCAATGGTTCATTTAGTCCCCCCAAATATGTGCTTCAATCATACACATTATGCTATCCTCATACAGCTAATACCAGTACTAAGGACACACCTGCTTCAAGCCAACAAAATACTGTTCACTCTTCTACAAAACAAAGTCATGTTATCGTCAAAGCACATTCTCTAAACTGTCTACTAATAAATGCTCGATCGCTTTCTAAAAATAAACATCACATCCATGACCTTCTCACTGACTCAAAACCAGGCATACTATTCATAACTGAATTATGGTTGGGAGATGATATTGCTCCAGTCCTGCATGATAACCCAGAATCGTATAGGCAAAAAAGGAGGTGGCCTAGCTGTTGTGTTCAGGCAACCATTGCATATCACTAAAGTTGACAACGTCTCCATAAAAAATGGTGAGGCTCTTTTCGGGAGATGCAATCCTACACCATCGTCCTCTTGTAACTTCCTGCTCCTTTACAGATCTCCACCTTGCAATGCAACATGCCCAGACACACTTCTAGACATGGTTTCAAACCTGATAACACTACGCTCCAACCTATGCATTCTGGGTGATCCCAACATTTGGTTTGACAAACCCAATATGCCCCATCTGAAAACAATCATCGCTGGCCTAGACGTACTGAACCTGCATCAGATCATCCACACACCCACACACAATGCTGGACACATCCTAGATGTCATTTTTGCTAATACCGAACTAGTTACCTTTCAAACTATAACTCCGGTCATATGGTTAGACCACCGTTTTCTGGGTTTCCAACATAAGACAACACTAAGCGACGCACCTAAAACCACCTTACGTACATCCACCTATCAACCGTGGAACAAACTCAGTTTGGAACACTTAGAATTACAACTAACATCCAGTGCAGATCTAGAAACAATAAACTCTGTTAAAAAACTATATGAGTGGCTGCAGGAAGCGTTTGATATCCTAATACCACTAAAACCCACATAGCAGAGCAAAAGAAAACAAGCACCTTGGAGAAATAGAGAGATAAAAGACATAAAACAACACATTAGAGAACTGCAACGTGCCTGGCTCAAAACAAATGCCAATCAAGACAAACTTTGCCTACAGAAAATTAACAGATTATACAAGTCAGCTATCAAAAAAGCTAAGAAAAGATACTATTCAGATAGAATTCAAAATGCTAAATGTGCAAGTAAAGATTTCTATAAAATACTCAATGAATTTCGCAAACCAAATTGCCTGGAAGGAGCTCATACCGTTACTCAAGATTTCACAGACAAACTGGCAAATCATTAAACGGCCAAAGCAGACACGTTGGACCCATACATAAAACAAAGAAAAAGCACAAGCACTGACCCTTTAACAAAACAACAATCCAAGAATACTCAAATCCAGCCTCTTCGTTCCTTCCAACACATTTCACACAATGAATTCAAGGACCTGGTCAAAGTAAGCAGGCCTGCCGGCAGCCCTTATGATCCATGTCCACCACAAATCTTCAAGACAATTCTTCTAACAACATCTGCTACCACTCCAGTAAGAAGAATCATCAACAGCTCCTTAACTACCGGAATATTTCCAGAAGAACTTAAAAAGTCATACATACGCCCATTAATGAAGAAAAGGAACCTGGACCCACTAAACCCTGACAACTTCAGTCCGATTACAAATCCTCGGTAAACTGATAGAAAGAGCAGCGTTTCCCCAGATGTCACAATTCATTGAAGAGAATGCCATAATTTCAGACTTCCAAATGGGATTCCATCCAGGAAGAGGCACAGAATCTGCCCTCCTTGCATTCTGGGATGACCTGAAGAACACATTTGACTGCAACGGGGTTGCTGCGCTACTTCTCTTGTACCTCTTGGCTCCCTTTGACACGGTTGACCATGACACTCTGATACAAAGACTCTACGAAGCCTGCATAGAGGGAACTGTTCTAGACTGGTTCACATCCTACCTCCGCAACAGAACTAATGTCATCCATACCCCACCTTTCTCGTCCAAACCGTACTCCACAAAAGCAAAGGTCCCTCAAGGTTCTATCATCTCGCCAATGCTTTTCAACAACTTCATGAAGTCATTACCAGGACTGATCAATCAATTTCACCTCACGAGCTATAACTTTGCAGATGACACGCAAATACTCCTTCAACTGGAATGCCCCAAAGATATTGGAAACTCGCCAATTTTCAGTTGTCTCAGAATCGTGGATCAATGAATGATGTGGAGCCATCTTAAAATCGAATGCTTCCAAAACATAAATACTCATGTGTGGTGATTGGAACCATTATGACCTGCTCGCTGCCTGGGCTAATGATCTGGGAACACTGCTTAAAGTATAGAAGGAAGTAAGAAACCTCGGAATAACCATAGACTCCAAGCTATCGATGAATGCCCAAGTGGACAAACTAGCAAGATAATGCTTTGTTACTATAAAAACTCTGCAACGATTCTTCCCCCATTTGGGATTCCCACACAAGGTCCAAGCTACCATCTCCCTTGTTCTGTCCACACTTGATAACACCTATAGCCTCTACCACAGATCACCTTTAATGGCCATGAAAAGACTACAACAGATTCAGAACTTGGCTGCCTGACTACTCTTCAATATTAAACTGCAAGTACACATCTCCCATGCCTCGAAAGCCCTGCATTGGTTACTGGTTGCCAGAAGATCCACTTTCAAACTACTTTGTATCGCTCACAAAGCGATACATGGAACAGGACCGCTCTCTTCATCAGGAATAAAATCACCTAGCACATTCAACAAAGGAACCTCCGCTTTAGAGTGGCATCTCGCCTCAAACTCCCAATATACATGGAAAATCCATGGGTGGTGATCCAGTGCCACTGAGAGAGAGAGTCGGGGAAAAAGAGAGCAAATTTACAACTATCCTTCCTGCGTCACAGACCCGACGTCACACAAGCTCATTCACACACGCATTCATTGGTGGGGCCCATAACACCAACACTCATATGTTTCCTCTCACGAGTCTGCACACAGGAGGGATGATAATTACGCGCTGGACATGTGGGTGGGGTACCTTATAACCTATAGTGAAAGAAAAGTTACTTTACAAAATATACATTAACATTCGCCACCTATAGATTCCTAATCCTAAACATCAAGGCACTCCGCCCACTTGGTCGACAAACCAATTAGTTGTATTGGTTGATGGTGGTTTAGAACCAGCTAAAACACATTTAAGACTTTGAATCCTTAATTCTCTTTAACGAAGAACCACAAACTCATAATTTCTGTTAATAAATATTTGTTTATCTAAAATGTCATTGTAATTAATATTAGCATTTGCTGCTTCAAAAGTTTAGAATTTCTAGATCAATTTAGTTAAATCACAGAACATCATATTTACCTATTCTGGCTATCTGGGTTTTCTCTAATTCATTTGCTCTGCATAACCGAATTTTGTCGTTTTATTGTCCAAATAAGCAGGCCAGAGCTCAGAGTCCGAAAGTCCTTTGCTCAGCACGTTACAGTCCCAAAGATCGTCAAAGGACTAAAAGTCGTGCCAGCATCCGTCATTGCCTGTGGGGTCAAAGAGGGTGTGCAGTCATAATAACCGCCGAATGTGATGTCTCCTCCCTATTCTACTACTCTTTTTATAATACATTTTGGATAACATGAAACATTTTTGGGCGGAGAATGATTTCTATTGGTTGGGGGCAAACGTCTGATTTTTGGACAGTCCTCGTTCACCTGGATTTTGCTGATACGTTTCCAGTGATGATCAAATACTGATTGTTGCAAAGTTTCGTCTTCTATTTGTATGAGTCCATTGTTTTTTTATACCAGTTTCTAACGTCCGGGTTTTTGGCAGTCCACCAATATCCTATCCTTGACAGGGAGTGTATAGAGGTCGTTAGGCAGTTCATGGAGCCAGCCGAGTCTGCGCAGTAATCTTCACGCTTCACGAGACGGTGGCCACGTCTGAACTCGGTTTCTGCCGCCATTTTCTGATAGGCCCAAATGTCAACTTAAGCGAAACAAACACAAAAGAATAATTAATACAAAGAAATGATGCTTCTAATGTTATAACCTTACTAATCCCTTTATATATTAGTATTTTCCTAGCATATAGCGACATTTAAAGCAATATATTCACCTCTACGGTCCTCCACGAGGATGTAAACTTCACAAAAGCAACATAAATCATGCGATATCTAATTACCACATATACTACTATTAATATGCGTAAGTATTTTAGTTATTAGAGTTATTTTGCCATGCAAATAGCAAGTTCCCACGTGTAATTTGTGTATGCAAATGGTTAGTTATAATAAATCACAGCACACCATTAGTAAATTATTATTAGTAGATTATTCAATTAATACTTTCATGTAAAATAGAGGAGGTATACAAAAGTTTGCACTACCTGCTCCATCGATCCCCCCTTTGGTGATTTTTAACATCACCACACTACCTTTAAATTTTGAAAAAAATTTAGTAAAATAAATGAATTCAATTCTCTTAATTATTGTGTTAGTTCACATAACTGTTTCACCTGTCTCTTCTTCTCTTGTTTTTCTATACATATTGTCTTTCCACTCTTCTAATTCTACTTCTTCAAATTCCCTTTCTTTTCTTTCTTTCTCTTTGTTTCTTACAGTTTCTCTTTTTGTGTGTTTTCGTAATTTTCTTTTCTTGTTACATAAACATCCTAGTCTTAAAATTAATACTAAAATAATCACACATGTTACTGGAAATAATATTTTACCAATAAAGGTACTACCTAGATTTAGTGAAAAGTTCTTAATAGTAGAATTTTTTTTCCCAATCTTCCCAAATACCTTCAACCTCCAGTGGAACAATTTCCTCATGCAAATCAGTTATATTCTTAATGTATGTCTTCAAATCTTGACTTTCGTCAGGAATGTAAGTACAACAATGTTGAACTTTCAGCATTCCACAGACTCCACCCTCTTTTTCCAAAATTATATCAAGGGCAAGTCAATTTTGCATTACCATGGCACGCATGGCAACCATTTCAGTATTTACCAATAAAAACCCTCCAGCGGTGCTTGTTGACAAGGGATTCACTACTGTTGATTGTTATCTAATTTTGTGTGCATTCAGAGATATTCCCACTGCTGGTATCAACGCTCCGAAAATGTCTCCTACATTTTCTGACCAAGATTCTCTTTTTCTACGTGTTAGTTGACTACCTAACTCATGTGCACCATCTTTTCCTCTTCCCACATGGAATATCTTTGGGAAAACCAGGCCTAGATATCATGTGCCATACCAGTGATCTGGCAATCGATAATATGCTTTGTTCCCGCAGATAACATATAGTCCAGGGAATACTGGATCATTTCCTCCTTTAAATCCCCATCCACCCATGATTCTATAAGTATCATGGCAATCACTTGTGCCTACAAAGTAATTATCATATGCAGTTTGATTCCTTCTAATACACAACTTCCCTTTCTGAGGCCAATCTAAAGCCATTGTTGGACTAGCTTCTCCTTTCAAATGTTTTTCTCTTTCAACATCCCAGACGGTCTTTTCTTCTTTTCCCTCAGGTACTTTCCTTTGCATTTTTACTCTCCTTTCTTCAACCATTTCCAAGAAAACTTTCTCTTCCTTCTTTAAACTGCAAGTTAGATTGTTTCTAAATATTGACTCTAATGTTAATTCTTTCGTTTCTAAGACACATTCTCCTAACACTTTAGCAGGCTTAACTTTATTCAACTTGTTAATTACAGGTACTTGTGAAAATACATTATCTACATCTGAAAAGTAATATTCTAATTTCCCTATCTTGTAAAACAAACTTGCTAGTACACTACATGTTATTCCATATGTTACTGGGAGGTGATGGTAAGTCACTCCCTCAGATACAGACGCCGGCAACTCCATGCAGACGTAACAATCCCTTACATCCATCGTCTTCACATATTCGTAATTTTGAAAATACATTGTTAGAAAAATCAGTTATAGACCTGTCTTTATGTAAATAATTTCTATCTATTTTAGTCGGATATTTCTTCAGAATCTTTTCTATATTAGTTTTATTCTCACTATGTCCTTCTATTGTTTCTAGTGTAACCTTAAATGAAACCATTAACGCCAACGCACTCCACAGAAGCATTAGTAATCCTGTACAACAACAACACATTTTGAACCATCTTCTAAGGAACACACATTTAGATTTTCTACTTTCTGTGTTTGCCATTTCGAAAAATGATCAGTGTCTTTTGACTTAGCCTCTTCTACTTCCAACTAGTTTTGTCTAACCCAAGGCTCTAACCACCTACTTGGTTCTTTTCAGTTTATGTATTTTCCATCAATTTATTGTTTCTTCATTTTGAACACTTTTTATCTTTTCAGTTTGGCATTTGATCGTCTTTCACTTTTCTTTCGTAATCTTGTTGCAGAATTTCCTGAACATCTGTTTCTTCTCCAATGTCGGACAAGATAACTCTCAGGATTTCAGATTCTTCGTCTTCCTCAACCACTCCTGGTACAGTCACCTCTAGATCCCCTTGACTGTCTGCCTCTTCTTTTACTTCAGGCAGTGTCACATATGACCATTCCGGCGACTGTTAATTCTGGTTAGGTTTTCTCGTTCTCTTATTTTCTTCTGCTGTTGTTTGTTCCACGTCTTTCAATTTCTCTTGGCTAGACACTTCATTCACCTGTTCAGCCCTAGATGAATTTACTCGTGTCAATCTGTATCTTAATCTCTTTATCTTGTTGGGCAAGATTTCATCCCTTGCTGGACTTTTCAACTTACTTCGTTTTTCATTTTTCTCAGTTCTCCATGCTCTCTTTCTCAGGACTCGACCTTCTGGTACTTCTTCATCACTGTCCTCTGATTCAGTTCCAACGTGACTTTTACTTTCAGTAGTTCTTCTTTCCACCACTTCTTTATTACCTACTTCTGTCCCTCCTCGTGGTTCTTCCACACAATCTTCCTGCTGACTAACCGTCCCTTCTTCTACCTGGATGCGTGAGTTCCCTACAACTCCTCGGGGGTCTTCCGCAAAAATCTTTCCCTCACTCTCTATATCTGATACCTTACAATCTAATTTTGTTACTTCAGGTGGAATTTCTCTTGAACTTTCAGTCGGGACTGTCTTATCAAGTATTTCTTTCACAGTCTCTTCACTGTTTTTACTCTCATTCTTATGTGCTTGAACAAGTTTGCTGTCTGATTCTGAGCTGGTGTCAGAAATCTGTAACTTTTTTCTTAAAGGAAGGTTGTCTGGTGCAATAACTGGACTTTGTTCTGATTCCCCCCTTTCAGGAATTTGTCTCGTTCTTGTTTCTTCAGTATCTGATTCAGAGCTTGTATCTGATTCTTCAAAGTATTCTCCTTCCTTGTTATCCACTGGGTTTGGAATTCGCAAGGTGTGACTAGCATGAATCCAGTTCTTCACTCCTGCACATTTTACTGCTGTTGTCGTAGTCAAGATCACTTGACGTGGTTTTCTCCAATGTGGGACCATACAGTTTCGTCTTCTGTGCATTTTTATTCTCACTCAGTCCCCTGGGCTCAAATCATGAGCTGGCTTCTTTTCAAGAGTGGTGGCATCCGATCCAACCTGATGGAACACAGAATGAACGGAATCAGCCAACCCCTTGCAATAATCCAACACCAAGTCATCAGATATAGGCAAAAGCTTGTTGACTGGTATGAAAACATGTCGCATTGCTCTTCTCATGACAATTTCACGGGGACTCAGACCTGTATTCCTATCTGGAATGGATCTAATAGTCATGAGTACCAGAGGCAAGACATCAGGCCATTTCAAACCTGTGGCTAAACACATTTTCCCAGTCTGTTTTGAATGGTGCCATTTACTTGTTCCACCACACCAGAAGCCTCTGGGCGATAGTCACAATGTAGTTTCTGTTGTACATTCAATGCTTCACAAATTAACTTCATGATTTCATTATGGAAATGTTTTCCTCTATCTGACTCAATCGTGACTGGAAAACCAACCTAGGAATGAACTCTCTCAATAATAGCTTGGCTACTGTAATTCCATCACTTCTTCTCCTTGGGTATGCTTCCACCCATCGAGAGAACAGACAAACCATCACTAAAACATACCTCAACCTGTTACAAGGGGGCATTTCAATGAAGTCAATCTGCATTCTGGTGAAAGGCCCTCCTTCTCGACCTATCGTTCCCAGACTTACCACTGTTTTTCTTCCAGGATTGAACAGCTGACATAAGACATCTCTGACAAAGACTTTCAGCTACAAGTCTAAATTTTGCGTTATACCATGTCTGTTTAAAAAGTCTGATCATTACATCTCTTCCTACATGTGCTTGTCCATGATACATCCGTGCCATGGCAGACACCATGCTATCAGGCATAACTGGTCTTCCATCCCGATAAACCCACACATGATCTGTTTCCCGTGGTGCACATCCTGCTTTCACCCATTGTCTCATTTCCTCATCTCCTGCTTCTTCCTGCAACTGCCTTACTTCTTCCCATGTATTCACAGTGTTAGTAAACAACAAGGGGCATGAATTCATTTCTCTTTTTCTTCCCCTATTAATGGAATTCTGATTTCGTGCGCAATATTGAGCCATATCGTTTGCAAACTGATTGCCAGCCGATACGTAATCATTGGACTTTGTGTGGGCTGCACATTCACAACAGCTAACTGCTTAGGCAGCTGTATCGCCTCAAGTAATTTTCCAACTACTTCAGCATTCCTTATAGGAGTTCCACTCGATTTCAAAAATCCTCTTTGGGACCAAATTTGGCCAAAGTCATGCACCATACCGAAGCCATATTGACTATCGGTTATCACAGTCACTCTCACATTCTTTCCCAACTTACATGCTCTTGTTAAGGCAAATAGTTCAGCAACTTGTGCTGATTTTACTCCCTTCAGACACGATGCTTCTAATACAGCTGCTACTGTGCATACTGCATATGCTGTACTTAGAATTCCTTCATCTGTTCTCAAGCATGAACCATCCACAAACATCACATAGTCACTTTCTGTCAAAGGTACATCTTTTATATCAGGTCGGGGTTTGGTACAAAAGTCAAGCACTTCCAAACAGTCGTGATCCACATCATCTCTGACTTCCACATTCTCAGCACCAGGTAGTAACGTTGAAGGATTCACATTCAGACATCTCACCAGACTCACATTCGTTGCTCCTAGGATGACTTTCTCATATTTAGTCAGACGACTATGCGTCATTAACTGAGTGCGGCTCCTTGTTAAAAGGATTGCCACATCGGGAGGATATCCCATCACAATTCTTTCACTCTGTTCCAAACTTTTGCAAGTGGCTGCTACAGCTTTCAAACAACATTGCAATGCTACAGCTACAGGGTCTAATATAGCTGAGAAATATGCAATTGGTCTCCTTAGTTTTCCATGTTTCTGTACTAATACAGAAAGTGAACATCCATTTCTTTCGCTGCAATAGAGTTCAAACTCTTTCTCATAGTCAGGCATACCAAGTGCTGGTGCTTCACACAAACTGTCTCTCAATTGTTTAAAAGCTGTTAATTCCCCTTTATTTAATTCAATGGGATCTTTTACATCACTTCTCGTGAAGTGCGCCAAAGGTTTTGTAATCAGGGAAAAGTTACTTATCCACTGACGACAATATCCAACCATTCCAAGAAACATTCTCACTTCTCTTTGCGTCATTGGGGCTCTCATTCCTTTTATTATCTTGATTCTATCTGCAGTTACTTTTCTCAGTCCCTTTTCAATTTTGTGGCCTAAATATTGCACTTCTTTCTGACAGAATTGCAATTTCGATGGGGATACTTTAAGTCCTCCATCTGCCAAATGATTCAGCTGTGCAATGGTATCCACTACAAAAGCTTCTCGTGTTCTTGATGCCACAAGTAGGTCGTCTATGTATTGGACCAGAACTGAATTTTCAGGCATTTTAAAATATTCTAGAGACTTTTTCAATATCTGATTGAATATTGAGGGACTCTCTGTGTACCCCTGTGGGATTCGGCACCATGCCAAAATAAGTTCGCCAAACCAGAACGCAAAAATCTGTTGACTCTCAGAATGTAATGGGATGGAAAAGAAAGCATGACACACATCAATTACGGTGTACCATTCTGCATCGTGAGGAATCTGATACAAAATCACAGAAGGATTTGGTACAATGGGACAACATGACACAAGGATTTTGTTTATTTTTCTCAGGTCTTGCACTATTCTAAATGTTCCATTAGGCTTTTTCAGGCCCATAATTGGTGAATTACATGGACTGCTCATTATTTCTCTCAAAATACCTTGTTTGATCATTCTATTTATTATAGGAGAAACTCCTGCAATTATCTCGGGTGTCAATTTGTACTGGGGAATATTTGGGTAGCTTGCTCCCTCTTTTACAGCAACTTTTACAGGATCTACATTTTTCATTAACCCCACATCTTCTCCTGTGAAATCCCATACCCCATCTGTGTGTCTTGTTTTCGTCTGTCAGATGCCTTCTGACAGTGGTGAAGTTTTGGATACCAAGGCGGTAGCCTAATTACTCCACATTCATTTTGAGTTTTTTAGTCGCTGTTTAGGTTGTCTTATTGATGTGTGACGCTTTGTCACAGTTGAGGTTGGATCACAAGGTCAGCGCTGTGATAGGCCATGGGTTGCGGTCAATTGGGTTTGCAGAAGTGTCAGCAAGTTTTATCGCAGAGTCTTGTATTCGTCTGTCAAATGTCTTCTGACGGTGATGAGTTCATGATGGCTGCCGCGGCGGTTGCCTTCTGACAGTGATGAGTTTTGGGTACCTGCCGGGGCGGTTTGCCCTCTGGCAGTGATGAGTTTTTGGCTGCTGTGTTGCTGTTGTTTCAGTTCACAAGGTTAGCGCTTCGATGGGCCGCGGGTAGCGGTCAAATGGGTTTGTAGAAATGTCTGCAAGTTTCCTGATCAGTGGGTTTTCTTTTTGATCCAATCCTTTGTAGAATGTCCTGTTGAGTTTGCGGAGATGGTCGTCCAGCATCTCAACGCCTAGGTCTCTGTGGAGGTCTGCTGTTCTTGTAAAGATAGGAGCACCTGCTGCAATCCGTAAGGCCCTGCTCTGTAGTCTCTGTAGGTCTTTACGATGCTGCAGGCGGCAGCCAATCCAAACTGGCGCCTTTACTGTCCTTTTCAACTCTTGAGGCAGCTCTTTGGGGTTAAATACAGCAAATGCCTCGGTAATCTCAGGTTCCATATTAGCCATAGTCATTTTATACAGTACATCTTCATCTGGAGTCTCAAATGCTATACCATCGGGAGTACAAAATATGGTGCAATTCATCTTGCACATCAAATCTCTCCCTAGTAAATTTACAGGGCTTGAATCACACACTACAAAGCGGTGCATTTCAGAAAATGTCCCTATGTTAACTTTTACTGGATCAGTGAGATATGTTTTTATCTGTCTGTTGGATACTCCAACTACTTGCATTGTTTCGTCCGAGAGAGGAAGATTTTTAACATCAGCTGACCTAACAGTTGAACGAGTAGCACCAGTATCTACTAGGAAAGTAATGTTTTCTTCATTTACCTTTCCATCCACAAATGGGCCTGTCTGGTCTACTTCTAGAGTTACGCCAAGTACGCACTCCTCTTCCTCCCCTCGACACCGTCAATAACCTTCTTCTGACTCACTCTCATCGTGTTGTAGCCAATACTGTGAAACAGCACTAGCGCGCAGCAGATTAGTTACCTGTTCTTCGTTGTAGAATCCTGTCTCATTACTGTATTTCTGATGATTTACGCACTGTGGAAAAGGCGGCTTTGGCGCCTGATTCTGTTGGGGAACAACCTGCTGCTGTTCAAATTCAAATTCAAATTCAAATAGACTTTATTCGGATTTCAGAAGAACCATCCATAAAAGCACAAAAACAAAACTTTTAAAATACACATTAAATGTTACAATTTTGGGCCGCAACTTATTACATGTAAGAATATAATTTATAAAAACAACAATGGAAACATAAATATCCTTCTGACTGGGCTGTGCATAAAACCATCATACAGCAATATATAAAATTATGCGTAGAAAATAGCTATTAATTTTATGAAGGCAAAACAGGTACAATGTATTAAATTGAACAAGACATGCTTTAAAGTGCAGAGTGAATGTCTAAACAAAATTAATCAATTTTCAACGACCTGCGTGAACGTACAATGGCTTTGAGAAAGCTACTAACTCTAAAAATTAATTAATCTGATCCCAGCATTAAAAAATGTCTATAGGCAAGGTTGTGGTCAATCAAGTCATGTTTCCTACAATATGGAATTAGATAATGCCTTGTAAATTTCATATAGAAACCACAGCCAAAAATAAAATGGAGCATACTCTGGGTTCCACCATGGTCACAAGGACAATGTAATTTTTCCGAGTTTTTAATGTAACCCAGTGGAAAGCAGATAAGGTTTATGATGCTCCTGTCCCTGAATCTAAATAATAGAAATCTGGTCCATCTGCCCAGTTTTTTACATAAATAGGGCTGGGGAGACGTCAGGGATTCAGTATGTGATTCCCGGATTAATAAATAATCGATTGTAGATTGTTTCACAGAGTCTGCTCTTTCCCTTTCATTGTGAAAATGCTGATAGAGTGCCCTTCTCACCAAGTTTTTATGGGAGCCGTCAATCCTGTCGGGGTATGTAAAAAGATGACCGTAATTGACGCTCACAAGGCTCCTTTCTACCGCATTGATCCATGGGATTAGACCGACATTCTCACTTTTCAAACAATCTAAAATAATCTCACGGGTCAGGGAAGCTGCTGGGTTTTGCCAGATCCTTAGCCAAAATAATGCAGGTCTCACTCTTATAAAATCCTCAACATATTGCAGTTTTAATTCATTGTGACATACAAGGGTCGGTGCACTAATAATTCCCCCTAGGATCTTTCGACAAAATCTATTCTCTTCTCTCTGTAGTTCTGTACAGTTTGAAAACCCCCAAACTTCAGCACCATATGTTCCAGTTGGGAGACATTGAGTTCGGTAAATTTGTAATAAGCTAAGAACCACATCGGCCTGGCATGGTTGGCGTAGGGAGGTAATAGAATTAATCGATTTTGAACGTTTGTTTCTCCCCATCGCAACGTGTGGTTGCCACGAGCCGCTATTAGAGAATAACAGACCCAGGTATGGAAAAGTGCAAGTGCTTTTTAGAATGTTTGGACCTATCACAATCTTTGAGATTTTATAATTTTTATGGCCGCAAGTCATTATAAAAGATTTATTGAAATTAGTGCACAACCCTAAATCGGACATATAATTAACAAATCCCGATATTAGAATATGCAGGGCATTCGGGGTGCGGCCCATGAGGACCGCATCATCCGCGTAGAGTAACGCCGGGATATGTTTCTTGTTGATAATTGGAACGTCCTTAGTCAAATTGCATAGGGAATGAGTTAATTCATTGATGTATAAAATAAAAAGCAAGGGGGCCAAGACACAGCCCTGTCTCACCCCCTTGCCAATTAAAATCTCATTTGAAACCTCACCGTTTTTGTTTAATCGAACTCGGGCTTTCAAGTTGCGATGGAGGTTGGCCAAAAAATGGACTAAAGGTTCATCTAAACCATAATTTAAAAGAATGGACCATAAGCGAGAGCGATTAACGAAATCAAATGCTGAGCTTAGGTCCATAAAACCAAAATACAAAGGGGATTGTTTAGCTCTCGTGTATTTGGCCATTATGAGGTTAAGGTTTAAACATTGTTCCACCGTGCCAAGCTTGCTCCTAAAACCAAGCTGACAGCGGTGGATAATAGAATTTCCGTCTGCCCAGGTACTTATTTTATCAAATAGAACCCTGCCAAGGACCTTCAGGGTGTTGTCGATCAAGGATATTGGTCGGTAACACCCCGGGTCCAACCTATTTCCCTTTTTAAAAATGGGTACAATAGTACTACAAGACCATGTCGGAGGGATGGATTTCTTACTCAGGTTATTAAAAAGGTTACAGAGTAAGGGGGCCCAAAAGCATGTGTTTGATTTTATCTGGTCGATGGACAAACCATCCGGACCAGGGGCCTTATTGCCGGCACTATTTGCGATGGCTTCCACCACCTCCTCTAATGTTATGACTATGGTATTATCTGGGAAATTATCCTCAGTTGAATCTCCAGCTGCAGCATAGAGCTTTGAGAAATGGCTGACCCAGGAGTCTCCTGTGATGTTACAATTTATCGGGGTGATATTGCTTCCCAGGGCTCTCAAGCTTTTTACTTCTCTCCAGAAACCAGTCGAATCTTTTAGGGCAATTGTTTTAGTGAGATTATCCCAATGGCTTATTAGGAGCTCTTCAGTTCGGACTTTTAAAACCTGTTTGTATTTGGAACGTAATGAACTGACAAGGGATACATCTCGGGGTTTAGCTTCCAAAGCTTTCCTAAGTTCTCTATTGGCCCTTGAACAATTGGTATCAAACCATCTTTGATTATTTATATTATGTTCTATTACTGGTCTGGAGATTACCCTTTTTATAACTATACATAGATCACAGAAGGATTTAATAATATCGGGGCCACCGAATGTTAGGCAGTTGGAGATCAGCAGAGGATTATTCTTAATCACATTAGTTAGGATCTCTCGATTGCCAATCCCTCTCCAGACAATCCTAAGCCTATCTGTAGATACAGTAATATTTTGAACTCCAACCTCATGTGGGCCTACAGGTTTTTTAATCGATTTAAGATGGATTACTAATGGCAGATGATCGCTATATGGGCTGCTGACAACCTCAGACTTAAGTAGCACTTCGCTAAGGAGGGAAGAGGTAAACATATAATCAATCGTGGTTAAGCAACCACGGCCAATATACGTGGGGACCGGTACCTTTCCCTCAGTGGTTCCACTATAACCCATAACATCGTCTAGGTCTCTGCTATATAAAAAATCCAATAGTTCAGAGCCTCGTCTACAGGGCGGAGATGTAGAATGAATATGAGCATTGAAGTCCCCGCCAACACAAATACCATCAAATTGACCATATTTTTCACCATTCGCAACTTCGTCGATGAACTTAAACAATTCTAAAAAGGTGGGGTTAGGATGGTTAACAAAATCATTATTATAAAAATTTATAAAACAGATCTTTAACCTTACAACATATTTCACGGCTATCAAATATTTACTAACCACGTGTAAAGGTTCAATTTTCACGTCCTTAGAAATTTTTGCCCAGATAGATAGACCACCACTTGGTCGCCCCAAGGCAGGAGATGGTACAATAAGATTATGGCAAAAGAAACCCTCCAATAGTTGAGTGCATGTGCACCATGTTTCTTGTAACATTACCACATCAAAGTTACTTATCCAGGTAACCCATTCTTTAATTTTCATCTTACCTGGAAGCCCAGCAATATTCCAACTGATGACACTTAAAGTATCAGTTGATGGAATAGTGGTGGAAAAAATAGGGGCAATAGGAGGGTCTGAACAAACTACATGTGGGGAGACTAATCTATCTTGGCAGGGTTTGTGAATACATATGGGATTTGCCGTATCCAGGGGCACTGTGCTGATGACCTTATCCAATGTAGTAGGAGGTGTTAATGGTTGTCAGTCTAGACTTCCTAAGTCCGATAGGGCGGAAAATCTGTTGGATATAGGGATGGTATTAGAAACCGTTTGAAATAGTCTGTGAGGGGACCTATAAAAATAACCCAGTGGGTGAAGGCTTATTGCAGTAAATGGGCTAGCATGGGTGTTATGTGTGTCCATGAAAAATCTTACAAAGTTCGGATGTCTAAAGTTAATCACTATACAGTCCCCACTGATATTTTTCTGTTGTGGGCCCACCCAACTTACCCTACGAGTTAATATAATCTCATTATTATGAGATATTCCATCTTGCCCCTTTATGTTTAGTCAGCCAGTTGATACATTTATTGTGTAATTGTACCCATGACTCGCTTTGGCCTTCTTTAAGAGCAGGTACGCCTGCTAGCACTAAAACATATGGGCAGGCTTCTGGGGGTAAGTGGAGTGGCGGCCCTAGATTATTAGTGGGTCTGTTTCTTACTAATGTACCTCCACTAATGCTTACGCCATCCAAAGTAATGCCTGTCCTGTCTATTGAGGAGGCTAGCGGGGTGGTGGTAGCCTTGGCATCCGAAATTGAAGTTCCAGTCCTTACTGTTCCTTCTACACCAGAGGGATCATGATCTGGGCCCATAGGCAATACAGGTTGGATATTGGCTGAAGTGCTGCTAGATAAGACAGTTTTGGCAACAGTTGGGCCTTGCATATTTCCACGGCCAGAATCAGCAACAGGTACTTGTGAAAATACATTATCTACATCTGAAAAGTAATATTCTAATTTCCCTATCTTGTAAAACAAACTTGCTAGTACACTACATGTTATTCCATATGTTACTGGGAGGTGATGGTAAGTCACTCCCTCAGATACAGACGCCGGCAACTCCATGCAGACGTAACAATCCCTTACATCCATCGTCTTCACATATTCGTAATTTTGAAAATACATTGTTAGAAAAATCAGTTATAGACCTGTCTTTATGTAAATAATTTCTATCTATTTTAGTCGGATATTTCTTCAGAATCTTTTCTATATTAGTTTTATTCTCACTATGTCCTTCTATTGTTTCTAGTGTAACCTTAAATGAAACCATTAACGCCAACGCACTTCACAGAAGCATTAGTAATCCTGTACAACAACAACACATTTTGAACCATCTTCTAAGGAACACACATTTAGATTTTCTACTTTCTGTGTTTGCCATTTCGAAAAATGATCAGTGTCTTTTGACTTAGCCTCTTCTACTTCCACCTAGTTTTGTCTAACCCAAGGCTCTAACCACCTACTTGGTTCTTTTCAGTTTATGTATTTTCCAGCAATTTATTGTTTCTTCATTTTGAACACTTTTTATCTTTTCAGTTTGGCATTTGATCGTCTTTCACTTTTCTTTGGTAATCTTGTTGCAGAATTTCCTGAACATCTGTTTCTTCTCCAATGTCGGACAAGATAACTCTCAGGATTTCAGATTCTTCGTCTTCCTCAACCACTCCTGGTACAGTCACCTCTAGATCCCCTTGACTGTCTGCCTCTTCTTTTACTTCAGGCAGTGTCACATATGACCATTCCGGCGACTGTTAATTCTGGTTAGGTTTTCTCGTTCTCTTATTTTCTTCTGCTGTTGTTTGTTCCACGTCTTTCAATTTCTCTTGGCTAGACACTTCATTCACCTGTTCAGCCCTAGATGAATTTACTCGTGTCAATCTGTATCTTAATCTCTTTATCTTGTTGGGCAAGATTTCATCCCTTGCTGGACTTTTCAACTTACTTCGTTTTTCATTTTTCTCAGTTCTCCATGCTCTCTTTCTCAGGACTCGACCTTCTGGTACTTCTTCATCACTGTCCTCTGATTCAGTTCCAACGTGACTTTTACTTTCAGTAGTTCTTCTTTCCACCACTTCTTTATTACCTACTTCTGTCCCTCCTCGTGGTTCTTCCACAAAATCTTCCTGCTGACTAACCGTCCCTTCTTCTACCTGGATGCGTGAGTTCCCTACAACTCCTCGGGGGTCTTCTGCAAAAATCTTTCCCTCACTCTCTATATCTGATACCTTACAATCTAATTTTGTTACTTCAGGTGGAATTTCTCTTGAACTTTCAGTCGGGACTGTCTTATCAAGTATTTCTTTCACAGTCTCTTCACTGTTTTTACTCTCATTCTTATGTGCTTGAACAAGTTTGGTGTCTGATTCTGAGCTGGTGTCAGAAATCTGTAACTTTTTTCTTTCTTAAAGGAAGGTTGTCTGGTGCAATAACTGGACTTTGTTCTGATTCCCCCCTTTCAGGAATTTGTCTCGTTCTTGTTTCTTCAGTATCTGATTCAGAGCTTGTATCTGATTCTTCAAAGTATTCTCCTTCCTTGTTATCCACTGGGTTTGGAATTCGCAAGGTGTGACTAGCATGAATCCAGTTCTTCACTCCTGCACATTTTACTGCTGTTGTCGTAGTCAAGATCACTTGACGTGGTTTTCTCCAATGTGGGACCATACAGTTTCGTCTTCTGTGCATTTTTATTCTCACTCAGTCCCCTGGGCTCAAATCATGAGCTGGCTTCTTTTCAAGAGTGGTGGCATCCGATCCAACCTGATGGAACACAGAATGAACGGAATCAGCCAACCCCTTGCAATAATCCAACACCAAGTCATCAGATATAGGCAAAAGCTTGTTGACTGGTATGAAAACATGTCGCATTGCTCTTCTCATGACAATTTCATGGGGACTCAGACCTGTATTCCTATCTGGAATGGATCTAATAGTCATGAGTACCAGAGGCAAGACATCAGGCCATTTCAAACCTGTGGCTAAACACATTTTCCCAGTCTGTTTTGAATGGTGCCATTTACTTGTTCCACCACACCAGAAGCCTCTGGGCGATAGTCACAATGTAGTTTCTGTTGTACATTCAATGCTTCACAAATTAACTTCATGATTTCATTATGGAAATGTTTTCCTCTATCTGACTCAATCGTGACTGGAAAACCAACCTAGGAATGAACTCTCTCAATAATAGCTTGGCTACTGTAATTCCATCACTTCTTCTCCTTGGGTATGCTTCCACCCATCGAGAGAACAGACAAACCATCACTAAAACATACCTCAACCTGTTACAAGGGGGCATTTCAATGAAGTCAATCTGCATTCTGGTGAAAGGCCCTCCTTCTCGACCTATCGTTCCCAGACTTACCACTGTTTTTCTTCCAGGATTGAACTGCTGAAATAAAAGACATCTCTGACAAAAACTTTCAGCTACAAGTCTAAATTTTTCGTTATACCATGTCTTTTTAAAAAGTCTGATCATTGCATCTCTTCCTACATGTGCTTGTCCATGATACATCCGTGCCATGGCAGACACCTTGCTATCAGGCATAACTGGTCTTCCATCCCGATAAACCCACACATGATCTTTTTCCCGTGGTGCACATCCTGCTTTCACCCATTGTCTCATTTCCTCATCTCCTGCTTCTTCCTGCAACTGCCTTACTTCTTCCCATGTATTCACAGTGTTAGTAAACAACAAGGGGCATGAATTCATTTCTCTTTTTCTTCCCCTATTAATGGAATTTGATTTTGTGCGCAATATTGAGCCATATCATTTGCAAACTGATTGCCAGCCGATATGTAATCGTTGGACTTTGTGTGGGCTGCACACTTCACAACAGCTAACTGCTTAGGCAGCTGTATCGCCTCAAGTAATTTTCCAACTACTTCAGCATTCCTTATAGGAGTTCCACTCGATGTCAAAAATCCTCTTTGGGACCAAATTTGGCCAAAGTCATGCACTATACCGAAGCCATATTGACTATCGGTTATCACAGTCACTCTCACATTCTTTCCCAACTTACATGCTCTTGTTAAGGCAAATAGTTCAGCAACTTGTGCTGATTTTACTCCTTTCAGACACGATGCTTTTAATACAGCTGCTACTGTGCATACTGCATATGCTGCACTCAGAATTCCTTCATCTGTTCTCAAGCATGATCCATCCACAAACATCACATAGTCACTTTCTGTCAAAGGTACATCTTTTATATCAGGTCGGGGTTTTGTACAAAAGTCAAGCACTTCCAAACAGTCGTGATCCACATCATCTCTGACTTCCACATTTTCAGCATCAGGTAGTAACGTTGAAGGATTCACATTCAGACATCTCACCAGGCTCACATTCGTTTTACCTAGGATGACTTTCTCATATTTAGTCAGACGACTATGCGTCATTAACTGAGTGCGGCTCCTTGTTAAAAGGATTGCCACATCGTGAGGTACAAACACTCTCACAGGATATCCCATCACAATTCTTTCACTCTGTTCCAAACTTTTGCAAGTGGCTGCTACAGCTTTCAAACAACCTGGCAATGCTACAGCTACAGGGTCTAATATAGCTGAGAAATATGCAATTGGTCTCCTTAGTTTTCCATGTTTCTGTACTAATACAGAAAGTGAACATCCATTTCTTTCGCTGCAATAGAGTTAAAACTCTTTCTCAATGTCAGGCATACCAAGTGCTGGTTCTTCACACAAACTGTCTCTCAATTGTTTAAAAGCTGTTAATTCCTCTTTATTTAATTCAATGGGATCTTTTACATCACTTCTCGTCAAGTGCGCCAAAGGTTTTGTTATCAGGGAAAAGTTACTTATCCACTGACGACAATATCCAACCATTCCAAGAAACATTCTCACTTCTCTTTGCGTCATTGGGGCTCTCATTACTTTTATTATCTTGATTCTATCTGCAGTTACTTTTCTCAGTCCCTTTTCAATTTTGTGGCCTAAATATTGCACTTCTTTCTGACAGAATTGCAATTTCGATGGGGATACTTTAAGTCCTCCATCTGCCAAATGATTCAGCTGTGCAATGGTATCCACTACACAAGCTTCTCGTGTTCTTGATGCCACAAGTAGGTCGTCTATGTATTGGACCAGAACTGAATTTTCAGGCATTTTTAAATATTCCAGAGACTTTTTCAATATCTGATTGAATATTGAGGGACTCTCTGTGTACCCCTGTGGGATTCGGCACCATGCCAAAATAAGTTCGCCAAACCGGAACGCAAAAATCTGTTGACTCTCAGGATGTAATGGGATGGAAAAGAAAGCATGACACAGATCAATTACAGTGTACCATTCTGCATCGTGAGGAATCTGATACAAAATCACAGAAGGATTTGGTACAATGGGACAACATGACACAAGGATTTTGTTTATTTTTCTCAGGTCTTGCACTATTCTAAATGTTCCATTAGACTTTTTCAGGCCCATAATTGGTGAATTACATGGACTGCTCATTATTTCTCACAAAATACCTTGTTTGATCATTCTATTTATTATAGGAGTAACTCCTGCAATTATCTTGGGTGTCAATTTGTACTGGGGAATATTTGGGTAGCTTGCTCCCTCTTTTACAGCAACTTTTACAGGATCTACATTTTTCATTAACCCCACATCTTCTCCTGTGAAATCCCATACCCCATCTGTGTGTCTTGTTTTCATCTGTCAGATGCCTTCTGACAGTGGTGAGTTTTTGGATACCGAGGCGATAGCCTCATTACTCCACATTCATTTTGAGTTTTTTAGTCGCTGTTTAGGTTGTCTTATTGATGTGTGACGCTTTGTCACAGTTGAGGTTGGATCACAAGGTCAGCGCTGTGATAGGCCATGGGTTGCGGTCAATTGGGTTTGCAGCAGTGTCAGCAAGTTTTATCGCAGAGTCTTGTATTCGTCTGTCAAATGTCTTCTGACGGTGCTGAGCTTTTGATGGCTGCCGCGGAGGTTGCCTTCTGACAGTGATGAGTTTTGGGTACCTGCCGGGGCGGTTTGCCCTCTGGCAGTGATGAGTTTTTGGCTGCTGTGTTGCTGTTACTGGCGCCTTTACTGTCCTTTTCAACTCTTGAGGCAGCTCTTCGGGGTTAAATACAGCAAATACCTTGGTAATCTCAGGTTCCATATTAGCCATAGTCATTTTATACAGTACATCTTCATCTGGAGTCTCAAATGCTATACCATCGGGAGTACAAAATATGGTGCAATTCATCTTGCACATCAAATCTCTCCCTAGTAAATTTACAGGGCTTGAATCGCACACAACAAAGCGGTGCATTTCAGAAAATGTCCCTATGTTAACTTTTACTGGATCAGTGAGATATGTTTTTATCTGTCTGTTGGATACTCCAACTACTTGGATTGTTTCGTCCGAGAGAGGAAGATTTTTAACATCAGCTGACCTAACAGTTAGCACCAGTATCTACTAGGAAAGTAATGTTTTCGTCATTTACCTTTCCATCCACAAATGGGCCTGTCTGGTCTACTTCTAGAGTTACGCCAAGTACGCACTCCTCTTCCTCCCCTCGACACCGTCAAGAACCTTCTTCTGACTCACTCTCATCGTGTTGTAGCCAATACTGCAAAACAGCACTAGCACGCAGCAGATTAGTTACCTGTTCTTCGTTGTAGAATCCTGTCTCATTACTGTATTTCTGATGATTTACGCACTGTGGAAAAGGCGGCTTTGGCGCCTGATTCTGTTGGCGAACAACCTGCTGCTGTTGCTGTACCTGTGAATTCAACGATGCATTATCACCATTAGCACTCAGGGGAAATTTACACTCGGATTTCCAATGCCCTATTCTTCCGCAATTATGACTTGGCCATTTCTTTTTGGCTTCATCTATATTAAATTGTCCTTTCCCTTTTCCAATATTAAATTTTGGCTTCATACCCGTACCAGTTGCCTGTTCAATCAATTGAGCTTCCTGTCTTTCTGCCACCTTTACTTAAGCCCACATGGCTTTTTCTTTTAGTTTACGCTGCTTTGCTTCAATTTCATCACTAAAATATTTTGCATGTCTTAGGACTTCATCTATCTTTTTATTTTGCCAATCTACTGTATGCTGTTTAATCATTTCACTTACTTCAGGTCGCAATCCGTACACAAATCGATATACAAAATGACTCAAATCATTTTCACTCAAGTTTTCATCATCACCACTGTACGGTTTAAAGGCAAGGATCAACCTTTCATAGTAAGCATGTACTGATTCTTTTGCTTCTTGATGAGTTCTATCAATTTTTACCCAATCAGTTTCTTTAGGAGGTACTTTATTTTTCAAAAAGGTAATTACTTGTTCATATTTTCTCATTACTTCTGGATCAGGGGCACCTGTTTTTGGCTCTCTAGGGTATTCTTGTGTAGGCCAACTAATCATTACCTTACATTCTGTCCATAAATCTGCTGGTACTATTATGTCAAAAAGATTATTCAAATCAATCCATAGAACTTTTGATAATTTTATGAACCTGTCTACCTGCCTATACCACTCGACTGGCTTTTCCCGCAGTCGTGGAAAATCATTGGTAAATGACAAAATATCTTGTCTAGTCCAGGGGACATGTACATAGCCTCCATCTGGAATCTCTCTCATGGGACATTCAGTTACTACCTTTTCTTTTTCTCTTACTGGGTAAGCTGCAAACGTTTTAACCGTCTCGTTTTCAAAACCATCTACTCTTCCATTTGTCTACATCGCCCCATTTTCTCAGTAATATGATTAAATCTTTAATCTGAATCATTCGTCCTGTCGTATTTACATTTTCAATGTCTTTTTCAGAAAAATCGACTCTATATGGTTTTTGTAATGACTTTACCTTTTCAAAATCAATTCCCATTTCATTTGCCACTTCTTCAAGTCTTTCATGTAAATTCCTGGCTCTCCACGTTATACTTTTGCATAGAAACATTAATTATTCATCCTGATAGTTCTTTAATTTTTCTGTAGGAATAGTTCCAACTATTAATTCCTCAAATACTATTTTTAATTTGGACACATCTAAAGGTCTAGGCTCAGAATCCTTTTGTTGTAAACTTCTTAGCCATTCACGTAACTCATCAGAAGTAGGACCTACAGGAATCATTTCATTTTGTGTCTGTTCTAATCCTTTTGGTGATCCTGGTACTGACTCTGTCGTCATTATTGCTCTATTTACTAAACTCTGATTTACTGTCAAATTTTTAGGAGTTCTTTGTGTGGAAATTCCTACCGTTTGTCCCCACAAATTTTCTCTTGTATCTCTTCTTTGTATTTCATTTTCCCTGTTTCCATTATAAGGAATCGTCAGACAATGCTCACTATCCTTTTGTTTATCAAAAATCGGCATTACAGGTCCTATTGTTACAGGAACAGTTACGGCTTCCATATTTTTAGTTAATTCTCTAATCTTCTCAGTTAATTCTAAAGTAGTTCTAGCTAATTTAGCTGAATTTTCATTTACCATTTTACTAACTTGAATATTTTCTGTTTCTCTGAAAGGATTATTTCTTCCTACCTCATGTGGTACTGTTTCAAATTTTATATTCTGTGGCAATTCTTTTACTGGGGCACTCGGTGTCAATGTGGAATTTGGTTGATACGGTGGTGGATTTTTATAAAACATGTCATCCTCCGACTCATGCACACCATACTTATAACTTTCTGATCCTGTATTATTTCTCTTTTCCGTACACTTTCTATTAGTGGTTTCTTCAACATTTTTCATAGGAAACAACCCATCAGTCATATTTGCACTTCGCCATCTCTTCATTCTATCATCATGATTCTCTTGTCCATATGATCTACCAAACATATATCTATACCTTCTGCCACTTCCGTTGCCGTTCTCTGTCATACATCTCATCTTCCCATTCTGTCAATGCTTCAAACTGTGTAGGTCTAGGTCTCGGTTCTAATTTCATCATTCTTTCTCTCAAATTTCTCAAAACCGCTAAATTAAATGAACCATGTTTTGGAAATGCCAAAACTCCATCATCTGCTGTATATTTTGCCCAATTGTCTAACCAAATACATGTATGATAACCATATTTCGTAATCATAAAAGATGCAGGTGATTTCGCTGGAGGGAGCAACTGTCCCTCTCTAGTCACAATCGGTTTGTCCATGTTTAAATAAGTTCTTGCTTTTACCGAACCAGGATTTTCTCCTTCTGTGGTGGATCGTAATACATCATTTTCTCTTTTCTGTATCGCTAGATTTCTTGTACGACTGTTTTGTTTGTTTTATCCAATCGTAGCACGACTTACACTAACGCACCAATCCTGAGCGTCTATTTCACTTTTGCAATTCTCCAATCCCAGCGCGACTCTCACTAACGCACTAATCCGGAGCGTCCATGTCACCCTGTAATTCTCCACTCCTAGGGCGGCGCACACTAACGGCGCACACTAACGCACCAGTCCGGAGTGTCTACATCTCTTACCGACTGTCCAATCCCAGCGCGGTCTTTCTGATGTCAGCTTTTCTTGCTGCTCCTGCTTCTGCTGACACCTCCTTTACAAACCTTTTACATTCACTTTTACTAAAATTCTGTCAGTAACGACATAAAAATGCCACCATTGTCTGTTTCGCTAACAAAGAATAGTCTTGACCTTTTTCACAAGAATTCCGTCTTTCCCGAGAGCAGCGCTTACCTCTGCCCTACTACGGAATTGTTACATCCGTTGATAAAGTAGCACTTCCCTCTACTTCACCCTTCTAGTAAGCATTAGCTAACCGTTTCACCAGTTGGAGACCCAATGCTCCTGAGAATTAAAACCAGAGTTTCACAATTTACCTGAATGCTATTTCATTTACACACATTCATACGGAAAATGTAGTTCATTCACACAGAATCCTGTCTTTCCCGAGAGCAGCGCTTACCTCTGCCCTACTACAGAACTATTTCATTCGTTAAAAAAGTAGCACATCCCTCTACTTTACCCTTCTTTCAAGATTAGAGAACACCTATTACCTTTCCAGTGATAAGTGTAATCAGAGTGCCTTTTGGACTCCTGGTACTTAAGACCAAAATTTCACAGATGACCTTCGCTGTCATACACTTCTCTCATACAGAAAATGTCCCTAATGGCAACACACGACGATGTTACTGAATCGAACCCAGACAATGCGTCGTGCAACTTCAATCATCACACGTTTTCCCCGTGTACCTACAGGGCAACAACAATCCTGTCTTTCCCGAGACCAGAGGTTACCTCTGCCCTGCTACGGAATCGTTACAAACTTCTGACTTCCTACATCCCAGAAGTCGTCAAACAACATGGAACGCAACGTGACTCAACATAGAGTTTTAATACATAAACCAATACTTATCCAACATCCACAATTAATAATCAATATTCTAAATCAATAAGCAATAATCAAATCTATAAGCAATAATCACCAAACCAACGCAATAAAACCATCATTCTGCTACCAGAAAAACTGATCGAGCGCGACTGAGAGAGAGAGTTGGGGAAAAAGAGAGCAAATTTACAACTATCCTTCCTGAGTCGCAGAGCCGACGTCACACAAGCTCATTCACACACACATTCATTGGTTTGGCCCATAACACCAACACTCATACGTTTCCTCTCACGAGTCTGCACACAGGAGGGATGATAATTACGTGCTGGACATGTGGGTGGGGTACCTTATAACCTATAGTGAAAGAAAAGTTACTTTACAAAATATACATTAACATTCGCCACCTATAGATTCCTAATCCTAAACATCAAGGCACTCCGCCCACTTGGTCGACAGACCAATTAGTTGGATTGGTTGATGGTGATTTAGAACCAGCTTAAACACATTTAAGACGCAGAATCCTTAATTCTCTTTAACAAAGAACCACAAACTCATAATTTCTGTTAATCAATATTTGTTTATCTACAGTTTCATTGTAATTAATATTAGCATTTGTTTCTTCAAAAGTTTAGAATTTCTCGATCAATTTATTTAAATCATAGAACATCATATTTACCTATTCTGGCTATCTGGGTTTTCTCTAATTCATTTGCTCTGCATAACCAAATTTTGTCGTTAAATTGACCAAATAAGCAGGCCAGAGCTCAGAGTCTGAAAGTCCTTTGCTCAGCACGTTACAGTCCCAAAGATCGTCAAAGAACCAGAAGTCGTGCCAGCATCCGTCATCGCCTGTGGGGTCAAAGAGGGTGTGCAGTCATAGTAACCGCCGAATGTGATGTCCCCTCCCTATTCTACTACTCTTTTTATAATAAATTTCGGATAACATGAAACATTTTTGGGCGGAGAATGATTTCTATTGGTTGGGGGCAAATGTCCGATTTTTGGATAGTCCTCGTTCACATGGATTTTGCTGATACGTTTCCGGTGATGATCCAATACTGATTGTTGCAAAGTTTTATCTTCTATTTGTATGAGTCAGTTGTTTTTTTATACCAGTTTCTAACATCCAGGGTCTTGGCAGTCCACCAATATCCCATCCTTGACAGGGACAGGGTGTATAGAGGTCGTTAGGAAGTTCACGGAGCCAGACGAGTCTGCGCAGTAGACTTCGCTCTTCACAAGACGGTGGCCACGTCTGAACTCGGTTTCTGCCACCATTTTCTGATAGGGCCAAATGTCAACTTAAGCGAAACAAACACAAATGAATAATTAATACAAAGAAATGATGCTTCTAATGTTATGCCCTTACTAATCCCTTTATATATTAGTATTTTCCTAGCATATAGCGACATTTAAAGCAATATATTCACCTTTACGGTCCTCCACGAAGATGTAAACGTCACAAAAGCAACATAAATCATGCGATATCTAATTCCCACATATACTACTATTAATATGCGTAAGTATTTTAGTTATTAGAGTTATTTTGCCACGTGTATTTTGTGTATGCGAATGGTTAGTTATAATAAATCACAACACACCATTAGTAAATTCTTATTAGTAGATTATTCAATTAATACTTTCATGCAAAATAGAGGAGGTATACAAAATTTTGCACTACCTGCTCCATCAGTGGCACATCCTTTCTCGGTTCAAGCAGCCAAACTATGGAACTCTTTACCCCCCAACATAAGATCCATGGGTAACCACCTTATCTTCAGCAAACTATTCAAGAATTGGCTCTTCCCCACATAAGACCCATACTGAAACAGAAATATACAGCATGTCCCTCTGTATATAAACATTTATTTGTACTATGGATATGTGCCTATATGCCTATATATGTGTATTGCTTTGTATAAACATGTAGAATAGATATGTTTAAAATATATATATAGATATTCATTAGTTCTGCGAAACAAATATACATATTACTGATAGTTACATTGATCTATGTTTTTAATATGTAAATAAGTGACTTCAATAAATATGTAAATCTTTTATCATAACTATTTATATATAATTTCTTCACTATTGATTTGTTTTATATATAAACAAATACATAAAATTAATTTTAAGTACAACAAAACTTGAACGCCGGAGTTTATTAAATGCATCTTTAATCTAAAAAATACTTACTTCCTTTATGCATCTGTATACCTTCATTGTACTTATGGATCTATATATTTATTACTTTTCTTTGAATTCAGCATATCCAATGCACTACCCTATTTCTCTTCCTATACCTCTCTCAGTATATCCCCTACCTCAACTCTCTGACTCATCTCAAAGCTCTTTCTACTACTCTTTCCAATACACTACTCTATTTCTCACCCTATACCTCTATCAATAAATCATCTACCTCTACTCTCTCATTCATCCCAAACCCCATACCACTACTACGATCCCCAAAATAACCCTTTCTAGACTCTTGCCTACTCTACCCCTCCTTGCATCTTCTCATACCTCTTTTGCTATTCCAATCCCCCAAAACATGCCTTTATAAACCCTTCCCTCTAACACTTCCCCCTCCACACCCGTTACTCATCCTAATGCTTTGACCTAAAAAAAAGCCTTCCCCCATCTATCCCTCCACTATCTTTTCCAATCCAAATAACAGACTTACATGTCCACCTCTCAAATTAATTTCATATTACACTATACTAATTCACCGCTAATGCTTTATGAGTTCTGGAGTAACGTGCTACTCACCAAAAAAGAAGGGTTAGCAAGCGCTATGTTAATGCAAACCTTTTTCCCTCTTCTATCCCTCCGCTATCCTTCCCAATCCAAATAACTGACTAACATATCCACCACTCAAATTACTTTTATATTTCACTATACTAATTCACCTTAAACCTTTATGGGTTCTGGAGTAGCGTGCTATTCGCCGAAAATGTGCTTTGATGCCTCGTCAGGGATAGTAAGTGCTATATAAATGCAATTACACTACAATACAATACAATACATCAGTGCTACACATGCCAAGTACTTTGAGATATTCTGTGTTCAATCCCTTGTACTGCCAAACACCTATTAGAGGTTTATACACAGTGAACATACCTAACAAATACATTCCCATGTAACTTGGGACCCTGTCTATGTGACATTGTGTAGTGTCAACTTGAATGTCTTTCATACTTAAAGGATAATCTCAACAAGCCTCAGATGACATGGAATATACAGCATGTGCTCTTTTGCAAGTCATATGCAACACTGTAATGCATCGAATAGAGGCCATAAATTCACAAATAAAGGAGTGGTGTTCTACCACTTGTACGGCATGTGCACTGCAGGTTTTTGTTCAATGTGAGGGTTTACAGAGCAACATTGTACGTTTTGGCAACCCTTCAAAGTTCCACACATGCTCAGTTCCAAGACCAATTCACAATGTGGGCCTATAGTCTCTGTCATAATCAGAGCACATTTCAGTCAATGTGCACTTCATAAGTACTTCCTGATGTCCCCGTGACAGGTGAGTTGCAAGCATGGTGACTTTAATAACTAATTTCAAGGCTCTGAGGAATACTGGCGGGTGACAATCTGTTGTATTACTCTTAACGCTCTTCTGCCTGTTGCAGCTCATGAGACACCTGGAATCTCAGTACAGCAGAGCCTCTATTCCAGCACAGGCACCATCAGGAAATAGGTGAGCAGAGGATAGCATTCTCCATGGCAGTATCAACCACAATCCATTATGCCATAGGTCCTGTGCATGAGCAGCAAATCCACCAGCATGACGTGCTGCAACGTGTCAACAGCCAGGTTAAAATACCCACAATGGTGCAACAGAAGTGCAAGGGGTAGATCCTGTGGTAAAGACTCAGCTACAAGCTGTATTGGTGCCATTGTAGCCAGAATGAGTGGCTCAGAATTACACAGCAGTACTGCTGACATGAATTTAATTATTTACAAAATGCTTTATCAAAAATACAATGTGCAGAATTTACATTTAAAATGAAGTGTGTCTAATGCAAAAATTATAGTAGGCAACCATACCTAAACTCAATAGACCTGTAACCTAGTAAGAATTATAAATTGGCATGATGGAAGATTCAATTTTCCATTGTGAAGGCTCATAAATACTGAATTGCTTGTTTTTCACTATAAAAACAGTTCTGAAAGTTGTTTTTCTTTTCTTTGCTGCAGACATTGCAATTTCGGAAGCTACTGATTACTAGAACATGATTAAACATTTGTTGTATTAGACAACTGATAGTGAGGTTCACACCGCAAAGGTTGTATATGACAGGGAGGATGATTCATAGGAAGATGTTTATGAAAAGAAAAAAGATGTGCAGCAACATTAAAGGACACATAGTTAAAAGACGTTGTTTTCTGGTGAGAAGATGGAGAGTAGAACTATTCCCAGGAGGATTGTGAAATCTCATTGGTTAACAAGAAGAAGAAAGAATAATAATGATGCAAAATAAAAACGTGTGTTTATATTTGTGTGTTCCTAGACTAGTTGGCAGACGTTTTGTAGAACTCTCAATTTGTAGCAGTTCGTATATGTCCCTTTTCCTGACTCTCTGAGTGGAGACTCTGTACTGAGTTTTCTGGACATCTCTTTATGAGAAGCCTTATTTTATTCCTTGATCTACTATTATTTTAGCTGAAAATACTTTCACACTCATTCTGCTAAAGCTTTATGCTTATGCTCGATTGTCTTATCATAACTATTCATGCGTATCTGAACTAACACCTTTACAGTGGCGGCTGGTGACATTTAAAAGTGGCAGGGCGTAAAATCAGTGGTGGAGCACACCGGGCGAGCGAGCGTAGCGAGTGAGGCCGAACCACATAAGGAGGGTTCGGGGGGGGGGGGTTCTTCCCCCGAGAAAATTTTGAAAAATGAGTAGGCAAATTGTGCATTTTCAAGACTTTCGGAAGCCACTGTGCTAAACAGAAACAGGCCACTGCCTCCCCTCAAACTATCATCAGTGCCAGATGACACCAAAACCCATCTAGTGGGGTAATCTGTGAGATTCTTTGTAACAAAATACCTCTTTGAAGGCTTTAACACAGCATATTAACAATCCACCCCTATAGGCCTATTGGCTTTAATTTGGGGTTTCCACTAAAAATAGGACACCTCTATTGCCATGTGGTAACTGCTCAACTTAAAGAGATAGACCATGGAGACTGACTTAACTTTTTGCAATGAACCAGTCAGGCCTATAGCAGTGCTTAATTTGAGATGTTGGTTTCCGGTGCTCAGCACCGGTGCTTATAGCATTAGTTAAGGACACACTCATTCAGAGTGTGTGTGATTTTCCTCAGAGTCACAGGATGTTGAGCCACGCTGAGACTCAAACCCGGTTCCCCAGCTCCGAAATCGGCAGTTCTAGCCATTAGGCCAAGTCCTCTCCAGAATAATGAGTGCCGGGGCTCTAGTCAGGAGGCAGTTTGCACCAGCACATTTCTCTTGTTAGCGCTGCCTCCTGAGGAGAGCCCCGGCACTTTTTATTTTACAAATAAAGCACTGGCCTATAGCCTTTATCCTTGGCTTGTCACACTAACCATCTCAGGCCTATGGCGTTGAACATAAGCTTTCCCATAAGGCAACCATTGGCATTCAGTCACAAAAGTATAAACTTGTACAAGATTAGAGTTAACAAGCTAAAACACACCCCACCTAAATGGATCTAGGCTATTCACAGTACAAATCTTCTACCCACGAGTTTTGGTGGAGAGTGTAGCCAACACTAAAATCATTGTCTATTGCGCTAATCTGTGAAATTCTGTGTAAAACTACCCATTTACAGACTTTACCACTGTACAATAACTATTCACCGTTAAAGGGATATTGCTTTTAAAATTTGTTATCCCTATAAATAAGGCAGTCCTACTACAGCCTCTGTTGTAACTTTTCATAATAAACAGACCATGGCATCTGACTTACATTTTCCCCAATGAACCATTCAAGCTTATAGCCTTTAATGTTAGCTTGTCCACATAACCAACTCAGGTGCACTTATTTTGAATTTATGCTTTCCCACAAGCCTACAGTCATAGCATTACACATTCGATCAAATTTACAGGTGGCAAATTAACATACAACCCCTCCGAAATGGGAGTTCCATGGTACAGTCTTTTATCTCAAGGGAAAGTCAGAGAGTGTGACCGACACCAAAATCCTTGTGCACTTATGATATCTGTGAGATTATCTGTAACAAAATACCTGTGTATGGATTAAATAACAATACACCCATACAGCCCTGTTGAATTTAGAATGTGCTTTTCAAGATAAATAAGTCAGTCCTTCTGCTTTTGTCATAACTTTTCATAGTAACAGATCAGACCTATGGCATCATTGGTTTGGAAATTCCAAGATTACAAAACTTTCCATGATTGCCCTACTGAATGCCATGCAGAGATTCTCTCTTTTACAGCCACTGTGGCCCTATCTAGGAGAGATAAAACAAAGTATATGGTGCATTCAGGGCTGGACGGTCCATTCTGCCTCTAGCATTTACCCGATGGGCTACATACAGGGTAGATGGCTGCTTGCAAAGACTGATACTAGGAAAGAACAATGGTTCTGTTGGGTCAGTCCGAGTGAATACCTTAAATGTTTTGGCAGACACAAACTATGAATTCACCTGCAGTGATAATTAACTAAACACCACAGGTTCCCTTTATGTCCAGTGTAACCTATGTTTTGGTTTTTCATCGAACACACACAAGTACAACTGGTGTACCATCTAAAACTGAACAGCGCATTGCTCGGGAGCAGTGAAACAAGTGGAAATACACAAATTCACAGTATGTGCAATATAACGTCGAAACGCCAATGCCCTTTATTTCAATTCTTGTTATGCAAAACCTGCATGATACGCTGTATTCTAATCTGGACTAATGTTTAAAGTAATTAATGTCCATTGCAGTGAAGCGTTTCTAAAGGAACATCTTCGATTTTATACTGGGACCTGGTACATTTTCAACCCTGCATGCTTGTTTCTATATTGAAGAGCAGTCGATGGCTCCTCCTTTGATGCAGTGGCAAGAACGGTTTCCTCATGAGAATCTGCTAAGTATATGGCAAGTACCTATTTGTTTGCTGCATTGTACTTTTCAGTCTGCCAAGGTAAAGAAAAAAGCACACCAATACCTTCCACAGGCTATATTGAACTTCAACAAAAAGTAATAAGATGAACCTGGACATTGTCTGCTGCGCATGTTTACAACTTAAAGCTTTCTATAGCAGATGGTCGACCTATGTTCCTTGAGTGCCCTCACTGCAGTGACGCGTTTCTAAAGGATGCAATGTATACTTCTACTTGGACGACTGACACACGTTATAAAAATATGAACATCCGTAGATGAAATCAATACACAGCCTGCACAACCTTGTTTAAGCCTCATTACTAAAATGACTCTTTTTGTAACTAGTCCTTTACCTGCCTATCTCGCGAGCATGTGGCCTTTGCAGCATACGGAGATGGAATTAATAATGCATTATGAAGCGTCGCACATGGGCACCCTATGTCAATACGTTTATCGTACAGTCACTAAACGATCCGAATCACTCAGGCAGCAGGCTCAGCTGTAACGCGGTGGGCCTATAAGTTAAAAACTGCCAGCCTGGGCCTCACCTGGTGTGAACTGTTTGAGTTCACAAGTCCTTCCTCCTACTACTGCCCTACTCCGGACAGCAACCTGGCGGCCTGCAACATGGACTAGCTGCTGCTGCTGGTAATGGCACGAGTCACACGATGATGCTTCAGGACACACTGCCTCGCCTCCTCGACCTTGGTTCTCCGCTCTGCAGTCCATCCATCTGGAGTGGAGAGTAAAATGGCTGATACTCCAACTGCCGACTCACGCACGCGGGAAGCAGTCAGATCGACGTCATCGAGCCTGCGCAGACGGTCAGGGGTGGGGTGACACCTTGACAAGCTCTCCTCCACTCTCTGATTGACGTGGAGAGTTAGCGATCCCGGGCTTGTATTTAAAACGCCCGGGGCTAACTTAACTTCCACGTCATCAGGGGGTGGAGACTGGGCCTTCCAGCTAGGTCTTTGCCGAGCTGATGACATCACAGCCTTCAGGGCTGTGATGTTGTCGGCCCGGCAAACACATAGCAGGCTTCTTTGGGTCCGGGAGCAAATCAGTCACGTGACGTGACAGCAGAGCTGCGCCAGTATTGGTGAGACTGCAGACTCTGCAGTGAGACAGTGCCCCGTGTTCTACTTTGGGATTTTTTTTTTATAAAATAAAATGTGATCTAAGCAGTCCCTGTGTTCTACTTTGGGGATTTAAAAAAAAAAAAAATGTGATTTAATCTCTCCTCTTGAGAAATGTACCTGGGGCGGAGCCCCGACGCCCTCAAAGAGAAACCGCCACTGCACCTTTAATCCTTCTCGCATCTATCTTGACAGCTTAGAATAGAGACATTTCTTTATGGAACACGCTTGTTACATTCATTATATTGATGCTTTATTTTGATTCACTGTTATTGATTGATTGATTGATTGATTATGTTAACCTTTAAAGATGAACTTGGAGAATAATTCTTCAATAAAAAGAATGATTAACTTAAAGATTTCAAAATAAAACCTTTTAATTTAACTTAACTCTCTTTATTGACTGAACTACAGTAATGATAATTGATAATGATTTATATTGAGATTTAACTTTTAGTCTCAGCTGACAACAAGGATCATTCGACCTGTACACAGGGGTTTTTGGAAATGTGAGGAGAGGAATCCCATGCTCCAGCAGTACCATTGACATATGTGTGTGTTCTACTGGTTCCATGGCATCACAGGCCGCCTAAAACAACATGAATTAAGCCCCAAAAAGCAGCCTTAATGCCCCCATAATTACCATAAAATCAGACAGCACCAAGATGCAGGGAAATATTTTACCATTGTCATATGATGGAAATCCAGCCTCTGATACAGGGAGGGCAGAGTGCAGGACAGCATCCATTACATTAAAGAGTGATGCCATGGGCCTTGCAACAGAACATGAATTATATTTTGTTTCAAATGATTGAGATGGTTTGCATGAAATCAGGGTTGAATGTCATTTTGCTTTGTTTGGTTTTAGGAAGATAAAAGGGAGGACTGAGAGTCATTTGCTTTGTCTGTTTTACATAAGATTCCTAAAAGGGCTGGAGGGCAAAACAGTGTATAGTTGAAGATAGGTTATTTTTGTCAGTGTGGTCAGTAGATCTCAGTTCTAGTTCTGTATGGATGAGGAAATGTGAATTTGTTGGGCGATCCTGTGTGACTTAGTAATGATTATTTTTCAACTGTTGTTTACCATTGAGTCATGCAGTGATATAGATACTTATCATTTCTTGCATCTATGCCCTGCTAGCCCGGACCCTAAGGTGGAATGTAGAATGTGGAACTAATTCTTATGCTGGCATGAATTGCCAGATAGTGAGAGCAAAGTCAGTTGAAAACAGTTGGAAGGAAAGCTATCAAACTTTCTGCTCCTGGTGGGGCTCTTCAGTATACCATTATAGCTTTACTAATAATGTCTGAAGTCATCTCTGTACTTGAAATGTCTCTATGCTTCTTTACCGGTAACAGTAAGGCAACCCTACTGCTCTGCTGCAGGTATCTCATGAACTTCCTCTATTTATCTGCGTAATTGTGCTCCTTGCATTCACTATTATACTTTTCCATTCCTTATATATCTTCTGCATGCTTTAGTCTCCCGTAGGTCTCCACCTCTTTTGTAACTACCCTTTCTGTTGCTATGTGTATTCTCATGTTCAAGGTCTACAGTAGTGCTTTCATGTATTGGATTGTATTGTGTTTCCCTAATTTACCTCCCTAGTCACCCAATCTAGGTATACTATGTCAACATTTCTCAAAATGATGCTTGCCCCACCTACTTCATTTCTTCTCCAGTCCAACATGATTTTGATTGGTTCTTCCCTTCTGTTTACCTATGCTGTCCTTTCACTCTGCTTTCCACAGCAGCTTTAAGATTTATTTATTTTCTACTTGATTTGGCCTGGGTTGTTATTGGCTGCTAGTTTTTATCCTTGTTATAATGCATTATTTTTTATACGTAGAGTTGCTGTAGTCAGTTATTTTCGTCCCTTTGGAGAATGCTCCTACATTTATTTATTTCTTCAACCAGCTTTTGGCCATCAACTTAGCTGATTTGGCGGAAACTAGGTTTTTAGACTTTAGGAGAAAGAGGTTGCAGTCTTGATGTGAGCTCTGGCTGAGCTCCATAATTGTCAAAGCAAATTAAGGGTTGATTATGATGGCATGCGGATCGCCACCGCTGGCCCGGCGGTGGCGATCCGCACGCCATCAAGAGGTGATTTACCCACTGCCATATTAGGGTGGCTGTGGGAAATACTATTGTTCCGCAAGGCGGTCCTTTTCCGAGCGCCTTGCGGAATCCGGAACCAGGCAATCATTGCGGTCGGCACCGCCGTAGTGATTACCACGGGCCTTTCCGCCTGTCTTTTTGCGGCAGAGAATCCGCCGTAAAAAGGCAGGCAGAGACTGTCTTTGGGGGCCCGTTGTGGGCCCCCGGTGGCAAGGGGGGCTCAGCTGTGCACTGGGGGGGTACCCATGGTACCCCCCTCCATTGCCATGCACAAGGTGACAGGCACCGCGCAGTGCCTGCCACGTTGTGCATGGCAATGCACAACATGCCTGGTTGGCATTGCGGCGGGTTCTGCCTACAGCAGCACACGCCGCAATGTAAAAGATGCAGAATGCGACAGCCAGGGTGGCGGTAGTATCCTAATCAGTGATGCGGGACCGCTGCACCTCTGGTAGATGGTCCCAGCACCGCTAGGGTGGCAGACGGATGACAGTCCGCCCGCCATCCTAAAGGGGCCCCAGGTGTTTAAAATAAAAGCATATCAAACCATATACAATTTTATTTTATATAGTGAATAAAAACATTACAATTTAAAAACAAGTTAAAAAGATATCAGTAATTACAAAAGCAATTGAAAGTTGGCGTGAAAAGTTACTGGTATTTCAATTAGCACAGCATGTTAGAGGTTAAACACTAGAGTGCTGTATGAAAAAATTGTTTGCTGTTGACTAAATAGCATGTTACAAATTATACAATAAATGGCATGTGATTTAAATAACAATGCAATGCAATTTGGTCAGCACATTTAAAATCCTGCGTGGATGTTTGTTGGATTTCGATGATTTAGAGGGAAGTTGGTACTGGCTCTGTGTATAATCGCATGATACCGAGGGGCAGGTTTACTTGTACTCTAAAGTTTGTTTTTTTAGTGGAAAAAATAATATATATATACATATATATATTCACTTAAAAAACCATAGGTTTCACACAAGTTATAGTTAGCTGTACATTTCACTCGTAAAAAACCAATGAAATTCCACGTTATAGTTAGATCAGGTAACTATAACTTGCGCGCCCACAATAAACTGCTGATGACGTCACATATTACATCACTTATGACATGGTCAGTGACATCACTCATGACATCAATGATGACATCTGAAATGACACATTGTGCATTGCGGTCGCGCAAGTTATAGTTACCTGATCTAACTATAACGTGGAATTTCATTGGTTTTTTACGAGTGAAATGTACAGCTAACTATAACTTGTGTGAAACCTATGGTTTTTTAAGTGAATTTGCAAGGTTTTTTAAATGCTAATTCCTAACTATAACGTGTGTGAAACCTATGGTTTTTTCAGTGAATTTGTACGGTTTTTTAAATGCTAAGTTATGTATTTATTTTTAATTTTTGCGCGCACGGTGCGCTTCACGCACCGTGCGCGCGCTGTGGGCACTCGGTGCGCTTCGCGCACCGAGTGCCCACATTGCGCATTGCGTACTGTGCACGCCTCGCCATTTTTTACAAAATATAAATTGTTTTTTTCTCCCTTGGGGGTCCTTAGATTTATATATTAAATGTGATTGTTAATTCTTTTTTTTAATTTTTTTTTTTTTACCGTACGCGTACGGTAAGCTTACCGTACGCGCACTCCGCGATTTTTTTTTAAAATTATTAAATTTATTTTTCATACTTTTTGGTCCTTCGTGAACCCCCTGACGAATGCTAGGGGGTCTGAAACTCTCTTCGTTGCCCCCTTTTCATGTTATCAACCTTTGTTTTTCAGTGCGAGAGACAGAAAATGGCGGCCGATACTTTCTGAATTCGACCGATTCGAATGTTTACAGTCATGTAACCACCAATCAGAATTGAGCTCGCGCACGGCACCGTACGCGTACGGTAAGCTTACCGTAAGCGCACGGCGCGCGCTTACAGATATATATATATTGATTTAAATGCTATTTTCTCAGGACCTACTGAACAGATTTACATCAGACCTGCAAAAGGCACATCCCTGACCTGAGGACTACCTCTCTGCTCAATTTCAAGTAATTCTGTTCAGCCGTTCGGGCTGTAGCTCGGACTAAAGGTCCTATGGGAAAATGCATGGGGAAAACGCGTTTTGGGACCCCCCTTTTTTCTCAGCCCCTGCTTGACGAATCCCCCCGAGACTTTCAGGGTAGGAGCAGAGCGTAGCGCCCCATTAGTTTTGAAAAATTCACGAGGATTCGTCAACCGGCGCCAAAGTTATTCCAAATAGAATGTTGCGGATTTCCTATGGAAACACGGTCCTAACTATAACTATCTACTGGCGACCGCCAGTATATAATACATATATATGTCTATATATATATATATATATATATATATATATATATATATATATATATATATATATATAATATTCACTGAAAAAAACATAGGTTTCAGGCACCTTATAGCTAGGAATTAGCATTTAAAAAACCTTCGAAATTCACTGAAAAACCCATAGGTTTCAGGGGCGTTATAGTTAGCTGGAGTTTTCACTCGTACAAAACCATAGAAATTCCCCCGTTATAGTTAGTTCAGCTAACTATAACTCGTGCGCCCAAAATGCACTGCTGATGACGTCACATATTACATCACTCATGACATGGTCAGTGACATCACTCATGACATCACTGATGACATCTCAAATGACATCACTGATGACATCACTGATGACATCGTCCAGTGAATGTGTGTTTTTCTGAAAATTACATATGTTTTATATATGTATATCTCAAGGTCGATGGAATAAAAAATGGGTATATAAGTGTCTAAATGGATGATTTGTTTTTGAAAAATTGATTGTATAACTGACTGATTAAGTGTATCTTAGTGAATACATGGCTTAGTGAGTAATGTTTAAATATGTAAATATCTAAAGTTCCACAAAGCTCCCAAAGCAAGGCTCACTCTCAATGCGGCGTTGTCGGGTCAGGGAAAGTTCCTCAACTGCCTGCGTCCGCAGTTTCCTGACGCGTTTCGAGCTTCCGCCCTTAATCATAGGTGTACTGCTTGCTGCAATGAAAACCAACAAAGGACTAATCAGCGTTCTCCCTTTTAATAGGCTGATAACAATCAGGTAAATACTGTCATAAAGCATTCTGGGGCTGGAAGTCCAAAAATAACACCACCGCTGGCTGCTGGCCTCTTTGCTGTACAATGTCATTTAAATTATATTCAAGCAGGTCAGGATACTTTCCCCCTGTTCAGCCACTCACCAATTTAGATCCGCAGGCGTTGTCTCACAAGGGACCGCAGCGGAACCGCTGAATATGTGGCGGTGCGCCTCCTGGCCGGGACGGCCAGATATATAAAGTTCCACAAAGCTCCCAAAGCAAGGCTCACCCTCAATGCGGCGTTGTTGGGTCAGGGAAAGTTCCTCAACTGCCTGCGTCCGCAGTTTCCTGACGCGTTTCGAGCTTCCGCCCTTAATCATAGGTGTACTGCTTGCTGCAATGAAAACCAACAAAGGACTAATCAGCGTTCTCCCTTTTAATAGGCTGATAACAATCAGGTAAATACTGTCATAAAGCATTCTGGGGCTGGAAGACGAAAAATAACACCACCGTGGGCTGCTGGCCTCTTTGCTGCACAATGTCATGTAAATATCTGTATCAGTTTCTCACTTTGTGTATAAGTGGCTGCATGGGTTGGTGAGTAGCTACATGAGTGTCTATATAGGTTATTAGTTGGTTTTTTGAGTATCAGTATACGTGTCTGATGTCTGTATGGTTCGGTGGGGGGTATTACGTAGTGCATAGGTGCATGAATGAGTGACTCACTGTTTGTATGTGTTGAAGACAGCATGTGTGCAGGACTGTATGGGTGGATGAGTGTGTGCATGGGTGTGTTAGTGAGTGAATGACTGTCTCAATAGTGTCTCTATGAGTAACTACATATGTTTTAAACTAGTATATGTGACTATTGGTGTATATAAGTGAGTATATGTGAGAGTGAGAGATTGAAAGAGTTCCTGTATGAATAAGTATGTGTTTCTATAAGTGATTGTTAAAAAGACTAAGTATGTGTAAGTTTCTGTAGAAGTAAGTGTGGTGGTGTGTGTATAACTGTATATGCAGGTAAACGGATGTTTGATTCTTTATTAGCATGAGTGACTATGTGTGTGAGTAACTTTATGGATGAGTGGCGTTGTGTAACAGGATGTATAGGTGTATGAGTACATATGATGAGTGAGTACATGTATGAGTGACTGTATAGGACTGTTGGTGAATGAGTGAATGTGGATGTGGATCTTACAATTACTGAATAGGTTGTTGTAACTGGTATTGGTATGTCCATTGTTTTGAAAATTTTAATTTCTATTTTTGAATGTGTGTATCAAAGGTTATATTAGGGGGAGAGGAGGTCTGCCACTCTATCACAAGGATGATGTCATCAGTGATGTCATCAGTGATGTCATGAGTGATGTCACTGACCATGTCATGAGTGATGTAATATGTGACGTCATCAGCAGTGCATTGCGGGCGCACGAGTTATAGTTAGCTGAACTAACTATAACGGGGGAATTTCTATTGTTTTGTACGAGTGAAAACTCCAGCTAACAATAACTCCCCTGAAACCTATGGTTTTTTCAGTGAATTTCTAAGGTTTTTTAAATGCTAATTCCTAGCTATAACGTGCCTGAAACCTATGTTTTTTTCAGTGAATTTCAAAGGTTTTTTAAATGCTAATTTCTAGCTATGCCTACAGAGATAGGACATGTGAAGAAAGAAGGAAAAATGCACAGAAAGAAAAAAAAGAAATGCAGAAAGAAGCAACAGAAGTCCTCAAAGACGAAGAAAAGTGCAGGAAGAAGTATAACGTGCAGAAAGAACAAACAGAAGAGCAGAAACAAGCCTTGTTGCAAAATCATCCTGTACCCTCAACTTTTTCAGACGTATACTGGTGGTAACTGAGTCTGACTAACCAGTCCTAGAGCCAGTGCTATGTTAAAAGACACTCAGAATACAGTGAAAACACCTACATACACTAGGGCACACTAAGTCCCCTTGAATCCTGAGGGTCCCTAGGGTCCAACTAGACCACTAGGTACCTCCAGTAAGCGCCACAGAGCTGCGTTGCAGAGAGGTGTAAAAAGTGGCACGGCCTGCACCACCTCTCTGCAACGCAGAGCAGTGGTGCTTACTGGAAGCACCTGGTGGGCTAGTTGGACCCCAGGGTCCCTCAGGATTGAAAGGGAATTATTTCCCCAACTTAAAAACGCGCCACAGGGCCTGTGGGCTTTCTGAGTTGAGAGATTAAGTCCCCTTGAATCCTAAGGGTCCCTAGGGTCAAACTAGCCCACTAGGTACCTCCAGTAAGCGCCACAGAGCTGCGTTGCATGGAGGTGTAAAAAGGGGCGTGGCCTCAGAACACCTGTCTGCAACGCAGCTCTCTGGCGCATACTGGAGATACCTGTTGGGCTAGTTGGCCCTCAGGGACCCTCAGTATTGAAGGGGAATTAATTCCTCAACTTACAACTGGCCAGGGGGCGTGTTTGCAGAGTGCTGCAAGGAGGGGGCGTGGCCTCCGGCACGATGCCGGTCTTTTATTTATTTATTTTTAAGAAGGAGGGCTGTGTGGCCCCCTTTCTTTTTCTAATTTATTAGCCCTGGGGACCCCATCCCCCAGGGCCTGCACCCTAATTTTTTTTGTTGAAAAAGATTAATTTGGCTCTCCCAAGGCCTTAATCGGCCCCGGGGACCCCAACCCCCAGGTCATGGCCTTTTATTTATTTTTTTATTCTTTAGGAGGGGGGCTGTGTTGCCCCCCTCCTCAGGCCACTTATGGCCCCGGGGACCCCATCCCCCGGGGCCGGCCTTTGTTTTTTATTTAAAAAAAATAATATATATTTATAGAAACACCTAGGACATGCTGGACAAACCGTATGTACCTATCACCATGACGATTTGCGTGATATTCATTAAAAGGCGACTATGCATACAATGAATCCACGTAGAATGTATTCACACTGCTAGTGAAGCTCTGACATGTCTGACACCCTACCGTGCCTAATCCCGGCGCCCCCGCTGGTGGGTACTCTCCAAGTAGACACCTCTGTCGTTTATTTATACAAACATGGGTAGCTATTGACGGGCACATTTAATACACATGCACACCAAGCCATTCAAAGGGGATTCGACAAAAATTCGACCAAACTATGCAAGAAACCCCCTCACGGTTAATAAAACACACATCCACCGCCGGATGTGTTATACTTTTTATTTTACTCTCTGGAAAGGAGACAAACCTCACTTGAGAGTCACAGCGTGCTCCTGGCTGAGACCAATGCTGTGTTACACCCACCAGTGCCCGCTGAGTGCCACACACCTCTGTGTTGTATTCCACCAGCTAGTGCGTTGCTATGACACTCTCTAGCCCATGTGCACTGTAACACCACCCCGTGAATATGTCATGCCACACTTGCCTTCGCACGGGTTATATTGCCCCATCTAACGTGCCTTCCTCGATGCCTATGTTATAAAGCACATCGCTATGCCATACATATTACAATCTGGGATCCATATCTTTGTCACAGTGCATATGCAATGTTACACTACCCAGCACATATTTTATATTACAACTTTAGAGACTACTTAGGTCACACAACACTGCCCTGTGCATATTACACTCCAAGGCGCATATCACATAGCAAGCGTTATGCCTGTGCTATCTCGCGCTCTCCAATGAATCTGTCATTGCGCACAATGTATTGCATATGATATTTCACGCCCCGGTTCATCTTATATCACACTTTTTGGTGCATAGTTTATACCATATACTATATCTAGTTTTCATTTTCCAATCGTGCTCTCAGGACTATGTTCTATATAACACTGCACCCACCTACCCTTTTCACGGGCATTACATTTTGCGATGGGGGGTGGAGGGTCAGGGGATGTTTCTGCCAAGTGAGCCCGGAGTCACAGTCCCAAAAGTCCTCTTCTTCCTGAATAAAAGTGAGATTATGCTGCATACTTGTTCATATTTTAAGTAGTTCGCACAGACACACATTTTAAAAACAATAAAGTTCCTAATACCCACCTTCTATGAACAGTTAGCTTGCTGCCCCATCCACCTCCTCCCTATCCTCTGTTGTCTGAATCCATGGACTAGCCTCCTCCCTCCTGCCATGCATGGTCTGATATGCTGCCACTGCCCTGCATTTAGCATGATGTACCAGTCCACTCATCCTGCCCTCCATTGCCCAATTCTATGGCCCATCATTGACCTCCTGCTTAGCCTCTGTGCTTTGCTTGCTGCCCCTATTCTCCTTCCCCCTGCACTCCGATGTCTTTGTGCATGCCCCTGCTCCATCCTTTTTGACCACCATGTTCCATGGACCTGCCACTCCTATCTACTCTGAGTGTTCTGTTGAGCTGCCACTCCCCTACCACCTGCCTAGCATTGTCAGAGGACTGTAACCTGTCCCTGCCACCTCCACCCTGCCTGTCCACATGCCATGCCCCTATCCCCTTCCTCCTGTCCTCCATGGTCCATTTTACTGCCACACCCTTCTGCCCTCCCTGCTCTGTTGTGCTGCAACTGCTCCTCCTGCCTGCCCCGCGCGGTCTGTTGTGAGGCTCCTTCCCCTGAACTCTCTTGTCTGTGCCCAGGTCCTGACCCTCCCTTCTATCCTCCATGGTCCTTTGTGCATGCCCCTGCACCCTCCTTCTTGCCCATCATAGCCATTGTTCTGCCACTAACCCTCCCGCTTGCCATGCATGGTCTTCCGTGCTGCCATGGCCCCTCCCACCTTCCCTGTGTGGTCAGCTAGCTGCTCCTGACCCCCTCCCACCTTCCCTCCATGGTCTGTGTGTATGCTATCATAGTCTCACTGTTGCTCTCCATGGTGTGTCTTGTTTCTAGTGCCCATCCTGCCTGACCTCCATGGTCATCTTGCTGCTCCTGCCCTGCCCCCTTGCCCCCAGCCCTCTGTTTCCATGTGCAGACCCCTATTCCCTCCCTCCTGGCTTGTCGGTTCCATTGTAATGTCCCTGATCCGTCCCTCCTGCCTTTTATGGTCTGTTATGCTGCAGCTTTCTCTCCTGTCTGTCCATTATGGTCAGCTAGCTACCATTGCCTCTTTCCCCTCTGTTGTCTGTTGTCCATGTGCATGGTCCTGTCCCCTCCCTATTGCTTTCTATGGATTGTTGTGCTGCACTTCTGTCCCACATGCCCTGTGTGGTGTATTGTGCTGCTGCAAACCCTGATGCCTGCCCTGTAGGGTCAGTTTGGTGCACCTCTCAATGTCCCTCCTGTCCTCTGTTATCCGAGTCCATGTCCCTACCCCAATTCCTCCTGCCTACCATGATCCAATGTACCATACTTGCGAACATTTTGAACTTGGTAAGAGGGCGATTTTGAAATAAAACTGGGGTATTGATTTTCCCCTTTGAGTTACATTGAAAAAGAGAAGATTGTAGACAGGAAACAGATCAAGTAAAGCCCATTTGAGCTTAAAAACATTGGACGTTTCCTGGCTGAAACGGGTCTGTTGGCATGTATGGTTGTATGACCACTGCCTCTTCCTTCTGCCCACAATGGTCTATTATATTGCCACAGCCTCTCTTGCCAGTCCTGTATTGTTGGTTTGTTGCCCCTGCCCCCCTTTCCACTGCCCTCCATAGTCTGTTGTGCTGCCACTGCCCTTCCTGCCTGCCTAGTGTGGTCAAATTGTTGCCTCTGCACTCTCCTACCTGCCTTCAATTTTAAGAGTCCGTGCCCCTGGCCTCTGCGTCTCAACAGTATCCCAATGAACAACTAGATTGCTAACATTCTATATTTATTACAAAAGTGTGGAATGCCTGACGTCATCTTGATGTAATCAAAACTGTAATGCCTAGAGCATTTCCTTTAGAAATTACATATATGAGAGGGTCTTATTTGCATCAAAATTATGGTTAGTGCTCTAAAAAACTAAAATGAGGACATATTTTCTGAGTTTTCAAATAGCGACAAAGAACTTTTAAATTATTTGTAATCTTAGTTTTTTTATCCAGTTGACCACTTGATTAAATGTTGCATCCAAGGGGAGAGGGTGTGGTGTTACTTCCAGAGCTGCAGACTTTGCAACTGGGGAACCAGGTTGGAGTTTCTGCTTCAGCTCAACATTCTGTGATTCTGGTCAAATCACTTAATCTCCCCATGTCTACAACCAAAATGAATTTGATCTTGTGTGATGTAACCAATGTTCATGTAAAGCACTCCAATACCTGACAAGTCTGCACTATATAAAACTGCAAATACACAAAAAATAAGTGTTTTGCACACTTCTGTCATTGGGCTACATTTGGGCTACATCTGGGTGATATTTGGGCTACATTTGGTCTCTTTTGTCTCTGGTGGCCATTTTAGGAGATTTATTTGTTATGAAGTTTCCTCATTTCCTCATTTACTGCAGTCTCCTCAGTAGAAAATGCTTTCAGTTTTTTACTTTGATTCCATCAAGAAGGTATTCAGATATGTCGCACATTTGCCATACATTCTGAATGTTAGCACTCTAGTTGCTCATTAGATCACTGTAGTAAAGCTACTGCTCACCACGGAAGTCTGCTGCTAGTATTAGAAGTGCATGTTTCAGTCTGCATATCAGAATTTTTTTATGAAATAGAAGAGGATTTGAGAAGTCACTCAAAATGTGCCCTAATTTTTCTTTCTTCAGCACTAATCATAATTTCTATGGCAAAATGAATCCCCTCATTGTGTTCCTTTTTAAATTAAATATTTTAAGTGTTACCAGTTTATTCCAATCAAGATGGCTTCAGGTGTGCCATACTTTTGTCATAAGTAAGACAGTAAGCGCTCTAGTTGTTCTTAAGAACACTCTGGGACATTCTGTCCTTGGGCTATACTTGGGCTACATCTGGGTGATATTTGGGCTACATTTGGGCTCTTTTGTCTCTGGTGGCCATCTTGGGAGATTTATTTGTTATGAAGTTTCCTAATTTCCTCATTTACTGCAGTCTCCTCAGTAGGAAATACTTTCAGTTTTTTACTTTGATTCCATCAAGAAGGCACCCAGATGTGTCACAGATTTTCCATAAATTCTGAATGTTAGCACTCTAGTTGCTCATTAGATCACTGTAGTAAAGCTACTGCTCACCAGGCAAGTCTGCTGCTGGTATTCAAAGTGCATGTTTCAGTCTGCATGTCAGAATGTTTTTATGAAATAAAAGAGGATTTCAGAAGTAAAAATGTGCCCTAGTTTTTCTTTCTGCAGCACTAATCATAATTTATATGGCAAAATGAACCCCCTCATTTTGTTCCTTTGTAAATTAGATGTTTTAAGTGTTACCACTTTATTCCAATCAAGATGGCTTCAGGTGTGCCATACTTTTGTCATAAGTAAGACTGTTAGCGCTCTAGTTGTTCTTTAGAGCACTCTGGGAAGCTGCAGTAGAACACAAAGGAATCAACTGACAGTCTCTGCCCTTGTTGGATGTACATGTTTTACTGAGAATGTCAGACTTCATTCTTACATGACTGAGAAAGATAATGTGAATTTATAGAAAATATGCTCTCAGTTTAGCTTATAGATCACCTTCCAAACCTCTGTGGGAAAAGTATGAGAAAATAGTTTTCTCTCAAACATGGTTCGTGATATCACAGCAGAAGGCTTTTTCACATGGTAAAATCACCTTAGAACACACCACAATTCCTAAAATGAGTATGGTACCATCAACAAATGATTTATAATGTAACTAAAGTCTTAAAACCTTCTATTAACTGCAATGCTTTTTAATGAGGTGCTATCATGTATATTGGTCCCAAGATGGCTGCCAACACTGCTTGGATGAAGTACTGACAGCCAATCAGATCTCACGATGAGATGTCTGGTTAGGCTCCGCCCAGATATGTATGTGATTTTTCTTTTGATTTTCTCAGGAACTACTGAACAGATTGACACCATATATGCAAAAGGCACATGCCTGACCTGAGGACTACCTCTTTGTCAAATTTCAAGTAATTCTATTCAGCTGTTCGGGCTGTACCTTGGACTAAAGGTCCCTATGGAAAATTGCATGGGGAAAACGAGTTTTGGGACCCCCCTTTTTTCTCAGCCCCCGCTTGACGAATCCCCCCGAGACTTTCAGGGTAGGAGCAGAGCGGAGCGCCCCACCTATTTTGAAAATTTCGCGAGGATTCGTCAACCGGCGCCAAAGTTATTCCAAATAGAATGTTGCGGATTTCCTATGGATACACGGTCCTAACTATAACTATCTACTGGCGACCGCCAGTAGATAATATATATATATATATATATATATATATATATATATATATATATATATCATAACACTTCATTTAGCAACAATAGTTAACTGCACTCCTGACTGTTACTGGTATTGATTGATCAAGGAAACTACGTCGGAGTCCTTTCTCGATGTCTCTTTTATTCCCATATCAAGGTGAACGATGGCATTATAGGATTTTATATCATTTGAATGTTGTATGTTGCCATAGCCTGCTGATAAGTGGTCTTGTGGGAAATGTAGCGCACTCTTCATCATTGTGTAATGCATATGGTACAATAGACTGGAGTTTGATGATGTATCTGGATTCTAATTTTTTCAGTTCCAAAACCCTATGTCCAACTTTTTCATTCCTCACCATCATGGCTATGCCATAAAAGTTCATACTTTTCCAATCATCCATGTGTTGCGGATTATAGTGGTTAGCCATTGCATAAGTGGTGTCCTTATCACATATTACTCTTATGTAATCTAGTATCCTCTTTCGTAAAGGACACCTATTTTAGCCCAGATGTGCATTCCAATACGTAAATGACAAATGTTGTGGTACATGTAATGTTGCCCCTGATCTTGACTTTTTGTCCATTCCTATCTTGATATTGCTTTGTGTTGTGTGCAATAATGAATGCCTTACATTTCTCACAACCCTTAAAGCCTGTTATTTCTTTTGCTACCTGGTTTTGTTTGTGATTTATGATGCACAAATGGTGCCTCACTAACATGTTTTTTATTGCTGGGATTTTTTAAAGGTAATAAAGGGATGATTGTCCAGTTGTTCCCTAATTTCTGGATCGTTTCATATCAGATTCTAATGTTTCTGGAATGTTTTTCATAATTCATTAGGCTCCTAGTTGTATGGCAATATTAATCTGATGATATTATCCTCTTTTGGGTTTTACACCCTCTTTCCATTTGTGATTACTAGTTCTAGTCTATCCTTTTTAAAATGTTTTCCAACATTAATCCACTGCATTTTTTTTTTGTAGCCGGTTTGTAGAAAAAGTTATTTCTTGTCTTCACTAAAATCCTTTTCATTCGAGCAGTTACTTGTGAGTCTGAGAAACATCCAATAGGGAATATTATTTATAAGAGATTTATGGTGAAAACGTTTTCCATGTAGACTGCTATTTGTTGCTTTATCTTTGGGGAAAATAGTGGTTTCTAATTTCCTCCTATTCTTCACATATATGAGGATGTCAAGAATTGTGATCTTTTAATTACTGATATTGTATCTGAACTTGAGGCCACATTCATTGTTATTTAGTTTTTCAAAGTATTCCACTAATTTGTTTCTTGTTCCATTCCAAATTAAACACAAATCATCAGTATTATATTCCCAAAGTATTATCTCTTCTAGATAGGCATCATTCTCTCCACTCCAGGCTGTCTTTATTTCCCACCATCCCATGGTCAAACCTGCATAACTCGGTGAAAATGAGATGCCCCTGGATAATTTGTATGGTTTCAGCATATTTGTCCAGCTGATATTGACCATGTATTGTGTATACTTGACTGAATGGTGGAGGACACAATTTAAAAGTGCCACCCATCATCCATGTGTTAGGCTGTGTTAAGGTTAGTAAATTGTTATTGGGAACATAAATTAAAAAAAATAACATTTGAGGTTGTCATATAGTAAAATGGTGTCTTGTTATGAGTCATTAGGAAATGTTGGGGTATGTCTATATCGTCATACTTGTTAAGGTCATACTGGTGTATTCCTAGCTGTTTGACATGTTCTGGCACTTAATCTTTTTAGGGTTGGTATGCCAGGGAGTTGACCTTTTGCCTATTCTGGAATATTGATTTAATAATTTTAAGTATTATTCCTGTTAGCTCTTGTGGGCTCGTACTGTCCTCTTTTAGGTCCTGTAAAATATTTCTGACATCTATTTCAGTAATATTAGGGACTGTTTATGTGCCCTAAAACTTTCAACTATTTGATTTTTTATGATAGGCCTGCCTTAACGTGCTTGAATAGTATTTGGTGCATAAGTAATGTGTTTTCTAACTGTTGGTGCTTTACTTACTATACGTATATCTTCTATAATTATATAACACATCTCCTTGAGTTGATGGATCATGCTGTTTCCAACATTTTAAGTGTGGGTTTTAGAACATAGAAAGTACACCTTAATTTTGTTTTTAAAAAAATGTGATGCTACATTTATATAGTGTTTACATAGTAGGTGCACATTTTAACTTATATTCTGGATGTTGTCTTGACTTTGCTTTAATTGTAGAATTTTGCTTGCAGGTATGTTTGGTGTTGTTTTGGACACAGTATTCTTTCATTGTAGTCTGTCGAGAGTAAAGATATGTTAGTTGTGTCCTTTTTCTTTAATCTAAAATGTAGCTAGGGGTTTGCTTCATTGTATTTTTTTAAATAGTTTAAACCATTATTTTTACTTTAAATTTAGTTTTGTATTTTAGGGCCATATTATCAAGGAACGGTGATAACATTATCACTGCTTTAGCGGCAGGAAACTGCAGCTAAAGCGGCGATAATGTGCTTGATAATATGCCCTTGTGAATTCCCATAGAAGCCCAGGTTCCTGCCGCTAAAGAGGCGATAATGTTATCGGCGTTCCTTGATAATATGGCCCTCGATTTCTAAACTTGCTTTTGAGGTGGTCTTTTGAGATTTTGAGTAATTGGGTGTCCTTGTTTTTATTTTATTTTCCTTGTAGCATTTTTTCTTCTTGCAGATGATGCACCTGTTTATTTGGAGAAATAAACATACTGCATAGTTTAAATTATTTGTTGTCTTACATAGTTTTACTTATTTAGTAATTTAAAAAGATTTTAATTATTATCAAACCTCTTTTGTATTTAGTGGTTTGTGGAAGTGTTTTACTCTTGTAGGTTTGCAATCTGGTAGATCTACGCTTTCCAGCTGTAATTCATTTTTGGGGAAGCATTTTGTTGTACATGTTTGTGGTCATTTTATACTGTTTTCAAATTGGGAAAATCATTATTTGTTAACTGTTTTTAAGTGTGATTTGATTGACTGGTTGGAGACAAGTTTGATTTTTTGCTCCATTTATGGTAAATGCTACTTAGTGTTTAATTAATTAATGTATATTCTTTTTATTTTGACATATTTTTATATGTGTGTATAAATTCAATGTAATATTGTGGGTTTTATTTAAAATGATGTCCCTTTTGCGTTGTTCGATATTTTGATTTTCGTGAATATTAATATGTTTTCTTAGTTTTAAGTGTAATTAATATGTGTTATTTCTTTATTTTTGTTCATGATGTTGTATTTCAAATATTTGTTTTGCAATATTTTTGCAATCAATTTTTGTGTGTTTAGTGTTTAAGTAGAGGGTCTTAATATTTATGCTTTCAAAAGTTTATGGCAATATGTGTGTCTATTTAAAGGATTGTTTGCAAGGTGTTTATTTACTACAGACAATTTCATCCTCCTTTATAAGAAGGGGTCCTTAGATACTATAATACCCTGTCTTGACTACTACTGTTACTCCTGCTCTTTTCCCCCATGGACGTTTCTTAGGGAAGCTTTGTGAAGAAAAAGCATCCTTGTCTCTTTCTGTATTACATTAATCAAGCCTTCATGTACTTTATGAAGATAATGCTGAGTATGAAGAGTATCCAGGCTGATACCAGGTTTTACTTAGTTGTAATTATGCAGGCGTAATCTTTCATAGAGCCTATCAAATAAGTTTCTCATAGTTTACAGGGTTTCATTATTTGCTGTGCCTGTGCACCTGCGTACTTCTATTATGCAGCAATTGTTTAACTGATTGGTTTGCGTGCATTTTCTTGAAGTAGGGGTGTTACACCTCAGTTGCATTTAGAACATTTTAATGGCCAAGGTTTACGTTATGATTAATATTTGTGCCCTTTTCCCTTCTCAAAAACACATTTTCTTTGACATTACATCATGTTACAAATACCTTGTGCAACATTTTTTGGCTTTTTACGCAGGAACATATTTAGGGTCCAATTATGACTTTTGGCGGTGCAGCGGCAGGTTTTCCACCACCGCTGTGCCCACACACCGCCAAAAGTCACGGCCGCCCACCCACCAGATTGCAAGTAATTTCATGGTCTGAAAGTTCCCGAGGCGGTGTCTCTTTCAAAGGCAATGGGAGCACCACACAGGTTCCTGAATGTCATGGACAGTAAAGTCCATTCCGTACAGGAACTGGAGTGCATGCACAGAGGGGGGTACAACATGCATTTCCAGGCTGACAGGACTCAGGGGGCCATGTAGGGGCCCCTTTGTTTCAACACTGCCAGCCTCTTCACGGAGGAAAGACCTCCATTAAAACGCTGCCAGGCCTGAAATCGATAATATGGTTGGCAGTGCCGCAGCAGCACCACATGCATCTTACAATGGCTCAGACCGATGTGCCACCACCAGGGAATGGCGGTTCCCTGGCAGAGCCAGCGGTCCAAAGACAATCCGACCGCCCAACTCATAATAGGGTGGTCTGACCACTGGTGCGGCAGTGGCTGGACCCCCAACTGCTGCGCCACCATGAGTCTGGCGGTCCTCAGACCGTCAGACTCATAACTAGGCCCTTAGTGTAGATACCTTACATACCATTTCAACACAACAGGGTAGTAGAAAGTAGTGGTATTGCATTTGAAAAAGAAATTCTGATTAGAATGTTACTTTTATTTTCAAAATATTAGCGAAATCCTGAATTTTACACAAAAAAACATACATTTTGTAGACTGTGCCCAGTATTCCATAAAGGAAAAAGTGGCCAACTTTGTGCAGCCCTTGCTCATCACATGTACTGTATCACCCCATTTGGTATTACCAGATGTGTTATTACTACAGGCAGTATGAATGGTAAAAATGAGATCCTCAGCAACACTTTAAACAATGGAAAATGCTTCACAAAATACCTGCAGTAAAAAGTAAGTACCAAACACTTGCTGACCTATGAAACACAAATTCTAGGAGCCATAAAAATCATTCATGAACATGTTGGCACCATTACACCGTACCTCAAGGGACTGCTGCTAAGCATGATTTGTCATTAATATGCTTGGCATATGAGGATGCCTTAAACAGGCAGTGGAATTATTTGTTGAGTAGCATTGTATGGGGAAGCATATATATTGTTCCTAATAACGCAGCAAACTTTTGGGGCTGAGATAATTGATGAGTTTTTCCTGTGATCGTCTTCACTGGATGTTATTCCATATAACATATTAAGCTTTACCTTATACTTACCTGTTTTAAGTTTGAACCTATCAAAACTAGTAAAACTACATTGAAAGGGAAATAACCTTCATCAGTATAAACAGATGAGCTCTGATGAACAGTTTTCCTTACACATCCTCACTGATATGCACTTCTCCTTCAAAGAAAGGTGCAAAGAGAATGTATCATTTTTTATATTTCAATGAAGGGCGTTGTTGTAGAGGCCTAACAAGTAATAATTATGTAAGATTACCCTGGTTGCATTGTAATGTATTAGAATGCCATTATTTTTCTTTTCATTTGGTTTCTTCACTCTTTTTGTTTGATGCAGACGGGTGAAGCATTTACAAGCACTTTTTCAGATTGGATGTTATTATTTATTCACATTGTACAGAATTCAAGAATATTAAAAAAAATCATGTGAGCTTTTGGTGGTAGTTTTGTTCTGTAACTCATGGGTAAAATGTTCAATTAATACAAATTATAGCTCAAAAGTTAGTTTCTATAGCAGATCACATGCCACACATGTATGTTGTAGCCATTTTGTACATGTGGCAAGTGTGTTGTTCACTACCCTTATAAGAGTGATGACTCAGCACTTTTGAAATCCTAAACGTTAATCCCAAATTCCAAATGCGCTAAATCACCCTTTGTCATGTGTGATATCTTTTGAGCATAGATGCCATAGTCACCAAAGTGACAGAAGGTGACACCACCTTTTAACTCATGATGAAGACACATGGTTGACTCCTTATTCCATCCTCGCCTCTCAACATACTCATATATGCTGCTAGGAAATGGGCATAGATTGTACATTAAAGAATATATCTAGGGCCCCATTTAGTTTATGCGCCCTTTGAGTGACTTCATCACCTTTGAAACCAGGTGTAGCTTGGGGGGTGCCAGTGTGACCAAAGATCAAGCCAGAGGTAGTCGATTCTACCTCAGGATATAATTCATTGATGTCCAAGCCTTTAACCTGTCCCAGTTTCTTCAATAGTGCTCTGCATGCTTCCTCTTTAAGCCCAGGCTCACAATAGTAAAAGCAATACCACAGGTCACAAAACGACATATTTTTGATTTGAAAGTAAGAGTTAGCTAAAGCTATTAGAGTTCACAATGGGGTTCCGTAGCAACTGTGAATTTTCGCACACTAGCAGCTCCACTTACATACATACATTTTAAGAATGCAGGAAAGCAGGTTTTAGATATTTAATAAAGATGGGGTATGATTTAATTTGGTGAAACTTAAAAAAGTTAATAGTTCAGCAGGGGACCATTCTTCCAGTTTGAGTGATCATATCTATATTTTTTTATAGTTTCTACCGTAAAAGGTGTATTTCCTTACTATTGAGGTTGTGTATTGTAGACCCTTTCTCCTACTGCTTTCCTTAACTAAAGATTTTTCCCAGAGAATTGTGTTGATTTTTTCTTGCTACCAAATCCACTTCTTTAGCATCAATAGTCCCTGGTCTTAATTAGTATCAGGATGCTTGTTTCCGGTCCAGGGAAGACATGGCTTGGCTGTTCAGGCTGGACTTTTCCCATGAGGCATAGGGTAAGACTGATTTGCATATGGCCATGTCTGAACTGGGGTGGCGGAGTGAGCTAAAGAATGATGATGGATTAAACCCAGATCAGTTGACTGGGGGTGAGTGCTTGCAATGTTTAACACTCCGTCCATCATCCCCTTTGGTTTTGCTTTATTTACCCTAAGTTGGCAGGGTATGCCCAGAATTGGGTCCCTTGCTCACTTTCCCACTGGATTCAAGATAGCCTGGCTGATGAGGGTTATGAACTCAAAACCGGTCCCATGATGCTTGTTTCCGGTTCACGGAAGACATGGCTTGGCATTCAGGCTGGGCTGTTCCCATGAGGCACAGGGTCAGACTGATTTGCATATGGCCATGTCTGAACTGGGGTGGCGGAGTGAGCTAAAGAATGATGATGGATTAAACCCAGATCAGTTGACTGGGGGTGAGTGCTTGCAATGTTCAACACTCCGTCCATCATCCCCTTTGGTTTTGCTTTATTTACCCTAAGTTGGCAGGGTATGCCCAGACATGGGTCCCTTGCTCACTTTGCCACTGGATTCAAGATAGCCTGGCTGATGAGGGTTATGAACCCGAAACCGGTCCCAGGATGCTTGTTTCCGTGCCAGGGAAGACATGGCTTGGCAGTTCAGGCTGGACTGTTCCCATGAGGCACAGGGTCAGACTGATTTGCATATGGCCATGTCTGAACTGGGGTGGCGGAGTGAGCTAAAGAATGATGATGGATTAAACCCAGATCAGTTGACTGGGGGTGAGTGCTTGCAATGTTCAACACTCCGTCCATCATCCCCTTTGGTTTTGCTTTGTTTACCCTAAGTTGGCAGGGTTACCCAGACATGGGTCCCTTGCTCACTTTTCCACTGGATTCAAGATAGCCTGGCTGATGAGGGTTATGAACTCAAAACCGGCCCCATGATGCTTGTTTCCGGTTCGCGGAAGACATGGCTTGGCATTCAGGCTGGGCTGTTCCCATGAGGCACAGGGTCAGACTGATTTGCATATGGCCATGTCTGAACTGGGGGTGGCGGAGTGAGCTAAAGAATGATGATGGATTAAACCCAGATCAGTTGACTGGGGGTGAGTGCTTGCAATGTTCAACACTCCGTACATCATCCCCCTTGGTTTTGCTTTCTTTACCCCAAGCAGTACTGACCATCAGAGGCAGCAATTAGTAATGACTCAGAGTGGTAGCAAAATAACTCAGACACAGTGGTGACAGAATGACTGAGTGTTTTGAATCTCTTCCATTGTTTGCAAATAGTTGAAAAGATTAACAAACATACAAAAGAAACTTTTTTTCATGATATATTTTTTCTTTTTGGGGAGGCGAGGCCCTACAATAGACTTTAGTCTTTTTTAAACCCGTATTCTCACAAGTTTGCGCAAGGTGTTACTGTCTTATAGACCAATTTGGCCCTTTATCCTTCAATCCTTGCAAAGCTCTGGATGGGTGGTAGAGTCCTCTCCACATTGCCCAAGGGCGATGGAAAGATGTATTTGGGTTTTGTATAAATATTGCCCCTGTGGCATTTGGCAGCTTCCCTGGTCCTCCTTGCCTAGAACAACTTTGTATGGAAAGCATCTCTGGGGTGTCTGCCAACTGCCCAGGTGTCCGGTTTGCAGTTGAAGTGGGTATGGTGTCAGATTTTCTAGTAATCTTTGACCTTCAACAAATTAGAATGAAGCAAGGTGATACAGCAGAGAGCATCCACAGAGTTCTGTACATGATTGCACACGCAGAACTGGACAGTACAGCTGGCAGGTGCTCTGGCCCTTCTTTGCATACAGCACTGCCATCTCCCCGGTGCTGTGACTACAATTGTGAACAAGGAACTGGGGCAGATATTAGCTGCTCTTTTTCTAAATCACCCTCAAACGTTTGACAGTTAAGGAAGAGCAGCCAAGTGCAGCCCAGGGCGCTGTTGGTAAATAGTTACCGGACACTTGTGTGGTGTGGGGTAGCTTTTAGCTACCATGATCTTCACTTCCTCATCCTTGAACAGGCTTTGGGGAATAAATTCCCTCTTCTTTGGTAAGGGTGAGGAGAGAATAGTTCAAATAATGCTTCCTTCCAAGGAGGTTTGAGTGGCCAACTACACTCAAACCATTGGCAAGGTGGGGTCACAGTGCCTAGCCTAGGAGTTTAGAAGAAAAAAGTATAGGCAGCCCTCCCTTTTCTTGTAAAGAGTAAGAAAGCTACACAATCTTCCCTGGAATATGACAAGCCCTGGCTTGTGGCAAAGCCAGTCTGATTTTCTCTAATTTCCATTCCGAAACACCTCCCCCCATTTTAGTCACGCTTGTGATCTTGGGAGTTAAAAGTCCTTTACTTTTTTTTGCTCCCTTTCTAAACTGTCCAATAGCCCAGGAAGAGATCTGTATAAAAGGTCAGACTCATGTTCTGCCTATGTACGCATAATGCAGCATACCCTCCTGAGAACATGCTAAACTGAAAGCATCATTTTTTTGCTTGCCTAGCATTTTTCAAACCAAGTATAAGAAACCCATTTGTTTGCTTTTCCCAGCTTTTATTTGTGAACATGCCCTCTGAAAACATTTAAATGAGATTCTAGTCAATCACATTCTGTGATGTTTGCGACCATGGAAATAAATGCAGCCAATTAGACTGCTTACAAGCATTTTTCAACGTTGTCGATGTTTGCAAATGTATTGTATATAGATATCTTTTAAATATTGCTTTTTATTAGAGTTGCCCTATACACCCGTAAAAAACATTCAGGTCACGAAAGCCCAGTTTTTATCAGTCCACATAGGAATTTTTTGGTAGAAACAATCTCTAACTACCTAGATATGCATAGCACATTAAAGCAGATACATTAAGCTTACAAACAACAGCAATTTTGAACTACCCTCCTAGTAAACTGTCATCATCACACATTACCCATTTCAGTTACAAACAGATAAGAAGGCAACATCTTGCTTATGAACATTAAAAATAATGCAAATCTCCTCCGTGAATGGTACTTAAAGTTATATAAAAGAAAGACTTATTCCCCATCTTCATCCGCCCAGACTATCATTTATCTGTCAACATATTAACCATTAGCAATCTGACATTCCAGTCGTCAACAGTGTGAACCATTAGTAATCTCTCACAGATGCCTGGTATCTAATTTTGTGGCACTAGGTACCATGACCTGATCCCAATCAGTCGCAACCCCAGCTCTCTCAGCACTGCGTCACTGTGTTTTCAGAGCCGGTACCTCTGTCATGATCCACTTTTCACGTCTTACATCATTTTTAGGTCTTGGCTAGACAGTTTTGGGCTGGCTCTTCTTGACATGTTGTATATACTTTGTGGGCTTCAGCCCGCCCATAGGCTTCTTATTTGCTGCCTCCAGTGTTGCTCTCATATTCTTTCTCCCCATTTGTCCATGGCATGCATACATCATACTTCTTCCTGTGTTTAGCCCTCCCTGAGAGCAGGCACCAATTACTCCTTTCCATTGCCTGCTCTTATTAGGAAATGTTTTTGAAACTCTTTTTTCCTTTTTTGATGACCACTTCACATGACCGGTTGTCTTTTCACTGACTCTGACCTCTGTTAAACAGGCCTGTAAATCTGGTTCTTATCTTGTCACATTTGCAATGCATTCAAAGACTGATATCAAATGTCCGATGCTGTTTTCAGATGTGCATGTTCTGTAACCCTACCCCTCAATCATTGCTGCTTGTTTATTTGGTTAAGAGCACTTCACATGAGTGCTCCTGTTTTCACTCCAAGCTCCGTTTGTTTTTGCAGTTGTCTATATCATGCAGTCAAAATCAGCAAAAGATGACTTAATGAAAAATGAGGTTTGACAAAAACAGGGTGCATTGTTTAAATGTGTGTACAAATAAATGTACTCCATTTCTTGTATATGCCTATGGTAAATATACTGAAAACATCTTAATTGAGTTTTTAAAACAATTTACAGTGATTAACATTTTTTATTTGTATCAGCATTGTGGTGAAATAAAAACATGAGAAACCACGTGCATTATGAATTTATGGAAGCAAAGAGGCTGCCGGATCCCACCTCCTCACAAAATGATACATTCTCAGCTCCCGCCTCGACAGGATGCTTCTCCGGGCTTTGTCTCTCTCTTGAGGAGACTGAAGTAATCTTTCACTTTAAGTAGGCTGCTGGTTTTTTCTAGACATTAATTTTTATATTATGAGTAGGCAGCTAAAAATACAGTACTGCATCGAGTTGCTAGTGCAAATTGCATTATTTGGCCAAATGGGATTGTAGTGACTGAGTGGGTTATAGATGTGCCTGTGAGCGAGGGCACATCTCAAACTGCTGCCCAGATCAGTTCATGAAGGCTTAGATGCACTCTATTTTCAGTAAGATGTGAAATGTAAACTAATCGAGGGTCCCGTTTTGTGTGTGGGCTGCCGGCTGTGATCAGTTAGGGGGCGCGGTGTGAGGTATTGGGTTTGCTGGTCTATGAGGAAATGCCTCAAACTGAGTAAGTGGAACGGTTCCTTCCCAGTGCTAGGAGCGCAGTCAAATACCATCTTCTATGAATAAGGCACCCCCAACCAGCAGTCTTTTACTGTGCTTGTTATTCATTTGTACTGTTATATCTTTCTAGAGTTGTTAGAAAGTGGAAGCTTAGATCTTGATTATACAGAGTGTTTCTTTTAATCTCTGATACCTGGATGGGCCAATCTAACGGTCAGTCATTAACTTTACATACTGTTTTTTAAGTACAGCTTTATACATTGTTTTGCAGGTTATGCTTAATACTATGTTTTGCAGAAATAGGGGAGTAAAGTTTGTTTAGGGGCCCTAGTGTGCTCAGTGAGGTTAGTGGCCCTAGCATATCCAGTGCGTTAAGTGGCTTAGCATACGCACTGTGTTTTATGGGTTGTATTAGACCTACAAACTGGGATCTGATGTCAAGGGTTGTTCCCTGGCCTGTTTTATACCAGTATGACCAGTTTTTTATTGTGAATGTTAGGTTTGTATGGCTATGCATGCAATACTGTGTAAATATTTAGATCTATTGGTGGTACAAGAACAAATTATTGAACAGTACATTCATGTACCGTGAAGAAGGTTGTTAGAGAAGTGGCATTTTACCCTTGACTCAAAATTAATCCAGGCGGTAAAAATAAGGTTTTATGGGAAACAAGAATATATTGAGTCATTATTGTTCGTTAATGCGTGTATTCCACCTGATTATTCCCATGTTCCCCTGCTAATGGATATGTTTGACTTTACATTTACTATTATGGTGAGAAAGGCATGTAAATGAGGCCCTACTGGCTCATTTGCGCTGCCGTAATGTCACTTTTTAGGTCTCGCCTGCGTTGCAGCGCATGCGCTGCTTTGCCTTGGCGAGATCTATTGTCGTTGCTTTTCTGTCCGGCTTCTCTGGAAGCGGGGTTGGTGTCCGCCCTGTCTCCTTTAGGCCCCGCCCACCCATCATCTGTTACTCGCGAGTCGTCATGCTGCGTTGTATCCCTCCCACCTCTCAAACAGCATCAAGCAGCGATTGCTTTATTTATTTATTTATTACGGCGCCCGTATGCTTGCGTAGAGAAACACCCCTCCCACCTCCCAAACAGCATCAACCACAGCCGATTGCTCCCTCCCTCTCCCACCAGTGCAATTAACCACCCACACGTGCATAAATGGCCGCACCAGCTTTCACCTCCTTCTTCTTCATGCTTCGAAGGGCCCCAGCATGGATGCAACAACAGGTGGGTCCGTCGGCAAGTCAGGGTAGCTCCTCCCTCCGCTCACCCGAAGGCGGGCCCCCCAGGCACAGGGAACCGCTGCTCCTTGGTGATCACTCCCTGTGGGGTGGGGGCAGCCCTGTGAGTCGCAGTGAGACTTGCACCTGGGCCCCCGGGGTGACCACAGAGGGAGGCTGCAGAGTCTGATCAGGCCTCCATCACCATGTGTCCTCTGGTATGTGGGTGCTAACGAGCGGCAGGCACGGTATCTCTGGGGTAGGGAGATGGTGCCATAGGAGCCAGCCAGCGAGGGCCTCTACGAGTGTCGGGCCAGCCCCACAGCACAGATCCCCCGTTTCAATCTGTGGGACACGGTGTCTGCTCAGTCAAGCAGCGAGCGAGGCCCCCACCAGCTTCGAGTCCCTGGCTCCAACCAGGAACAGCATTCGTGGTTGCCAGTGTGGGGTCGTCGGAGGGCCGCTCCCAGCCCCCAAAAGTCACCAGACTAGGCCCCCACAGGGGAGATCCGACCCTTGATGCATGGGCTAGTCCCTCCAGGCCCGGGCCCAAGATGGCAGATCTAGCCGCTCCCCTAGGCCTACTGTTACTCTTTAGTCCCCATCTCGAGTCTGGGTGATTTTCTCGTAGCTTGGTGTCGGGGCGAGTGACTCGGTGGACATTAGCTGAGGGTCCACATCTGCTTTCGGGGCCCCGTTGGGGGTAAATTCCTAGGACCGGTCGCGGGACAGCGGAGACACCTCGAGATGCGTCCTACTCCATCGGAGTCTTGGCCACGCCCCCACTCGTCTGTTTTTAAGTAAGTATACAGCCTTTCTTCAGCCATGTTCTCAGCATTAAAACACTTGTAGTGGAAATGCAAAGCACACTAAATGCCAACAGCAATCTGACCCCTCTTACAGATGAAAAATCACTTACTAACAGAAGCACTCTCACACCCATCACAGTTTAGACACTACTACCAGCATTCTTACACCACTCACATAACACACTCCTACTACCTACAACGCTCCTGCATCCATTAGTGTAGCAGTCACACATTACCGTAAGTAATATCACAACTCTCACATTGTAGCAGTCCCACACTACCAAGTGCACCCCTCACAGACTAGCAGTTACATACTACTGTCAGCACTCCAACACTCCGCATGGAGCAGAAGACTTAAGGGTCTGCTTAAAGATTTTGTGGGCTTTGGTTAAGACATATCTAGGGGCCCGTGTGCGACACAAATTTAAATTTTACTACACATGTCCTGCTAATTCGACTCCATATGATGCCAAACAATACTGAATTACGTGTTAAACTTTCAGAAACAGGTCACAAAAAAACAGTTCAAAAAGTCCATAAGATCACACTGGGTGCAGAGAGAGTCACGGGTAGAGATGGGCAGAGAGAGAGAGGTTTGGAGATAGATTAAACTAAGGTGAAATAAAAAGACTTCACCTTACCAGGGGGCCTTAAAAGATGAGGGCCTAGGTGTAGCTCCTCCATTACAGCAGTGGAGCATCGCCCGACTAGGTTAAACACTTGAAAAATAAAATGATCGTAAACCAATTTTATTATCATTTTATTTTTCTTCTTACCTGCAGCTGGTAGCAAGCAAGTCATAGAGTGAGGCAGGGCAATGCACTCTATGTGCAACAACAGTGAGGAGGAATGTGATGGGCACTACTAAGTGTTCATGATGGTTTGGCCGGCCGTCTTAGGCCTGCCAAACCGTCCTGCACACTTAGCATTTCCCCACCTGACTGTGTTGTACAGCCGGGGGGAGAAAAGCCACAGGCTTGTAGACCCTGTCTGAGCACCGAACCAGGGCGCTCAGACCAATCCCAGCACTTCTCTCATGCTAGGAATAGTATTCTCTCACACATCAGCAGTAGCAGTCTGACACCCTTCACAGAGTAGCAGTATCACAACACTGACAGCAGTCTCACATCGTTCAGAGCCTAGGAAACACTCTCATACAAGTTCACAAACTAGCAACAAGTTGAATAGGTCTGTTAACTGAAGGAATCACTTCGTTGATTGATGGATTTGTGAGTGGTATTGGGGATGGGTGAGTGGGTGAATGTAAAAATGAGTGAATGGATGGATAAATAGACACAAGCAGGGCTTTAAGTGGGCCGGGGCTCACCGGTGCTGAGCACAGGCAGTTATTTAAAGGGGGCCTCGAAACAGGTCTCTATCGGGCACTGTTTTGAGCCCTGGCATAGGTGGACAGTTTTTTTCCGGACTGCAGGGACAGTAGGCACATCATGTGCGCGTGCTCACACTACTCACTTTTCACTAGTGGAGAAGTTACGGCATGCTGTCATGCCAGGTGAGCGTTATAGGGGAAGGGAAATCCTTTACAGAGTAATTTTCTCTCTGGATTTCTCTTCTGTTGTTGAAACTCAGGAGCAGCAACATTGTCTTGGTGTCACCAGGACTTTATTTGGAAGCTTTTTCAATATTATATACAAGCCATAGTTGCTGCTTATTTATCTTATGCAACTAACAACCATTGACAAAGCCAATAGTCCTGACTTGTTGTAGGGATGATTTTACTTGTTGTATCATATATCTGGATACAATGAGTATGACCGAAACAGCAAAATACAAGTCGGTGGCACACTATGCTAAGCACAGATTTTTAGCTTACGCGTTTTTCAGCCACGCCCCTTTGAGAGACCTCCCCCAGTTTTTTCATCCCACTTAAAGCCCTGGACACATGAATGGAAGGATGAGTGATTGAGTATGCGGGTGATTTGTGACTGAGCAGATGTTATGATGGATAAGTGACTTAATGGATGCAACTTCTAAGAACTTTGAGTTATAAGCCAGACTTGCTTGTCACATGAATTCTGGGACATACACATCTTTCAGTAGAAATGATCCTTTCAAAGCCTCATGAAATCCGCCATGTGCTTCATGTTTTCCAAACTAACATCATTCTGCCTAAGTGTAGTTTTGGCTGCAAAGTGTTTTACTGTGACTTATCTTTTATGGTGGTTTTCTTTGATTTTTGGAGCATTACCATCATTCCGGTGGCTTATGTCAGCATCATGTTCAAGTACAAGGCACATTACACATCCGCCACCAGCCCCTTCCACCCCTCAAAACATAAGTACCATCTGGTCCCCAGCTTCCATTAAAAGAGTTCACTCAGTTTTGCACGTCCATTCTTTTTTTTCACCCTTCCTCTGTCTTTACTCTTCATTTCTCTTTCTAAATCTCTTTATTTCTGGGTCACTCTCTCTCTCTTACCTCCCATCAATAGTTCCATTCACTTCCTTTTCCATTTCTCAAGATAACTCTCTACTCTTACACGCTCTCTTGGTTTAGCTCTCTTTATTTCTCTTACCTATCTGTTTCTCCAGTGCTCTCAGTCTCCTTCATCCCCTTTTCTCTCTCTCTCTCTCTCTCGCCTTCTCTCTCTCTTTGTTTCTTTTAAATGTATTCATTCCACTCCTCTTTTCTCTCCTGACCCTCTCTTATCTTTTAGCTGCTCCTTCTCACTGTCAAACGGTTTTTCGGCTATTTTCGGGCTGTGCTAACACAGTGACTAAACATATCTTGTAATCGAACATTCCTGTGTCCTACCCATCTCTCCTGTGAATAGGGCCCACATTCAGCTGCTCTCAGTGTGCAATACACAAAATCTTAATCAATGGAAGTGCAGTATATGTGTGACATATCTGGAAGTAATGACAATTTAAAAATGCATAAAATATTCGCAATTCAGAAGCATACTCTACATATGTGAAAATGTAGGCTGCATGAGCGTAGTGTATGGTGCTGATGAACGCACTATGCACGTGTAGTGTTCTACTTAATTCAGACGTGTGAGTGTTACCATTAAGCATTAAAGGAGAGGGCAGGGAAATATGCCTAACTAGGCCAGGTATAAATGGTGCTGACAGTCTGGAAAAGACCACAACTGACCCTTATTGTCAGGCAGTGCGCGTAAGAAGGACAGGTATTCAAATGAAAAATATTACCGTTGTACAAACATGAGTGTTTCCAAAGAAATGCAGCACACAGTAAATGTGCCTGCAAGGTTAAGTAAATAAGTGTAGATCAGCACTGCTTATGTATAAATTATAAATGTGTGCATACGTATACATCTACAAACACTCCATGAGTAAGTTAGGCATGGACGTGCCACCAAAAGTCCTTTCCACACATACTACGGCAACCGGCAACAAGCACAACATCTTGTTTAAAGGATGCCTAATCAGTTTGGCACAGCTCTCTGAAATCACCCACCACAGACCCAGGCACTACACCCACAACTCTTTGAAGCTGGAACACTCACCTGCCTCTGATACTTCCCCTAACAGTGCATTTCCACACTCCGCAAACTCTGGGATGGAAATCTCAGAACCCTTTGGGAAAGTCATCCTCAGTCTATTGAAAGCCCTAAAATGGCGGATTGTGTTCTATACAAATGCACGTAACAGGAAACATTATGCATGTTGGACTATACATGTGTCTTTGTGAAACCACCCCTCAGCTCTAAAATTTCTTCGCCAGACGTCGCCCAATTCAACAGCCTCTTGCAAATATGTAAAGCAGACGTTACAGTGAACCTTTAAGCAGTCGTTGAGTATGTACAATGGATTTAAAGCCATTTCCACGGACACTAACTGCTGCTCATTACAGACTCAGGTGGGTCCCACAGGGATGCGTTGCCTACGTTGCTAATCTGTTTTTCTTCCATGTATTTCTCTCTTCAAACGTCCACCTCAGACGCGGAGGTCAGCCGTTCATTTAGCAATATGTCTGTCCCACCCCTTACGAATGCAAAGGTAAATATTCCGCTCAGTCCCCACTCCTAGTGCCCGGAACAGCTGCTTTCAGCTCAGCCGCAGTAGGCGCTGCTCCAGTTAGTACAATGGTATAGCATTGACATGAGAGAATGCCTTTTGTTGTCTCGGATTGTGTTACAATGACAACATGCATTTGCAATGCAATAGGTCTTGCATTCACGCAAGTTTAAGCTGTTAGCATTGTAAAGGACAATGCCTTTTGTTTATGTTTTGGATTTTAAAACATAAATAAAAGGCATTGTCAATTACAATAATAATAGCTCAAACTCGCGTGAATGCGAGACCTATTGCATTGCAAATGCTTGTTTAACATTCTGATGGCCCAATGTGCCACAGCATATTTTAAGGCCATGTAAAGCCACTTTACGTGGCTTTTCATGGCCTTATAAATATGTGCCTCTTTCATGCAGAAAACTGTGTGAAAGCGACATTCCATGGGTGTTGCTGTGAGTGTTCCCACAGAACACCCATTGAACCTGACACCTTACGAAATTAATGAGAAATCGTAAACCTGGCAATACGTCAGAAGCTGACGCCACCCCAGGGGTGGCATTACAGAGGCACAGCGAGGAGAAATGGTTTTATTTCTCCTCGTGGGTTCCCTTTTCTATGTGTGCTGCATTGTGGAAATCGCCTCTTGTGATTGGTTTTGTGCAGGAGGGTGTCCCCTCCTGCACAAAATCAACCAGCCCCGCAACACAGACACCCTTGCACCATGGCGCAAGGGTGCCTGTGTTGGCACATGGCAGCCCATTGTGCGCCCGCACTGGAGAAAAGGACAGAAATGTGCTGTATCAAATAGATATGGTGCATTCCTGCCCTTTTGTTTTGAGGTAGGGCAGCGCAGCAAGATTCCTGCCCTACATCAAAACTTCATAAATGAGGCCCATAGTTTTAGTAGGTGGCCTGAATGCTAAAGTATTTAATCACGCTTTAAGGTCATTTGCAAATGACTCTAAAGAGGAAGCATTAAAATTCCCCCAGCAATCTTCCCTCCCTACTCTAGAGCTCGTAGAAGACGATTGCTCCTGCTAGAAGGTCTAGAAATATTGAATTCCTAATAGTAATTGGAAGAATAGAGAATAACACCCCAGCAAATTTTACTCATAAATCTTTCTTTAGTTGGTTCATTATTGATTATATAATTGTTCCATTTTCCATGTTTAATATGATATCACATATGGATGTCCTTGATAATCCTTATAGCGATCATATATTGGTCTCCTGTGTGATTGACGCGACCTTAAGGGAAGTAGGAACCTGGAAATTCAAAGATGTATCTGTGGGGTCAAGAGAAAAAATGGTCGAATTAATTAGAACTTCAATGCATCCCTAAAACTAAAAGAATCACTGACAGCATTATTAGGAGATTCACAGCTTTTTTACACTGATCCATTAATTAAGCAAGGAATCTGTCTAAAAACCTTGGTTTCTGCCTGCAAAATGACCAACTTACCCTCCCGCCAGAGGCCAAATCCTGACCCAGTTATTGGTTTAAACAGGGAGATAAGCAGATTAGTGAGGATCTAATACCTGGGCTTTGTCATTGACCAAAGTAAATTGATTAATCAACTGAATAGGATAAGATATAAAACAACATTCTCTAAAGAAAGGAAAAGATGATTACAATTGGGTACAGTAAAAAGACACATTCTCTTGTAAAGATGCCAAAAGATATTGGGAAATTATTTCTAGCAGATTTGGCACCAGAGTAAAGTCCTTCCCAGTTCCAAAAAAGGAAGAAGTTTGGAGATCCTATTTAAAAGAACTTTATTCAGATAACACCGATTCTGTGTGGCTTCATACTTCCTTTATTAAATCTTCTCTTTCTCACCCAGTATGTTGTGCCCTCTCTACGAAAGAGATTGTGGATATAATTAGGTGAATGATGTCCTCAGGGGCAATGGGCACGGATGAAGTTACCCATTACTGTTATTAAAAAGGAGCCCTTGTTGTGGGCCTCTTACCTTAATCCCCTCTTTGCTTACTTTTATCAGTATGGTGTCACCCCCCTTCTTGATCTGAAAGTATTTTAATTTTGCTACATAAAAAGGGCCCTAGACATCTCACTGGCAACTATCACCAAATGGCATTGATATATGCAGTAGGGAAAATATTTGCTAGGAGTATCTTGCAAGCGGGTGGAAGAGAAAAGAGCACTCTTATTGAACAATCTGGTTTTAGAGAGAAGCATTTTACACTTGATAACACATGTATGCTGAAAATTATAGCAGAAAAGTAAACTTCAATCTTTCTACGGCTTTCGACACGGTGGACCGTCCAACATTATGGGAAAAAACTAAAGAAGCTGATATGCTCCTTTCAATAATAATCACCCTCCACTCATCTACATGGTGTCAGCTTCTACCATGGGGAGGGGGGGGATGGGTCAAGGATTATCCTTACTAATTTCAACTAAAAATGGCCTGAAACAGGGTTTTTTGTTGGCCCCATCACTTTTCTCATTTTATGTAGTGGATTTTCCTGACTGCTTTGCATCTAACAAGGGAGATGCTCCTAAGATAGGTTGTCATCGTTTCCCTTGCTTGATGCATGTGGTGATATTGCAATTTGACCTAACTCCTGAGGCGTTCACTGATAGAGTATCGATGCTAAAACATTGATGTAAAAAATATTGAAAACAAAATATAGAATGCAAAAATATCGACTCCCTATACCTAAACAAGTAAGTACAAAAATATGTATTCAAAAATATTGAAGTTAAAAATATAGATGTAAAAAATATTGATTTAAAAATATATCTTTAACAAAATAAATTACATGTAATATACATTTTAAGTATAAAAAATACACTTAATTAAAAAAAATATAAACACAAACATAATAATTTATACATATACATATGTTAACTATTATCTTTATTGAATTTTTAAACTTTTAAATTATATAAAAATAAAATATATACATATATCAATAATTTGAAATAAAAAAACATTCTATGAATAATTAAAGCATTAAACTATCAAAAAAATTAAAACGTACATTTCACAATACAATAAATACAACAGTAGGGAAAATGTTGTATAGTGGAAGAATTACATTTACTATTCCAACTCCAGTGAGTGCAACAGTAGGGAAAATGTTGGATAGCAGCGGGGTAAAAATTACTATTCCCACTCCAGTTAGTGCAAAAGTAGGGTAGTATTGGATAGCGGAGGGGCAAAAATTACTATCCCCACTCCAGTGAGTGCAACAGTAGGGAAAGTGGTTGAAAGTGGAGGGGTAAAAAATACTATTCCCACTCCAGTGAGTGCAACAGTAGGGAAAGTGCTGGATAGCAAAGGGGTAAAAAGTACTAATCCCACTCCAGTGAGTGCAACAGTAGGGAAAGTGCTGGATAGCAAAGGGGTAAACATCACTATTCCCACTCCAGTGAGTGCAACAGTAGGGAAAGTATTGGATAGCGGAGGGGTAAAAATTACTATTCCCACTCCCGTGAGTGCAACAGTAGGAAAAGTGCTGGATAGCGGATCGGTAAAAATTACTATTCCCACTCCAGTGAGTGCAACGGTAGGGAAAGTGCTGGATTGCGGAGAGGTAAAAATTATTATTCCCACTCCAATGAGTGCAACAGTAGGGAAGTGCTGGATAGCAGATAAACAAAAATTACTAATAACATTTAAACAATTGAAAAAAAAATAATCTTACAAATAAATAAACAATATTTTTAAAAATATATGATTGCATATATGAAACATATAAAATGAACACATATAATATTAATTTCATACAACAAAAGGTACAAATATTATATGAAATAAATTAATAAATCCATTTATAAATAATATTTATTTAAAAGGAGCAAATATTAACAAACAAACAAATTATTTAAAACATAGATGTATAAATTACATGTAATATACAGTCAGTCAGTCATATACTTTTATTCGATAAAATTAATATCACAAAAAGAGACAATTACAGAAAATTACATCAGTAAACAGGTTAAAAGTGGAAACAGATATAGCACCAAAAATTCAGTTAATTAACATTATATAAGGCAAAAGACAGGGACCTAAGACACATTCCCCACAAATTCATACAGGGGTATACAATAAAAATTCCATACAGTTAAAATCATTAATAAATATTAGACTTAAAATCAGATTAAAAGTCATAACCATCTAATGAAATCAGAATAAAAACCACAGCGTCATACCAGATCAGAGTACAACGTGCCCTGAGCCAACTTTATTTTCTTCTTGTTATTAATACGAACAGCAGCAACTAAGAAATTAGCGACATGGAAAATTGTCCGGACATTACTCAGTAATTGTAAATGTACAAGTGCTGGTCTAACCTGAGCAAACCCTAGTTCCTTAAGCAACGGTACTAAATACCTTTTCCTAATGTCTGAGTAAAACCTGCAAAACATAACAAAATGTAAAGTATCTTGTGACGATAAATTATCACACTTGCAGGGCTCAGCTTTATCTGGAACACCCCATTTGGGAAAATCTCCCAAAGAGAAATGAATTAAGTTAAATCGAAATCTGATTAACAGAAAACGATGGAAGGGGCGTGTTACCAGCTTCAGGTAGGGTTCCAGACCAGGTAAACTCACTAACCCAAAGTGTAGTCTAATTAAAGGTTTTTTCAACTCTAATTCTTCTCTTTCTGCAAGTTGAAAGTTTACCATGGCAGTTTTTATCAAATCCAGGTCTGCTTTCTTAATAGTATCTGGAGCCGAAAAAATCTCCGGCCGGCCGAGTTTTTTAAGAGTTAATTCAATATATGCTAACCACGGGATTTTACTGGCCATATCTAGAGCCAGACAATCTTTTAAAATCATGTGGTTCAAAGATATCTCATCATTGGGCCAGGTCTTGAGCCAACATGTTATCGGGGCCATTTTCACTTTGTCTAAAACATAATCCAGCCCCGTCTCCACGTGTATCGAAAAAGTAGGGGTTGACTGTGGCACGGATAATAAGGTTCTTAGAAATGCATTTTCCACCACTTGGATCTGCTGGTTTTCAGTAACATACCTCCAGATCTCAGAACCATAAGTGGCTATTGCATGGCATTTTGCCTTGTAAACCTTTAAGATAGCTTCCATGGGTCTGGCTCCTAGGCGTTTTGAAAAACCCATAAGGGCTGATGTGGATCTTGCGAATACATTTCTTTTAAGTTTCATTTGCGGACCCCAGGACCCCTTCTCATCAAATAAGAGACCTAAATATGTAAAAACAGAGACCCTGCTAACCTCATCTTTGCCACAAAAAAATTTCATTGTATTTTTCTTTTTTCTTTGTTCCCCTACTATCATTACGTGGGATTTCTTGGCGTTTATTTTTAGATCAAGTGATTCCATAAATGTGCCACACTTCATTAATAATTTATTTAGCCCAATTCCTGTGCGCGCCAGTAGAACTGCGTCATCGGCATAAAGGAGAACTGGAATGGTTGTGTCTCCTACTCTCGGGACATCTAATGAGGCTCCCTTCAGGGCAGGTTCTAAAGCATTAATATATAATGTGAAAAGGAGGGGGGCCAAAATGCACCCCTGCCTAACTCCTCTTTCTGATTTAAAGTACCTTGTGCATCTTCCATCTTGGGTGACTCGTATAGAGGCGATCAAGCCACAGTGGAGGTCGGCGAGAAATGTAACTAAAACACGGTCGATCCCCATATCAATTAAAATTTGCCACAGCTTAGTCCTATTGACTAGATCAAAAGCTGTTGATAGGTCCATGAATCCCAGGTAGAGGGAACCCTTTTTAGCAACAGTATACTTACTGATAAGGAGCTGTAAATTAAGACATTGATTTAATGTGCTCCTTTTTGCTCTAAATCCATATTGAGCATTAGAAAGGATCCCCCTTCCCTCAAAATGATCTGTCAATCTAGCTAATATAACTCTGCCTAAAATCTTCACAGCAGAGTCTATCAAGGAGATGGGCCTGTAACAGGCTGGATCATCTCTTTGGCCTTTTTTAAATACCGGGATAATAATGGATTTTGACCAAGATACGGGCAGTATATTTGAGCCTGAGGCATTAAAAATGTTAGTCAGTATCCTTGCCCAGAATCTAGGATAACTTTTATAGAGGTCCGCCGGGACCCCATCTGGGCCTGGCGCCTTATTAATCATGGTCTCCGTTATTGCTTTAAATACTTCACTCTCCTGGAAGACCACTACTGACGGTAATTCCAAGTTAAAGATATATTCTTGTAGACTATCAGCCCCCTGACTGCCATATATTTTCTCAAAATGGGCAGTCCATTGCTCATCTTGGATATTACAATCAAGACGTGCATTATCCTCACTGGAGAAGTAAGGATCATTAATAGTTTGCCAGAATTTTCCACTATCCCTCAGGACCTCCGGGGACAAAAGTTTGTCCCATGCCTCGTCTTTGATCTGATTTTTTCTTGTCCGAATGGCTTGTTTATAGGATTTCCTTAACCCCCTAATTTGCTCCCTATTTCTGGGGCTCTGCTTTAATGCTTTTAGGAGGGCAGAATGTGCCCTAGTACAGTCTTTGTCAAACCATCTTTTCCCTCTAATAGTTGATTCCGGGTGCATTTGCCTCGTCAACTTACTACTGATTTGCTTACAAATAGTTTCAAAAGCTTCTATAATCAGTGTGTTTGACGCGTCAGGGTGCAAACAGATATTAACTTCCTTCTCTTTATTGGACAGAACTTCCCCTACAAAAATTTCTGGGATCACTTTCGACCATTTCAATCTCCTTCCTTGAGCCATTGATGTCACCTCTCGACTGATGGCCCTATGCTCAGACACTGTGAGTGTTAGTTGTGCCCCCTGGGCCATTTCTAAAATTACAGGGTTATGATCACTAAAAGCAGAAAACCCCACCTTATAAGAAATGACACTACTTAGGACTGCAGCGGTCATAAAAATGTAGTCTATAATTGTACCAATGGTCGTACCCTTAAAGGTAGCTACCCTCGGGCCTCCCTTAATACATCCCGATTCATAAAGATTTGTGGTGGCCAGAAGTTTCTCGAGGGTCTCCCCTTGCTCTGTGTGTTCAAAGTGTACCGGAGCAGAATATGGGGGACCATCTAGGTTGTCAAAGATACAATTTTGTCCGCATGGGTGAATGTTGAAGTCGCCCATAACAATAACCTCAGCCCACGGATTATGTGCTTGATAGGCAATTAAAAAGTCCTCTAGGCTCGCTTCAATCTGTTTTAATGAACCATTCACATTTAGGGAAAAAAACATCAACAACCCTCCCTGTGCTCTACCATAGTGTGCCTGTTTAGCAGGAATAAAAAAATGTGTATACCTATCTATATAAAAATTATGATCTGTGTCCCATGTTTCCTGAAATGCCAAAATGTCATAGGACTTTATCTCTTCCAACCAAATCTTGTCCTTACATTTACTTCTCAACCCCGCAATATTCCAACTCAGAATTTTACAGGTAGAAGTCTGGGGAACAGTATTGACCACTGAATTGTCTATAGCAATTGCCCTGTGTACTGTGGCCACCTCTGCCACGCTAGGGGCTGTGTTAGCTTCCCCCTGACCAAAATTAACCCCTTGAAGTCAGTCGCAATCTTCCAAACCAGAAAGCACTTCAAACCTATTGTACAACTCTAAGTTTTCCCAAGACCTCTGCTCCTTTTGTCCTCCATAATACTGGATACTACCCCTTTCTGGAGGCACTACTGCATAAAAATAGGATAGGGGGAGAGGATGAATAGTTGAAACTAGATCATTTTGGAACCAGTCACAGATATATTCCACCGTCCTCCGGTCCCTGAAATTGACAATTATGCAATCCCCCCCTACTGTCTTTGGTTTATTCCCCACCCAGCCCACTCTTCTGGCGTGGAGAATTTTGGCAGAAACATGTAATGGAAGGGTGCAATTCTTATTGAGCCAGTGGATACACTTGTTCTTCAACTCCTGGTATGATTCCCTCTTGCCCTGACCTAATGAGGGCACCCCTGCCAGGACCACTACATAGGGTACTGACTCCGGGGGAAGCTGAATGGTGGTTAACGGAGCTTCGCTATAGTCCCTAATCTTTGTGTGTGGAGTTACTTTATGTTTAACAGCCATACCAGACTCTCTTTGTGGCAACAAACCCCCATCACCTGAGTGCGCTACCGTTAATGGATTATTAGAAACAGATTCCAGTGGATTTACCAGGGGTACTGCCAAGTTACCACTTGGAGCTGTCTTACGGGGGGCAGAGGGTGGTATTTCTACACCCTGAGTTATATTAGACCCCGCTCCCCCACTCCCAGCGTGATTATTACCTGACTCTATGACTTGTTTCCCTTCCCTACCTCGGGATGAAACTAGCAATAGTTCGAGACATATTAGTCTAGAGTCAATTGAGTCCAACCGTTCACTAAAAGGTGCCCAGGACTTCTTAATCAAGTGTTCCATTTTAATCCAAAAAGATGGGCCCATTTCATTTGTAATGATCTGTTCATCAAAGGGGGCATTGGATGTGTCTTCACTGGCATGGCAAGTACTTCCGGGTTGGATTACAGGCTTGTTAGGGGGGTGAGCTTTACTAGTTTCTTTGTTCTTTCCAGGGGTCTGAACTTTATTATTAATACGGCTCCGTTTTGATGGGAGACCCTGATCACCTTTAGGGGGCACCCCCTTGGAGCTAGTAGTAGACCGAGTTTTAATTTTATCATGGCGTGTGCCTCCTGTCACAGCAGGGGTGAGTATATCTATGGACTTTGCCGGTCCATTGGCAGTACCAGGAGGCTCACTGGTCATAGGTCTTACTGATTCAGGGCGCCCTGGTGATCCCTGCTCCCTCCCCTCCTCAGCGGGTGACAATAAAACCAAAGAATCTTGAGTCTTATTCCGGGGTAAATCCGGAGATCGAGCTTCGGCTAACCTGCCCATGGAGGATCTTTTAACTAAGTATAAAAATTACTATTCCCACTCCCGTGAGTGCAACAGTAGGAAAAGTGCTGGATAGTGGATCGGTAAAAATTACTATTCCCACTCCAGTGAGTGCAACAGTAGGGAAAGTGCTGGATTGCGGAGAGGTAAAAATTATTATCACAGGGAGTGGGAATGCACTGACAAGATATCTGACACTGGGATCTGTTGTGGGGAGCACAAGGCCATGCTGGGAACTGTGTACCAACAAACACCAGGACTGCACTGACTGACATCCTGAAAGTTAACCTGCACACACTCCAATGGTGGCACGCTTCATGACGGGATAACTGGCCTGGAGGAGAAGGAGGTCCTGACTTGAAAACAAATAACACTGATGCTGCCCATACACATACCTTCAATGCTACAACACATTCCACACGTGGTACCAGTCACTCACAAAGATGATGCCCGGGCAAGATGTCTGACACATGGGCCTGATAAAGGATGTGCCTGAAAATCACACATATGCACAGGCCAAACCAAACACGGTCGCACACACAGCCATCACTTGATGGGAATTGAGAACTTCCACACTGTTGTTGGATTCTGGGTGTTGGGGGTCATTGTTGACCAAACAACAGGCAAAGTACCCTGGGAAGGACAGACACAAGACACAGTCAAAAGCACAGCAGAATAGGAGAGAAATGCAATACACATGCACAAAACATGTCAAAATAAACCTACACAGAAACAAGTTAGCAGTTCGACAATATTGTGGAGTACAGACCACCCGAAAGGACACATCACTGCACGCATCCAGTCAAGTGGCACTCAGACACACTCAAACAGCAACAGAGCAGCCCCAACACATTTCAGGCTAACTCAATACATTGACATAACCCTGTAAACTCACATTCAGGTGAAGAAGTTGTTGATGAGCTGTGTGCGGACGTCACCCTCATCATCATCATCACTGGCATCGTGGCCCAGGCATGGATCCTCCACAGGTGGCGGAGGTAGGTCATCGTCATCCTGGATGAGAGGCAACTTCTTCCGCACTGCCATGTTGTGTAGCATGCAGCATACAAGGATAATTTTGCACACCTTTGCAGGGTCATATGGGAGTGCCCCTCCGGTCTTGTCCAGGCAGCGGAAGCGGCTTTTCAGGAGACCAAATGTCAGCTCGATCACCCTCCTGCTCCGACCATGTGCCTCATTGTAGCGCATCTCGGCTGGTGTCACAGGGTTCCTGAGGGGTGTCAGCAACAACGGCATGTTGGGGTATCCGGAGTCACCTATATACAAACAATTGAACAATTAGCTGAGTTTTGAAAGAGGGTTGAATACAACATAGCCAAACACACACAATGGTAAACAGTCAGTACACACCGACAAGCCAGGCACGCTGTTATGACATCTGTGACATCAGCGTTGCAATGTGACTACTCCTCATGATGTAGGCATCGTGTGCAGAACCGGGGAAATGTGCACACACGTGTGATACACATGTATGCAAGACCTACCACCAGAGCATTAATGGAGCGAAAATGTTTCCTGTTCCGGTATGCCTGCTCATGTGCCCGTGGTGGTACCAGGGCCACATGTGTACCATCAATAGATCCGATGACGTTCGGCATCCTCCCCAGTGTATACAAAGAATCCTTTATTTCAGTGATGTTGACCTGGGCTAGGAAACTTGATGTACAGGTCAAGGAAATGTAACATCCCCTCCAAGACATCGCATAGCACACGACTGAACATAGTTTGCGACAAACCACCAGAAGTAGCCACAGTGTACTGGAAGGTACCAGTAGCAAAGAAGTGCAGGGCTGCCGTCACCTTCACCTCAGGGGTCAGTGCTGTAGGGTATGTCCGGCCAGGTAGCAGATGTGGCGCCAACTGCTCCACCAACTCCTCAATCAGTGGCCTGGTGAAGCGGTACCGTCAGATGCAGTCGCGTTCCTGCATGGTTTCAAGGTCCGGGAACGGTCTATGGACAGCTGGTGCCCTGCTGTACAGAGATGAACAAAGGAAGATTGTCGATTCATCCACCCATGTGGCTATGACCGAGCAAAATATCACATGATACATCATGACAATACACAATGTACTGAGGTGTGTGCTGGTATGAACACATATGTCACCTACATGCACATCACCTCACATATCAAGTCCATATGTCTACATAAGTTCCATGTAGTGCAATGGCCAATCATTGGGCTGTCTCACAGTACCTATGTACTGCTGTCACGTTACAAACACACACCACAGTGACAAGTGAGGCCTGATGTCTCCCAGGCATCACAGCTCTTTGACATGCAGATGCCCAGGGTCCCTGTATTGCCACATGGATACTGGCATGACACAAAACAACCGTGAGTCCCACAGGTAGTGGCCACTGTTGTCTCTGCAGGCCCTACCTGGACGTCTCGTAGACACACACACACCATCAATGTTGATGCACAAACCATATGGATGTTGAGACTGTCCCCCATTGAGCACATTTGATCATCCACATCTGAGACACAACATGCACACAGACTGTGGGTGTACATCAGAATTGGGGCTATAGGTCTCACTGTGACGTACATACCATCACACCCAGGGCTCAGGGTGTATGTGACATGTCTTAGACATATCCAACCTGCAACTGTGTCCATGACTCATGACCATAACTGTACAGTTGCACATCACAGTGTTAATTTGCACAACACACAAAGGATTCTGTCCCCATGAACACGTGCACAGCCTAAGAGTGGCTGCACAAAAGTGCCACACAACCAACCAAATTTTTGCCCACAAAACACACAGGTAATGCAGCCTAACATGCCATTGGACACAGTGTGGCACATGCTCTAGTGTGGTAGGTGTGCACCTGAGTCACTGGCAAGTAATTGTATGTGGAAGCCATCAAAAAGTAACACCAATGTCAACTGACGCGGGTGACTATGCGTACGCATTGCACAGTTCAGGACCGAACCGTGCGTACGCTTAGCCATTGACTGCAATGAAAACCGACGCGGGTGAGTATGCGTACGCATTGCACAGTTCAGGACCGAGCCATGCGTACGCTTAGCCATTGACTGCAATGAGAACCGACGCGGGGTACTATGCGTACGCAATGCACAGTTCAAGACCGAGCCGTGCGTACGCTTAGCCATTGACTGCAATGAGAACCGACGCGGGTGACTATGCGTACGCATTGCACAGTTCAGGACCGAGCCATGCGTACGCTTAGCCATTGACTGCAATGAGAACCGATGCGGGGGACTATGCGTACGCATTGCACAGTTCAGGACCGAGCCGTGCGTACGCTTAGCCATTGACTGCAATGAGAACCGACGCAGGTGCCTATGCGTACGCATTGCACAGTTCAGGACCGAGCCGTGCGTACGCTTAGCCATTGACTGCAATGAGAACCGATGCGGGGGACTATGCGTACGTATTGCACAGTTCAGGACCGAGCCGTGCGTACGCTTAGCCATTGACTGCAATGCGAACCGACGCGGGTGACTATGAGTACGCATTGCACAGTTTAGGACCGAGTCGTGCGTATGCTTAGCCATTGACTGCAATGAGAACCGACGCGGGGGACTATGCGTATGCATTGCACAGTTCAGAACCGAGCCGTGCGTACACTTAGCCATTGACTGCAATGAGAACGGACGCGGGTGACTATCATGCAAACGCGTCGGTCAGGCATGGACCGAGACCTGCGTATGCCTTGGCCATTGAATCGTATGGAGACGGGTGCGTGTGTATTTTCAAACTACGCGTTGTACAGTCAGTTGACCGAGCCGTGCGCACTCATTGGCTATGGACTGTCATGGAGACGGATGCGGATTCAAAACTTGTATGAGTCGTGCGCAGGAAATTCGGTTGGATGCCTACAACAATGTTGCAAATACTAGGGGTTTATGAAGGTGAAGATTTGAACGATGCGGAAGATGTGTACGAGTCGTACATTTCCATGGACTGGCCAGATTCATAGAATGCAAACGAGTTGGACCTATCACTTGGGACACATGGCACAGATTCTGCCTCTGCAGCACAGATATAAGGCTGGCTGGCCCCCAGGGAGTTCACTTGCCTGCACTAGGTGCTACTGGACCACATCTCTGCTACCACTGCTGCTGTCTCTGCATCCTCTGGCTACTGCTATGGCACGTATTCTGGAGAGGGCCCCAGCCTTTACTGAGGGGGAGAACCAGGCCCTGCTGGACGGGCTCCTTCCACAGTACAGCAAGCTGTATGGGAGACCAGGGGAGCAGGTGAGTGTGCAGTCCACTGCCTCCCTAATTGTGCATGTTGTCTGACTAGCAGTACTAGCAGTGTGTACACCAGTGTCAAGTGTACTCACTGAGTACTTTCATCCCTCAAAGTGTGTAGGTACATGCAATGAACAGGTGTTCTGCAGCTAAAGTGCATTTGTGCAAGCTTAAACTTCCCAGGCATTGTTAACATGTCAGACATGCAGGGCATTTGTCCATTTCCATGGGTGCACTACCTGTGTAACTCATTTTCATTTGTGATGACAACATGTATATCCAACTGTGTGCAGCACACATATGGCCCATGTGTGTTAATGGACTTTTAACTTTGTCATCCTCACAGGTTGATGCCCACCAGAAGCAGGAGATATGGCTGACCATTGCCCGGGTAGTTCGATCGGTGGGGGTCTACAAGTGCCAGATCCGCAACTGCCAGAAGAGGTGGCAGGACCTTCAGGGCTGGACCCGGAGAATCGCAAGGGTCTAGCTGAAGCTGTCGCCTCCTCGCAGGAGGGCCAGACACCGGACCTTGACCCCCCACATACTCAGGATCCTCGCGGTGGTCTTCTCGGACCTGGATGGGCAACTGAAGGCCAGACAGCAGCAAGGAGGGGGTAAGTTCATGCCTAATCTGTGTACTATGTCTGACATGCTATTTGCAGTCTTTTGGCCTGGCCACACTTCCACATTACATAGGTCTTGTAGTCCAGTACTCATGTCGCTCAATTGTGTGATGCACCCTCCTCATCTGATCCACAGGTGTGTACCCTACAGTCTGTGGCTTGTGTCACTAGGGCACTGTGTCCCTGCAGTCAGCTATGCTTCAGGTTCCGGACAGCATCTGTTACAGTGACTCTGTTGTGGGTTTCATGGGTGGGTTAATTGTTTACACAATTCCTGAGATCTGACATGTGATCTGTGTGTGCCTTTGATATGTGTTACAATTGCTGGTCTGACTCGCCACATGTGCCTGGGGTATTTCAAAGACACCCATGCAGCAGGGGACTCCAATTTGTGTGGCTCAGGAGTATGTATATCAAGTGTGTCACACTTGCTTAGCCACCTGACTACTGTCCAGGGCTACACACTGTTTTACGTAGACCTGGGCAGTCATGCCTACTCAAGGGCATTTAGAAACACTCTGTAATACCACTACTGAGTATCAACTTACAGGTTGTGCTTAGTGACATGTGTCTTCAGGTGTCTGCCTCTGTGTCATTGTGGTGTGGCTTCCTTTTCCGGGCCACTGGGGTGGTCATGAGTTTGAGGGTCAGCAGTACATCTGAGATGTGACTATGAGAGACAAGACCTGTGTGACATATAGGTGTGTGATCACTTGACAGTGCACAATGGTGTATGCAACTGTGAACTTCAGGCAGCTGTATTTCATGCACAGCAGACTGATGTGCTCATGTACAGGGAGTTGTATTCGCAGAGACTCATATGTCTGTTTTGTATGATGTGGGATCTTCTGGCTCCGGGATATGTTGTTTGCAGGGGATGGACAAGTGCACTTGTCAGCTGCAGAGTTTGCTTTACCCATGAGCTATGATTGTGACACAGTGCATACTGTTGTTGTCTGCATGCCCTGCCCCTGTGACAGGAGACAGTGTTGACTGACTTTCCAGGCATGCCAGTGCCATGGCATTTAACTTGCTATGAGTGATCCTCCATTGTGGTCAAATGTGCTCCATGCACCCCATTGTGGCATTGACTATCAGGACATGAGAACATCTTAGTGTGTGTTTCTGGCATGCATAACAAGCATGTGAAATGAGACTATGGCCATCCCTTCATCCTGACACCTCTAGTAAGTCAGTGGCAAGAGATGTGATGTGTGTATAGTGACATACTCCTACATGTTCACTTGCATGTCCAACAAATGTGTAGGTGGTGCATGTCTGCACATTGGGGTATTAGCATCCAACATGCAACATACATATGGGTGCAAGTCCAGGAGGGATATGAGTGCCATGGTTGATGGTGAGACTGACAATTGGCTTATTCTAAACAGTGTGAGCAGTTTGAGCAGTGTTCAGCTGATGATGCCAGGGCTTGCCCTGTGATGTGCTATACTCACTGTGGTGTGTGCAGTCAGTGCAGGTGACTGATGTTGTTCTTTTTTTCCTAATTCTATCCACATACATCCACGGCCACAGGAGGGGACAGCTCCACGGACCAGGAGGAGCCACAGAGCCTAACTGGGACAGAAGGCAAGGAGTTGGAGGGACACAGTGGCACGGAGGGCGAGTCGAGCCACACCGAGGAGTCCTCAGCACCATCCACCCCAGCTGAGGGCCACAGCAGCTCGGAGGAAGACTCCCTTGTGGAGGCGGGTGTCAGCAGCCACCAAACCCCAGCTAGTGAGGCTGTCCCCGCCACCGCCCCCACCACCACCATCACCACCCTTCCATAGGCTCCCATCCCAGAGGTCCGTGGAGGCTTCCGTGTTCGGAGCATGTATCCTTTGTGCCAGGTACCGCACCCCCTGCACCTGTGTCCCCTGCTGCCCTGAGTGAGGAGTCTGTGGACTTGCTTCGACAGATCCATGTAGGGCAGACATCAATGCTGAGTGTCCTCTATGCACACACCAGTCTGTTGACACAACTGGTGTTGTTCATGGAGGGCATTTCATCGGGCATGTCTGCCCTACAGAGGACCAATCAGTCCGTGGCCTCCTCCATGACGGCAGCAGTGTCCCTCCTCCAACAGTCCCGCACCCCTCCTACCTCTGCACCACCCACGATTCCTAGCACCTTACCTGTCCCAAGCACACACACACCAGCACATTCACACAAACCCACAGACACGGGCAGCACACAAACACACAAACTAAGGGCTAGATGTGCACACAAGCAACCTCAGGGGACTGATACCACACTCACAGGGGATGGTTTGCAGACACACACAGTCATCCACAACCACTCCGCAGTCCTCTGATACCTCTCCCTCCCATCCCCCTTCCCTTGCCTCACCTGTAACCCCATCCCCAAGCTCTTCCTCAGGACACCCTCCCCCAGGCTCAGTCAGACTGAGGCCCCCACCCGCAAGTCCCCCCAGAGCCAGAAGAGCAAGACCCCACCCCCGCCCCACAGCACCACGACAAAGTCTCCGTCCTCCATCCCCCAGGCCACCACTCCACAGGTTCCCCTGCCACACCCTGCCCCAGGTTCCCCCACCCAGAGACACACCATCCCCAAAATGCTCAGGCCCTCCCCCCTAGCACTTGCTCTTCCACCCCCACCACCCCTGGTCAGACAGTTTGTGCCACTGATGCGGGGACCGTGTCCCCCCCTTCTGTCCTGCCGACCTCACCTGAACCACATTCCGCTCCCATTGAGTTAGGCACTGCAGTGGAATCCACAACCACTGCGTCTGACTTGGGCACTTACAGTTGGGACCCAGTCTACTCCATCTGACCTGCCCACTGCAGTTGTGCCGGCACCCACCCCATCTGACTTGTGCCCTACAGTTGTGACTGCACCCACTACTTCCATCAGCTCCACTGCAGTTGCCAGTGACTCTCCTGCATCCACCACTCCTTCACTGCCTCCTTCTGCTGAGCCCTGATCCTGTCCCTGCGGTGCATGGTCTGCCCCCATGTATGCCCCTCCGAGGGGATGTCCCCTGTCCTTACCAATGCAGGCAAGCAACGTGTGACAGTTGTCACTCAAATCACATTGTTGACATTTGGATATGGACTGGCCATTGGCCTTTGTTTGGAAAGCATTTTAAAATTGCTGAATAAAGCTTTTTTCTTTCTCCTTGTGGATTTGATTTAGCTGTACATTATGTTGATGATGATTAGCATGACCTTGCAGTTGTAATGCTGGATTTCCAATGTTGAATACTGAGGTGTTGATGTGAGGTACTCCATGTTGTCCATGAGATATGTATCCTATTCTGGTCGGTATCCATGTCATCCTTTGCAGCTAACTGGGTGTGTCATGATTAACAATTTGTGAACATCTCTGTAAACATTTCATTTGCATGGTCACATCTGTGGCTTGCACACATGCACGTATGATGTGCTTCCCATTGTCCAATTTGTCTATTTCCCTGACTGTGGGTGCATCTCCACTGGACATGTAGGTGTGGGCATCATTGGTGTAGGAACAGCTGGGTCCTCTGTGCAAATTGCTGGACATATGTATTGAGTATGTACAGATGACTTAAGGGACACTCCTGTACACAGGCTGTTGTGACCAGAGCCTTCATTGTGTGGTAACTGATGGCTGACTGACCAAGTGTTCTGATGACATGACTGAGACCTACTGGGACTATGTTTGGCACAGCTGAGCTTCCACAGGAGTTGAGTCCCCTCAAGTAAGTGTGTTGTTCTGTGACATTGCCTGGGACCATGGTGTGTGTTGTGTGAGCATGTGTGTGTGTCCATATCCCTTTTAATACACAGGCAGTGTTCCCTTGATATGTTCCTGTTGTTGATGCTTGCTGAGTTGTACTGTGTTCATCCCACATCTTTGCCTTTGGCTACCAGATGTGTGGGTGCATGACACACTACTGTTAATTGGTGTTTCATCATTGGGATTTGTCAGTTCTGAGTGGTGATGATGTGGTCAGACATAGATGGGACACAGTCAGGGGTCCCCAAGGCACTTCTTTGTTCGCAATATCATGTAGTTGTCCCTAGCTGGTACCTTTCAGTGCCGGTTCAGGGCTGCAATGTTGGCAGGTGTCAGCATGTGTGCCTTGTGGTTCTCCTTGGCTTCTGCATTGTCCTGGGACTGTGGTAGGTATTCCAAAGGTTACAGGAGCTTTGACGTCATGGCCATGTACCGCATACTGTGCAGTATGTCTGTCATTCACCAGGGTTGGAGACTGTCCCAACATTACTGTGTTTGTCATGGGTGCATGTGCAATGTCACCTGTCCATGTGGGCTTCACATATGCACATTGGTGCAGTTCAGGGTGTGTGGTGTTGAGGGTGGACTGATGTAAATGTTCACATGGACGGGCCCCTAGCTCCCGTTTGTCCATGGATGACGGCCATGCTGAGAGATTTGTGTTTGTGTAGGTGTGATGTACATTTGTGGCACAGGACACATGTCTGGGTTTCACAGTTTGTACGTCATCTACCTTTGTCATCACAGTGGACGTGTTATGCATGCTTGTGTCACCCCAATGTATGGTCCATGGGGGTGTTGCTGTTGTGTGTCAGTCTCTTGCTGTGTTAGTTGCTGTTCATTCCAGCTTGTGTCACATGTGTCTGTTGTGCTCCCTCTCATCTCACAATGCCTGATTGCCCACTAAGGGGGGCCCATTGATGGGTTACTTTTGTATGCCACTGTGTCCACATCGGTCTGACTGTGGTTCAGCCCCCCTCATGTGTTGTGTAGTTACCTGGAGATACTGATACTGTTGTGTCAGATGTGCAGTGTGAGGTTGCCTGTTTGTGTTTGTGCATCTGCACCAGTGCATTGGTATTGCTGTTGTGGGCCATTGTCTGGATGTTGTTTTTGTGATTTTCCCTGCTGTCCCTGTGAGTCATATCACATCATTCTGCACATTCATCCTGGTTGTTAGGTCCCATTGCTGCCATGGAATGGGAGTTTGTGACCTGACACCTACAGTCTACACAGGATGTTTTGATTTGTGTGTCTATTTTCGAGATGTGTGTATGCTTTGTGATGGTCACTTCTGCTTTTGTGTCATTGTACACTGTATGCAATGTCAGCCCCCATGGGTGGTGCTTGTCTGCACATGGACGAGACTATGTTAGGGTTTCACAGCACTGTTAGCCTCACCACATCTCTGTGGGTATGGGACACAACCACTAGTTTGCCACAAAAGTGTTTCATGTGTTGGGAGCAGGAATCATACATGCTGTTTGGCATTTGCAGCTTTGACCATGATGACACTGTGATGAGGGGGCTTTTAGACCCCATTACCACAATGCTCAACATTTGCTGCAGTTTGGAATCCCACACATAACTTTTGTTCTACACAGTGCAGGGTGTTAGTGCACATTGACACAGTGCTATTGTGATGCTTGCCTTGTGTAGGCCACACTCAAATATTGGTCACACATGTAATGGTGGTTACATTGTATGTCTGAAGTCATAATCACTGTTGCGGGCATTTCTCACAGACTACGCACTGTTGTCATGATGTTAGGGTGGATGTCTTTTGCTGACATACCTAATGTTTGTCTATGATCGATGTGTGGTGCATCACCCATCCTATGGGTGGGGGTGGCAGTAGTGATGGGCAACATAAGCCCTATGAGTGAGGGTGGCAGTAGTGCTAGGTAACAGGTCCCCTATGGGTGGGGGTGGCAGGAGTGATGGGGAACAGGTCCCCTATGGGTGGGGGTGGCAGGAGTGATGGGCAACAGGTCCCCTATGGGTGGCAGGAGTGATGGGCAACATAAGTCCTATGAGTGGGGGTGGCAGGAGTGATGGGCAACATAAGCCCTATGGGTGGGGGTGGCAGGAGTGATGGGGAACAGGTCCCCTATGGGTGGGGGTGGCAGGAGTGATGGGCAACATAAGCCCTATTAGTGGGGGTGGCAGGAGTGATGAGCAACAGGTCCCCTATGGGTGGGGGTGGCAGGAGTGATGGGCAACAGGTCCCCTATGGGTGGGGGTGGCAGGAGTGATGGGCAACAGGTCCCCTATGGGTGGGGGTGGCAGGAGTGATGGGCAACATAAACCCTATGAGTGGGGGTGGCAGGAGTGATGGGCAACATAAGCCCTATGGGTGGAGTTGGCAGGAGTGATGGGCAACATACGCCCTATGAGTGGGGGTGGCAGTAGTACTGGGCAACATAAGGCCTATGGGTGGGGGTGGCAGGAGTGATGGGCAACAGGTCCCCTGTGGGTGGGGGTGGCAGGAGTGATGGACAACATAAGCCCTAAGAGTGGGGGTGGCAGGATTGATGGGCAACATAAGCCCTCTGGGTGGCGGTGGCAGGAGTGATGGACAACATAAGCCCTATGAGTGGGGGTGGCAGTAGTGCTGGGCAACATAAGCCCTATGGGTGGGGGTGGCAGGAATGCTGGGCCACAGATCCCCTATGGGTGGGGGTGGCAGGAGTGATGGGCAACATAAGCCCTATGAGTGGGGGTGGCAGGAGTGATGGGCAACAGGTCCCCTATGAGTGGGGGTGGCAGTAGTGATGGGCAACATAAGCCCTATGAGTGGGGGTGGCAGTAGTGCTGGACAACAGGTCCCCTATGGGTGGGGTTGGTAGGAGTGATGGGCAACATAAGCCCTATGAGTGGGGGTGGCAGGAGTGCTGGGCAACAGGTCCCCTATGGGTGGGGGTGGCAGGAGTGATGGGCAACAGGTCCCCTATGGGTGGGGTGGCAAGAGTGATGGGCAACAGGTACTCTATGGGTGGGGGTGGCAGGAGTGATGGGCAACATAAGGCCTATGGGTGGGGTGGCAGTAGTGATGGGCAACATAAGCTCTATGGGTGGGGGTGGTAGTGGTGTTGGCCATGCAACCCCTATGGTGGCCTGTTGCTAGTGGCCAGGATATGGATCCGCTGGGTGTGTGTGTGACATTTGGCGGGTACGTGTCGTTTGATTGTGTGGTGGGTGTCTCACATACCGTCTGCGCCGTCCGCGTCTGTTCCTGATCCGGTCATAGATGTACAGTACTGGTATGACTTGCGCGATGGGATTCATGATGTGTTCATTTCGTACACGCTGCTTGTTGCTCCGTCTCGTACCCGTTGCTAGCTGGTCCGTGTCGTAGCCGTGGATTGTGTTCTGGCACGAATCGTACCTGATATGCTTCTTTTCCGTATGCTGTGACGTGCTGTCCGTGGCGACCCGTCCGGCGTGTATGATTTGCACATCGTACTTGTCTGGCCGGAAACTGCTGTGGATACTGCTTCCAGGCGACTCGGTTCGGTGTTCAGAGGTACGGTTCGGACGGAGAATGAAGCTTGAATCACAGCCTACGTGTCGGTCGGATTATTGTCAGTTATGCGCATCGTACTTCCTCGCCCGGACAGACCGGCTCCGGGTACGAGTCGGTCGCAAGGTAAGGGTACGAACAGCTCTCGGAGAGCTGTCCGACCCGAATTGGCATCGACCCCTCAATATCTAGATTTAAGCAGGAATTCCATTCGTTTTTTTTGTAAATTTGTTTAGAAAATCAGATCCACTGCCCAGTATCAATTTTTAGATCTCCCAAATTAGTACGTTAGAAATGTCTACATTGGTTTTATCATAAACGTCAGGCTTTCTATAGAAGATACTCTATTTTAGCAATTAATAGTTCAACCCCGTTAGCGGGTCTTTTTGCCTCTGCAGGAATTAAAGATACGTCCACAATTATTCAAAATTGGACTAAGGCAGGGTTCAGGAAACTTTCGGATTTCTTGCAGAATGATAACTGGTTAAGTATAAGTGAAATGTCCCAACTAATTCCCCGTGATTTTCTTCTTCTAGGGTCATATAATGTTCTTAGGAAGTTTTTTAGTAATCTGGACTTGGCCCAGATTATCAATCAGAAAAGCTTAGTTTATGACTTATTAGAAGACCTGGTTCTAAAGAAACCTGGTGAATGGAAAAAACGTTTAGCCTTAATCAAACGGAAAGATCTAGAAGCCAAGGCTATAATCAAATGGGAAAAATATGAGGAGTTGGAAATCAATGCAAATGTTTGGTCTACAATTAATAAGTTACATTTCAGTACGGTCAGAGGAGCCAATTGGCAGAGGATGTTATTTTTCAGTGACTTCTGTATAGAACTCCTAGCTTTATAGCTAAGGCTTATCCAAACCAATCGGGGCAATGTTTTTGGTGCCACAATCACCCCATGGCCTATTGGACGCATATAATACTACAGTGCCCTCTGATCCAAACATTTTGGATCGACATTTTTGATTATTTAGCAACAGAAGGCATATTAACAAGTGGCCCCAATGCTCTATTGATAGTGCTTGGCTATGATCCAGACCTTAGCCTACCAGACAAAACGATTAAACTTTTATATATTGGAATGGCCGTCGCCAGATCACTCCTACTTCAAAGATGGCGTTTGGATTTAATACCTTCAAAACAGGAATGGGTCCGGAAAATGGCACTGGTTAGAAGAAGTGAACGAGCGTATGTCTTACGAACAGGCGGGCTCAGAAAGTTCGATAAGATTTGGGCAGAGTTTTTTAATGTTGATGCTTAATCTGCAGAATTGGTACTCGAGCTTTCATTGGTGGTATCCTGACTCTTTGGATTTTTTTGGGGGAAAAAAATATATAAAAAATCTATATTTTTAACAACGATATTTCTCCAATTGATAATAAATACTTTGATATTTTTTAAATCAATATTACTTACCTAAAATTGATATTCTTGACCACGAGAATTTGTCTGTCGATATTCCTGACCCACGATATTTTTGACATGTTATTTGTGCAATTCTATATTTGTTACTCAATATTCTGTCTCTGTACCCTCCTAAGGGCCTGAGTCATAGGTTGGTGTCTTTCTAACAGTGTACTACCGTACATTACTTGAAGATCAATGTCTCAAAGAGCAAGGTATTCATTTTAAGAAGCAGAAAGTCTGGGAATATCAGGAAATTCACCCGGGTTTAGGTCCAGAGAAGTTGAATATTGTAAATTCATATACTTATCTTGGAAAAATTGTAGCAGGTAACACGCTGGAAAAATCACATATTGAACATTGTTCCTCTATGGCCTCTTTTCATACCAATGGGTTACGTGCATTTTACAATGTGATTGGGAGACGACATTTTATTCATTTGCTATCCATTTTTATGGTGAAAGTCCCTCTGACTCTACGTTATGCCGTAGAAATCTGTGACAAAATGGGACCTTCTAGAGAAAATGGAAGGGCAAATTTCACGTAAACTGTGTAATTTTGACTCGTCCCTTTTGACCCCAGAAATGAGGCTGGAACTTTGTCTTTTAGGCTCCTATGCACAAGGGTTGGCCAGTGCGATTAGGTGGGACTTTCAGCTAAATATCAGTGAAAAGGACTCAATGAGGAGCATTATGAAACGTGAAGTTTTTGGCTCAGAGTCGGGTAAATATGCATTTTCATGGGATGTGCTTTTGTGCTAAACTATCTGGAACTGCAGGAAGAGGCTCTGGCTTCCCTCTTTCCCAACATTGTAAAAGGCTGGAGGTGGAGACTTCATCCTGCTCTCCCAAGGTAGCTCAGATGTCCTTGATTTGGAATTTGGACCATGGCCTCTGCTGTTTTTGGATACTCTTTCAGATGAACTTGCTTCCTCTAAATGCACTAACGGCAAACTAGTCCTCTTCTGGAAAAACAGGGAAAGGGTGTATTGTGATTAGAGATAATAGTGTGTGTACATAACGTTATATATTATCCCTGTCATATTTGTCCCCATAGAGTTTCCTTAGAGTATAGAATCTCCTATTTAGAATTGTTTGAGATAAATGTAATGTTAGATTGGTGCTTGGAAGAGACTGCATCTGTTGGAGATATGCTTCGCTCTCTCCTCGCTGGGGTCTATTGTATATAAATAAAGTGTTTTCTTTATTTACCATCTGGACTACCTCACTGCAGGGTGTAACTTGTGTTTGTCCCGCATTGTCCCTTCAGTGCCGCCACCTTCTAAGACCAATATTTTTCAAGAATAATATTAAATCAGCTGAGGTGGCACATGAGGTCCTTCTTCATCCAAAAATGAAGTAATTAGCAGAAACGTTTCAAAATCTTTTTAAGGCTTCATGAATTTATAGTAACTCAGATTCAGGGTTGCTGCGGCGGCACAAAAATCTTTTGACTGTTCAAAATTTGAAGTCATTTGCACAAAAGTTTAAATATTTTAATGTTCTATGAATTCATATCAATTTGCATCCAGGTTGCTGTTACAGAAAATGAGATTATGTGAACGGATGTTAATTTTCTATACCTGGAAATATATATATATATATATATTATCTACTGGCGGTCGCCAGTAGATAGTTATAGTTAGGACCGTGTTTCCATAGGAAATCTGAAAATTCTATTTTGAATAACTTTGGTGCCGGTTTACGAATACTCACAAAATTTTCACAACTGATGGGGCGCTCCGCTCAGCTCCTACCCTGAAAGTCTCGGGGCGATTCGTCAAGGGGGGGCCGAGAAAAAAGGGTGGTCCCAAAATGCGTTTTCCCCATGCATTTTCCCGTAGGACCTTTAGACGAAGGTACAGCCCGAACGGCTGAACAGAATTACTTGAAATTTGGCGTCAATCTGTTCAGTAGTTCCTGAGAAAATAGCATTTAAAAGCATATAAATATCTATAAGCGCATACCGTGCGCGCACCGTGCGTGCACCGTGCGAGCACCGTGCGAGCACCCTAACGTGCGCAAGCGTAATTCTGATTGGTGGTTACATGTTAGTCAACGTTCGAATCGGTCGAAATCAGGAAGTGTCGGCCACCATTTTGTTTGTTTTCAGTGCGAGAGTGAAAAAGGAAGGTGGCGAACGTGAAAAGGGGGCAGGGTAGAGAGTTCCTGACCCCCTAGCCATTGTCAGGGGGTCCCTGAAGGACCCTGAAGGCAGAAAAAAAATATACTTTTTAAAAAAAAAAATCGCGGGGATGCGGGCACCGTGCGCGCACGGTGAAAAACCAAAAAAATAAATAAATAAATAAAAAAAAATTAAAACGTAGTTTATTGTAAAATAAATATATAAAAAAAATTATAATACATACATAACTTAGCATTTAAAAAACCGTACAAATTCACTGAAAAAACCATAGGTTTCATACACGTTATAGTTAGGAATTAGCATTTAAAAAACCTTGCAAATTCACTTAAAAAAACCATAGGTTTCACACATGTTATAGTTAGGTGGATATTTCACTCGTAAAAAACCAATGAAATTCCCCCGTTATAGTTAGTTCAGATAACTATAACTCGCGCGACCGCCACTCTATCACAAGGATGATGTCATCAGTGATGTCATGAGTGATGTCACTGACCATGTCATGAGTGATGTCATATGTGACGTCATCAGCAGTGCATTGCGGGCGCGCGAGTTATAGTTATCTGAACTAACTATAACGGGGGAATTTCATTGTTTTTTTACGAGTGAAATATCCACCTAACTATAACATGTGTGAATCTTATGGTTTTTTAAGTGAATATATATATATATATATATTCCCTGAAACAACACAGGTTTCAAGGACGTTATAGTTAGAAATTAGCTTTTAAAAAGCCTTAGATATTTAGATATTCACTGAAAAATACCACAGGTTTCAAGGACGTTATAGTTAGGCTGACATTTCACTCGTACAAAAGCAGAGAAATTCAGCCCTTATTGCCTTATTGTAAGCTGATCTAACTATAACTCGCGCCCCTGCAATGCATTGCTGATGACGTCACATATAACTTCATTCATGACCTGGTCAGTGACATCACTGATGACATCTCAAATGACATCACTGATTACATCATCCACTTCATATCTGATGCACCTCCTCACACCCTAATATAACCTTTGATTCACCCATTCTAAAATACAAACTACCATTCTCGAAACCATAGACACACCAATACCAGTTAGTAAATACACACTCACAGGTCTACATACTCGTCCACTCACTCACCCTTACAGTCTCTCATTTACACAGTCACTCATCAATACAGCCACTGATATATGCACCCATATACCCATGTACCCATACAGACACTCACACACTGCCACTCACCTTCAGTTACTCACGCACCTAGTCAGTTACCCAAAGAATCAATCACACTGCCATTTACTCACCTATACAGTTATACACACACCACCTCACTTATTCAAACGGATACTAACTCATACTTACTCTCTCATACAATCACTGACACAAGCACACACTCATCCATACAGCCACTCTCACAATCAGTCACTCTCACAAATAGTCACTTATACTGCCTTTCACATATGTAGTTACTCATACATATACCACTGAGACATCCATTTACTCATCAACACAGCCATACGCACACTCACTCACCCATACAGCCCCTCGCAAATGCCCTCATGAATCCATACACCTAGTGAATCACTCACTCACACATCCATGCTGGGAGTCATACACCCATGCATACTCTTAAGACACGTTTAATCACTCACATATGCAGTCACTCATGCACCCACTAAATCATCCATACAGACACTCATATACCCACTCATTCTTCAAATACCCCTTGGCGTATATATATATAACATTCGTAAACTTTTTTGAAACACTCACAATCACAGGATGATGTCATCAGTTATGACACTGACCATGTCATGAGTGATGTAATATGTGACATCATCAGCAGTGCATTGCGGGGGCGTGAGTTATAGTTAGTCAGCTAACTATAACGGCTGAATTTCTCTGCTTTTGTACGAGTGAAATGTCAGCCTAACTATAACATCCCTGAAACCTGTGTTTTTTTCAGTGAATATATATATATATGAAGAATCAGTGGATGTATGAGCATCTGTATGGATGATTTAGTGGGTGCATGAGTGACTGTATAAGTGAGTGATTAAACGTGTCTTAGTGAATGCATGGGTGAATGACTAATCTATGTGAATGTCTGTATCAGTCTGTCAGTTGGTGTGTAAGTGGCTGCATGAGTTAGTGAGTAGCTACATGAGTGTCTATATGCATTAATGATTGGTTGTCTGAGTACCTCTATGGGTGCCTGAGTGTCTGAATGGTGGTTTGGGGGAATGTGACTCCCTGCATGGATGTGTAAGTGGGCGAATCACTGGGTGCATGGGTTCATGAGTGAGTGTGCGAATGGCTGTATGGGTGAGTGCTTGTATGGCTGTTTTTGTGAATGAATGGTTATCTCTGTGGTATATGCGTGAGTAACTACATATGTGGAAGGCGGTATATGTAAGTGTTGGAGTATATAAGTGTCTGTATGTGAGAGTGAGGATTGTGGGACTGAATGTATGGATGAGTGTGTGCTTGTATCAGTGATTGTGTAAGAGAGTAAGTAAGCATTAGTATCTGAATAAATAAGTGAGGTGGCGTGTGCATAACTAGATAGGTGAGTAAATGGCAATGTGATTGTTTCTTTGAGTGACTGATTAGGTGTGTGAGTACCTCTATAGGTGAGTGGCAGTGTGTGAGTGTCTGTATGGGTATATGATTGCATATATCAGTGGTGTATAGATGAGTGACTGCATGAATGATTGACTGTATGGGTTAGTGAGTGGATGTGTACACACCTATGAATCAGTTAATTGGTACTAACTGGTATTGGTGTGTCTATGGTTTCGAGAATGGTAGTCTGTAGTTTAGAGTGGGTGTATGAAAGGTTATATTATGGTGTGAAGAGGTGCATCAGATATTAAGTGGATGATGTCATCAGTGATGTCATCAGTGATGTCATTTGAGATGTCATCAGTGATGTCACTGACCATGTCATGAGTGATGTAATATGTGACGTCATCAGCAGTGCATTGCAGGGGTGCAAGTTATAGTTAGCCCAATTAACTATAACGACTGAATTTCTCTGGTTTTGTACGAGTGAAATGTCCGACTAACTATAACGTCCCTGAATTTCTAAGGTTTTTTAAATGCTATTTCCTAACTATAACATTCCTGAAACCTTTGGTTTTTTTCAGTGAATTTCAAAGGTTTTTTAAATGCTAATTCCTAACTATAACGTCCCTGAAACCTACGGTTTTTTTCTGTGAATTTCAAAGTTTTTTTTAATGCTAACGCTTACGTATAAAATTACTATAATCTATGCTTTTTTTTACAGAATTTCTAAGTGTTTTATAGAATTCCTTTTATTTAAACATGTTTGCAAGTATTTTTTTGAACTTTTGATATTTTTTGTAAAATCTTCTTTAATAATTATAATCACTTTTTAAAATATATATATCAAAGACTTTAAAAAAAAAGTTTTTTTACACAATGGGTGCTCGGATCCGGTATACAAATCTCGATCTCAAAAACACATTTAGAACAAATTAATATTTGTTTTAGATGTACTGGTATATTACTGACTACATAAAAATAGTAATAAAAGTGTTTTAAATTTGTTTTCAAATGTTTTTGCCATATTTTTGTGGATGCGATGGTATCGCATACGTGACGTGGTTCTAAGCGGTGGTTGTGCAAACCTTGCTGGCGCGTATTTGTAAGCTCGTGTAGGAGACACGACTCCGCCGTAATTTAAAAGAGTAAAATATCACTATGGAAACTTTAAATATCAGTTTTGCTTAAAGAATTTATAAACAGGAATTTATACTTTAGAATTAACTGTACCAGATTTTACGTGTGGGTGACGTATATGCGTTGGATGCTTGAACCTTGCCGGCACGTATTTCCTGGTTCGCGTAGGAGACGTGACTCCGCCGTAATTTCAAAAGTATGAAATATCACTGTGGAAACTTTAAATATCATTTTTAGTTAAAGATTTTCACTAATATACTTTACAAAATAATTTATAAACAGCAATTTATACTTTAGAATTATGTATATGAGATTTTACGGGTGCGCGTCCCCTGCACGAATCCATGTGACATGGAAAGAAAGTTTTGATTGTTTTAAAAGCTTTTCATTCTGTTAGAGGGAGGATCCAACACCTGTTTTATTCATCTTATTTTGGGTGTGTCTGCCTGTCAAGACCAGTTTTTTGTAGGCTCTTACAATTGCTTTTTTTGGGGTGTTTTGACTTTTTTTCACTGAAATGGCATCCAGTCATCCTGAGGAAGATCTGCTGGAAGAGCCTGAGGAAGTGGAGGAGCCTGTAAAAAAACACAAGGAAAGTATAGTATGGGCTTTTTTTACAGTGCCTGAGGGGGAGAAGAAAGTGAATGCTAGAAAAGTTACTTGCACTCTGTGCCAAAGAGTACTTTCTCTAGGTTCTGACAAAAAATATTCGTGCGGCACCTCATCTATGAAGAAACACCTTGATACAATGCACCCAAATTGTTAGGCCAAAGAACTGATGGTGCGTGAGAAAAGACAGCAAGCTGCCCAGCTGATGCTAATGAGCCATCAACATCGGTTGCAGCAGTTCCACCTTCACCTCAGCCACATATTTTTCCTGAGCTAACAGATGCTAGCATCAATTGCTGCAAATGCCAAGCTAACCTGTGTGTTGGGGAGCAATGTATTCATGCAATTATCTACACAATAAAAACCTAAGTGCTAATTTATTTATGCTTGACAATCTAGTTTTTCTTTGTTTTTTTTAAGTAGTCATGTTGGACTGTTCAAGTTTTTTTGTTAGAAAAAAAGTCATAAGCACCTAAAAAACTTTGGGGGGAAAATGCAAAAAAGTCCCAAAATTGTTTTAAAAAAAAGTTCTTACGAAACCACCTATACTGGTTAAAAATAGAAAAATTGTATGTAGTAAATCTGATTTCTTGGATAAATGTGTGTGTGGGTGAATGTATGAAAAGTGTATGGATTAGTGGATGAGTGCATTTGTAGTGCCCGGCTGATTGCATGAGTGCAGGGGTACTGCCTGGGTGATTGGAGGAGGGGATGGGGAGTGCCTGTATGCATGAATGAGTGCAATAGTAGTGCTTGACTGATTGCATGAGTCCATGAGTAGTGCCTGGCTGATTGCATGTGTGCAGTGGTAGTGTCTGGGTGATTGGAGGAATGTATGGGTAGTGCCTGAGTGCATGGATGAGTGCATGTGTAAGGTTTGAGAGAATGGATGAGTGCAATAGTAGTGCTGGAGTGCATGGATGAGTGCATGAGTATTGTTTGAGAGAATAGATGAGTGCAAAAGAAGTGGCTCAGTGATTGCATGAGTGCAGGGGTAGAGCCTGAGTGCATTGAGCAGTGCATGGGTACAGCCTGATTGCATGGATGAGTGCATGGGTAGTGCCTGGATGATTGGAGAAATGCATGGGTGGTGCCTTAGTGCATAGATGAGTGCATGGGTAGTGTTTGTGGGAATGGATGAGTGCAATAGTAGTGCCTGAGTGATTGGATGAGTGCATGGGTAGTGCTGGCTGATTGCATGAGTGCAGGGGTAGTGCCTGGGTGATTGCAGGAGTGCATGGGTAGAGTATGAGTGCATGGATGAGTGCATGGGTAGTGTTTGAGGGAATAAATGGGTGCATTACTAGTGCATGACTAGTGTTTGAGAGAATGGATGAGTGCAACAGAAGTGCCTGAGTGATTGCACGAGTGCAAGGGTAGAGCCTGAGTGCATGGAGCAGTGCATGGGTAGAGCATGAGTGCATGGATGTAGTGGTAGTGTCTGGGTGATTGGAGGAATGTATGGGTAGTGCCTGAGTGCATGGAGGAGTGCATGTGTAGTGTTTGGTAGAAGGGATGAGTGCAATAGTAGAGCATGAGTACATGGATGAGTGAATGGGTAGGGCCTGGGTGATTGGAGGAGTGCATGGGTAGTGCCTGGGTGATTGTAGGAGTACATGGGTAATGCCTGAGTGTATGGATGAGTGCATGGGTAGTGTTTGAGGGAATGGATGAGTGCAATACTAGTGCCTGAGCGATTGGATGAATGCATATGTAGTGCCTGGCTGATTGCATGAGTCCAGGGGTGGTACCTGTCTCATGATATCTGAAATAGTGTAAAAGGATCAACACAATTTTTATTAGAAATAAATAACACCTACATGAACGTTATCATGCATATTATGGTATGTGTTCTTACCTTTTTTAGTAATTTGGATACATAACTCTGTGGAACTATTTTAGAATAGTATTGTTGTAAACTGAATTAAAACTCTTTTTCATCTTCACCATTACCTACTGTAAAGAAGATTTTTTTTATATAATGAAATGTATTACAGAAATTAAAATATTACACTTTTAAGAACACAACATAATTTTAGAATTAAATAACTTTTTCAGTTTCCCTTTTTTGCTTTTCTCAGATTCTACTGAACTTCACCATACACAGTGATTTCAATGTAGTATCATTATATAACAGCAGTTAAAAAAACAATCAACGAGATTGTGAAAAAACACCCAAATTACGGCAAAGCATTATTTCCAATACGTGTAGCTATATGTTTACCTATCTAAAGTTTCTTAATTACGTCAAACTTGTACATTAAGGGCCTGATTCCGATTTCAGACTGAAGGGCTCCGAACGATGTTCGGAGCCCTTCCACCCGCATTAGAACATGCCGGCTGGATTCCTTTCTGACCGAGCCATTCCGATGGGCTCTGTTGGAAAGGAATCCGTCTCGGATTTCTGGATGGCTTACGACGGGCTCGAAGAACCCGTCCGCCATCCGGAAATCCTTTAGTACTTCCCCGGCCACCTCTTTACGACCGAGGGAGTACGATGGCAGTTTTCCACTGCCTTTTTGTGCTGGTGCTTCTGGCACAAAAAGGCAGTCGAAAACTGTCTTTGGGGGCCCCCAGTAGGGCCCCCAAGAGTGCAAGGCTGCCGAATGGTGGCCTGGTGGCACCTATGGTGCCCCTCTGTTGATCCCTGCACCCGGTGGCAGGCACCTTGGGGTGCCGACCACAGGGTGCAGGGATAAACTGCCCCCTCCATTTCACAATGCGGGCATGCATTCTGCTCGGAATACATGCTCCCATTGTGAAACATATGAGCATCGTACCTACAGGGCCGTAACCGACGACAGTAGGTCGGTCGGTCACGGTTCCTGACAAATGTAGGACGGACTCATGTCCGTCCGACATCGGAATCGGCCCCTAAGTCTTTTATTACTCTCATGTACATTTGCTAAAATGTACACTCTCATTTACATCTGGTACAATATAGACAACAAATATATAAACTATTGCTTTCATACACAATTTTCCAAATGCAATATCAATTAACACAAATAATAACCCAAACACTAATTATAAATAGTAATTGTTTCAATCATGTGCACTTTCTGTTCACATCTTCCCAATAGGCCGAATAATGTATTAAAAACTTTGGCTTCAAAAATATCAAATATGAATTTGGTAATTCGAAAGCCAACCTAGATTTGAATTGCAAGTGGGCATCATTGCAATGTGTCCATCCTTTATTACACTTTAAATACACAGTATAGTGTCCAGATGTTGTAGTAGGTCCATCATGGAAAATAATTGTCACTGCTATAAAAGTTCTACCTGAAATAGATATTTGACTTGCAACAAAATTGTTTATTTTGGTTTCCGATTTTCTTCCATTTGCTCTACAACGTTGAAACATTAAAATTAGATATTTTCCAGATCTTTCTATATGTTATGTAGACAACATCTCTGATTTACAATGCAAACATTTCATATCCTGAGTGGCTGTTTTTACTAATTTGTTAAAAGTTACTGATTTGCAATCCGGTATCGTCAAGTATATGAACTGTTCTGTGTCTATGTCAGTGTTGGAAGTAAATGAACATTCTTCACATTTCTGATCCCATTTGTAACTTACTACAAATACGTTTTCAATCTGTATTCCTTCATGTTCTAATACTCCAAGCATAAACATTAGAAATTCTTGTGCATCCTGTTGTGCATTAAGAATAAATGTCAAAGAACCAGTACATATATCCAAAATAGGTTGAACACCAGAAGCAGTATGGATTTTACTTCTGTCAGTTACCAACTGTTGAAATACATGACGTAATAAAGAACAAAATCTTTTTCCATGATTTCCCGTAATTTCACAGTGAAGCTCTTCTAGATAAAACACAACATTCAAAATCACAAAAACATAGCAGTTGATACCTGAACTGTTTTTTAACTGGTATCCTACAATCTCATCAACAGTTTCCATTTTCATTTCCTTTGCACCTTCATGATTCTCTTCAATTGTTTCTTTTTTTGAACCTCAATTGAATGTTTGACATATTTCCGTATTAGACACACTACACATTTCTCATATATTGGATATTCACCTAAATGATGAGTATAAAGTCTTCTTAAACGATTGTACCCTCTTACACAATTTGCATCAGCACTAACCTTTTTCTCTTCAAAATCAATCAAATACAAACCAGACAATGTTCTTACTCGAGACAATGCAACACTTGCCATTCCCTCTTTAAATACTGTAGTTCCAATATTTACAAAAGCACTGTCTTTACTTAAACCCTGAGATTTATGAGTAGTTACTGCATATGCTAAAGACAAACAAAACTGTTTTCTGCAAACATACGTCTTTTACAAGCAAAAAAACGTACAACACAACACCCAATCTGTCTTACCTCTTTAATCTGATCAAATTTTATCTTAAAAAATTCTATTCCATCTCTGTTCTGAAAATTTACAAAATCAACGACTTTTCATTTACTAAACATTCTTCTACATTCAAATTACGCTGTAAAATTACCCGCCAGCTTATACATACATGTAAAGTCTTTTCTATGCCTGCAGTCTTAGATACAGACTTTTCCAAAGAATCCAATTTTGACTGTAGTTTCTCTGTGAGAAGAATAGTCACTCCTTGATGTTCAATTTTATCAATAGCTTCAATGTCCACTATTTGGTTTTTTTCAGTTTCAAAAATGTAGAACACTCTTGCAGTGTAGGCATTAGGTAACCTATAGATTTATTTTCTTCAAGGTTATTGCACATTATTTCAGCCACTGTATTTCTTGTTGTGAACAAGTTCAGTATTAGCCGACTTTCTAAAGCTTGTTTAAAATGTTTTGTCAATCTCCAATTCTTATATCTTGAAGTATATTTCCATAATGTTCATCACTTGCTTGTCGCATATTCGTAATAAGTTCTTTATATTCAAAATGTGACCAAATGTTTACATTTCCATTACTTCCCAAATATTTTCTAGTATCTTCATGGACAAGTGTTTTAAAAAGAGGTTGCCCTTTTACAGGAGTAAGTTGTAGTAGATCACTGAATACAATTACATGTTTTCCTCCCAATAGAACATCGTAGTCTGTTTTTAAAATCTGTTGCATTCTCAAGTGTACAAAGGCAAACATTAAGGGGTCTATTAGGATGGCGGTCGGAAAATCACTCTGACCGCCATGGTAGTGGGAAAACACCGCCCTCTAGGACCGCGGCATAACCGCCGGTCCAATTAGTATGCTCTGCAGTCGAAATCCGACCGTGGTGGTACGATCGCGGCATTTAACATTGCAGCGGTTTCTGCTGCCAGCAGCACCGCCTCGATGTCCAAAAAAGCATGTCCAGCATATCCCTGCACTGTGTGTCAGACACAGTGCCTGCCACCTGGTACAGGGAGATGTAGGGGGTACCCCCTGTACACCCAAACCCCCCCCAAACACATTGGGGGCCCACAATGGGCCCCAGGAGAAATTCTCTGTATGCCTTTCCATGGCGGTTCCACCGCCGCGGAAAGGCTGGTTACCGCCGGCATCATAATCATGCTGGCGGAGCCTGACCCTGCACCGGCCCTAGTTTAGAGGTCCAGCTCCGCCCGTCCACCAGGCAAGCAAGCGGACTCACAGCCGCGGTCGTCACCACCATGCGAATGGGTCTGGTGGTTTTCTGGGTTGCGATCGCGGGTGGATGACCGCCGCCAGCCCGGCGGTAGCCATCTGACTGCCATCCTAATAGACCCCTAAGTTTGAGACCATGCTCATCTCATCAATGACTAGAACTTTCATTTCCTTAGTACTCTTGAGACTTCTCCAGATAGCTTGAGATATACCAATTTATTTTCATGTTCAACTGGTAGTATAAGTAATCGATGTAAAGTAATCCCTTTAGTATTGTGTGCCGCTAATCCATTTGGAGCTGTTACAACACAAGATACATGTGATTCTGTAGTTTTGTATAGATAACTGGTCAAAACTTTAATTAAGAAACTTTTTCCCGTTCCAGCTTGACCACTGATGTGCATTAGAATAGGTTTAAATAATGAGCATTTGCATTCTTTTTTTTTCATGTTGCAAACCATGTTGTATCTGTTCTGTCACTGGTTGATATATTTCTTTTTGTTCAATGTTTAGTTGGACACCGCCATCCATATCAAGATGATTGCGGAGATCAGCCCGCCATGGAAAGGCATGCGGATCCTGCATTTGGGGGCTCGTTTTGGGTCCCCAGGGTGTTGGGGGGGCGGGGGATGCACATGGGGAGTACCTATGGTACCCCCCAGAATTTGCATGCACAAGGTGGCAGGCACCGCGCGGTGCCTGCCATGTTGTGCATGCAAATGCACGACATGCATTCCTGGCATTGCGGCGGGTTTTCATTACAAATGCAAATAGCAGATGTGGTTGACGTTTGCAAAATATTACCTAATCCTATCTGCTGTAAGAATAAGAAACCTGCTTTATTAGGAAAGTAACATGCATCCTATTTTTGAGTGTACAATGTTCATGAGCAGCCAATCAGTTATCTACTTTTTCAAAAACAGCATCTTATCCCCCATTTTAGATACCTCTCATTCTACCAACTGACTACCTCAGCTACAGATATCCTCTCATTACTTCCAGACATCCCTTCAAGATGCTTTCAGTTTGGATTGTAGGGCACAGCTATGCTTTCTGGTGCAAAAGGTATGCTGAACACAGATGTATTGACAAAGACCTAGCCTTGCAAAATGTGGATATTACATGGATTGCACAGAGAGGATTAAAGTGGCACCAATTAATTCCTTTGGTTAAAACCTTTTTGCATCTCCTGAGCTCTGTGCACTGTGGTGGCAATGACCAAGGCACATTGACTGGAGTAGGACTGGAAATGCTCATGAAGGATACCTTTGCACAATTGATGTTGCTTTTACCTCAAACTGTCTTTGTATGCTCTAATATATGCCGAAGACAGAAATGGAAGTGGTTAAATCAATTCTGTCTACAGATTGAGAAAGCTAGAAAAATGTCAATAAAGCTGTTTCTGCTTACCTCAGAGACCATAGGATGGGCTCCATCTATAACAACAATCTACATTTTGATATGGATGACATCCACAGAAATGATGGAGCACACTTCACAGATCAAGGAAACAGAGTCTTTCTCAGCTACCTAAAGCTGTGCATCCGCACATACATGTAGCTACTACAAACTCATAATGAAAACAAGGGCTTTTTTTAGAGCCACCTTATAACGCAATAGTGAATCTTATTTTTTTTAAACATACATACTCTTTTTTAATTTTTGGTGGATTTGCAATGTCCTTTTCAGGAATAACTTTTAATTTGTAATTTTATATATTTTTACTTACTACGTCTATAAAGCAAATTTCACAAATGCAACACTATGTTCTAAATTAATAGGGTCCCAACTCCAAAATAGAGAGAAAAAATAACTGCCCCACTATCCGCCCCGGGGACCCCATCCCCGGGGCATGCTCTCACGTTGCGAACCGCAGAGGGAGCCCAATGCCCCCGCTGTCCCTGCCGGTTCCCTGCCTCCTTCGGGAGCTGGCATTGCTTTTGGACAAGGGGAGCTTCACATATGCAGCTCCCCTTGTCCAAAAGCAAATCTGCTTCGCTTCATGGAAGCAAGAGCAGTTTTTCTGCTCTCGCTTCCATGAGGCGAAGCAGAAGTTTGCAATGACAGGGAGGGGGCAGGGCTCCCGCTCTGCCATTGCAAACTGCAATGTCCCGGGAGTGGGCACCCTGGGACATTGCTGGAGCCGGCCCTGGGGGGTGGTGTTCCCCAGGGCCATCGAAGGCTCCTTGAGGGGGGGCGCACAGCCCCCTTCCATTAGTGTTTAAATCCCCGGGGAGGTGGTGGTCCCCAGGGCCGGGGGTCCGCAACAGACCCCCATATCTTTATTATTCAATGCCCCGGGAAGGTGGTGGTCCCTGGGGCAGTGTGTGTGGGCCCGCGAGGCCCCCGCCCCTAATAAATTGAATCCTTGGGGAGGTGGCGGTCCCAGGGGTAGCATGGGGGTAAAGGAGCACCCCACACTTTTTTTGTATAACCCCCAGGGAGGTGGCGGTCCCCGGGGCTGCGGGGAGGGTACGTTCCCCCATTCATTATTGACAAAGCCCCTGGTAAGTGGTGGTCGCTGGGGCTGCAGGGGCCCCTGCAGGCCCCGCTACATATTAAAGCATTGCTCCCAGGACCTGGCACACCCGGGGGCTTAAAACAAACAAAGTGCTAGAGCCCGTGCTTCGTCTTTAAAAAACATTTTTGCTGGATTCCAGGACCCTGCGTGAATCCCACCAATGTTTTTTTTCTGGACCAGGCCTAGGGGGTCAGGGTGTTTCTACCCTTCCCCCTTTTCTTGTTTTGTGACCTTTTTTCTTGTGACTCGGTTCAACCGAGTCACAAGATGGCTGCCAACACTTTTTGGTTTAGAGTGTTGGCAGCCAATCAGAAACAAGCTTGTGCTCGGGAAGGTTCACGGATCCACCGCGGTCACCAGATATATAAATAATTTAAATATGAATATTTCAGGAACTAAAGGGAGGATTTACACCATTTGAAAAAAAAAAGGTCGCTTTCTGAACCAAGAGCTACCTTTTTTTGCCAAATTTGGTGTAATTCCAGTCAGCAGTTCGGGCTGTAGCCTCTTCCAAAATTTCCTATGGAAATTAACATGAAGAAAACGCGTTTTGGGACCCCCATTTTTTCTTGACCCCCCGCTTGACGAATCACCCCAAAACTTTCAAGACAGGAGCTGACCGGAGCGCCCTATTAGTTTAAGAAATGTCGCTAAGATTCGTCAAAGGGCACCAAAGATATTGGCAAATCAATAAACGCCTTTCCAATGGAAACTAGGTCCTAACTATAACTACCTACTGGCGACCGCCAGTAGGTAATATATTTATTACCTATATATACATATATATATATATACACACATATATATCTACATATCCAGTAGGTAGTTATAGCTAGGACCAAAGTTTCCATAGGACAGCCGCTGTGTTGAAAGGTTCGGGGTGATCCATCAAGCGGGGAATGAGAAAAAAGGGGGGGGGGGCAAAAACACGTTTTCCCCATATTATGTCTATAAGGATTTTTTCATTATTTTTAACACAACTACAGCCCGAACTGCTGACCAGGACAACACCAAATTTGGCAGAAAGCTAGATGTTGGTTCAGAAAGTGTGCTTTTTGGGATTTGGTATAAATCTGTTCAGTAGTATTTCAGATATCTAACTTAAAAAATATATAGATATTTGGGGATGCAAGTCCTTGCAGTGGACTAACAAATCCCACAAAAATTTGATTGTCTGCCAACACTTCAGCCCAGGAAGTGTTGGCAGCAATCTTGGGACTCGGCCTGTAGCTGAGTCCCAAAAACAAATAAAAAAATAAAAAATAAAAAAAAGGGGCAAGGTATGAATATCCTCTACCCCCAGATATGGTGGGGGAGTCCTTTCGGGATCCCGCCAGGAGTAAAAAGGATTCAATTGGGCCTAGAGATCCCTGGGCACTGGTGATGAGACTCCCATTGTGCTTTCCCCCTCATCACACTCCTAACACCACTGGAGTCCTGATGAGTAACTTTTTTCTTACCTGATAGGTCGGAGCTTCATATTTTTGATTGTGATCCTTTGGTTCTCATAGGAGCATCAATTTTTGGGATTTGCGGCATGCACGTCGGCCACATTCCATGACCTGAATCTGAAATGCAATGTGTGCATACTGAAGCTATATCAGTGCAATTTATTTTGGTCTTTAATATGTAACTTGTAAGCACTTGAGTAGTGCAGACCAGAGTGAAGGCGAAACTTCACACGTAAGGTAACATGGACATGGGACTCAGTGTTAAACTACGAGTGTTTGGGAATGCTTTTGTTTTTCAGAGGGCAATTGGCACTTCTGCTTTTCAAATACTATCTCTATGTTAACTGTTGAGCAGTTAATTTGCCTGTAAATAGTATTTTTTATATACAAAGTGAAGAACTGGCTGTGTCGTATTGTTTGAATGTCCAACCGTGCATCACTTTCTGGAATAAGCCATGTCTAAAAATAAGTATTTGGCCAGCCAGTTGGGCACCAGTAGTTAACACTAACCTTATTGTTCCAAAGAATAGGCAGTTATTTTTGACTGCTGTGGTACCCCAAGAAAAGGACTCACATTGTCTCGGAGCACATAATCAGGCACATGCATCATCATAGTGTTTTGCGATTCCTTAATAGCGATTATTAAGGAATCGCAATTCAGGAATAGCAAAACCCTATGCATGTAGGAATCGCTAAAGAAATAGCGATTCCCACAAATTCCTTAATTGCGACTAGCAAATTGCGAGTCGCAATTAAGGAATGTCTTCCCATTCATTCCTATGGGCCTCCAGGCCCATAGGAATGAATTAGAGATTGCGGGAGCAATTTGCGAGTACCAGTAGGTACTCGCAAATTGCTCCCGCAATTTCGATGGTGCAAGGGTGTCAAAATGACACCCTATTGCACCCATGTATGTTCACTCTGCACAAATGTTGCATACACACATGCTCTAAGGGCATGTGTGTGGGCAACATGAAACTTAGAAAAATGCAAATAAGTGCATTTTTCTAAGTTTTCGCAAATTACCATGAGGTCCAGCCTCATGGTAATTTGCTCACGCTAATAGCGAAATCGCTATTTTTTAAACTGTAATGCATTGCATTTAAGGAATCTCAATTAGGGATTCCTTAAATGCAATCGCTATTTAAGGAATCCCAATTTTGAGATTCCTTAAATAGCGATTTTTGCATTTGGGATGATGCATCCCAAATGCAAAAATACCGGGAGCAAAGGGTCAGATTCTGAGAATCTGCCCGTTTGCGACCGGTATTTTGCTTGATGCATGTGCCGCAATGTGAATTGTGGGCTGAGTGTTCAGAGTTTGCTTTGAGAGTGCATAGAGCTACGGTTTGTGTAGAATTAAAATTTCTGGCACAGTTCTTTGATAGGCACGGTGCTAGGTTCTATTCCATCACAAATTAATCTGTGGTGGCTGAGGTTGAGCACGTTTTGGGGGACACTGTAGTTTTTGTACTCTAATCTTAATCACTGTGCTAGGTGCAGCATTGATATAAAATGCATAACTTGGCGAGTTACCCATGTACATGTGTAAACATCCAATGGCCACAGGTTAAAGACCTTAGGAAGCTCTGTTCTCTTGGCTGTGTTGTGTGTGTGTGGTGATCTTGTCCCACCAGGAGCATCAGCTGTACTGTAGGGCTCGGCTTTCCTGCTGTGACAGTGTGATTACAGGGCTGATACTGCTGACCTTCATTGTACAAATGCATTTTTCACCTTCTGCAGACTTCCTGCACGTTCTGGTCCTCCTTTCAAACCAAATGTCAACAGGTGCCATTTGGCTTTCGGAGCAGTGGTTCTTGGCCCAACCGTCCAACTGCTGGATGCCTGGCACTCCTGCCGTACAGCGTCTGCTTTTGAAAAGTTTTACTCCACATTTTAATTTGTGGATGCATGTCCATAGAGTGCCTATTGTTTTTTGTATTTGATTCTCATAGGCAACTTGTGTGATCAAGAAAGGTCTCCAACCACCCCTCCCCCATGACTCTTGTTGATGTTAGCTTACCACATAGCCCAGAACTTAATTACCATGAGTTCCTGGTTGACGTGCCTGTGAACTTTTCCTTTTAAGGTCTTGTCTGCTGCAGCACAGGCGTTGTTGCTGGGAGTTGTATTGTTTATTGTAAGGGGCTTGGAGGCCAACCATAACTTACTATTTGTTGACTTTGATGCCACTCTTATTTCCTGCCTTCTAATTGGCTAGCACTTGCAGTTGTCACTTCTGTTCAACAATTCGGAGTAGCGACCAAGCACTTATTGATTTAATTTTATTATTGTTGTTGTTCCACAGTTCATCCGCTCCTCGCTGTGCTTCAAAGAATATTTAATTTATTCCTCTCTCATTGATTCTGCTCCTAATTTACTCTTCTCTCATTGATTTTTCCATTTCCACTCCACATCCGTTGTGTTGCTTCATCTTCCCCTGATATACATTTTGCTTTATCCCTTCCACCCACACCCTCCTGTTGTCTGTTTTGTCTTTCTCCCCATCTGGCCTAAAAAAGGACTGTGACGCAGCCATAGCACTTTTTAGGTTTAACATACAGTGCCTGTGCTATTAGCGAAAGCTATTGTTAAAAAAATAACGCTTAAAAATGGATTTAGAACCCAACCAATACTTACCATTGGTTGGCTTCCATGTCACTCTAGTTTCCTTACCTCTTACTGCTCACACATCCTGCTTCTTTTTCTGCTGCTTACCTCCTCATCCTGCATTCTTCTCAGGTTTTCTGTCCATGCCCTGGAGAATTAACCTATCACAGCTTCTGGTATGTGGCTAGTGTCATTCCACTGGCAGTTCACTGCTCCAGGTACTTTTTTAAAGCTTTTTTGCCATTCACTCTATAAGATTGCATACCACTGTATGGCATCCCCACCCCACCCTCCAGGTGCTGTCTGTAGTTGCTATCTCCCTACCCTGCAGCAGACTTGTGTTCCCAACCCTCTGCCTTCCTCCCACTGTCTGTTGTATTCCCCACCTGCCCGCTCCCCTCCCGCTATCTGTTGTGTTCATCCTCCCACTTTCTGTTGTTTTCATCCTCCTGCTGTCTCTTGTGTTCATCCTCCTGCTTTCTCTTGTGTTCATCCTCCCGCTGTCTGATGTGTTCATCCTCCTGCTTTCTCTTGTTTTCATCTTCCAGCTGTGTGTTGTGTTCCATGCACTCCTCTCACTCTGTTGTGTTCCCACCTTCCTACCACTGTCTGCTGTGTTACCCACCCTCCTCCCGCTGTCTGTTGTGTTCCCCGCCCTCCTCCCACCCTCTTCTTGTTGTTGCGCTGCTGTGCAACATGTCTAAATAAAATTGGCAAAGCCAATAGATCTCACATAGGTGAAACCTATTGGCTTTGCCAATGCTTGTCTTATTACTGTCCCGTTCCTTCGACCTCCCCCTCTCCCGCTGTTATTCATCTTGCCCACCCTCAGTTGCCTGAAGAAAAAAAAAGAACTATTATATAGTCAGTGCTGGCTGCGTCATATCGCTTTTTTTCCTCACTTTACTTTTAGCCATGCTGCTCAGCCATGTTGCTGTAAACAATCGTTTCAAAGCCAATAGCTCTCACATAGGTGAGACCTATTGGCTTTGCCAGCGTTTGTTTAACATTTACTGACCCACTGCCCTTCCACCCCATGGCAATATTTCTTTTTACGATCATATAGGCTAGATTTATAAATCTATACAATTGCATACAGTGTTTAGTCCTGTGCATGTATCACACCAGACACAACTCAGTCCTAAGCCTTATCCTTCTTTCATTCACTTCCTGTAAGAGTGTTATGTTATGTTATGTTATGATGCATTTGTATCGTGCACAGATACTCAGGAGTGTCCAGGCGCGGGCGGTGGGCGTGAAAGCAGAATCTGAGATTAATAGACTAAGTTAAAAAGTAAGGTCTTTAATTGCTTCTTGAACAACCTAGTGTCCTGAATATTCCGTAACTCCAAAGGGAGGGAGTTCCAAGCTTCTGCTGCTTTAACAGAAAGAGAGCTTCTCCCCAAGCGAGTCCTGTGGAAGCGAGGAACCACTGCCAGTCGCTGCACAGCAGAGCGCAAACTTCTGCGTGGGACATAGAAGGCAAAGCACCTCCTAAGATAGACCGGCCCTGACCCATATAGGGCGCTATGAGTGTGACTATTAATACCCTAAAACTTCAGATCTCTGTGCAGTCTTGTACCATATGATAACATATGCCTGTTCACAACCTCACCTAGGGCACACATCTGAGGCTCCACAGTAAATATAGGCCAATCTTGTGGGTGCCAGATAGTTTAATGCAGAAGCAGAACAGGAGGAAGGGCCTTCTCCCACATTGCAGCCAAAACCTGGAACGAGCTCCTGTCAGCATCAGACGCATCCTAACCTGCACATCTTCAGGAAGGACCTCAAGACCTTGCTCTTCGACTGAGCTGCCTACCCCCTGCCCCCCCCCCCTCCCCCCAGCGCCTTGAGACCCTCACTGGTGAGTAGCGCGCTTTATAAACCCCTGATTGATTGATTGAAATTTGAACCTAGGATTTTTAGATACTTTTTTGGTATATTGCACTGCTTGTTACCATTCTATGTCAGTGACTTTATTTCTTATTCTGCCTTCAACTCATCCTCAGTGCAGAGGTGTGTGGACAGAATGCAGAGCCAATCTCAGATTGCAGCATAATCACTACATGACTACATGCCCCTACTGACAAAGGTTTAGCAAGTATCTCCGATTGGATGCATTGAGATTCTTCCTCAACTCACATCAGGCAATATGCTTGTATCAAAGCATTGTAGGTCATACACTGTCCAGTGTAATCTTCCCTTTCAGAATCAAGCGTACGAATCTTGCCCTCCCGGGTATAGATTCCTCACCGATGCAACCCAGCCCCTACTCAAGGCCACCTCCCTGAACCTTGTGAAACATTACAGGGGTAGCTCTGGGATTCATAACATTCACATGTATATTTTCTTAAATACACCTCCCAGCAATGTCTCTCAATTTTCAATGCTTTGGGTAAGCCTTGTGCAATTATGTGTCTCCAAATAATACCTACTTGATTGTTTGATGCCCAATGGACACCTTAATCTCATGAATGAATGAGAATGAATGAATGAGAAGATATATTAGGCGCGAAACACATTGCCGGAGGCGTATTGACGCTGGTTGCCTAAAGGAAGGTGGATATTAATCTTCTATTTCAGATAAAAAGTCACAGGAAGGAGGATTTTAGACTACTGTTTCTGGTTAAAAAGCCAGGTTTTTAAGGACTTCTTGAACGTAGCAAGGGATGGGGTTTTGTTGAGATCTATTGGCATACTATTCCACAAAAGAGCTGAGGACCTGAAAAAGCTTTTACCACCCAATGTGGGCTTCCTGAAAAGTAGGTGCTACCAGGTTTTTAGTGAAGACGGAGCGAAGTGTCCTGTTGGGGGTTTACCATCTCAGCTTTTCCTAAAATAGAGAGGCCCATGACCATGAAGAGCCTTTTTGGTCATACATAGAGACATAGGGCTACATTCACAAGGAGCTATCGCTGAATTAACGGCACTTTATCGCAGCCAAAGTCGTGATAAATTTACCCCCCCATTCACAAGCTGGTGCTAACAGCCCACAGCACCAGTTTACCCGCGATAGCAGCAGCAGAAAACATCGCCACAGAGGATCCCCGCAACTATCGCTAAAGAGATGCACAGTAGGCGTTCCCGTGCCAAAAGCCGTGACAACACCACACCTCAACATTCTCAACGACCAGACACATCGGCGATATGAACACAAAACCGGCGATAAGGCGCGTTAGCACCAGGAAATCTACACCTGCTCTGACCTGGTGTTAAGTCAGACGGTAGCCAGCACCACAAAAGGGAGACCAGGCAATGGCTACATCGGAAGTGCAACAGATGCCATGGAGCCACACATCATGCGGCCCGGACACCCAAGAGGGCCACAACACCCACTGACACAACCCCCCGGACCACCCCTCTCTGGCACCCCCCAACAAAAGCTAGAAGACTAGAGAGGGGGAGAGAGAGAGAGAAGAAGAGAGGGGGAGAGAGAGCGAGAGAGAAGAAGAGAGGGGGAGAGAGAGGGAGAAGAAGGGAGGGGGAGAGAGAGAGAATAAGAGAGGGGGAGAGAGTGAGAGAGAAGAAGAGAGGGGGAGAGAGAGAGAGAGAGAAGAAGAGAGAGAGCAGTCCCTGCGCACCTCGGCCACACAGCTCACATGCTGCCACCGGTGTGTTTCCAACCACTTGCCGGCATGTAGTGCAGTCCATTAGGTCACACATCTGAGTCAGAGCCGTCATCTGAAACAGAGTCCAGATACATGACTGGCACAGTACTCACACTCGCACAAGACAACAGTGCCTGCCCGCCCATGCAAACCCAGGCAGAGGCATCACAAAGGCACCCGCCAACCACGGAGCATGCCCGCCCCTGCACACCCAGGCCTCACTGCTCACCTTCCACCACTGGCGTGTAGACTGGATGCCCCACCACGTGCCGCTGCAAGCCACAAACCCGGGGCCCGCGGACATGGCACCCTCCACACCATGCAGCCACGCTCCGCAGGCCACCAGGTCTCACGTGTGTTGCTGGGTATTGAATACTCCATGGCTGAGGACATACCAGTCCACCCTGCAATATCGCAGGCTGCACACCTGCTCAGTTTTGCTTTGTTCAGCATTACGTACATCATTTGTGTGTCTTTTGCACACCCGATCAGCCCAATGGGTGCCACTAAGTCTGTGACCCGGAAGCGAGGCCACGTGGCTTTAGGCCCGTGCTGCCCGCTGGCTCTGGCCTACATTGCGGTCCAGCAGGGCTCACGAAACCTGAGTTGCCTGGACCGCCAGGACGGGGCATCATCGCAGGGTGCCCATCCGCTCAGCAGCTTAACCTCTTCAGCGCGGCGCGGATTTCCGCGCCACGCTGAAGATTCCGTGCGCGGGCGGGGCCATGACGGAATGGTTCCGTCATGCGCACAGCGCAACCGACGTGCATGACGGAACCGTCCCGTCATGCGCGTCGAAGGGGTTAAGGTGCCACTGACTCAGTGCACCCAAAGTCACCGTCCCGTGGCGGAGTGCCTGTGCCTGCCGCAATGCGCCAGATGCGACTAACCCTGTGCAACCTCAGTCAGTGCCGCGTGGTGGTTGGCCCGTGCCGTATGCAGGCCTGGGTTGCCACTAACCCTGTGCAACCCCAGTCAGCGCCACGTGGTGGTCGGCCTGTGCCGTACGCAGGCCTGGGATCCCACTAACCCTGTGCGCAACAAACCTCTTGTGCCCTTTATGATTGGGAACCATGGCTTCCGTCGTCCAGTCACCACGGGCAGAGGAGAATATGACGTCGTCGGCCCCTTATGTTGTCGGAGTCACATGACCTGTGACGCCTGTGCCGGATGGGTGTGGTGTGCGTGCAAACCTGCCCTCAGGGAGTGGCTGTGACATGCTGACAACTAGACCAGTGACCTGCAAACCACCAGCGAGTACGCCTGTGAGTGGTAGCAATGAGGGCCCCCCTCGGGGCGTAAGCAGAGTGGTCTGGCCTGCCGTACACTGGACCAGCGCAGGGCTTACCACAATGACACATGGGCTCTGGGCATGGTTCAGTCCATGTCCGGACAAGGAAGTGAGTGATGCGTGTGTCCCAGTTGTAGTGTCCACGGGACCCGGTACACAAAATGCAATGTAGCTCCCTCTGACTGGCATCCCACAGGATGCGCATCATTGAGGCAAGGGAAATCACTGTCACTACATTCATCCACACATGCATACATGACTGATGATAGACATGACACAGCAGTGCGTCTATGGATGTTTATTGCACATCCAGTGCAGTTATGCAGCTGAAGCGATTCAGGGCAATGGCCAGCACACTACACAATATGGGCCCGTGGAGGGCCAGCCAGAGTCCATCCGAGGATGACAAGTCCTGCTGAAGGGAAGGGTACAGTCACAGCCCGGTCGCCGTGTCATTGGGCATCAATCCGGAAGTGTCAGTCCATGTCGCTGTCCAAGGTGAGTGCATCGGAGAGTATCGTGGGTCAGTGGAAGGTCATGAGGCCAGTGCGGGACCAAGCAGACACTGGACAGGTGGCGGTGATGAATGCTAGTGCCTGGTCCTTCTGACCACAGTCCCATCCACGTTCTTGTCCCCGAGTGTGTGCCCTGCCCCACCTGTGGGTGTTGCAGAACCGGCTGCCGCACTGTGTGCCACTGACACATCAGGGGCCTGAGTGGATCCGGCTGCCGCACTGTGTGCCACTGACACATCAGGGGCCTGAGTGGATCCGGCTGCCGCACTGGGTGCCACTGACACATCAGGGGCCTGAGTGGATCCGGCTGCCGCACTGGGTGCCACTGACACATCAGGGGCCTGAGTGGATCTGGCTGCTGCACTGGGAGGCACTGACACACCAGGGGGCGGGGATGTGGATGGTGTGGGCGCAGCAGCATTCATCAGCGCCACACCTTGTGGCGGCAGTGCCATGGTGGAGGTCTGTAGGGCATGATAGATCCCAGCTACATTTTGATGATGTGCAGAGGTGGCTGCCATCCTTTCCGCCTCCATCTGCACCATGTCCTCCATGAGCCTCAGTATGTGTGCCAGCTCACATCTGGCATCGCTGGAGCCACTCTGAGTGGACAGGTGTTCTTCTCTCTGCGTCATGTCTCCAGCAATGTCAGTCAGGGCTCGTTGGAGACCATGGGAGGGACATAGACACCCAAGGATGGCGTCCAGTTTGGCAGCCATGATGCCGAAGCCCACCCGCACCTGCTCAGCCATCTCCATCTGGCACTCCAGCACACGGCGTTGGAAGGCCATGTGTTGTTTCTGGAGGTTTTGGGAGGGTGCCGGGGCTGTGGGTGCCTCCTGCTGGGTGGTTTGGGTGGTGGGTGGGGTCTCATCGATGTAGCTGGGCTGCCCTGAGCCTGGAGGTGAGTGGCGGATGAGGTCAATGATGTCTTGGATGGTTTGGGCGTCGATGCTGGCGTTGTCCTCCTCGTCATCCGTGAAGAGTGGCTGGGACTGCTCAGCATGAGGTGTTGACGGTGCCCCTGCGATGTGAAGGGGAGATGGTGTATTACAATGTGTCCACATGTGTGTAGACGCATGGCACAGGTTGACATTCAGCCAGCTTGGCATTGTACATTGTGACAGTCTGTACATCTGGGCGATGACCCAGAGTCATTGTGGGTGTGCACTGTGCTCCGCTTGATTGTGCATGTGTGCCATTGTGCCCATTTCCACCCATCCCCCCCAGTATCTGGTGGTCACTCACCCTGTTGCGGTTGTGTTGTGTCCTGTGGAGCAGTGTCCGGTCTCCTGACTCCGGCCACAGTCTCCACAATGATGACTGTCGACACCAGCTCCTCCATGTCATCCAGCTCCAGCTGTGGCGCTTGGTCCCCACCTCCAGTCTGCGTTGCTGCCTTCTGGTTGGTGGAGAGTTTCTCCTTGGTCTTCCGCTTGATGTCATTCCATTGCCTCTTGACCTCGTCTATTGTCCTCTTGTGCTCTCCGACGGCATTCACCTTGTCAACGATGTCCCGCCATATTGCAGTTTTGGGGCCCAGTGACCCGTGAAGAAGAGTTGTTGATGGTGACTATGATCCTGCTCGCCTGCGGACTGAAGTTCATCTTCCTCGTCTTCTTGTCCTTGCCCTTCCCTGTCCCTGAGGTCACAGGCTGGACGTCCGGGGTACTTGTGAGGTTGTGCTCATCCTCTGCGCCTGCTCCGGCTGCCTCCATGGTGCTTGGGTGTAGATCAGTTTGTGTGTGGGTGTTTTTTCTGCTTTTATAGAGATTTTTCCCACCTGCCAAGTGTTTGTTGCAGGCCTGGCGCTGCTTATCGTTGATTTCCTCATTGCGCTTTCGCCCATCGCAGGTTTTTTGGTGTTGTGGTTTGTGTTTTTATCTCCATCGAAGTGATTTTATCGCAGACATTGTCCGCGGTTTCGGCAGACTATCACATGCTACCGCCTTGTTGTAAATCCCACGTTGTCACAGGGTTATTTTCCTGCAATGGGCTGCGATATAGAAAGTTGCGTTACGCTACTCTTGCGGTAGTTATCACATGTTCTTGTGAATATACCCCTTAAAGGCAATACGTTGTCTGATCGGTAGCCAGTGCAGTTTCTTGATAGCTTCTCTAGCTAACTGGAACTTAGGGATTTTTAACAAAAAACGTACTGCAGCATTTTGCAGCATCTGATGTTTCTTCAGTGAGCTAGACAGGAGATTAGAGTAGAGACTCTTACAATAGTCAAATCTCACCAGTACCAGCAAGATGGTGACTGTCTTAACAAGTTCAAAATGTAGATATTTTTCAATCTTTTTAACCAGTTTTAAGGAGTAAAACGATTTTGACGTCACGTTTTTGACTTGCTCTTTGACCTTCAGTTTGCAGTCTATCAGAATCCCCAGATTGTTGACGGTTGGGACGGAGGAAGGGAGTGGACCCATTTGGGAAGACCACCATAATGGTGACCAGATAGATGGATTGTTTCCAAATATTATCACCTCAGTTTTAGATTAATTAAGTTTCAAACAATTTCTGTCTATCCATTTGCTAACTTCATTCATGTAGTTTCTAAAGGCATCAACGGAGTTGGCCTCATTCTTAGAAAGTGATCATTGTTTCACTTGGCTACATTCCCTATCTGACAGCACTGCTTCACACCCTCCGGCCTGACATGAGGTATTGAGCCATTCTCCATCAGACTGTACTATCTTTCATGCAGTAGCTACACAAGGCAATTAGTTGGCATTCACCACGTCCAGGTTTTCTAGTCCATAAACCATTCGACACTCACTTTTGATAGCTTCTGCCTCGCACCCACCTTATTGTGGTCAACTTCTGTTCACTCTTTAATAGCACAGCCTAAGTAATTCATGGCGAGATAAACCTACATTGAAATCTTGGCATAAAGACCGCGCGTATAGCCTTACTGGCCCCCCCCATAGGTATAAACGATCTGAAGTATAAGAATCAGCTTGTCCTTTTAACTATGCAATTCAACTGATTATAGCCCTTATTCACTGTCTTACTTTATCTCTCTCCCTCTTCTTTCTCCAAATGTTGTATTTTCCCTCTTCTTGATTTAGTAATCACAGGCAATTGTTTTCAGGCATCCTATCTATAATGTCCTGATGATGATCCTACATCTCTTTGTAATGGATCGAAACGCCATCGACAAGTTGTCAACCTTATACACAGTGATTTTTATGTTATATTATGTGTAAAGGTGACCTTTCTGCAATTGTTGTTTGTTTTATTGTGATTACCCGATACAGACAACTACATGCTGCCTGAGCCTTTTCTGTTTTCCCTTGTTTTGTGAGTTCATGGATACAGGCTTGTTTCCCAACGTAATTAATTCACATGTTTTGCTTATTTCATTTATTTGCATATTAAATTGCTCTTATCCGGCTGGATAGCGGCTAAAATATGGTACCGATTGGGGCTATATTGATTTTTTTTCTACTCTTTGCTTACTCAGGGACCACTGTCTCTCAAAATCATTCTTAGAATGTGACACCACCATTTGGGTGTCATCTGCATAAGATGGTAGGGATAGCCCAAAGGATTTTATAAGCACGACTAGTGGGGTCACGTAAAGATTAAACATTGTGGGGCTCAGTGATGAGCTTTGTGGAACTTCCCATGGCAGGAAGTATGGTCTTGACTTACACTCTCCCAATTTTACCATTTGTTACATATTGACAAATACAGATTGTAGTGGAGCATTGCCAGAGCCCTCGATTCCCAGCCCCACATGCGGTCAATCAGCACGGCATGATTTACCTTATTGAAGGCCGCCGATAGGGCTTGTAGGACAAGAGCAGAGTTACCCCCATGTCCCAAGGTTGCTCTGATCTCCTATGTTGCCAATACCAAAGCAGAGTTTGTACTATGACCCTAACTGAACCCAAATTGGATGTCATCCAGAAGATGATTATTTTCAATAAAGTAGGCAAGCTGTTCATTTATCACCTTCTCTACCAGTTTGGCAGGATAGGGAAGTCTAAAGATGGGTTGGTAGTTTTTTAGGTTCAGTGCATTGAGATTGGCTTTTTTTAAACTGGTAGGGCTGAGGCTGATTTCCAGTAGGAAGGTAATACCCTGGCCTTAAACATAGCGGCAAAATGATCTTAGATCTGAAGTGCTACTGGTTCACATGCCATGTGCATAATCCTTGGTGGGCTTGGGTCATGAGGGAAACCAGATTTAATTTTGGGAATGAGCGTCCTCAGTTGTTCCACTGTTGGGGCTTCAAATGTCTTAAGGGCTGGGCAATCTGGTGCTAGGTTAGGAGACTGAGTTATATGATTGGATTAGGTTGCTAGCTGAAAATTGATTAAAAATTGTTGCAACTTTGTCTTGAAAGAAGGAAGCCATTGAGTCATAAAACTGTTGGTTGTTTGCAGCTGAATTACTAGTTGATGGTATAGTCAATTTTTTGATGGTATAAAAAAAGGGTTTTATTTGAGTCATTCGCTAATCTAATTTGTGCTTAAAAGAATTATACTTTTACAGCCGTCATCAATTTTTTGTGTTTGGCCAGCCCAGTTTTTGTAAATAATCTTCTCTGAGGTTTCATAGCTGTCGTGCCACTTTCGATCATGCCTATGGCATATTTGTCTAGAGGATCTAAGGGTATCATTATACCATAGTTGTGAAATTCTTTTCTTAGTTATATCTTTTTTTTTTTAAAGGGGCAGCGCTATCTAGGGCGCTTACAATCCAGTCATTATAGTTCTCCACCATCTGCTCTACACAGTCCATGGCTTTAGGCAGTGTCTCCATTGTCATGTCCTTTAGGCTAGTCCTGTCATGTATACCCCTATTTACATACATTGTGCTATCCACACAACAATAACGATTTGAAACAGGTGACCTTTTAAGTAGTAGCTTGCTCCTATCTCTTCGACACCAGGTTCTTAGTATTCTATCATAATCCCTGTACCTGACATACATAAACAGGTCCCCAGGCACGGCATAATTATTCTGTATAAGAGTCACCCCTTTTTTTCATCCTTGGCCAACAGCCCGCTGTGCATGATCGCATTTGTTTGGAAAAACATTTATGTTTGTTTTCAAAACATTCATGATTGTTTTGAAAACATATCGATTCTAGAAGAAACCCTGGAGTGACCACTCTAGTGTATAAGACACTTATTTCCCCCTGCAAATTAGAGGAGAATTCTTTCCAAGCTGACACGGGGTCCTGCATGCTGAATCTTCGACACGCAGTGGTCTGACATCCCTTGCGGGGTGTCATCCTCTAAGTAGAGATGGGGTCCTTCATTCTCAACCATCAGGTGAGGGAAATGGTTCTTCCCTAGGGGTTTCTTGGCTACATACGTATATATACGCATATGCATGCTACACATACAGATCTAGGCTAGGTACATTTAGGCAAATTACTTAGGGCGCTCATTTTAGGACTATGCAAGTGCTACTGTTTTTATCAGAACTACTTATGTTCATCTTATTAGCACCATGGTAGAAATGTATCTACTATTACTATATTGGTACTTGCAATCTCTTTTGTATGCTTCTGTCTCCTGATTGTCGCAGCAAATATATTTTACATAAGACTGACGCTGGACCAATAAATACTGATTGAAACGCCCTAATCGATATCCTGTGTATTTTCTGAGAATAATTGAGTACAAGTGACTGAGCAAGAAGTACTGTACTGTTTTCCACGATCCCCGAGAAATCAGGGTTGTCATGTTCAGTGGTTGCCAGAAACTACCTGAACCACTCAAAGATACGGGGGTGGTAGTGGCAGTGGCAAGCTAGCTGGTCAAATGGCTGACATATCCTGTGGGGGTGTCCCGAAGCGGTTTGGGACACCAAGCCCTCAGTTTAGGTCATCCAAAACGCACATGTCCTGGGGATTACTAGGAACTACACAACACCATGATTGCTGAATTGTATTCTGAAGGTTGAATTTTCTGCCAGTCTCTGCAGAATGAATTGTGGTGAACTGATGCTCTCATCAGTTTTCCCTGAATCTGGATCTGACAGTTAACCGGGAAGAGTTCCGTCCAGATTAAAGGCAGGGTTATCGGATCATTTAAATGGGGATGATTAGAAAATGCATAGAACCATTGGTTTTCAGAGAGAGTCCAGAATACACCAGAGTGTCTATCAGGCTTCCTAAATCCAGATTCGATTTCTCTTCCAGAGGGAAGTTGAAATCTCCTAATATTGTAGAATTGGAATTTAAAATAGTTGTCTTAAGAGGAGTATTGAGCTGGTCAAGGAAACTAGATCTGGATCCTGGGGGACAGTACACTGTTAAATGATTGCATTTTTGTGAGCTCAATATTGAACTGTAAGACTTCAAAGCCAGTACTAGAAAATGTGGTTAAAGTTTCTTAAAGGTGGTCACGATAGATTACTTCTAGCCCTTTAACTTTTTTTTCTCTCTATCTAACTGAAAAATGTCATAGCCAGGGGAAACCGCTGCTATTATCTCTGGGCCAGAACATTAGTCAGCCCATGTTTCTGCCACAAGAAGTATATCTGTGGTATGGTCTATCGGTAGTGATCCAGCGGGTTACCAGACTCAGGTACTCAAATACCATATACTCACCTGGGCCCAAAAACACACACACACACACACACACACGTCCACATAGGCTAGTAAATACCGCTGGGAGTCAATTTTTTTATTTTTCTTTAAGATTAGTTACCTGTCATATTTAACCAATCTTTCACTGATCAAAAAGTTCTTTCCTCTGGTCAATGGACCTATTAGTTGGAACTAGTTGATGGTGAACTGACATAAATTGATATTACCTATTTGGTTTGAAATAACCACAGACTCGGGAAAGATTTTAAATGTTTATCTAGTTACTTTTTAATGAGAGCCAACATCAAATACAGTACGAACTCCGTTTCTCCAAGGAAGGAAAAGTCAATTAAGCCAATTTATCAGTCATCTATTAAACAAGACTTTCAAATACAGTACTCAGAAAGGAGAGGATAGAGAGAGCAATACAATGACATACTACACAGAAGTATATTTACCTATGATGGTATGAAAACCAACCCCTTGGCCAAGGAGCTGGAAGGGTCCCCTGGGATAGAACAGGTGACAAAGGCTTCAGGACAGGATTCAGGGCAGGATAGATGACCTCTTCTAGATCCGACGTCTGCATCGCACCCCTCTCTGACACTATCTTCCTCCTCAATTCTACCGTGATCTTCTAATTCTTTGCCTTATTTCCCTCCTTGATTCTTCTGCGATCTTCTAATTAATTATGTTTAGGCTCTAAGTTCTGCAATTCGATTCTCCTTCAGCATTTGTTCAGCTCTCGGACAGCATCCCGGTCTCTCAGCATTCTGGTCTTGCTGCGATAACTAACTAACTAAACTACCTCAATGATACCTTTCTATGCTCATGTACCACCCATAAATGTTTCAACTTTATGAAACTCCTAATTCTGATTGGACAGGCAAGGGGGCATGATCATCACACCATGCTAATAATTTTCTTTGGTTCTTTGTTTAATATTCCTGCCCCTTAATTCTTATTCCCAAGCTTTATTTCCCACCCGTATTCACATCTTTATCAGACAAATGTATACATTTCATGTTCGTTTCCATTCAGCTTTCAGGATGTCCATCAGGTTCCCAGGCCATGTAGCAATGGTGGCCTTGGACGGGTTTCAAGTACTACATCACGGCTTCTTGTCTTGTCATTACTGCGCCTGCGTGAGGGGTCACGTGCTGCACAAACTTTAGCATTGCTCCGAGGCCCAAATACAAACTAGTAGTGAGGACAAAAGAAAACATATTAAATTCATATAAAATTCAAAATAAAATGCTTTCACTGTATACCACTTATCTCTACTCTAACCCCATTTACTTATAATTAGGGCTCCCAGTTTTATGGTATTTATTTTTTGGCCATTTCCGTCTGTATTTATTCATATTTCTTTTTTGGCCATTTTATATGTATTTATCCATATTTATTTTGTGTATAAATGAAGTTATAAAACTGTACATTTCCATATTTTTTAACTGATAAACGCGCACTCATACTTTGATGTCTGTTGTGTTTTAGCTATTTAAGCTGCCATATATTACATGACAATACATCCACTGGTAAATACTAGCATTATACCATAAGTGTATATTGACATATGGCGTTATTTAAATGTAATCCTGTTTTCGAATTTCCCATGCTGTGCATCTGCTCAGCTGCTGGCCTATAATTCATGAAAGACAGCACGGAAAGTCCCTTAAAAGATGCCCAATTTTCTGTATTAATCCACTTTTAAAAATAAATGCAGACAGAAAACACACTGTTCTCTGTCTGTATTTATCTGTAAAAATCCGTAAAAACGGAAAACAGGGAGCCTTACTTATAATAGCTCTCCCCACATTAGCATTTAGTAAATAGCATGTTTTAGTTTCGGCAAAGCAGATGCCTAGCATGTGAGTTTCCAAGCGGCCATTTTAAAAGCGTTTGCTCAGGTGCAGGAAATTCCCTCCAAGCAAAGACTTGTCATACTGCGTAGATGCAGTTGACGCATGCGCAATACAGTTTCAAGCGTTAGCAGCCATTTTAAGTTTCACTCGGGTTACTTGTAAGTAAACACATAAACAAGCGTCATTCTAGCTGAAATATGGAATGTGGTGTATATTAGTTTACACAAAACTTCAATTAATATAATGTTACGAGTTATATGAGAGGATTGCTTCCGAGCAAGTCTCTTTTATACGAGTCCTTGCTCCATCAGTAGCAATTCATGAAATTCAGATGGTGCTTAACTAAAGATCTTGTGTTCAGCAATGAACAGTTAGATTTTGAGAGAGCCTTTGCTGTTTGTACTAGGATATGCTAACTTTGTGGTCTGTGTGTTCTCAGGGAGATACGGTGAACACCAGCTGATTTTGCTTATTTGACATAGAGTTGGTGTAGATTCAGGTAAAGCGGAAGGGCACCATCTAGTGCAATGAGGGGACTTACCAGGAGAGATTAAAGCCAGCAACGCTTCTCAAGAGTATGTTAGTTTATGAGCCTGGTCTGGGTGAAACAGCCAGGAGGACAGGCGCAGACGGGCTTGCCTTTCAAGCCCTTCATTAGAGGGGAGTGGCAAGTGCCGCAAGTGGTGTGGTGGAGTACGAAAAAACAGGTTGGGGAAACATAAATTCTAAACTGAGGTCCAGCAACCTCTGCCCTCAAGCACAGGCTCCCCTGTGCAGGAAGATTACTGGCAAAGTAATAATTAACAATGAAGCATAAACTGATTGAAACTTCCTAAAAAGGGACAAGCCCTTCTGCAAAGATGGCGCTACCTATGGAGCCAGGCAACTCCTATAAGAGGCACCTATGTGCCGTACAAAGAAATTAATAAGCACCAATCTTGTTGCATCCCCCACCACATCTGAGTTTGTATCCATACATTTCATCAGCCATACTAACTGTGCTGCCAGGTGTAAGCCTACAATTATGTATATGTAGGCTACCTTGTTCCAGTGGGCACATGAGTTTATTTCAAGCCACGGAGGCTAACATTATGTATACATCCTTTATTGCCCTACTCACAGCAGCAACAACTGAAAAAACTTAGAACTTTGAACATTCCAGAAATCTGTTGAGATGTATGAAAACCCACATTTAATAATTATAGGCAGTGCCAGAAAATAGTATAAAAATATGTGCAAGAGCAGCATCTTAGTGACTACCCACACCAAAAGGGGGTCATCATGATGGATCTGGACTCACTATTATTTAAAAGTATCTAGCTGCCATTTAGGAGGCACACTGATGTCAGAGGAGTTGAATTGGTGAAAGCACTTTCGACAATGGGAAAAGAAGTGATTTATCCCAGTTTATCTTGAGCCCCAAGATTTCATCAAACTTCCCCAGCTCGGTCATTACATCAAGAAAACTGCTAATTTGGTAATTAACGAACAGGAGGGTGATATCATATGTACATTCCATGAAAGATACACACCCCAATCCCGAGCCCTTCTGCACATCAGACAGGCCATTGGCTCCATGGCTAGCTCAAAGATCAGCGGGTCGAGGGGGCACCCCTGTATAGTGCCCCTTCTAATTTGCTGCTGCTCTGAATAGATGTCTCCTGTACAAATCCTAGCAGTCGGCTTGTGACATAAAAGTTCAATTGATTTAAGTATACCTTTGCCCAGACCCATGTTCTTCAAAACTTCAAATAGGTATTCCCAGAGTAAGGTATCAAACTCCTTCTCAATGTTTAAGTAGGGAGCTGCAAGACATCTTTGCTCTCTCAGGGCTCCATCTAGGACATGGAAATGGCACCTCAGATCAATGTGGGTATGGGCCCGGGGATAAACCCACTTTGGTCTGAATGAACCAACTTCTGCACCAAATAAAGTAATGTGTTCACTATCATTTTCAGTAATGGTTTATACTCTGTATTAAGAAGGGTTAAAATTCTATAGGGCTTGATGTCCGATGGGTCACTGCCAGTTTTAAGGAGGACAACAATGATAGTCTCTCTAATCGACCAAGGCAGCTCCCCTCTCTCCATCGTCCCTTCATGCATACTTAATAACCTGGGAGACAGCTTTGAGTTTAGGTCACATAACACTCAGGGGGGCAGACCATCGGCTCCATGGTTCGTGCCTCTGACCAGCTGGATAATAACAGTACCAAGGGCCCAATTAGGATGGTGGTGTACAGCCACTGACAACCCATTGGTGGTAGTCCACCTTCATCGGACCCATCACATTTGCCCGCAATATTACAATGGCAGGCGGATGTGTGGTGGTTGGAAAGACTGACCGAAATGCATTCGACGGGCTCCTTGAGCCCACCGGTGCGGCCGAGGGGATCCATAGGGATTACGATGTCCCTTTCTGCCCGCCTGTTCATGGCGGGTAACCCGTATGCGCACTTTGGGAGTGGAGTGCACGTAGCAGTCCTCCTCCCCCCTCCCATGCCTAAGCCCTGCCCCTCCCAACATAGCTGGCAGACCTGGCAAATGTAAAATAAAACGATGCAAGAGCATCATTTTAGTTTACATTTGATGGCTCTGAGCCAGGCAGTGGGATGACGCTGCTCCACCATTACGGAGGAGCCGCCACTGATTTCAGCCCTGGTAATATACAGCATTTGGTCATCAGGCTGTAGATTCATGTTTGAATAACCAGGTGATAAGGACAACATGCCACTCTGATTTAACCTGGTGCCTGGTGCTTCTTGTTGATACCCCTTAAACTTTTCAAGCACAGCAATGGGTCATGAAAACAATGCCAACCCTGATGCTTTGATACAATTAGCATATAGTTTGAAGATAAAGTGGTAGGGAACAATCCTACTGTACTCTGTTATCATCACTATAGCAAGCGTGATGATCTATATGTGCATCATGTACCCATGGTGCAAGCAGCAGGATCATTATTTTCACATATGTGATTTATTGGGCATGGTCTTCTGCTGCTGTACCTACACAGGCACTACAGTTTTAGATCGAAGCCCACTCTGCCACCAGCTTAGTCAATGATCTTAGAGCAATGTTTGAGCATATATAGACAGCCACAGAAGGATTTCGGCCTATTTCCAGGGCAAAGAACCATAAAATACTTTCTGCAGTGGTGCAGTGGGTTTTTCCAACGATATTACACCTTCATACTGGCTGCAGTTCAAGCATCCTATTGAAGATGTAATTTTCTATGACCCAAAAGCTAGGGGATTTTAGCTGAGCCCACAGATATGCCCATGTTGGGTTGCACGAGACACTAGGGGACAGATTTACAAGCTCCTTGCGCTGCCAGTGCATCATTTTTTGTGATGCACCGGCAGCGCATTTTTCGTCCCCATATTTACCTGTCCTTGTAAATACGGCCCCTTTACACGCAGCACTTTGCGTGAAAGGGGCATTCCAAGAGTGATGCCGTGGGTGTTTCCACGCAACACCCATGGAACCAGACACATTTCCAGATTTACAAGAAATCGTAAATGTGAAAATGTGTCTGAATGCTACGCCTTCTCAGGGAAGACGTAGGGAGGCGCAACGAGGAGAAATGTATTAATTTCTCCTCGTTTTGATTGTCTTTCTATGCGTGCTGCATTCTGCAGCACATGTAGAACAAGGAAATGACCTCTAAGGATTTTTTATGTACAGGAAGATGTCCCTTCCTGTACATAAACAATCCTTTAAATCAATGACGTTTTGCAAGTTCTATGTGTGCTAATACTGCACACATAGAAGTTGTAAAACGCCATTTCCGATTGTTTATGTGCAGGAAGGGAACCCTTCCTGCACATAAACAATCATCCCCGTGACGCAGGCATCCTTGCACCATGGTGCAAGGGTGCCTGCATTGGTCCATGGCAGCAGTTTGTGTGCCAGCGCAGGGGGAAGCACAGAGATGCAACATATTGTTGTAAATATATGTTGCAAAACTAACGCAGTGCGGCACAGCAAAATGACGTGCTGCACCACGCTGCGTTAGTTTATTGTAAATCTGCCCCATGAAATATGACTCCTGTGTTGAACTAGGATCTGTAAAACTGTGAATGTTTCAATTTACCCTTACATTTTCCCTTTTGAAATTTCAAAGTTAATTGGCTTCATAAAGCTATTAAAATACCTTTTTCAGATACTATGTTTCATTTTACTAAGCCTAAAGAAGGATACTTAAGTGCTAAAAAGTTGAAATATTGAGGGGGCGGAGCAGGTTGAGCTCCCTTTCTCTGAGCTTGGTGCAGCTTCATGTCTGGGGCGCGGAACAACTCCTTGGCACTCAAGAGAAAGTTTGAGCTGGACCAGGATGTAAAAGATTGATGGTGCCTCTATAGGTCTTAAATTGGTGTTTACTGGACTTTCTCTGGTGCTAAAATCTGAGCTAGCAAAATGCCACTGATCGTGGCTCCTGAGGCTAAGATTGAAACTGTGCAATTCAGTTGGTCTATAACCTTCCAAATTTAAGGAACTCTGTGAGGTGATACAGCCTGCTCTGTCTACTACTACTACAGGCCTACAATGCTCCAGTGCAGAAAAGACTTCAAGACCTGGCTCTTCAGAAGAGCCCAACGGAGCCACACTCCCCCCTTCCTCCCCCACTAGCACCTAACGGTTGAGTAGCTGTGCCTTAAAAACCCCTGAGTGATTGATTGACACATCCATTCCCACAGCATCCAAACAGCGTGGGAGAGGCATCACTCCTGAGGCTATACAGGGTTCCTGCGCCCAAATCAGAGATGCTTGAGAATTGCCCTCAAGGAGCGTCTGGCTGTGGGGATTGTGAGAGGAGGAGATTTTGGCCCTGCAAAATTCACAGAGGGGGTGGTGGGAGGAAGACCTTGACTGTCAACAGAGTGGTTCTTGGTGACATATTCCTATAGACTGTTGCTCCTCTGACTTTTCCTTCAGTGCTGTGTTGTTATCTGCTGTTTGACCCCGGCGTTTTACATTGGCTGTACACTGAGTGGATGTTAATGAGGAGCCCCTTGTAAACTGTTGCTTCTTTCACTGCTCTGTGTACAGTGCTGTCGTGTTATCTGCAGTCCCATGATACCTCTCATGGCAATTAAACTTAGAATAGAATCACAAAAGGGATTTTTTCATTTACAGTCTAGCCATCGTCTAGCCTCAGTGGCACAGGAAGATACCACCCTGTATGAGCTTTTGAAGGATCTGTAAAATACCTCCAGTGGCATAACATGGCAGATCTCAAAAGTGTAGAGTATGAATGAAGAGCTAAAAACTAAAGTGGAGACCAAGAAGAAGCAAGTACAGGAGTTCAAATCGAGGACATTACAATGGCAAAACTAAGGCCATGTATTTTATTTCTCATTTTTCAAGAACTATAGGCTATTTTCAGTCACAGAACTTGAACAGGAAGTGGTGAGGTTGGTTAATATGGCCAGACTTGCAAAAATCAGGGATCTGGGGGTTCCACCATTGATAGAGGATGAGAATGCTTGCTTCATGCCAGAGTGAAGATGTTCTAGCTGGTGACCCTGATGTGGTATATGGAACACCAAAGAGGAGTCCAACTTCCTATAAGAGGGCCTGGATAAAAGACCGAGCATCCAGGGCCTCTCCTGAAGGCTATGTCGAGCGAGGGCTCCCCTCGCTCAAGTACATTGATACTTTGAACACAGTGTGGACATAAACTTTGCAACTAAAAAGCTCTTTGTAGTTAAAACATTAAAGTTGAGTCCCTGAGACTGTGTCTTTTTTGGGAACAGTGTGCACGATGTCACAATGGAAATTTATCAGAAAGTCCAAATTTTGATCACACTTTTTGATAGCAGTACTATCAGGATTTGCAAAAAATATCTTCCAATATGCAGGGCTGGCTTCTGAAACTTCAGTCCGCATCTTCCAGTTGTGGGGCAAGAGGTTTCCCTCAATGCCATTTCTAGATCCACCTTAAAATCCAATTTCCAGCTGGTCCACTGGAATTTTGTTCAGGCAAGCAACAGCTTCTTATGCCTTGGGACCTTCTACGCACTATAGTCTCAACTCAAAATACCCAGTGGGGCAAACAGGGTGTCCTTGTAGTAGGGATTTCTCCCGTTTTAGCACGCTGAGTTAGCAGTGGACTGGCATCTCCAGTCTTGGAGAAAAATATTAGAAACAGACGTCCAGACAGAGCAGGTTAGAATTCACACCATTAAATTCTGGCAAGCTGGCAGCAATTTGTTGGAGGGTTTATTACCCTCCTCTTCAGGTCAAGGCAGATTTTACCTTCAGACCAGGTTAAGAGTAGTATTTTAAAGGTTACCCTAGTCAGCTATTGAAATTTCCGATTCCTGGTTTTTAGCAAAGTGACCCACTTCCTGTCCTGAGTGGCACACAACAACCCAAGAACTCGGTGCACCAAAATTCCAAATTAGTCAATCCTGTGTCAGCTGCTCAAAAGTCTCTCCTGCCTTCCAACTTAATCAATACACTCCCAGTTCAGCACCATTAACTTTAAAGGAAATCCTTCTACCCTCAGCCATCACTTGAACAATGCTTCCTGAAGAGCCTGGCTCCACTGAGTATTTTTCGTATGGGATGATGTGGAGGCTCTCCATAAATATACCAGCATTGTAGACTCAAGAGTGTAGTTCCCTTAACTCCCTCTACACAAGATGTGACTAATAGCAGTATAGTTGTGATTTTTTGAGTGCATAGTTGCACCTATGAGTGCTACCTACTGGCATCTACATCTAATTGTGGTTGTGATGCATGCAGCAGACATAACTTCTTGGACTTTATTAGTTTATTAATGTTTGTGAACATTATGTGCATAATTTATTATAGTTTTGACACTCCAGATGCCCTTGTTGTTTGGATTACCCATTGCTGATTCTGAATATTGTTTTATGAGTTTTTGTTTTATGACGGAAGCGGGAGAGGCCAGAAAAGACAGCCTCTTTCTCGACTTACTCTCCCTCTACCTTTTTTTCCCCAGGTCTGTCTTCAGAGAATACACATTTTGTTCTACTATAGCATCTCTTGGGAGTGTATACCAGTTCTTCTGCAAGTTAGCAGAGACCATTGCATTGCATTCTAGAGAGAGAATCATCACTGACTCCTCTGTGGAGACTGAAGTGCTCCAAAGCCTAGCTGCTTGATTTTGATCTTGTGTGAATGAGCTAACACTAACTGGCTGAGTAATGCTGCCCAGCTTCCTGAACTTGAGGATATCACCTGAAGCTTTCCTCCTCCTCACTGAACACTTTCTGGTCTTGGATCTGCATGACCCCTGCTGCTGTTGGGTCAGTGAAACCAGGTTGTGGAGATGGGTATTGTCTCTTGTCTGTAAGAACATCATAAGTCAGGACAAGGAGTTCAGAGATATGGAAACAGCATATAGAAACTCTTTCAACTCCTCACCAGAAACTGCAGTGAAGTTCAGGGGAGGTGAATGGCGACTCTCACTGGTGTAACCACTTCTCTCATTGCATAGAATGTTGTTATTTTTTCGCTATTTGATCCTCTCTTCGCAGTTGTCCAGTATCAAATTTACTAGGTAGGTAGCCAAATCAAGACCAGTGTGGTCTGAATGGAACCCTTTGTGCCTGTGGCTCCTCTTCTGTTTCTGTGCACCAGAAGTGGTCTAACACTTGCCACTCTAACATAAAAATATTTGAAATAATGTTTTTGAGTTAAATAAATGTTGTTACTTTTCCCTACACATCACAATAGGTGGCTCTGCAGTCATGCAAGAGAGCTATGTATGGTAAAGAATAGGGGAAAAGAAAATAGTTTGTTTAGCTCCAAATAATTATTTATATTAAAATTGATGTATGGGGTCTGTTGTAAAAGTGGACTAAAATACATTAGATTGCCTTCTGTATGGTCGAGTATGGATTAAAGGTTCATTAGTTAGATGCGATCCAAGAGAAACTTTCTTTTAAAGACACTTATTGAATAAGGTACCCCTTATCTTGGTGAGTGGGGCCACTCTCTCTTTTTTTTCAAATAGCTCCAAATAATAACAACAACAATAATAATTTTAATAATATTTTAAGGGATGAAGTACCCCCTACTATAAGGGTACTGCAAGTCACCAAGACGTTCCATAACCATATAGAGGAACAAAGCCGAATACCGAGTTTCTTTATAAGGTTATGAAACTCTGAAGTCCCAGGAAGCACTCATCACTTTCATGGTGAATATATTTATAGGAATGCTAAGGAAAATGCTGTTGCATGACAATATATAAAGGTCATTAATTTTGAAGTACAAAAATGTTGAATTCACTGCTTAGCCTACCATAACATTGTCAAAGTATGTGCATATATACTGTTCTTAACTCATCATCTACCTACACTTTGCTTACCATGCAATGTTGTGTTTAGATTGGTAGATAGATTTAACCAGCAGGTAATCGCAGGTTTTAGCGTCATCCTGAGACAAGAGATTGGCATGTGCAGGTGAGTCTGCTACGCATGCTTGAGAATTTTGCCAGAGAGGTAGAAGAACTGAGGTGCACCTTAGTGAGAGAATGTGAAGCTAGCTGCACCTTTGTTTAATCGATGCTTAAGCCATAGTGTGTACAATAGCGTATTGTAGATGTCGGATCTCATCCCTAGTGGGGAGACAGGACACTAAAAGATGGAGGGGGGTAGCGCATCACTGTTATCCTCTACTTAGATTACAGCCCTGTATTATGTTCCCATTGAACAGCATATTATTTGTTTCTGCTGTGAGATTAAAGTACTTTCTTGTACATAAAAGATATGCATTCGGAATAACACTATATTACACTGTCTGTTGGGTGGACGTTGAGCTCTGAGCTCTAGTCGCCTGCAGTATCTCATTGAGAAGTCTAGGACTGCCACCCCCCCCCCCCCCCCCCACTATCCTGAGAGTCAGGTGCGGAATAGGATGTAGGGGGCCAGCTTGTAGAGCCACAGTAGTATGTACCCCACGACAGCAGAGGCAAATGATCACATGTGGGGCCAACCTTCACATGTGGGGCCAAGTAACTAGCCTCTCTGTCATGAGCCCCGCCCACGCCAAATGTGGTCTGACTGGTGGGGTGATTTGTAAGTACTCATTCATGTTTTTGTCTCTTTTAACCTTCCACCGGAGGGGGCTGATCACATTTTTCGAATATCCTCAGAAGTCCGCTTACAGTGATCTCTACTATCAAAATGTTGCCATTTTACGTATTCCTCGTGTTCTTTGAAGTTTTGCTCTCTGGTTTGTGTTTTTTTTAATCCCTATCATGAGTTTTGTAAAACGTTCAAGCATTGCCTACCCTTGTAATTACACACATTTTTTTTTCTCACCAAAAAGCAAATTCCTTACATTCTTGGAAACATGAATGCATTTAGAGTCGAGTGTGAACCACTGTCACCTGCTTAATTCTAAACCACGAGTCCTCTTGTGACTTCACATTCCGAGATTATTTTCTGACAGCCTCTGCTTTGATCATGCCTGCATAGTTCTGGAGGGCATCCACAAAACCTCCACACTTGAAATGATTGTTCAAAATAGTATTTTTTTTAAAACATGGAAAAATGACGCCATTCAACAAGGCGGAGTGCCAGAACGAGTCTGGAATCTTAATCTGCTTGGACGGAATTGACGATATATATATTTTTTTATCTTTCTAGTTTCTGAAACGAGCACGGCTGAAGTTCACGCTTCCGGCGAGATTCCCACCTCACAGGACATTAATGGCGTCGATGAGACTGTGCCTGAGGTCGACAAAGAAGACCTGGTGAGATGAGGTACCTCCAACGTTACGCAACGCGAGGTGCCGCGTGGCAGCCGACCACCATCTGTAATGACCTGGACTGTTCTGATTGGATGTCTGTCCCTCCAGTTTAAACCACCTGACATTGTGCCTTGAGACGGTTTTTTTTTTCTTCTGATGTGCTACTTGGAGTTTATATTGGACCAGCTGGATCTATGAGTATTAATGAAGCATGGGGACTGCAAGTGTCATTTCTGGACAGAGGATTCATGCTAGAGAATGTAAACACAATGCTCGTTCTTCCACCCATTCTGTAGAAATGTCAAGTTTTTTTGTCGTTACAGTGGCAGCCATATTCGGGTGTGCATGCAGTACCGTACTTTAGAATGCATGCCTACTCTTTGGATAGACTGCCCGATGAAGTATTTGTGGGCTGTTTCTGGGTTCCTAGTTGAGAAATGAGTTATTACATTTTGACAGATTTTGACATATTCGTAACATTCCTACTTGAATGAAATAATTGTGTTTGTATTGTAATTTCTAATAACATCCCATATTTTCATAGTCTCTGTTACTACATTTTTTGTTCCTATGCCCCATGCCACTAACTCCATGTGGAGCGGCTCAACAGTGGTTACCGAAGAGCTCTTCTTATATTTTATTGGTTTATATGTATGATCACAGTACTTTGAAATGCCTAGTAGTGTCACTGGCTGCCAATTATCAGTACCGGGGTGAACACCAAATCATTCCTATCAACACCCCTTGAGGCAGCAACTTGAATGAGGGGGGCTTGTGGCTTACATGGTTTGACCTAGCAGCCCATTGTGCAGCCTAGTGGGAAAATGCTTGGGTGGCAAACTGGATAACTCTGCCCTCCCAATCAATTTTATCAGGAGTTTAGAAACATAGGGACATATTTACAAAATATGTTGGAATGCAGAGCTACGTCAAATTTGGCAATGCCACGCGCTGACATTTTTTAAACGCCGGGATGCGCTGTATTCACAAGAAAACGGTGCACCCCTGTGTTTACCCTAGCACTGGCGCAAAAAACGCTCACTAGTGCACACCCTGCTGCCATGTTGCAAGGGTGCCTGTGCTGCAGGGGCAATTGTTTATGTGCAAGAAGGCACATCTTCCTGCACATAAACAATCAATAATGGCGATTTGCTCTTTCTATGTGTGAAATTAATAGTGATTCCTCGTATCACCATGCTTATACCAAGTATTCCCTGGTGTACGTTTTTGGCGGTGCCTCAGCCTTGCAAATCTGGGGCTGCTCAAAAAGCAATGGGTGTTGCGGTGGAATGCCCACAGCAACACCCATTGCACACCCCTTTGCCGCAGAGGACTGCAGCGGAAAAGGGCATATTTACAAGGTGAGGTTAAGCCACGTGTAAGTGGCTTAGCTCCACCTTGTAAATATAGGAAATGGCACTATTCCACAGTGGCAAATGGGGCTTGTAAATATGCCCCATAGGGTTAGATGGCCTATCAAGGACTGCACCAGCATCATACTTTCCCAAATCCTTCCCTATCATCTGCATCATTTCATCTCCTTCATTGGGTCATTTCATGAAAATCTGCTTGCACACCTAGGTGTAACTTAGGTATTCAAACAAAAGCATTTAAAAGAGTAAATGTTCATCCTTATCCCTGAATGAGGAATAGTGATGTTTTGCCCCCATTATTGGATTTACCAAGATGGCTGGAATTTGCATGTGGCTAAATCTACTCACAGGGTCGGGTTATAAATGACCTGGGATGGGTACTAATGAAAAATCTGTCGAATACTAAAAAAAAAAACGCTTCTGGGTATTCACTAGCCTTTTACAGGTAGTTTCCCACTCAACGCTTGGTAGGGGATTTACTCCTTTCAGAAGGGATTACTGGAGACGGTTTACCAATATGTCACGCAATACAACACAGCAGCCATAGGTGCTGTGCTGCTTTGTGCGAGAAGAAGCAAGATGGACAGTGTGATAACTACTAGGATATGGTGCAACTCCTTTCACAAGTGCTGGCGTACTTTCAGCTGCATTGCACCACAGACACATTCTCACACCATAGTGCAAAAGTGTGTGTATGATATATAGCATAGGTTTTGTACTGGAATGGTGCCCTTCTAGTGAAAAATGCTATGCTCAGACATGCTTTAAAAGTTTTCCCACTTTGTTGTACTATTTGGCGCAAAGTCCTGTCTATCATCGATAGTAGGTAGAGCATTGCCTGAAAAATAATGGGTGGTAGCCTGTCCACTGTCATGTACCATCCAAGGGATGCCCCCCACACCCCGAGGCAAGGTATCACAAAGCTCGACATTCCATTACTTAAGGCACCTTTCCAGTATAAAAAAAAGTTTTGCACTGAAAACCTAACTCTAGAACAATACATTGCACCAGTTTGCGTTACCTTTCGTGCCCACACTGGCACAAAGTGTTCATTAATTGGACCTATCTTTGAGAAGAGAGTGGATGCCTCCACAAGTTGATAGCTGTGTAAAAGAAAGGACTGCTCCAAAGAGAATGACAATGAGAATAAATATTTTTTCTTATTGGGGAGATCAAAAAATAAAGGTATTCAGCAAACATGCATGCAGCAATTTATTATTGCTATATTTCTGTATGCCTATGTGTCTAGGACGTGATTACTTCTGCGAAGCTGTGACAGCTGCGAGGAATGTCTGGAAAGAGGATATGTTAGTAAGTTGTGCACATTTTTAATATTTCTACTGGGAATTTCATGACTCAGCTACTTTGTATTAGAGTTAGATCTTACTTTTGCACTGACACTCCTCCCTGGGGTCATCTGTTTTATTTTACATTATTCAATATTTTTCTTGTCTCAGTCAGTGTTGCAGGGAAACATATAGTTCCCTTATTGCACATTGGCTGATCAGCATGTCCACAGAGGGATATAGATTTCTATAGACATCAGTGGTGACCTATTGTCACATCACTTGCCTACACATTTTACTTAAGAAGCACCCTGCAATTCACAGTTCGCCAGCCAGGTCCAACTCTGATTTATCTCTTCTGCTCCATAATCACTCATTAACAAGGTGCCGACCCTGGGTGTAAACCCTCGTTGGTTGGCAGTCATGAAATTACCCACTGGATCACTCTGCGTTCCATATCTGTAGCCTGTCAAATCCTACTTACCCCATGACTATCAATTTCCCTGTTCAATGGAAGCCACAAGCAAGAACACCAAGGCTTGTATGTTGCTTTAGTGTCTTCTGCACTGTAGTGTACCACCAAAGTGCTATAGCTGGGTTGCAAGGTCTTGTGCCTCTGGGTCCACCAGTGCAAGGGTTTGAATCTCACTAATGGTCAATTTATCCTAAGGTGGCAAAGTAACAAGGATTTGCATTAGTAATGTTACTTTTACTTGGACAAACAAATGCTCAATTTGAGCCCCTTTTTTCCATTACTGTCCCAAAATTACAAATCTTCCCCCTCCCCTCACCCTCTTTTGCTCAAGTAGGTCAAATAAGGGCAAAGCCTTATTTTCAATTATTAATGTCTTCTTTTTTTCTAGAGCTCAAATGTACCCTTGGGGGCCATAACTGAGCACTAGTCTGGGAGGAGGGTGCTATACAGATAGTAAAATAGGTTGAATGATGGAGATTTGTTTTTATTTTGATGTGAGCTAAGTTCTCAAATCTGGTAGACAGTGCTGGTGCAGATCGATAGACATAAAGGCTGAGTATGAGCTCCCTCTAATGAAATGCTGGGTAAAGTTAGTATAGTTGAAACTCCCTTTATTAGGTGTAATAAGAAGCTAGATATTATATTTTACAAACGCTGGAAAACGGCAAAGTCAGGCCTTTGATTCACAAGCTCTGCCTCAGGTTTGCTGCAGCAGGTGAAGGGATGAGTGGCTGTTATGGCGCGCCCTGGCACTGGGGATTTAAACACCTCAGTCTCATTCAGCAGCCTTTGACCCAAGCCTACAGTCGCCCAGGTTCTGTATACAGGATGTCTACAGGTAATTAGGGACCTTGCCAAATGAGGGTGGCATCCTTATATGTGGCCTTCAAGGGCCAACATTCTCAGCACAATACAGGTTGGCAGCTTTAGGATTCTGCTCAACTCTATATGTTGGGAGCTGTATCAAGGCTAGGCATTCATCTAGTTCATGTTGATCTTTGCTGGGCCTATAGAGTGGAGGACTGCTGTGAGAGAGTGAGTAATGAAGAATGAGTGGCCTATATTCGTGATTAAGAGGGCAGCTTTGTATGAAAATCAGCAAGACGAAGAAAGGATCAAAGCATAGTAGAGTGATTGAGTGTTCCATCTGTCTTTTTGAAGGGACATGTGAGAGAGGAACAGAAGCTCCACAGTTCTCAGATGGGGGTAGAAGCACAGAAGAAACATTCCCCAAAACAAAAACACTTACACCACCTCACACCTCCAAGTGTAATATGATGCTTTGCAGGTTAAATTATTTGACATGTATGGTGCATAAATGTACAAAGTTAGTGAGGCTCATCCCAGAATATCAGTAGTTCACCCTTTGGGAGTATCCACAGACTAGAAATGTAGGCATTCCTTTGGTGGTATGAGGCCAAGAGAACTTTGGGAGACTTGCTCCAATTATCTGCAGTATAGAAATATACTGGAAAAAAATATAGAGGAAGCCATGCTGCTCACAAAATGGTCAGGGTGGTACACTAAACTCTAGCAGGGACTTGAGACCCCCACTGTGCCTTTGGTACCATTTTAGACCTCTCCATACCCCCATTTTATTGCCTCTTCAAATGTTTCTTCCTAGTGCCCAAATTTGGTAGTGTACCAACCCATTTAGAAGCCTTTAAGTGACCATAAATGCCCTTCCAATCTGCACTCCCTTTGCATTCTCTCTATAACCCATGTGCTTCTGCCACTGTTCAGTCTAGTGACCGGTTGAATGCTCATTGCGCAATGCTCCAGGCACTTATCCATCCATCATCCCCTTTGGTTTTGCTTTGTTCACCCTAAGTCGGCAGGGTATGCCCAGATGTGGGTCCCTTGCTCACTTTGCCACTGGATTCAAGCTAGCCTGGCTGAAGACGGCTGATTAGCCAGAGACCGGTCCCAGGATGCTTTTTTCCGGTCCAGGGAAGACATGGCTTGGCAGTTCGGGCTGGACTGTTCCCATGAGGCACAGGATCAGACTGATTTGCATATGGCCATGTCTGAACTGGGGTGGCGGAGTGAGCTAAAGAATGATGATGGATTAAACCCAGATTATTTGACTGGGGGTGAGTGCTTGCAATGTTCAACACTCCGTCCATCATCCCCTTTGGTTTTGCTTTGTTCGTCACAAGGACACAGGCCTAAGTCCCTTGACCAACTGTTCATGTCTGGATGACTGATCAAATGATGGAAAGTCCCAAATCTGAAACGTGTTAACACGTATCTATCGTATCCTTCCATACAGCACAGTAGATACGGTTGGATGTTATACGTTATAGTAATTATTTGGTGCTGCACCACCATGGGTTTATTCATTTCCAAAGCTAACCTGTTATCTTCCAGAACAGTCATGCAAACTTTTTTGAACTCCTTCCGGTGTATTGAGTTCATCGTTTCCGGTCGGAGAAAATACTCTGGGTGTCCTATATCCTGCATAAAGTTTTTCACGTATCTTACCCAGGTGATCTTATTTGCATGATCTAATCTCATTGCGTCGGTTAGGATTTCCTTATTTAGCCCTGTGCTCGTGGAGGTCCAAATTCTATGCCAAAGCAGCGCATGTTGTGCCTTAATTAAATCTGAGATGTGTGGTACACCTAACTCGCTGTGGCAATTAAAAACTGAGACGCTTACAGGAACTGCCAATATGAATCTTAAAAAGGAATTTTCGACTTGCTGAATTGATGTACAATCGTAAAGTCCCCATATACCTGCCCCAAAGATTGCTATGCTCATGCATTTGGCCTGGTATATTTTCAAGAGAATTTCAGGTGGCCTTTTACCTAGTTTATTGGAGAAATTTATTAATGCTGCAGTGGACTTCATAAACAGGAGGCTCCTGGTCTTGATCGCTTGTGTCCAAGACCCAGTACGGTTGAATAAAATGCTCAGGTATGTAAAAGTATTAATGGATTCTACCCTGCTACCTCTGTATTCAATTCAACCATCTCAAGAGACCATATAACATGCTCCTTAGGGCAGAAGGGGGTGCACTAACATGATGGGAATTACTGCCCCCCAAGAATCCCCCCACATGGTCCATTTTGCCACTTTCAATATCATAACCGCAGTAGGCCTGTGGAGTGCCTTCTTGTGGTTAGTAATAGAAACTGTCAAAAACCTGTTCCCTTGTTCCCCCTCCTGCCCCTACTTACCTTCCCCTTCACCCCCCTTTTGCTCAAGGAGTTGAAATAGGGGCAAAACGCAAAACTTTATCATTATTTATTAATATATTTATTTTGTCTTTAAATGTTGTGTTTTGTACAGCGCACGTGTAGCCTTGGGGGCCATAACCGAGCACTAGTCTAAGAGGAGGGTACTATATAGATAGTAAAATAGGTTGAATGATGGTGTTTCTTCATTTTGGTGTGACATTTATTTTTCAAGAGGTAAATCAGGGCAAGATCAGGCCTTTTTTCACAAGGTCTGCCTCACCCTTGCTGCAGCAGCTGAAGGGATGGGGTGACTGGCCTGATCTAGCATGACCCGGCATGCCCTGGCATCGGGGCTTTAAACATCCCAGTCTCAGTCAGAAACCTTCAAAGCATGCCCACGAATGCCCAGTTTCAGTATAGAGGATGATTGCAGGTAATTGGGGACCCTGCTAAATTAGAGCGACATACTTATGTGTGGCCTTCAAGTGTCAAATTCCTTAGTTTAAGACAGGTTGGGAGATGTAGAATTCTGCTGAAGATTATATGTTGGAGGTGGTACCATGGCAGAAGCCAGTGACAGTCTCTAACCGAAGTAAGCATTGAATGACATTATTTGTAAAGGACAATCCTCTTCTCAATCCTATTACTATGCTGCAGTTGCTGTGTTGCATTACTACACGGCAATTTCTAAAGACAGCGGTCCCTAGACAATCAGAATATTGTTAATAAATATAGTCTCAATCAGTGCTATATTCTTTGTCCTGCCGGACAGATTGTTAATATACAATAAATGTATGACATAAAGTAAGAGAAGAATCCAAGTGGGACACAACCTGCATCCTACTGACATAAACAAACAAACAACCTTTAGGGATGCGTTCAGGCAAGGGGGACGTGTCTGCATAAAAGTTTGAGTATATATCAGACCTAATAAGGTGAAACACCATTACATATTTGGCATCACAATATAGTATATGTATATGGCGTACATAGTATCGACGGCGTTTCAATCCCTTAAATAAATATTGGGATCATCATCAGGACATTTTGAGTTGTCATGCCTGTGTACATATAGCAGTTATTGCTGTAATTGCGCAAACCATGGAAGTAATGAAAAATGAGGGAGAAAGAAAAAGGGACATGAGATTACTTAGGGCATTTGCTGGTCTATATAGTTATTGTAAAAGTTAATACTGTTTTGTGTAGTGAAAAAATGCGAAGGGCCGAGTGAATAATTTGGGCCGAGTGAAGAAATAGAATTCCGAAAGAGGAAATTGATGGGGACAGGGAAGAGCCAAGGAGCAGGTGGTTTGCTGTGGCGAAGAGAGGGTAAACAGTGAATAAGGAAAGAGTTGGCCGTGTTGCACACATTACGATCGACGATGCTGTTGGTGTAGCCGAGCTGCATCAATAATGACTGGAAGGGGAGCTGGCTTAACTGATTTGAGACCGGAATTAAGGGCGCAGATCATTCTCTTGTCAATGACAAAAGTGCACGAAGGCGGATATGGCGCTCAACCCAATGAATCAAAGTTAACTTGAGGAGCTCCAATGAGTTCAGGCGAGGTTGCTCGTGCAATTGGCGAATGCCTGGAAGAGGAAGGTATTAAGGGTGACCCTACCGCTAAAGTATGGTGGCCTACCCATTGTGTGATCCATGATGCCAGCTTACTGTGGGATAGCGAGTGAAGTCGGGGTGGATGCCGGGATCGCTGGCGGGGAATTGATAATCTGAGGAGGAATGCGCAAAATTAGGGAGAGTGAAACTACCGCGGCCGGCCGTTAACAAGAACAGGTAGAGGGCGCAAGCTTACCCTAGTGAGGTACAGAGCGATAATCCAATTGGAGCTGCGGTCATGGTCTTTGAGTGGGAGAATTCCTAGAGGATAGACAGCAACGAGTATTGACTCGGGCTGCCTTGGCTCCCCTCACTAATCATAGCCCCTATCCTCTAGGAATTCTCCCACTCAATGACCACGACCGCGGCTCAAATTGGATTATCGCTCTGTACCTCGCTCTGGTCCCTCTTCCTGTTCTTGTTAACGACCAAACTCGGTTGTTTCACTCTTCCTAATTTTGCGCATTCCTCCTCAGATTATCAATCCCCCGCCAGCGAACCCGGCATCCACTCCGACTTCACTCGCTATCCCACGGTAAGCTGGCATCATGGTTCAAACAATGGGTAGGCCACCATTCTTTAGCGGTAGGGTCACCCTTAAAAACCTTCCTCTTCCAGGCATTCGCCAATTGCATGAGTAACCTCGCCTGAACTCATTGAAGCTCCTCATGTTAACTTCGATTCATTGGGTTGACAGCCATATCCGCCTTCGCGCACTTTTGTCATTGACAAGAGAACGATCTGCGCCCTTAATTCCGGGCTCAAATCGGGTTAGCCAGCTCCCCTTCCAGTCATTATTGATACATCTCGGCTACACCAACAGCATTGTCGATTGTAATGTGTGCAGCACGGCCAACTCTTTCCTTATTCACTTTTTTCCCTCTCTTCGCCACAGCAAATCACCTGCTCCCTGGCTCTTCCCTGTCCCCATCAATTTCCTCTTTCCGAATTCTATTTCTTCACAAGGCCAAATTATTCACTCGGCCCTTTGCATTTTTCACTACAAAAACAGTATTAACTTTTACAATAACTGTATGGACCAGCAAATGCCCTCTGTAATCTCATGTCCCTTTTTCTTTCTCCCTAATTTTTCATTACTTCCATGGTTTGCGCAATTACAGCAATAACTGCTATATGTACACAGGCATGACAACTGAAAATGTCCTGATGATGATCCCACTATTTATTTAAGGGATCGAAACGCCGTCGACACTATGTACGCCATATGCATATACTATATTGTGATGCCAAATATGTAATGGTGTTTTGACGTTATTAGGTCTGATATATCCTCAAACATTTATGCAGACACGTCCCCCTTGCCTGAACCCTTCCCTAAATGTTGTTTGTTTGTTTATGTCAGTAGGACGCAGGTTGTGTCCCACTTGGATTCTTCTCTTACTTTATGTCATACATTTATTGTATATTAAAAATCTGTCCGGCTGGACAAAGAATATAGCACTGATTGAGACTATATTTATTAACAATATTCTGATTGTCTAGGGACTGCTGTCTTTAGAAATTACATACGTACCCAAGGTCCCTGACCAATTGCATATTGGGTTCCCTTGTGTTTTTTCAACAACATGCATTACTACACGGCAGCTAGATGAACTTAATGGCAGAGAGAAGCTATAAATCTGCTTGCTGACATTTCTCTTGTTCATGTTGATCTTTGAGGAGGCCTTTAGAGTGGAGGACTGCAATGACTGAGTATTTGAGAAATGAGGAATAATTGGCCTGCATTGGTGGTGAAGGGGGCACATTTGGAAGAAAAAGATTGCAAGATGAAAGAATCAAAGCATAGACGTTTGCTGAGCGATTGAGTGTGTGCACCATCTATCTTTTTGAAGGGGCATGTGAGAGAGGAACAGCAGCTCCACAGTCCTCCGATTGGGGAAGAAGGACAGAATACATTCCCTTAAAACAAAAATATGTACACTATTTCACTGCTTCCATGTATGAGTACGATATGATACTTTGCAGTTTGAAGGATTGGCCATGTATGGTGCATAAAAGTGCAAAGTTAGTGAGGTTCTTCCCAGAATATCAGTATCATACCCTGTGGGAGCATCCACAGGGCAGAAATGTTAGACACTCCTTTGCGGGTATGAGGCTAAGGAAAACTTTGGAGAGCTTCCTCCAATCATCCACAGGATAGAAGGACACTGGAGAAACAATACAGATGACACCAGGCTCCGCAAAAAATAGTCAGGGTGGTGCAATGAACTCTAGCAGGCACTTTTGACCCCCCCTTCCCCTACTGCGGGACCAGGATCACCATACCACTGTCCCTTTGGTAAAGTTTTAGACCTTTCCATACCTCGTTCTCATTGCCTCTTCAAATGTTCCCTCCTAGTACCCCACCTTTGGTAGTGTACTACCCATTTTCAAGTCTTTAAGCGACCATAAACACCTTTCCTCCCTGCACTCCATTTTCATTCTTTCAGTACCCCAGGTGCTTCTGCCACTGTTCATTTTCCAGTGACCGGTTACATGCACATTGCTCACTGCTCCAGGCACTTGCCACTCTATACAGCTCCTCTTGGCACACCCAGTCTACGCTTCTTTGATGGATGTATACATGATTTGATTCACAATAAGCCCCGATCATACAACCAATCATACACCTAATCTAGGGGAGAAAAATCATTTGACCAGCACCCCAAACTCTCTGTAGACGCTGCCAATTCATACAGTGCTGCATATTTGCATGGCATGATTATTCTCTAAGCCACATTCATCCAATTTCAACAAGTAATGTCTCCCTGCCTCATTTGCATACTTCCCAGACACCCTCTTTATTTACCAAATTGTATTGCTCTCAGATGCCATAGTGGGCATATCTGCATGTTGGTCACACTTTTTCCTTTTCTCTTCGTGAGTAGCCCATCTGTGCTCAGACGTCTACTCCCCAAGTATCATCCAAAGCGCACCTTCCTTCTGTTTTTCTATTTAACATAAAGCCTTTCAGTACCACCACACCAATTGTCCTTTTTTGGGTGCCCCCTTGTGGTGATCAAATAAAAAAGAGGGTACTACCCAATAAATTGCCCCCATTGCCCTTAGGACTCCTTTCAATATTGTCACTTGCATCGCCCCTTTTTAAGTGTTATTCAAGGCAATAAACAAAAAATAGGGGGATGCACTTCTCAACATGCCCCCTTCCTTCAGTACCTATACATCTGTTTTCGGTACAACCATCTCAAGAGACATAATAACATGCCCTGTGGGGGGAGGGGAGTGCAATAAAATCGTGGGGTTTACTGCCACCCAAGAATCCCACCGCATGGTCCATGTAGCCCCTTTCAATACCATAACCACAGTAATCCTGTGTGGTGCCTCCTTGTGGTTTGTAGAGGAAACGGTCAAAAGTCTTTTTTTTCCCAGGGAATTATATAGCGCAAACTTGACCCGAAGGTATCAGAGCACTTTACATGAGCAGCAGTTGCGTTACACAAGGACACATTCATTTTGTTAGGCACGGGGAGATTAAGTGATTTGCCCAGAATCACAGGATATTGAGCGTCATTGCTGAGACTCAAAACCGGTTCCCCAGATTTGAGATCGAACGTCCTAGCCGTTAGGCCACATCCTCTCCCCAATTATGCTCCCTAAGTCCCTCCTCTGGTGCCTAACCTTTTGGGGGACCCATCAATGGAGGAGCAGGTCAATAAAAATCCATGAGTAGCCCCCCAAAAACCCACAAGTCAAATCATTCTGTGGCTCCTATCACCATTTTAAAATGTACCCTAACATCCCCATTGATACAGCTCCCCCAAATTTGAGTGCCGCCCCAAACCTGGGGAGTGGGGGGGGTCATTAAAGGATGTGGGGTTCCAATCTAATCACCCCATTTGTGTGCTTGGCGGCCACTGCTTTATAGTCACCAATTGGCCTCTGGCTTGTCTCCACTATGCTCCTCCTATGCCCCCTACTCTCCCTCGGCACTTGCTCATTACACCAGACTCCTCCTATACTTATGCCCCCTCCTTCTCAATCCCTGGCTTTGCCTTTTCACTGTGATCCCACCCACCCTGGATTTCCCCCTACTTCCTCTACACCTATGACCCTCCCTTTAACTCCCTGGCCCCTCTCCTCTCTGTGACATCACCCACCCATTCATGCCATCCTCCTAGGCTCCTCGTAACACCTATGGCCAGCCTCTTCACCTGCCTAATCCCTGTAACTCCACCCAGTGTGCTATTCTTGATCCACCCCGCCTCAGACATTTTAAAGTGATGGGGGTAAAAGTTGAGGCTGACTAGCACGTGAAGCGAACTGGCCCTACCGACGGAGGATATTCTGGGTGATTCTCTCCCCTGAGAAAATGTTGGGGAAAAAGTGGCATATGCTGCATTTGAAAGCAAATTTTTATTAAAAGTGTAGGCATAAAGCAAGAACGTATATAAAGCATGTGTGAATGTAAAGTCTTGTTATTCATTAGGTTTTCCTAATAATTGGGCTGTGATTTTCTTTCCTCATATTGTCAAGTTTACTATGAACACAACTCTGTGCCAGTAGAAGCCTCACAGAATAGCAAATTGCTTTGATTTTACAAAATAAATATTGTTGCTAATTAACCCCTTTCGCTGCTAGGCCTCCCGCCCATGCTAAGTCTTTTTTTGGCTATTTGGGGTAGTTTGCGCTTAAGCCTCTTTAACTTCTTGTTCTGCGTCCTTTTATTCCAACATCCTGGGGATTATTCTAAAGGTACCCAGGGTTTGTGGATTCCCCTGGAGGGGACAGAGAAATTAGCCAAAATACAGCAAAACAAACCTGCAGAAGAAAGCTTCTTCATTTTTTTCCATCCAAGTGGCATCAACAGAGGGTTTGCAGTGTTAAAATCCCCATCTTCCCAGCTGTCAGAAACAGGCAGACTTGAATCAGAAAACGAAATTTTTCAACACAGTTTTACTGGGAGATAGCCCATTTTTCCTATGTTTTGTGCCTGCAACCTCTTTCCAGTTCATTGTAGAAGCGGGTGAGAACTCATAGTGGGTCCGAAAAAGGTATACATTTCTGAAAAATAGACAAAAGTCTGTATTCAGCAAAGGATCATTTGTGTAGATCCTTCAAGTTTGTCCTATAAAAAGTAACAGTTGAAATATTGAAATTGAGTTGAAAAAACCCAGCTATTTGTGTCTACGTTTTTATCTGACACTTCTAACTATGACAGAGTTTCAAAAGCAACATACCATTGCGTCCACTGGACGCTTCTGGTTGAGGGGATATATAGGGCTTGTAAGTTCACCAAAAATCTGTGGTACCCATAGCCAATAACTGAGATGCATCTTGCAATGGTTTTTCACTGTTTACCGAGTATACAGCAATTCATTTGGTAAAATATAAAAAGTGAAAAATAGGTATCAAGGATACCTATGTATTTCCAAAATGGGCACAAGATATAGGTTTTAGAAACAATGGTTATTTGCACATCTCTGAAATTGTGGGTACCCATACTAGCATGTGAATTTGAGGGCATTTCTCAAAATGACTTCTTTCTTACAAACTGTCTTATATTTGGAAAGTGCAAATGCATTGAAAGACAATTGGTAATACCCCTTGTTCTACTATTCTGTGATCCCCCTAAGCCTCCTGATAAAAATGCTACCTCACTTGTATGGATAGGCCTACTGGTTACCCTAGTTTGCGACTGAGCCCAGGGCCAACAATGCAGGTGACTCTCTTGCAAAACCAGGTCGTTTTGTGACAAATAATTTTGATTTCTCCACAATAAATTTCGGGCCCTTCCCTGTCACGGGCACTTGGCCAACCCACACAAGTGAAGTAGTATTGTTATCGAGATACCTGGGGGAAGGCTGGGTGGTAGGACATTTGTGGTTTCTTTCTGATTCTGGAAGAGTATGGAACAGAAATGCAAGGAAAAAGTGTGATTTTAGTGACATTTCGAGGTTTGCAGGGAATTGTGAGGAAGTAAACTTGTTGGAAACCTCAAGAGGCACACCACCCTGTACTCCCCTGGGTGTTTAGTTCACGAAAATATCTAGAGTTGGTAGATATTCCCTTGAGAAAATGTACACCTTGGCAGAGAAAGACAGAAAAAACAAATATTACTGCAAATCCATCTAATCCTCAAGTACACACACATACTGGTTTGATTTGACACGAGGGTGAGTGAATGGTCTGAAATGTATATTTTATTAACAAGAGATTTCACAAAAATGAAATACATTGTTAATAATTAAAAAGTAAAAAAATGGAACCAATGACTCACAGCTTGTGAGCTGTAAAGCCGCGACTAGGCTCCAACCGCTTTACAGGCCATTCACACACCTTTCATATGTGACACACACAAATCCATTCACACTGCCAGCTGCGGGCTCAGCAAATTACAACACTTTCATCAACAGACAATGTAGAGACAATGTACACTCTGGCAGAGAAAGACAGAAAAGATAAATATTACTTCACAACCATCTATTCTTCAAGTACACACACATACTGGTTGGATTTGGCACGAAGATGAGTGAAGGTTCAGAACGTAAAGGTTTATTAACAAGAGATTTCACAAAAATGAAATGCACTGTTAATAATTGAAAGGCTAAAAAACTGAACCAATGAGTCAGAGCTCGTGAGCTGTAAAGCCGGGACCAAGCACCAACCATTTTACAGGCGATTCACACACCATATGTGACACACACAAACCATTCACACCGCCAGCCATGGGCCCAGCACATTACAACACTCACAACCACAGAGAGCGCCATTTAAGGGCCCATCACTTTAATGCGCCCAGATAACTGACACAGCAATCACACTGGCTGATGGAATGTGTGGACTGGCATTTGGGTAGCAGTGTGTGTGGTGTCCAGCAGCAAGTCACTACTCACACATCACCAGCCAAACAGCAGCTAACCGAACACTCCGCCAACCAAGCGCCAGTCCACACATGCCACCAGCCAAACGCCAGTGCATGGACACCATCAGCCAAGTGCTAGGTCGCACACACCACCAGCCAAGCACTAGTCCACGCACACTGCCAGTCAATCGCCAGTCCACTCACACCACTCGCCAAGCACCAGTCCATGCACACTGCCAGCCAAGTGCCAGCTCACACACACCACCAGCTGAGTCCAGTCCACGCTAACTACCTGCCAACCGCCAATTCATGCACACCGCCAGCCAAACGCCAGTCCATGCACACCACCAGCCAAGCCCCAGTCCACACACACCACCAGCTAAGCGCCAGTCCACTCAGACCACCATTAATTTGTTTTTAAGAAAAATGAAAACACAAACCAATTGAAAGTAGATGCAACATACGACTCTCCTTCCGCACACCTCTTTGAATACAGACTCTTTCTACGTACTAAGGGGGCTATCTCAGCCCCCTGAGCACGTATTAATTCAGAAGAGGTAACTTGGAAAGGGGAGAATCTCCCCTTTTCCATGGTACTCCTTCCTAGTAGATCCCTGCTTGGGGATCGCCCTAGGAGGGAGATCCCCAAGCAGGGATCCACCCACTAGGCACCAGGGAGGGGGGAGCGGCCACTTGGGCAAGGGCCTTTGCTCCCCCCAAAATAAAGTGGGTAAATTCAGTCCCAGTAGCCCCCGAACTGCCCCCGGGGGGCCGAAAGCCCACTAGATACCAGGGATTTGTTTTCCAATTGAATTAGGGGGGGCTGCCCAATATGGGAATGCCAATGCCCCCATCCCTGCACAATTACAGTATTTCTGCCACCCTGGGGGGCAGATGGGGCAGTAACCCCCAATCTGCCTCCCGGGGGGGGGGGGCAGAAAGCCCACTAGACACCAGGGATTTTCTTTTTGTTGAATTGAGGGGTGGGGGCTGCCCAAGATGGGTATGCACATGTCCCCACCACCCCCCAGAAAATTCCAGTCTTTTTGCCCCCCCGGGGGCAGATGGGGCAGTAGCCCCCAATATGCCCCCCAGAGGGGCAGAAAGCCCACTAGATACCAGAGGTTTTTTTCATTGCAGTCAGGTGTGGGGGCTGCCCAAGATGGACATGCCAATGCCTCCACCCCCACAAAATTACAGTCTCTCTGTCCCCAGGGGGCAGATGGGGCAGTACTCCCCAATCTGCCTCCCTGGGGGGGGGGCTGAAAGCCCACTAGATGCCAGGGATTTTTTTCTATTGAATTTAGGGGTGGCAGCTGCCCAAGATGGGCATGCTAATGCCCCACCCCGCAAAATCCCACAGTCTTTCTGCCCCCCTGGAAGGCAAATGGGGGCAGTAGCCCCCAATCTGCCGCCCAGGGGGAGCAGAAAGCCCACTAGATGCCAGGGATTTTTTTTTATTGGATTTCAGGATAGGGGCTGCCCAAGATGGCCATGCCAATGACCCCACCCCACAAAATCCCAGAGTCTTTCTGCCGCCCTGGGAAGCAGATGGGGCAGTAGCCACCGATCTGCCCCCCGGGGGCAGAAAGCTGACTAGATGCCAGCGATTATTTTTTTATTGTTTTTAGGGTAGGGCCTGCCCAAAATGGGCATGCCAATGCTCCCACCCAAATCAGAAGTGCTTGGAGTGGAGAGGTAATGGGGAATGAGGGGGTGGTGTCGTGCAGGGGTACATTTTAAGGGTACATTAGGGTTAATTTGTAGGGATCAGAGATATCCTTTAACATGAAAATGCCATTAACATGCATAGATTAACAACTAAAATTGTTGTAAAAATATGCGTGTTAAAGGCATTTTCGTGATATAAAGATATGCGTGGTGATGGCATTTGCGTTGTAACGTATGCGTGGTAATGGCATGCGTTGCAATGGAATGCGTTGTAACGTCATTCAACCGATCCGTGCACCTGTCTTGGTAATGAGATAGATGGGCAAGGCAGAGCAGACACAGGAGTCTGCATGGCTGCTGCTCAGAACCAGTGGGAATGAGCAGGTAAAAGTCAGCAGGAACTGGAGAGTTGCTGCCTGCCTTTAACGCTTGTAACGCTTTTCGCCCTAAGTAGGATGGGTATTCCCAGACGTGGGACCCGTGATCACTACGCCACTGGAGTCAAGCTATCCTGGCTGATGACGGCTGATAGCCAGAAACCGGTCCTAGGATGCTTGATTCCGGTCCAGGGAAGACATGGCTTGGCAGTTCGGGTGGACTGTTCCCATGAGGCACAGGGTCAAGACTGATTTGCATATGGCCATGTCTAAACTGGGGTGGCGTAGTGGGCAAAAGAACGATGGATTTAACCCAGATCTCTTGACTGGGCGAGAATGTCTGCATTGTCAGCATTCCGTCCATCATTTGTTTGCTGTAACGCTTTTCGCCCCAAGTGGGATGGGTATTCCCAGACGTGGGACCCATGCTCACTGCGCCACTGGAGTCAAGCTATCCTGGCTGATGATGGCTGATAGCCAGAAACCGGTCTTAGGATGCTTGATTCCGGTCCAGGGAAGACATGGCTTGGCAGCTCGGGCTGGACTGTTCCTATGAGACACAGGGTCAAGACTGATTTGCATATGGCCATGTCTAAACTGGGGTGGCGTAGTGGGCAAAAGAACGATGGATTTAACCCAGATCTCTTGACTGGGGGAGAATGTCTGCATTGTCAGCATTCCGTCCATCATTTGTTTGCTGTAACGCTTTTCGCCCCAAGTGGGATTGGTATTCTCAGACGTGGGACCCATGCTCACTGCGCCACTGGAGTCAAGCTATCCTGGCTGATGACGGCTGATAGCCAGAAACCAGTCTTAGGTTGCTTGATTCCGGTCCAGGGAAGACATGGCTTGGCAGTTCGGGCTGGACTGTTCCCATGAGGCACAGGGTCAAGACTGATTTGCATATGGCCATGTCTAAACTGGGGTGGCGTAGTGGGCATAAGAATGATGGATTTAACCCAGATCTCTTGACTGGGGGAGAATGTCTGCATTGTCAGCATTCCGTCCATCATTTGTTTGCTGTAACGCTTTTCGCCCCAAGTGGGATGGGTATTCCCAGACGTGGGACCCATGCTCACTGCGCCACTGGAGTCAAGCTATCCTGGCTGATGACGGCTGATAGCCAGAAACCGGTCTTAGGATGCTTGATTCCGGTCCAGGGAAGACATGGCTTGGCAGTTCGGGCTGGACTGTTCCCATGAGGCACAGGGTCAAGACTGATTTGCATATGGCCATGTCTAAACTGGGGTGGCGTAGTGGGCAAAAGAACGATGGATTTAACCCAGATCTCTTGACTGGGGGAGAAGGTCTGCATTGTCAGCATTCCGTCCATCATTTGTTTGCTGTAACGCTTTTCGCCCCAAGTGGGATGGGTATTCCCAGACGTGGGTCCCATGCTCACTGCGCCACTGGAGTCAAGCTATCCTGGCTGATGACGGCTGATAGCCAGAAACCGGTCTTAGGATGCTTGATTCCGGTCCAGGGAAGACATGGCTTGGCAGTTCGGGCTGGACTGTTCCCATGAGGCACAGGGTCAAGACTGATTTGCATATGGCTATGTCTAAACTGGAGTGGTGTAGTGGGCAAAAGAACGATGGATTTAACCCAGATCTCTTGACTGGGAGAGAATGTCTTCATTGTCAGCATTCCGTCCATCATTTGTTTGCTGTAACGGCTGCCCAAAATCGGCATGCCAATGCCTCCACCCCCCCAAAAAAAAAATTGCAGCAGCCTTTCTGCCTCCTCTGGGAAGAAGATGGGGGAAATAGTTCGTAATCTGCCCCCCGGGGGAAGAAAGCCCACTAAGAACCAGGGATTTCGTTATTTTATTTATACATAGGGATGGGGGCAGCCAAGGATGGGCATGCCTATGCACCCACTGCCAGAAAAGGCTTTTTGACCCCCCTCCCGGAAGGCAGATCGGGGCAACAGCCCACTAGGCACCAGGGATATGTTTATGGGCATGCCAGTGAGAAGCCCCATGGACAAAGGTCACTCCCTTTTTTTTAGGCACACATTTTGACTGTTTCCGTGATATTTATATTTTCATCTACACCAAAGCGGGGGCAGAAAACCTCTAAAAACCAGGGAGAGTTTGTGTGTGTGTGTAAACTGGAGTTTGCCTGATGGTCTGCTTGTACTGGCCTTTGGCTGGCATTTTGCTGGCAGTTTGTGTGGACCTGCACTTGGCTAATGGCGTGGGTGGACTCGTGCTTGATGACAGTGTATGTAGATTGGCACTTGCCTGGTGGTGTGTGTGGAGTGGCAATTGGCTGGCGGTGTACGTGGACTGGTGCTTGGCTGGCTGTGTGCATTGATGGTGCTTGGCTGCAGGCTGGACTGTCCTTAGCGGGCACCTGTCATTTTCCCTGGTGGGCTAGAAGGGTGGGGGACAGTTTTCTGGCCTTGGGGGTGGTTTTGTCACTGGGGGCTGGTTTTGCAGTGGTGCTGCAATATCGGGTCTCAGTAACAAAAGTGGGAGCAGTGCTTTTTACTAATACACCCCCCGCAGGGCTGGTGGAGCAGTAATCTGCCAGGGCTGGTTGCTGATCCCAGTCCGGCCCTGCTTGGCTAGGGGTGTGCGGGGATGGCGCTTGGCTGGCAGACTGCATGAGTGGCGCTTGGCTGGCGGTGTGCATGGATGGCACTTGGCTGGCAGTGTGTGTGGATGGCACTTGGCTGGCGGTGTGCGTGGATGGCGCTTAGCTGGTGGTGTGTGTGGATGGTTGTGTGCATGTATTGACTCTTGGCTGGTGGTGTGGCTTGCATGGATCCTCCAGTGTTTTCTTACTCAGAATCCCCAACAAACATCAAATTAACTTACAAAGTCACATTTTCCTCACATTTCTGTGGGTAAGTTTTAGGATCACCATGCAGGCCCATATTTGCTACTACCCAGCATTCCCCTTGGTCTCCCAAGAAAAATTATACCTAACTTGCAAAACCGGGTCGTTTTGTGATAGGTAATTTTGATGTCTTATTAATACGTTTTGGGCCCTTGCCTGTCACTGGTACTTGGGCCAACCACACGAGTGAGGTACCATTTTTATCGGGAGACCTGGAGGAATGCTGGGTGATAGGAAATTTGTGTCAGCCCAGGGATCCCACAACTTTCCCACTCAGAAATTTGAGAAAAAAGTGTTTTTTTCAGCTAAATTTGAGGTTTGCGGGGGATTCTAGGTAGGATAACTTTAGGAGGTCCACGCAAGCCATACCTCCCTGGACTCCCCCAGGTGTCTAGTTTTCAGAAATGTGTGGGTTTGGTAAGTTTCCCTAGATGGTCACCGAGCCCAGGGCCAAATTTTGTGGATTCACACAGATTCCAGAACTTTCCATCACAGAAATGTTGGGAAAATGTGTTTTTTGGGACAAATTTTGAGGTTTGCCAGGGATTCTGGGTAACAGAACCTGGTTAGCGCCACACAAGCCACTCCATCCTGGATTCCCCTGGTTGGCTATTTTTCAAAAATGTACAGGTTTGCAAGGTTTCCCTAGGTGCCGGCAGAGCTAGGGTTCAAAATCTACAGCTAGGCACTTTGCAAAAAAAGTCAGTTTCAATGTAAAAATGTGGTGTGTACATGTTGAGTTTTGGCCCATTTCCTGTCACAGGCACAAGGCCTACCCACAAAAGTGAGGCACCCTTTTTATCGGAAGACTTTGGGGAATGCGGGGTGTGTAGAATTTTGTGGATCTATGCAAGTTCCAGAACTTTCCATCACAGGAATGTGAGGAAAATGTATTTTGTTTTACAAAGTCTGAGGTTTGCAAGGGATTCTGGGTAACAGACCCTGGTGAGAGCCAGACAAGTCACCCCATCCTGGATTACCCTGGGTGTCTAGTTTTCAAAAATATAGAAGTTTGCTAGGCTCCCCTAGGTGCTGGCAGAGCCAAGGTTCAAAATCTACAGCTAGGCACTTTGCAAAAAAAGGGCCAATTTTCACAGTAAAAATGTAGTGTGTCCACATTGCATTTTGGGCCATTTCCTGTCACGGGCACTAGGCCTACCCACACAAGTGAGGCACCATTTTTAACGGAAGACTTTGGGGAATGCGAGGTGGGTGGAATTTTGTGGATCCACGCATATTCCAGAACTTTCCATCACAGAAATGTGAGGAATGTTTTCTTTTTACAGGGTTTGAGGTTTGCAAAGTATTCTGGGTAACAGAACCTGCTGAAAGCCACTCAAGTCACCCCATACTAGATTCCCCTGTGTATCTAGGGGCATATCAACAAGGGCTTTATCTCTGCTTTTTTGGCTTTAAAAGCCAAAAAAGGAGAGATAAAACTAGCGCCCTCTCAACAACAGGGTGCTAACATGCAAACTTGCATGTTAGCACCCTTTTACTCTACGCTTCCCCTTGCATCTCTAATGAGATGCAAAGGGGGCGTTCCAGAGTAAAATAATAGGAGAAATGTCGCTAAGCGACATTTCTCCTATTATCAAGAATGTCGCTAACCCTGTTAGAGACAAAAAAAGCAGCGCTAACCGCGGTTAACGCTGCTTTTTTACATCTGGTATTTTTCTGATTTAGCCATGATATCCTATGGAAGGAGGATATCATGGTTAAGTTTGCCTGTCCCTATCAACAAGGTAACATGAGATTATCGCTGGGTTTCCAGCGATAATCTCACGTTAGCCTGTTAGCGCGAGGATTTTTATCGCTATTGAGATAAGCGTTGCTAATAGCACGCTATCTCAGCGATAAAAATTCACGCTAGCCGACGATAATTATCCTAGCGCTAAGTGCGCTTAGAGATAATTATCGCCGGTTGTTGTTGATATGCCCCCTAGTTTTCAAAAATGTAGAGATTTGCTAGGTTCCCTAGGTGCTGGCTGAGCTAGGGTTCATAATCTACAGATAGGCACTTTGCAAATAAAGGGACTGTTTTCACTGTAAAAATATGGAGTGTCCCATTGCGTTTTGGGCCATTTCCTGTTGCGGACACTAGGCCTACCCACACAAGTGAGGTACCATTTTTATCGGGAGACTTAGGGGAACACAGAATTGTGGAGCAACTATTATTACCAATCGACTTTCGATGCATTTCTGCCTTTTAAATGTAAGACAATGTGAAAAAAAGAAGTCAGTTTGAAAAATGGCCTATAATTCACATGCTAGTATTGTTGCGGGGATTCTCACAAACAGAGAACCATGCGCAGCAAAACAGGACCTCGGTGTATAGAGGTTATACCTTCCTACCACCTTAGTACCAAAAATCCCAAAACCGATTGGCTATAGTATCTCATTCCTTCTCCTACATATTCACGAAGCTACAAATAATTAGACAACCCAGAACACAACACTGCCGACTCTCTCAGGAATCGCAGTAGCAAGACATACCCTTTTGCTCACTCACTCGTACTTGTCCACAATAAGAATTGGCAGAGTCACTGTAATAGTTCAAAATGTTTATTTTAACTATCTTGCTCTATAATGCAGTATACGAGCCACTACCAGCAGCGAAATGCATAAACTCAGAACAATTAGTATTGTTACAATTCCATAGAATATGAAGGGGGATGTCATCATATACAGACAGTGGAAAAAGGACTATAAAGCCTAACAACCCTCCTCTTGATTATAGGAAGTTTTATTATATAAAAGAAGATCTCTGAACTTTGTCAGCAGACCCCATACCTTAGAGCCTAGATGGAAGCTTTACATCATAGGAACAGCATAGCTCTTCTCCATTGAAAAGTCTCTCTCCAAGTGTGTTTTTGAACAACATGCATCCCCCGTAATATCAAATTACGAGTTTCCAGCAGTGCAGCTATGTTTAGCATGTTTTGTCCAGGTGCTAGGGACTGACAAGAACAGACTAACAAGGGGCATTGTTTATTGACCTTGCACATCGTGTTCAGACTAAGCTCCAGGAACTAGCAGAGAATGCGAAAGCCAGACAGTTCTCATGTGAAAGCATAAACAACGTCTTGCAAAATAAAGGCATGTAGTAACGTACGCAAAAGCAGCATCATGGCAGCAGAGCTCAGGCTAACTTAGCAATGTCCACAATGACCCTAATGGCCATATAATAATATGGGTACCCACAATTTTGGAGATGTGCAAATAGCTACTGTTTCTAGACTCCTATATTTTGTTCCCATTTCGGAAATACATAGGTGTTTTTCATAACGATTTTTCACTGTTTATATTTTCCCAAATGAATTGCCATTTACTCGGTGCACAATAAAAACTATTGCAAGACGCTGCTCAGTTATTGGCTCTGGGTTCCTCGGGTTTTAGATGAACCTACAAGTCCTATATATACCCACAACCAAAAGGGTCCAGCAGATGTAAGGGTATATTACTTAAACAAATCTGTCATACTTAGAAGAAGAGACAGGTGAAAATATTGCACAAATGCTGTTTTTTTCAACTCATTTTCAATTTTTCCTTTTTTCAACTGTTAGTTTCTATAAAAAAAAACCTTGAAGGATCTACACAAATGACCCCTTGCTGAATTCAGAATTCTGTCTACTTGTCTCAAATGTATAGCTTTCCACAATCTATTATTGCATTCATCCCCATTTTTACCACTAACTGGAATGAGATTGAAAGTAAAAAAAATAGCAAAAACAGGCTATGTCCCAGTAAAATGCCCAAACTGTGTAAAAAATGTTGGTTTTCTGACAAAAGTCTGTCAGACCTGTTAATACAGTTATTATTTAAAACTGTTTTGCACTGTTTTTAATGTGGGCTATAAGAGATACGGAATAAACAAACTTTTCTCCCGTGGTCCACTTTTAATCTAACCTTCACTTTCTATGCACTGTGCCCATCATTCTTAGAAACCCTTTCTTCACTTCTGTGTGAGCTACCTCTCTCACGAATACCTGAAAAACATCAGTGAGCTCCCTTCCCAACATAAGAAGGTTGTAGCCCTTGGTTACACTAAGTTGTGGCCAGGAGGAGACCCAGATGATGAAGCATGTCACCTTCGGGTGAGTGATGGGCATCCACCCTTTATAAAGGATTTTTTTTAAAGAAATGTGCTCTTCCCTTTGTCTATCAGACCATTGAGTCACAGCTCTTCTACTGTTCATTGTAATCCCTTTTTGATTGAATAGACCCGTGGATCCTTTTATGTTTTTGTGATTAGAGATTTGGGGAGTTGTTCAGCCCAGGTCTCTAAATTTTCCCTGAGACCCTCCTGTCCTTTTTGTAGTGTTCTTTTTTTTAAAGTCTGTCAGTTCCTGAAAGCTGGGAAGATGGTGATTTCAGCACCACAAACCCTTTGTTGATACCATTTGCAGGGAAAAAACCAGATGCTTTCATCTGTAGCACTTTTTCCCCATCCCCCCCCCCTAAAAATGTAGCTGTATTTTGCCTAATTTCTGGGTCCCCTCCAGGGGAATCAACAAACCCTGGGTACTTTTAAAATCCCCATGATGTTGGAAGAAAAGGACACAAATGTTGGGTGGATACTGCTATGAAAGTACTGCCTAAAAACCAAACAGCCCTTCAACAGGACCAAAGACTCATCAACAGCTATTTCTTTCCCAGGAACATAGATCTCTGAAAATTGATCTACAAAGTGATCAAGGACAGGCTGATTCTTAAAAAGGCGGTCACAATCAGGATGATCTCATGGTAACGTTGAAGCATTATCAACAAAATGCAGCATCCAAAGCAGAAGCAAACGCCTGTCATGACTCATGGCTGCAGGAAATATAACCGTTGCCATCAAGGGACTAGTAGACCAAAATGAAGACACCAACAGCTTCCTTATCAAGCGCATCAAAAAAGTTAAACCCAAGAACTTCTTTAACTCATTAAAATTTGTGGGAGTCAGCTGGCTAGGCCTAGAATGAGGCTTAAGTCTGGCACTGTTGTCGCTCAAATTCTGTTCAGCATACAAATTCGTCTGGTCAACAATTTCATCCAAAATACATCATCTATAAATAACTGAAAGAAACTTACAGTCAAACAATTTTCGGTATTCACTCTAAACCCTGCAACACCAGTAAGGGCAGGCAACACAGGCTGCACCATATTTGGAGAAAGCCAGAGTTCAGCACTTCCAATGGGAAGCCTTTCAGCCCCTTGCTGCAAACAAGATGCCTCTTGCTGCACTATCAGCATGCCAGTGTCCTCTATTAAAAGAGGCACTTCCTCCACTCTGAGAGTGGCTTCATCATGAGATGATTCCTCTCGGACAGAAAATTCACTGCTAGAATCCTGGAATTCTTCCTCTGCCTCAGATGCAGAGTCAGTCTCATAATCATGGTCAAAGGAAGATTAGAAAAGCATACTTACAACCCCCTAAGCAGAAACCTTGCGGTTAGCCAGAATCCTTACTAAGAAAAGTAACTTGACAAATACGTCAACAACAACCATCACTGTGTAAAATAACTAATAAACTAAGTGTGGCTTTGTCAAATGGAAAGTAAAACTACTGGTAATCTGAAAGGAAAAGGCAGTCAGTACAAAGCACACAAAGACCTATATATTGAAAAACCACACCACTCACTTGCCAGAGACAGCTAGACTCAGGATCACCTGCTCCTATTGTACACAGACACAGCAACCACCAACGATATCCCACTAGAAAGGAAAAACAAAAGAAAATGACACACAAGAAAACCAGGGCCGGACTGGGACCCAAAACTGACCCTGTCAACTGTCAAAGTGCTCGCCGCCCTCCCCCAAGGGGGGGGATGGGGGTAGTGGGTACGGACGTGATGCTGTTTATCGGGTCGGTTTCAGCCAATTTTGTTACAGGGGCCGATATTACAGCTGTGCTGCAAAAACGGCCCTGTAACAAAAATGGCCCCCACCCTGGCGGCCCACTAGGGAAATGCCCGGTGCCCGCTACGGCCAGTCCGGCCTTGAAGACAACACAATACACATTGTGCACAAATCCATGGAGAACTTCACACACAATAAAACAGAAGCTAAATATGTTGCTATTATTACAGCATTTGCAAAAAACACATTCATGCAGGGAAATTATACTCATTTAGAGTAAACAGTACAAAAAAAGTTTTCTTACCAACCACATGAAACTACACAAACTGCAGATCTACCAGTACCGAAACCGGAAGGAAGCAGAAGTTGAAACAAATGAAATCAAAAGCTTTGCACTAGAAAAAAAGGAGAAATAAAACATTACAACCACAATGCAAATGATAACAAGAAATAAAACAGTCAACATTATAAAACCCTTTATCTGCCCATCACCAGCCAAATGTCAGCCACACACTTTGCCAGCCAGAAGCCAGTCGACACACACAGCCAGCAAAATCCTCAGTTCAAACACGCCATCAGCAAACACCAGTCCACACACACCACCAGCCAAGCGCCAGTCCACACACACTGCCAGCCAAGTGCCAGTCCACATACACCACCTGCAAAGCACTAGTCCACACACTGCCAGCCACACACATCTCCAGCCAAATGCCAGTCCACGCACTCCACAAGCCAAGCGAGCACCAGTCTACACATACTGCAAGTGCCAGTCTACACACACTGCCAACCAAGTGCCAGTTTACATACACCGCCAGCCAAATGGCAGTACACACACAGCCAGACAAATACCAGAACACACAGACCATCAGCTCCAGTTCACACACGCACACTGAAACATTCTGTGGTATCTAGTGGGCTTAAAAGTATGGCCTATCGGCAGAAAACTACCCTTGCCCAAGGGGCCCTTCCCTGACATATACATTTAATACTCCCTGGTGTCTAGTTGCTTTCTACCCCTGTCGGGGGCAGATGGGTCTAAAAATTGTCAATGTAATTGCATTTATGTAGTGCTTACTGTCCCTGATGAGGGGTCACAGCATTTTGTGGCAAGTAGCACGCTACTCCGGAACCCAAAAAGGATTAATGATGAATTAGTATAGGGAAATACGAAAATAATTTAAGCAGTGGACATGTCCGTCTGTTATTTGGATTGAAAAATGATAGTGGAGGGATAGAAGAGGGAAAGGTTTGCATTTATATTGCGCTTGGTACCCCTGATAATGCATTGAATCACTTTCTGTGAGTAGCACGCTACTCTGGAACCCAAACAGGATTAGTAGTGAATTAGTATCAGGAAATAGGACATAATTTAAGCGATGGACATGTGAGTCTGTTAGTTGGATGGAGAAGGATAGCAGAGGGATAAAATAGGGAGGGTCTAGAAAGTGTTTATTTGGAGATCATAGCAGCAGGAGGGGGGAAGAGTCATAGGGAAGGGTATAGAAGGCTTATTTTGGAGATCTGAATAGTAAAAGAGGTTTGAGATGCTGCAAAGAGGGATAGAGGAGGGAAGAGTCCAGAAAGGGTTATTTTGGGGATCAAAGTAGTGACATGGGGTTTGAGATGAGTCAGAGAGTGGAGGTAGAGGATATATTGAGAGAGGTATAAGATGAGAAATAGGGTTGTGCATTGGAGAGAGTAGTACATTGAGGTTTGGGAGGAGTCAGAGAGTGGAGGTAGAATATATCTTGAGAGAGGTATAGGGTGAGATATAGTGTAGTGCATTGGAGATACTGAATTAGGAGAAAAGTAATAAATATAAAGATACATAAGTTCATGGAAAGTATAAATGTATAAGGAAGGTACTATATCTAGATTTAAGTTGCATATAATAAACTCAGACTTTTCAAGTGTTGCTGTACTTTAAGCTAATTTATTTGTTTTTATATTTTGTTTGATTTTTAATTCAATAGGGAAGCAATTGTAGATGAATAGTAATGATAGCAATTTACTTATTTATGCAGTGACCTGGATACATGTTAAATATAGAATAATATAACCATAAGTAATATGTACATTTGTTATCAGAACTAATGAATATCTATATATTTATAAACATGATTATTTTACAAATTTATACAGAGGAATACAAATATCTAGGAACACATATATAAGCCAAATAATTGTTTATATATACAGGGATATGCTGTATATTTATGATTGAGTATGATGGTTATGTGGGGAAGAGCCAACTGTTGAGTAGTCTTCTGAAGATAAGGTAGTTATCAGTGGATCTTATGTTTGCGGGTAAAGAGTTCCATAGTTTGGCTGCTTGAAAAGCGAAGGATGTGCCATCTTTGTTTTTTTTCTTGTATGGTGGGATTTTGATGTGAGATGACAGTTTACAGCGGAGGTTCCTTTGTTGAATGTATTTGGTGAGTTTATTGCTGATGAAGAGCAGGCCTGTTTAATGCATCGTTTTGTGGGTGATAAAAATCAGCTTGAATGTGGATCTTCTGGCAATCGGTAACCAATGTAGGGGCTTCAAGGAAGGATAAATGTTGGCTTGTGGTTTTATATGTAAGAGCAGTCTGGCAGCAGAGTACTGAATCTGTTGCAGTCTTTTCATAGTTGTTAAAGATGATCCGTGGTAAAGGCAATTGGCGTAATGGAGTTTCGACATAATAAGAGAGATAGTAGTCTGAACCTTGTGTAGAAATCCCAGATGTGGGAAGATGTGTTGCAGAGCTTTAATAGTAGTGAAGCTTGATCTTGCTAGTTTGGACACTTGGGCATTCATTGATAGCTTAAGTCCGTGGCAATTCTGAGGTTTTTTACTTCCTTAGATACTTTAGTCTGTGTTCCTAGATCGTCAGGCCAGGTGGCGAGTAGGTCATAATTTTACCAATTGCCACATGCGAGTATTTCCTTTTTAGACGCATTCAATTTGAGATGGATCCATATCATCCACTGATCAACGGCTCTAAGACAACTGAAATTTTGTGAGTTTCCAATGTCTTGGGGCTTTCCAGTTTAAGGAGTATTTGTGTGTCATCTCCATAGTTATAGCGTGTGAGGTGAAATTCATTGATCAGTGCTGGTAATGACTTAATTTAGATGTTGAAAAGCATGGGTGAGATGATAGAGTCTTGAGGGACCCCTGCTTTTGTGAAGTATGGTTTGGATGAGAAATGTGAGGTATGGATGACATTTGTTCTGTTTATATGACCAATCTGCCCCGAGGGGGGAGGGCAGAAAACAGCCCCAATAAAGGGGAGCAACCCTTGCCTAAGGGGCAGCTCTTCAACATATAAATCTAAAACTCCCTGTTGTCTAGTGGCTTTCTGCCCTCATGGGGGCAGATGGGCCTAAAAATATGGCCGATATGGCCCCAGTGGGCAGAAAACAGCCAGGATATTGCCCCAATAAAGGGGAGTGACCCTTGACAAAGGGGTCACTCCCCGACATATACAAAACAAATGTTCCTGGTGTCTATTGGGCTTCTGAACCCCCCAAGATGACGGCTTGGCCGATCTGCCCTCTGGAGGGGCAGAGTTACCAAAAGATAATTCCCCCAAGGGAGCGACCCTTGCCCAAAGGGTTGTTAACCGTGATCATTATTATCAGAACATCCCTAGCTTCTAGTAGGTTTCGATCAGTTAAATCAGCCCCATGTAGTTGCTGAAACACAGATATTTTTACCCCCCCAGGGAAGCAACTCTTGCCTGATGGGTCGCTCCCCCATCAACAGAATGAAAAATCCCTGATGGTCTAGGCATATGGAGTCCTGTTCTACAATCGCTGTCCCACAAAGCTGGAATCCACACCAAACAAGTATGGGGGAAAAGAAAAACTGTTTCCTTTTCCCCAACGCATCACTGGTTGCATTTAATGATGTTGGTGTGACGTGAGCGCGCCAACATCATCAGATTGCCGATGGGGGGGCTGGGGTTGACAGCGGAAGGTCTTCCACTGCCACCCTTGGTGCTGGGGTTAAAAGGGGCAGCCTAGGGGGGAGCGCTAGCGCTTTTTTCTTTGGCTATGCGTGAAGATGGAACAGTTCCATCCTCAGCACATGCCCACTGTGGCTGAGGACAGAACCGTTCCATCCTCAGTACCGAACGGGTTAAGGGGCAAGGCATTTTGATCCTCCTCTTTGGAGCAATGCATTTTTTCTTGGGGCCAGTCTGATCTTTGTCTGTATTGCCCTGTGACACTTTTCCTCTCACCACCATATGATGCAATGTAATCTGATAATTATAATAATGCTATAATTGGCATTAAAAATAATAATAATAACAAGTGATCAGTGAATGAACATTGGCAGCTACATGAATTTACAAAATGGGAAAGGACAGAAAAGAGAGAGAGAGAGAGAAAGAGAGAGAGAGAGCGCGAGAGAGAGAGAAGGAGAATTTGTCTTGTGCTTTAGACAGAGCATGATATACTTATTGTCTCGACTAGACAGTCTCTGTGTGGAATGAAGACAACTCGCGCTTGTTTTGTGTTGAGAATACGTGTTTGTTCTCTCTCTTCAGTGTTTTCATTTGCTTACTGGTTCATTGGGCCCAGGGGGCCGCACCACGCAGATAGCAGCTGTACCAGGCTCTACCTTTGTCTCTGCTTCCCATCTGGTAAGAACTCGCTCTGACTTGTGTGTTGTTCTGTTTATGCAGTGACCTGGGCTGGCTTCACCCCATGGGCCCCTCCTCATCTCTGATGATCTAGTTCCTGTATCTCTAGCATTGAGTTGCAGTGTGTGTGTTTACAGATATGGCTGTTTATAATTTTGCATTCAGAGTGCCTTTGCAGACAGAGGCTGCATAGAAGTTGTAGCAGGAAAAGAAAGCAGAATCTAAATATATAGCGAAGACGCAGCATCTTCAGAGGTGGAAGAGACTCAGATGGCTCCAGGCCTGGGTAGTGTGGTTGCATGAAAATTACTACTCTTTTGACTTGCTTGAAATGCTCATGCTTTTATTGGGATTTGAATTGATGTGCTAATGAGAGTTCCAGCAACGTATGCGTAGCACAGAGCACGTGTCATACAAATTCATTTTCTTGCTTGGCACATAAAATACCACATTTTACTTGCCTTCCCTTTTCCCTCCTTGTCATCTGTTACTCATAAGTACTGTCACTTCTGACTGCAGGCCCCCACTGAACCTGTTCTATGCTACAGTCAGAGGCGGTGTTGGATTTAAACAGTGATTTAAATGGGCCGGTACTTACAGGTATTGAGTACCAGCACTTCCTATTTTTTAATCAGTCTGAGTACCGCCACTTCTCTACTGCCTTGGAGAGTACCGGTACTCATGAAGGGTAGGCGCATTGGCCTCTAGTGGTGGTAGCCTGTCTGTTTCACAGACAAAGCACTTTTGTAGCCCTGAGCTGAGCCCCCACTGAACTATTCAGCGTGGGCTCATATGCATGATATTCCGGTGTTCGCCGTCATGCTGTGTTGCAAGGAATCGAAGCAGCCCAGTGACAGCAAAATGAGGAAAGCCATAGAAGGTAAGGAGGTAAAAATCACACCTGATTCTTTTGTGTGAGTGTCTGCTTATGTTTGTCTGTTTGCCTGCTTGTGTGTGCGTGTTTTTATGTGAGAGAAAAGCGAGAGAAATATTAAAAAATAAGGAAGTGTTAAAATATCACTGTGTTTGACTTTCATTTTGTATAACAAATTAACCTGTTTTGTTTATAGAAACAAAGTTCTTGTGTTTTGGTATGTGCTGCAACTAGTATATAAGTAAATAAGATTTGCATGTCTTGCCTTTAGCCCCGCTCCTAACCCCGCCCACTAGCCACATTTAAATGAGTACCTGCACTATTGTTTTCCCATTCAAAGCACTGGATTTAAAGCATATTTCACCATTTCTGCATGATGCAAACTCATTATTTGTAGAATAACGCCACAGTGGGGCTGCTGTGCTTTACGCATTCGGATAATGCGCAGGGCCGGACTGGCCATAGCGGGCGTTTCCTCGGTGGGCCGCCAGGGTGGGGGCCAGATTTGGTCCCCTGGGGGGGGCGTTTTTGTTACTGGGGGCCGGCAATATCAACACCCTGTAACAAAATCGGCCGAAACTGGCCCTTGCAAACAGCTCAGCCGCGCCCTCCCTCTCCTCCAGGGGGGCTGGCCGAGCAGTTTGCCAGAGCCGGTTTCGGTGCCCAGTCCGGGCCTGATAATGCTAGCCTGTGGACCTAGCGTAGACTTGAGGTGCCAGTCTGTTCTCGACAGACGATAATTGTTACTACACAGTGTATGGTGCTTAGTTAGAATTTAGGGATAATCTTTTGATACTTTTGGAATTACATATATTTATTACTTAAAGAAGTTGCACCGTCATCTGTGCCAAGCATGTAGCTCACAGATGCCCGCACACCAGCATTATCAGCGAGCTTACTGCTCTAGCATTCTTTCTGAAAACACACCTCTAGCTTTATCTAAAAGTGGACTGCAGCGACTTTATCTGGGAATACTTCACCTACTATTACCTTGGAGAACACCATAATGGCATAAACTGTGCATACACTGTACTCAGGAGAAGGGGGCAATGAACAAGAGCCAGAATGACATCAATTAAAATTATTTACCTGTAAATCATGGATGCCACAATGGGGCAACCGCCAAGTCCTAACATTGTACCGGCCTGGAGCGTACTCTCTCGTGCTCCCTCTAAAGGTAGGCCTGTAACCACGACGTGTGGTGACTGATAATCTCCACTCCTCTCATGCACAATGTGGTCACTGACACTGTGATTGAGGGGAAAAAGCAGCCATTGCTTCACCATTACAGAAACATAACCAGTAATTGTGTGGCTTTAAAATAAAGCCACACAGCCTTTGGTCATGCCTTTAATCATCCCTCCCCTGCGCTCCCTTGAAAGCATGAGCCCATGGGGACAAGCTCGAGGGTCCAAACCAATCCAGGCTTCGATCTCATCCTTTTTATACTTAAAACTGCATGGGAGCAAAGCAAGGATTGGCCGGGTCAGGTGAATCCAGCGCTCCAAAGGAGAACAGGGGGCTGTGCTGAGTTCCCCCTGACTCCGTAATAGAGCATGGAATGAGTCCTGAAATGTGCATATTGAGTTGGCCACAATCAGAGACCTGTTCCTCCCGACATGTACAGTGGACTTCAGCTGACATGCCAGTCACTCCAATCACCTGGTTTGGCCCTCCCTTTCTGCCTTGGTACACTGCCCCCAGAGCTCACATCATTAACCTACGGCGCAAGCACGAGCAGGACTTAATTTATAAAATGATCATGCACTGTTGCCTCACACTGGCTGGGTAGCAGGTCAATGCTTAAATGCCTTTGAAAAGGAACCACCCCTATATATGACCATGAATATGAAAGAAGGATAACTTTCCAATTATTATCAGTATTCTTTATAATACACCAGATACATGACCATGGAGACTCCAAGGCAAAAAAACGTAACCTTCACAATGAAAACATTAAGCACTAGGCCTCTTTACTATGATGGATGAAAACATAACTATGACATTTGTCTCTAAAATAGAAGTGTTGGGCTAGGCTTTTTCTGCAGGGTGATCCCCCATATGTTTTGCTCTAAACCCTTCTGTTTTCTGAACCCGTTTTTGTTTGCTTTTAGGACTCTGCACACTTTACTACTGATAACCAGTGCTCAAGTCCATGTGTTCTCTTCTTTAAATGTGGCAAAATTGGCTTACACCCAATTGGCACATGTAATTAACTTCTAAGTCTCTGGTAAAGTAGTACTACATGTAACCAAGGCCTGTAAACTAAATGCTACTAGTAGGTTGCAGCACTGATTGTGCCACCCACTTATGTAGCTGTTTTAAATATGTCTTAGGCCTGCCATTGCAACCTGTGTGCGCAGTTTTAAACTGCAATTTTGACCTGGCAAAAAAAACCTTTTTCCAGACCTAAACCTTCCTTTTTAATACAAATAAGTCACCCCTAGGGTATGTCCTGGGTATCCCATTGGGCAGGGTGCATTGTAATTAAAAGTGTTGACATGTACTTTTGTCTGAGAGATTGTAATTAAAAAACATCTTTAATGCTAAAGTCAGATTTTAAGTTACAATTTTAAAAATGCCACTTTTAATAAGTTAAAAGAACAGGTGATGGACGGAATGCTGAACATTGCAAACACACCTAGTCACAGAGATCTTGGTTTAATCCATCGTGGGATAGGTATGCCCAGACATTGGTACCATGTTCACTGTACTACTGGAATTAAGTTAGCCTGGCTGATGAGGGAAGGGATCCCAATATCAGTTCCAGGAGGCTTGTTCACGGTCCAGGAAGGACCTGGCTTGGCAGTTCGTGCTGGACTGTTCCCATGAGGAGCAGGGTCAAGACTGATTTGCATATGGCTGGATCCAAACTGCAGAGGTGTGGTGAGCAAACCCAGATCTTTGAGAATGGGGGTGTGTTAGACCTGGCACCTTGGCGTGGGTCTCCCTTCCATTTTTTTTGCTGCTGTTGCCTCATGTGTTTTTGCTGGTGTTAGATGCTTTGGCCACTGTGCCACTGCTATCCAGTGCCACAGTGCAAGTGCTCCCAATGGCAAATTGATGTATGGATTAGTGATTCCATGAATGGCTGGTTTGGTTTACCTGTCAGACCCTAGTACAGTGCACCAGGAGTGCCCAGGGCTGGTAATCCAAATGCTGCTGGTGGGCTTTCAGCACTGGTTGTACCACCCACAGAAGCAGCCTGTAAAAGTGTGTCTCAGGTCTGCCTTTGCAGAGCCTGTGTGTAGTCTGGTAGTACCATGCTGACTGGGCAAGTGTACCCACTTGCCAGTCCCTTATCCTTCCCTTTTCTTCATATCAGACACCCCTATGGTAGGCCCAAGGGCAGGGTGCATTGTAAGTATAAGGTAGGACATGCCCTGGTGTGTGTAGCATGTCCTTATAGTGAATTTCAGCCATTTTCGTTTTTCACTATTGCAAGGCTACCTTTTCCCCATAGGCAAGAATGGGCAGTTTGATTATTACATCTTATAATCCTAACTGACTCAGGGAACATGGTAGAATTCGAGTTTAGTATGCCTGAACTCAGAATGATAAAATACATCTTTTAGTGAAGTTGGTTTTAACATTCTGTGTTTGAAAATACAACTTTTAGAAAGTAGGTATTTTCTTGTCTAACCATCCAAGCCTGCCTCTGCTAGGTTGTGTATTCCTTGTCTGGAGTTTGAGTGACAGGGGCTGGGGTATTCCAGGAGACAGGGTGAGTCAGTGATGCAGCGTGGAATGCAAAATCCCTCTTTTCGTCACAGGTCAACGATCACACAGACACATTCAATCACTACATTCGCTGGTGGGGCCCATAACACCAACATTCATCCTCTATTAACCTGTTTTCAAAGAGGCGGTTGTTCCACTCGCTGTAATGGAAGGAAGTACTCATTTATCCCTAATAGATTTCCCTACGTTTCTCTATTTATTAAGGGCTAAACTTCACCTTTAGTACTCCTCCCATGAATAGGCCATGAATCAGATTAGCTGCTGGTTGAAGTGATAACTAAATCTATAATTTATTTACATAAATACACTTTTCATAATAACGACCCAATACAGTTCTTGTAATAAATCTTAAATCTTTATCTAAATAATTGAAATTGAATCTTTTGTTTAATCAAGCAGTAGACCATCATATTTACCTATTCTGGCTAAAATCGTCCTCTAAGTCAAAATCTTGGTCATCAGTTCATACTGTCAGAGTCTTAGGAAACAGCTGTCCTGCAGTGTCACCGTCCTCTCTGTCAGCATAACGTCAGGAAATCGAAAATCTTCTGAATGGTCTCGCTTCCCACCTCTCTATTTAACCATCTTTTATAGTAAAATTACATTCCACAAAATAACAAATGATATTTTGAATATTCGTGATTGGTTGATGAGATCAGTTCCACCAAGTTCTCACACGGAAAATGTTTCTTTAGATATAGTTCATTATTTTCTTCGGAAAAGTATCTTTTATTGTTTCTTTCAGGGCAGCTGGCTGGTAGCCCGGAGCAACCTTGAGTGGCACAGTTGAGTTAGGGTCGTTCAGAGGCCACTGCTACTGATGGTGACGCATGCGCACTTCACCCAGAGACGTTCACAAATGAAGTCAATTCGTCTGATAGGGATGTCAGCCATTTTGTGGCCACCAAATGGTCAACTTAAGCAAAGAAACACAAAAACGTAATTAATACATGGAAATGACTAATAAAATGTTATTCCCTCACTAAACATCTTTATGTGTGTGTATTTATCTAGCAGAAAGCAACACTTAATGCAGATTATATTCACATTAATAAAGCACGAATCACATATACACCACAAAAGCAACATATAATCACGCAATTTCTAATTATCATCAATATGCGTACGCAAATTAGTTTACGTATTAATTAGACCATGCAAATGCAATTCCCACGTGTATTTCTTATATTAGTAATGTTGGTCAATTCACACAGCAAACAATTAGTACAATTACTATTAATTAATTATTCTTATTAATGAAACATGTGAAAATGGACAGGGTATACAATTTTTTTAAAGAAAACCCGCTCCAGCTATCTCCCCTTTGGTGAGTTTATCACCACAACAACACTAAATTTATTCACCCTTTTACGGAAAATTGAAATGTATTCTTGCTCTTATTCATAATTCAGTTTCTTCTTCATCTCTTTTTGCCTTTTTATACATACTTTCTTTCCATTCTTCTAAAGTTATCTCTGTTAAGTCTCTAGCTGCATCCTTTTCTTTTCTTTTTAGTTTTTCTCTTTTTATTTTATTCTTTGTTTTCTTATTTTTACAGCACATGCAACCTAATCTTATTATTAATAATACGAAAATCACACATGTTAATGGAAATAATATTTTACCTATAGAAGTACTACCTATTTTCACTAAAAAGTTTTTAATAGCAGCAATTTACTTCCCAATCTTTTCCCAAACACCTTCAACCTCCAGTGGTACAATTTTGTCATGCAATTCAGTAATATTTTTAATGTAAACTTTCAGATCTTTGCTTTCGTCTGGAATGTAAGTGCAACAATGTTGAACTTTCAGCATTCCACAGATTCCACCCTCTTTTGCCAATAATATATCAAGGGCAAGTCGATTTTGCATTACCATAGCACGCATGGCAACCATTTCAGTATTAACCAATAAGAATCCTCCAGCGGTGCTTGTTGACAAGCGATCCACTACTGTTGATAATTTTCTAGTATTGTTCGCATTCAGAGATATTCCCACTGCTGGTATCAATGCTCCAAAAATGTCACCTACAATTTCTGCCCAAGATTCTCTTTTACTACGTACTAAGTGATTACCTAAACTATGTACACCATCTTTACCTCTGTCCATGTGAAAGATTTTTGGAAAAACCAGGCCTACGTAACATGTGCCATACCAATGGTCTAGGAAACGATAATATGCCCTGTTCTCACAGATAAAATAAAGTCCAGGGAAAACTGGATCTCTTCCACCTTTAAATCCCCATCCACCCATGATTCGGTATGTATCATGGCACTCACTATTCCCTAGAAAATGATTGTCATACGCCGTTTGATGCCTTCTTATACACAGTTTTCCTTTCTGAGGCCAATCTAAAGCCAAAGTTGGATTAGACTCTCCCTTCATATGTTTTTCCATTTCTACATCCCAGACTGTTTTCTCCCCTTTTCCTTCAGATGCCTTTCTTCGCATTTTCAATCTCCTTTCCTCGACCATGTCTAGGAATGTCTTTTCTTCTTTCTTCAAACTGCATGTCAAATTATTTTTAAATATATACTCTAATGTTAGCTCCTTAGTTTCTAAGAAAAATTCACCTAATACCTTAACAGGTCTTACTTTGTTTAGTTTGTTATTAGCAGGCACTTGAGCAAAAATGTTATCTACATCTGAAAAATAATATTCTAATTTACCTATCTCATAAAATAAGCTTGCTATCACACTACATGCTATTCCATACGTTGCTGGAAGGTGATGATAAGTCACTCCCTCTGACACAGATGCAGGTAACTGCATGCATACGTCACAGTCCCTTACGTCCTTGGTCTTTACATATTCATACAGTAACTTTGAAAACACATTATTTAAAAAATCATTAATAGACCTATCTTTATGTAAATAATTATTATCTATTCTAGTCGGAACTATCTTTTGAATCTTCTTAATGTTAGTAATGTTTTCAGTGTGTCCTTCTAGTGTATCTATAGTAACCTTAAAAGAAATCAAAAGAGCAAGTATGCTCCATAGAAGCATTAATAATCCTGTACATCAACAACACATTTTACACCATCTCTTCATGAATGTACATCTACGTTTGCTACTATCTATGTTAGCCATCTTTGTTAATTTGGACTGTGTCTTTTGACTTAGCCTCTTTTACTTCACTACTACTTTTCTAATCTTAGGCTCTAAGACCCTACTTGGTTCTACCAGTATCTATCATTTGACTTAATTGTTATTCCTTTATCAGTAGTTTTCTAGATTTTCTCAGTTTGGCATTTCATCGTTTTTCACTTCTTTCTGTTCATCCAAGTACAGAATTTCCTGATTTTCAGTTTCTTCTTCTCCAATGGCGGATAAGATAACTCTCAGGATTCCTGCTTCTTCTTCCTCTTCAACCACTTTCAGTACAGCCTCCTCTGGATTTCCCTGACTATCTGCCTCTTCCTCCTTTTCAGGCAGAGCCACGTACGTCCATTCCGGTGACTTATACTTCTGGTTTGGTTTCCTTGTTGTTTTTCCTTCTTCCTTATTTTGATTAGTCTCTTCTTCTTTCGATTTTTCTTGGCTTGTCACTTCATTCACCTGATCTGCCCTTGGTGATTTCACTCGTGTCAGCCGATATCTCAATCTCTTTATTTTGTTTGGCCACACTTCGTCCTTCTTAACTCTTTTCTGTTTACCTTCTTTATTATTCTTTTCTTCTCTCCAAGCCCTTTTTCTTAGAACTCTACCTTCTGGTATTTCATTTTCACTCTCTTCAGATTCTGTTTCAACTTGCTTTTTCTTTTCAACAACTTCTTTTTCCACCACTTGTTTTGTTTTCCCTACTTCTGTCCCTCCTCGGGTCTCCGACACGCAATCTTCCTGCTGGCTACTTGTCCCTTCACCTAGCTGGATGTTGCAGTTCCCTACACCTCCTCGGGGGTCTTCCGTAATTCGTCCCTCTCTCTCTGTACCTGTCCCTTTTTCACTTTGATCTATTATTTCAGGTGGAATTTCTCTTGGTCTTTCATCTGAAACTTCCTTCTCTCGAATTTCTTTTACTGCTTCTTCGTTGTCTTTTCCTTTTTTCTTTCTGTGTTCTTTTCTGGGACCTTGTCTCCCTTGTTCGTCTTCAGAATCTGAACTGGTATCAGAAATCTGCAATCGTCTTCTCAGAGAGCTACTTCTGGGGACTAATATTTGATCAAATTCTTTTTCCCCCCTTTCAGGATTTTCTTGTGTTTTTGGCTCTTCGTTATCTGATTCAGTACTTGACTCTGATTCGTCATAGTACTCTTTTCCTTTGCTGTCAACTGGATTTGGTATCCTCAAAGTATGGCTGGCATGGATCCAGTTTTTCACTTCAGCACACTTCACAGCTGTTGTTGTGGTCAGAATGACTTGTCTTGGTTTTCCCCACCTTGGAACCAAACAATTTCTTCTTCTGTGGACTTTTATCCTTACCCAGTCTCCTGGGCTCAGATCATGGGCTGGCTTCCTTTCAAGAGTGGTGGCATCCGCTCCAACCTGATGAAACACAGAATGAACTGCGTCAGCCAGGCCTTTACAGTATTCCAACACCATGTCATCAGTTATTGTCATCAGCTTGTTGACTGGAATGTATACATGCCTCATCGTTCATCCCAGGACTATTTCATGAGGACTTAACCCTGTGGTTCTGTCTGGTATTGCTCGAATTTTCATTAAAACAAGAGGCAAGACATCAGGCCATTTCATACCAGTGGCTAAACACATTTTCCCAATTCTGTTTTTGATTGTACCATTCATCTGTTCAACCACACCAGAAGCCTCTGGTCAGTAGGCACAATGTAGTTTCTGTTGTATATTCAATGCTTCATAAATCAATTTTACAATCTCGTTATGAAAATGTGCTCCTCTGTCTGATTCAAGAGTCACTGGGAACCCAAACTTGGGGATGAATTCTCTCAAAAGTAGCTTTGCCACTGTCATCCCATCATTTCTTCTTGTTGGGAATGCTTCCACCCACCTAGAAAATAGGCAGACTATAACCAGGACATACCTCAGTCTGTTATATGGAGGCATTTCAATGAAGTCAACCTGCATTCTGGTAAAAGGCCCTGCTTCTCTGCCTATGGTTCCTAAACTCACCACTGACTTTCTCCCAGGATTGTATTGCTGACATATTAGGCATCTCTGACATAATCTTTCTGCTACAAGTCTGAATTGTGGATTATACCAGGTCTGCTTAAAAGACCTAATCATGGCGTCTCTCCCTATGTGTCCCTGGCCATGATACATCCGTGCCATGGTAGACATCATGCTATCAGGCATCACTGGTCTTCCATCTTGATAGACCCACACACGGTCCTTTTCTCTTGGTGCACACCCTGCTTTTATCCATTGTTTCATTTCCTCATCTCCTGACTCTTCCTGCAATTGTCTCACTTCTTCCCAAGTTCCCACAGTGTTAGTAAACATTACTGAGCAAGAAGACATTTCTCTTTCCTTGGCCCGATTGACCAAATTCTGATTCCGTGCACAATACTGCGCCATATCATTGGCGTACCTATTTCCAGTAGTGATGTAATCACTACCTTGACTATGAGCAGCACATTTCACCACAGCCAATTGTCTAGGCAGCTGTATCGCCTCAATCAATTTTCCAACCACTTCAGCATTCTTAATAGGGGTTCCACTTGAGGTCAGGAAACCTCTTTGTAGCCAAAGCTGGCCAAAATCATGGACAACCCCGAAGCCATACTGGCTGTCAGTTATCACAGTCACTCTCACACTTTTCCCGATTTTACATGCTCTGGTCAAAGCAACAAGTTCAGCTACTTGAGCTGACCTCACACCTTTCAAATAGGATGCTTCCATCACTGCTGCAACCGTGCATACTGCATATGCTGCACTTAGCACTCCTTCATCTGTTCTCAAACATGACCCATCAACGAACAACACAAAATCACTTTCTGGCAAAGGTATATCTTTTATATCTGGTCGTGGCTTTGTGCAATACTCAAGCATGTCCAAACAATCATAATCTGCTTCGTCTCTCACTTCCACATTTTCAGCATCAGGTAACAAAGTTGCAGGATTCACATTCAAACATCTCGCAAGGCTCACATTTGTTGCACCTAATATGACCTTTTCATACTTAGTCAGCCGACTATGTGTCATATACTGAGTACGACTCCTTGTCAAGAGAATCGCCACGTAATGAGGTACAAACACTTTCAACGGATATCCCATCACAATACATTCACTCTGCTCCAAACTTCGACCTGTTGCAGCCACTGCTTTCAGACATCCAGGTAAAGCTGCAGCCACTGGGTCAAGCATTGATGAAAAATATGCAATTGGTCTCCTCAACCTTCCATGCTTCTGGATTAACACAGAGAGTGCACATCCATTTCTCTCACTGCAATACAACTCAAACTCTTTCTCATAATCAGGCATGCCTAGTGCTGGTGCTTCACACAAACCCTCTTTCAATCGTTTGAATGCTGCCAATTCTTCCTTGTTCAATTCAAGGGGATCTTTTACATCACTCCTTGTTAGTCGTACCAAGGGTTTTGCAATCAGGGAGAAATTGCTAATCCACTGACGGCAGTACCCCACCATTCCCAGAAACATTCTCACTTCTCTTTGGGTCATGGGGCTCTCATTCCTTTTATGATTCTGATTCTGTCTATTGTTATTTTCCTCAGTCCTTTCTCAATTTTATGTCCCAAATACTGTACTTCTTACAATACTGCAATTTTGCTGGTGACACTTTCAATCCTCCGTCTGCCAAATGATTCAGTAGTGCTATTGTCTCTATCTCGCAAGCTTCACGTGTTTTCGACACCACCAATAGGTCGTCGATATATTACACTAGTACTGAACTTTCAGGCATTTGCAGACTTTCCAAAGATTTCTTTAACAATTGATTGAATATTGAGGGGCTTTCTGTATACCCCTGTGGGATTCGGCACCATGCCAAAACCCGCTCTCCAAAACGAAATGCAAAAATTGGCTGACTGTCATGATGCAATGGAATAGAAAAGAAAGCATGGCATAAATCAATCACTGTATACCATTCCGCATCATGGGGAATCTGGTACAGAATTACTGATGGGTTTGGGACAACATGATACTACAATTTTGTTTACCTTTCTCAAATCTTGCACTATCCTGAATTTCCCATTAGGCTTTTTCAGTCCCATTATCGGTGAATTACACGGACTACTCATTATTTCTCGTAGAATTCCTTGCTTAATCATTTTCTCAATAATTGGGGTTACTCATTCAATTATTTCAGGTGTCAATCTGTACTGTGGAACATTTGGATAGCTTATTCCTTCCTTCACAGTTATTTTGACTCGATCTACGTTTCTCATTAACCCTACATCTTCTCCAGTAAAATCCCACACTTCAGCCTTCACTGACTGCTTTAGTTATTTAGGTAGTTCATCAGGGTTGAATATTGCATAAGTCTCAGTAACCTCATTTTCTCTGATAGCTATGGTCATATTATACAGCACATCCTCCTCTGGTGTTTCAAATGCTATTCCATCTGGAGTACAGAATATAGTGCAATTCATTTTGCACAACAGGTCCCTACCTAATAAATTCACTGGACTGGTGTCGCACACAACAAAGCGGTGCATCTCTGAAAATTTCCCTATTCTAACTTTCACTGGTTCTGTTAGAAATGTCTTTATCTGTCTGTTGGACACACCAACCACTTGGATTGTTTCATCCGAAAGAGGAAGATTTTTAACATCAGTTGATCTAACAATGGATCGAGTAGCACCAGTGTCCACTAGGAAAGTAATATTTTCATCATTAACCTTCCCATCTACAAATGGTCCTGTCTGGTCTACTTCTAGAGTTGCGCCAAGTACGCACTCTTCTTCCTCCTTTCGGCACCGTCAATAGCTTTCCTCTGAGTCACTCTCATCACGTTGCAGCCAATACTGTGAAACAGCGCGAGCGCGTGGCGGTTTATTTACCTGTTCTTCATTGTAGAATCCCGATTCATTACTATACTTCTGAGTGTTTCTGCTCTGCGGGAAAGGTGGTTTTGGCACCTGATTCTGTGAGGTAACCACCTGCTGCTGTTGCTGCAGTTGACCACTCACCTCATTCTGCACCTGCGGATTCAATGATGCATTTTCATTATTAGTACTTGGAGGAAATTTACACTCGGATTTCCAATGCCCTAACCTACCGCAATTATGGCATGGGAACTTCTTTTTAGCTTCTTCTATATTACCTTTCCCTTTTCCTGGGCCAAATCTCGGTCTAGTTCCTGGGTTATTTGCTTGTTCAACCAACTGAGCTTCCTGCATTTCAGCTACTTTTCCTTGTGCCCACATTGCCTTTTCTTTTAATTTTCGCTGTTTGGCCTCAATTTCGTCACTGAAATATTTAGCATGTCTCAATACTTCATCTATTTTCTTATTCTGCCAATCAACCGTATGCTGTTTTATCATGTCACCAATTTCTGGGTGTAAACCATATAGAAATCTGTATACAAAATGACTCAAATCCTTATCACTCAGGTTCTCATCTCCACTGAACTGCTTAAAAGCTTGAATTAGCCTCTCATAGTATGCATGTACTGACTCCTTTCCTTCCTGATGTGTTCGATCAATTTTTACCCAATCTGTCTCTTTAGGGGGCACTTTGTTTTTCAAAAATACCATAACCTGTTCGTACTTCTTCATTACCTCAGGGTCCGGAGCTCCTGTCTTAGGATCCCTAGGGTATTCTTGAGTTGGCCAGTTGATCATCAACTTGCACTCTGTCCACAAATCTGCCGGTACTATTATATCAAATAGACTATTCAAATCTATCCATAGTACTTTTGACAATTTTACAAATCTGTCTACCTGCCGGTACCACTCGACGGGCTTTTCGCGTAGTCGAGGGAAATCATTCGTAAATGACAAAATGTCCAGTCTTGTCCATGGGACGTGTACATATCCTCCTCCTGGAATTTCCCTCATGGGGTATTCAGTTACTACCTTTTCTTTCTCTCTAACAGGAATGCCGAAACTGTCTTTTCTGAGGCATCATTACGTTTTCTATACCATTTACTTCTCCATTTATCCACGTCTTCCCATTTTTTTAATAAACTGATGATGTCCTTAATCTGACCTATCTGTCCTGTGCTGTTCAGATTTTCAATGTCTTTTTCAGTAAAATCAACTCTAAAGGGTTTCTGTAAGGCTTTTACTTTATCAAAATCGATACCCATTTCATTTGCAACTTCTCCTAGTCTTTAATGCAAATTTTTCGCTCTCCATGTCACGCTTTTACATAGGAATAACAACTCCTCATCCTGATAAATTTTCAAATTTTCTACAGGAATAGTCCCTACAATTAACTCTTCCAATACCATCCGTAATTTAGCCACATCTATTGACTGGGATTCTTTATCTGGTTTCTGTAATCCTCTTAACCATTCACTTAGTTCTTCCACAGAAGGTCCTACCGGGTTTTCTACGCTACTCTGTTCTGGGTTTCTCTGGGGTTCCAACAAAGTTTCTACTGTCGTTCTACTCTTTTCAGCATAATTCTGATTTATAAAAGGATTATTTGAAACATTTGGTTCAAACATATTTATTGTCGGTCCCCATGGATTCTCAATTTGACTCCGTTCTGAACTCTCAACCAAATTATGGTTCCGGTATGGTACCGTCAAGCAATGTTCACTATCCTTTTGCTTCTCAAAAATAGGCATTACTGGGCCTATGGTCACTGGAACTGTTACAGCTTCTATATTCTTAGTTAATTCTCTTATTTTCTCTGTTAATTCTAGGATTGTTTTGGCCAATTCTGCTGAATTTTCACTACTTAGTCTATTCTCCGACCTCTTTTCTACCTCTCTACTGGAGTTTCTCTTTTCTAAATCTGGTGACATAGTCTCAGTTTTGATAATTCGTAATGTTTCTCTCATTGGGGCGTTTGGTGCCAAAATTTGTGGTTCTGGTCGGTACGTTGGTGTATTTTTATAAAACACATCATCCAACACATCATCATCCGATTCATTTGCTCCGTAACCTCTTGATTCCACATTATTCCTTTTTTCCACACATTTTCTTCCTTCATTCTCTCCTACCGCTCTTACAGGAAACATACCCTCAGTCATACTTTGATTCCGCCATCTTTTCATTCGATCATCATGTGTTTCATGTCCATATGACCTGCCAAACAAATATCTGTAACTTCTACCATTTCTTTGCTTTTCTCGCTCATGCATTTCGTCTTCCCACTCTGTCAATGCCTCAAACTGCGTCGGTCTAGGTCTTAGTTCTAGATACATCATCTTTTCGCGTAAATTCCTTAAAACAGCCAAATTAAAGGAACCATGTTCTGGAAATGCCAGGACTCCATCGTCCTTGGTATATTTTAGCCAATTATCTAACCAAATACAAGTATGATATCCATATTTCGCAATCATTAAAGATGCGGGGGTTTTCGGTGGAGGAAGTAACTGTCCTTCCCTAGTTTTGACCTGTTTATCTTTCTTAAACCACTTCTTAACTCTACCCAACCAGGACTTCTTCTCTTTGTCAGGTGGTTGGTAATACATTTTCTCGGTTTCCGTGTACCGTTTAGTCCTTTCTACAACTGTACCGCTATCCTGTCCACTCACAGTGCGACTTCACGCTAATGCACCAATCAAGAGCGTTTACGTCACTGTCACAGTCCTCTAATCTCAGCGCGACTTACACTAACGCACCAATGGGAAGCGTTTACGTCACCCTGTACTTCTCCAATCCTAGCGCGGCTTTACACTAACGCACCAATCCGGGGCATTTTACACTTCTGACCGACTGTCCAATCCCAGCACGGTCGTTTTGACGTCAGCAGCCGCTGCGGCAGCTCTGCTCCTGTCTACCCCTCCTTTACAAGTCCGCTCAGTGAACTTTTATTGCAACTTTTACAATTCCATTAGTAACAACACATAAACATCTCCATTGTCCGCTTCGCTAACCAAAGAACAGCAATAGACCTTTCTCACGAGAATTCCGTCTTTCCCGAGAGCAGCGCTTACCTCTGCCCTACTACGGAATCGTTACTTCCGTTGATAAAGTAGCACCTCCCTCTACCTTACCCTTCTAACAAGCATTAACTAATCGCTTCTCTAGAATTAAGACACTCTAGAGTTTCGCCATTAATCGGAATGCCTTTTTCATACACACACTGTCATACAGGGAAAAATGTAAATCATTCACACAGACTTCTGTCTTTTCCGAGAGCAGCGCTTACCTCTGCCCTACTACAGAATTTATGACATTCGTTAACAAAGCAGCGCTTCCCTCTACTTTGTCCTTCTAACAAGCTCAGAGAACACCTGCTACCTTTTCAGTGATAAGCGTTATCGGTATGCCATTTGGTTTCCTGGTACTTAAAGACCAAAATTTCACAGGTAACCTTCGCTATCATACACACTTCTCTCACACAGAAAATATTTCTAATGGCAACACATGACGATGCTGCCGAATCGAACCCAGACAATGCGCCGTGCAACTTCTATTGTCACACGTTTCCCCTGTGTACCTACAGGGCAACAACAATTCCGTCTTTCCCGAGAGCAGCGCTTACCTCTGCTCTGCTACGGAACTGTTACAAACTTCCTACTTCCTACATCCCAGAAGCCGTGCTAACAACATATAACTCAACGTAACTCAACATATAGTGTTAGTACATAAATCAATACCAATCAATAATCAATAAGCTATTTACAAGCAATGATCACTAAACCAAAACAGTAGCTAACCGTATCTCTGCTACCAAGAAAACTGATGCAGCGTGGAATGCAAAATCCCTCTTTTCGTCACAGGTCATAGATCACACAGACACATTCAATCGCTACATTCGCTGTTGGGGCCCATAACACCAACATTCATCCTCTATTAACCTGTTTTCAAAGAGGCGGTTGTTCCACTCGCTGTAATGGAAGGAAGTACTCATTTATCTCTAATAGATTTCCCTACCTTTCTCTATTTATTAAGGCCTAAACTTCACCTTTAGTACTCCTGCAATGAATAGGCCATGAATCAGCTTAGCTGCTGGTTGAAGTGATAACTAAATCTATAATTTATTTACATAAATACACTTTTCATAATAACGACCCAACACAGTTCTTGTAATAAATCTTAAATCTTTATCTAAATAATTGAAATCGAATCTTTTGTTTAATCAAGCAGTAGACCATCATATTTACCTATTCTGGCTAAAATCGTCCTCTAAGTCAAAATCTTGGTCATCAGTTCATACTGTCAGAGTCTTAGGAAACAGCTGTCCTGCAGTGTCACCGTCCTCTCCGTCAGCATAACGTCAGGAAATCGAAAATCTTCTGAAGGGTCTCGCTTCCCACCTCTCTATTTTACCATCTTTTATAGTAAAATGACATTCCACAAAATAACAAATTATATTTTGAATATTCGTGATTGGTTGATGAGATCAGTTCCACCAAGTTCTCACACGGAAAATGTTTCTTTAGATATAGTTCATTATTTTCTTCGGAAAAGTATCTTTTATTGTTTCTTTCAGGGCAGCTGGCTGGTAGCCCGGAGCAACCTTGAGTGGCACAGTTGAGTTAGGGTCGTTCAGAGGCCACTGCTACTGATGGTGACGCATGCGCACTTCACCCAGAGACGTTTGCAAATGAAGTCAATTCGTCTGCTAGGGATGTCAGCCATTTTGTGGCCACCAAATGGTCAACTTAAGCAAAGAAACACAAAAACGTAATTAATACATGGAAATGACTAATAAAATGTTATTCCCTCACTAAACCCTTTATGTGTTTGTATTTATCTAGCAGAAAGCAACACTTAATGCAGATTATATTCACATTAATAAAGCACGAATCACAAATACACCACGAAAGCAACATATAATCACGCAATTTCTAATTATCTATCATCAATATGCGTCCGAAAATTAGTTTACGTATTAATTAGGCCATGCAAATGCAATTCCCACGTGTATTTCTTATATTAGTAATGTTGGTCTATTCACACAGCAAACAATTAGTACAATTACTATTAATTAATTATTCTTATTAATGGAACATGCAAAAATGGAGAGGGTATACAATTTTTTTAAAGAAAACCCGCTCCAGCATCAGCACAGGGCTAAATAGAAAGATCTGCATGTAGATGGGTGGGAGGAGTTGCATCTGGGACCTGAATAGGGCTGTGCCTTCCCTTCACAATGCTGGCTCCATTTTGGGAAACAAGAAAAAACCTTTGCTGAGGAGAGGAACTAGAGAGACTGAGAAGAGACTATCCCTAAGCTTGAGGGATTGACCTGCAGTGGTTGCCTGACTGCCAAAGAGAGGAGAAAGGAACTTTGTGTGTACTTTATTCAACTTGTGAAGGATCTCCAAGGGCTTGAGAAAAGAGCTTGCCTCCTGCTGAAGTCTTAGGGACCACGGACTTCACCAACCAGCTCCCCCAGAGTTCTTTGGAAGTGCCTGCAGTTGTGCTGGGCTTTCTGAGGGACTGCGTGAAGCAAGGAGCTGGAAGCATGACTCACAAGCAAGAAATATGACACCGAACTGCCGCTGCCGCTTCACAACGCGAAAGCGCCTCGCATCGCCGGAGAAGAGGAACGACGTCGAGTCACCGCAGGGCCGCCGAAGCGCCTCGCATCTCCGGAGAAGAGGATCGACATTGCATCAGATGCCGCCGCATCACCGGGAAGCGTGTCGCAGGGCCTGTCGCGGCTCAGAAGAATCATTGAGTCACCGCAGCGCCGTCGCATCATTGCCAAAGTGTCTCGCATCACCGGAGAAGAGGATCGACATCGCATCAGATGCCTCCACATCACCACGAAGCGTGTCGCAGGGCTCAGAAATATCGTTGAGTCGCCGTACGGCCGTTGGGTGTGCACCCATTGTGTCGCATCAAGAAGAAGACGCCATCTTTGTCGCATTGTACCGGATCTTTATCGCATCACGGCGTTGCATGCCGCATCGCCACGGAACTGCAGTATGAAACTGACGCATCACCTCCCCTCGCAGAGAAGAACCGACGCATCCCCTACGCAGCAGTAAGAAACTGACGCATCACCTTCCCCGCAACACTTTCGTTGTATAGCGTTATGCATCCTAAGGTACATTGAACTCAAAGTGTAGCATTTTAACATCTAAAGAGAACTAAGCTAATTCTACCATTTTAAGTACAGTATTGTGGATTTTTGTCGTTTATGGTCTTGTGTTAAATCTATATAAAGAATACTTATTTTTGATATAAAACTTGTGTGGTGTCCATCTGTAGTGTTGTCACTTGATTACTGTATGTGTTCACAAATGCTTTACACACTGCCTCTGAGATAAGCCTGTCTGCTCGTGCCAAGCTACAAAGGGGTGAGTAGGGTTAATTTAGGAGTACCCCCTTACCCTGACTAAACGCAAGGGTCCCTATTTGTCAAAGGTACCTACCTCTGCCAACTAGAGACCCCCAAATCTAACATCGGTAGTCAGTGGTGAGGATTCTGGACTTGCATTTGTGACTCATATACAGTGATGGTGAACACCACTAGTGAGTGCAGACCAAAACGCGACCACATACTCTTGGTAGATTGTTTTTCCTGGGATTTTCTATTTGTTCCAAGAACTGCCAAGTTTAACCACCATGAGGTACCTACCTCTGCCAACTAGAGACCCCCAAATCTAACAGGGTGAATGTTTGCATTGTTCAGCACTCCGTCCATCAGTTGTTCCTTTTACTTTTAGAAAGCATTTACCTGCCCTTACTATTTGCTGGAGCGGGTAATGCAAAAATGTTGTATACCCTCCCCATTTCTGCATGTTTATACTAATTGGATTAATTAATTAATTATAATCGTACTGATGGATTGAAGTGAAAATTATTAACCAATCTTATTAATAACTGAAATACATGTGGGATTGCATTTGCATGGCTTAATTAATACGTAAACTAAATTATGTACGCATACTAATGATAGACAATTAGAATATTGCATGATATATGTTGCTTTGTGATGTATTTGTGATTTGTGCTTTATTCAGTAAGTATAAACCGCTTGAGTGTTGCTTTCAGCTAGATAAATACACACACATATGGGTATTAGCAAGGGAATAACATTTATTTAGCCATTTCTTTTTATTATTTGCGTTTTGTGTTTCTTTTGCTTAAGTTGACCATTTGGGCCTGCCACAATATGGCTGCCTCCTGTACCTGACTTGACTGACGACGCTACACGAGGTTTTAGGTGAAGTGCACCTGCGCTAACGCCAGCAACGGTGGCCTCGTCGTGACCCTAACCAGACTGTACACGCCAAGGTCACACTGGGAAGCAAGCCAGCTTTTCAGAAGAACAATAAGAGGCCTCTTAAAACCGGAACAAGCTATACTGATGACCTAAGAGACATTATTTCATGTGAACACTGTCGGACGATCTCTGATTGTCCAATCAGAGGAGCTGAAAACCAATATTTGATACTTTTTGACAATGATTTTACTATAAATTATGGTAGAATAGAGAGGTTGTATGGCTTTTCTCGTTTTCCTGACGTTATGCTGACGGAGAGGACGGTGACGCTGAAGGACAGCTGTTTCCCTGAATCTTTGATGGACTGAATTAATGCCCAATCTCCTGATGAACTGAAATTACTAAATTTGATGGGCATAGATTTGTGAGACTACTGGATTTGACTTAGAGGACGGCGATTAGCCAGAATAGGTAAATATGATGATTGGCGGCTTGAATAAACGAATGATTTAATTTGCATTAATTAGATAAAGATTGAATTGATTAATTACAAAATGAGTTGGGTTGTTTATTCATCGAACATGTATTGATTCAAAGGTAAATGGAGAATTAGAAATTAACCTAAACCAGCAAGTAACTGATTCATCCCAATTTATGAGAGGAATACTAAAGGTAAAATTCAGGACCTAATGAGTTTCAGAAGGTTACGTAGATTTGTAGCTCATTAGGGTAAAGAGGTATTTCCTTTCATGTCAGCGTTTGGAGTAATCATCAGCCGAGAAACACAGATTGATGGTGAGTGAATGTTGGTGTTATGGGCCCCACCAGCGAATGTATTGGTTGTGCGTGTTTGTGAGATCTTTGGTCTGTGATGGAGGGAGGGATTTTGTACTCCACGCTGCAGCAGTGCGTGCAGTTCCTGGGTCACATGACTGGGTACAGTTGGCAGCCTGACTTTGTTTATTCCTCCCGGACAGCCACACAATAGAGGGATTAGAGGTGCTTGAATGAGCCATCAACTGGCAGGTTTTGGGGCAGAGCTGTGCACAGCCCCACTTACAACTGAATAGGCTGTGCCCTGCCTTCACAAAAAGGAGTTGTCACCACTACATTGTTCATGCAGCCAGCTTGGAGCAAGGAGATGGGAGGGAGGAAACATCATGTACTTTGGAGGGAATTCTCTAGAAACATCTCCTACTTCAAAGTGGACACCAGGAATAAATAATGGACCCTCAGACACAATTCTTCAGTATACTTTTACACCTTTGGATAGAAGGAAGACTGGACCTGCACCCTTCATCCCTGGCCCAGGCTGAAGTGACTCCAAGGGTCAGTTGACTGACCTCGTTCTCTGAGATTCAGGGTTATAACAAGTTCCAGAAGCTCCCTGCAACTGCCCAACTGACCACCTGCCTGGACCTGCAAATGGACTTGCCTGAGCCCTGCTGGCATCTGCTGGAGTGAGTTGACCCCCAAGAGGTACCCCTCAGGTCCTGAACCCTTGGGGTGGTGGTGCAGTTCAGAACACAAAATCTCCCTCTACTTCCACGGACAGGATGATTCCACAGGTAACCCTTCACTATCATTCACGCTTTTCTCACACAGAAAACATCACTAATGGCAACACACAGCGATGCTGCCGAATCGAACCCAGACAATGTGCCGTGCAACTTCAATTGTCACACGTTTCTTTCCCGTGTACCTACGGGCACCCACAATTCCGTCTTTCTCGAGAGCAGCACTTATCTCTGCTCTACTACGGAACTGTCATCAATTCCCGACTTCCTACCTCCCGGAAGCCGTACAAACAACATAAAACTCAATACGACTTCAACATATAGTATTAGTACATATATCAATACCAATCAATAAACGATAAGCTATATACATGCCAAAATCATCAAACCAAAACAATAAAAACCATCATCTCGCTACCAGAAATACTGGTGCAGTTCAGAACACAAAATCTCCCTCCACTTCCACGGACAGGATGATTCCACAGTCACACGCACATACACACATCACACGCTGGTGGGGCCCATAACACCAACATTCATTCTCATCAAGCTATCCGTGCCTACAGAGGGATTTTCAAATTATCCCGAACTACAGTTTCTTTACTTGGATAGAGGAAAATCACATCTATCAATTAACCCTCACAATTCCTCCATCCGGAGGTCGATCGGATCATTTAGTTGGGTTGGAATTTGATGAAAACCCCTTTAACTCTCTCATTAATCAATAAACATTACAAGAAAATAACCACCCGACACAGTTCTTCAAACAATGATTTTTCTTTATCTAATTAAATTTGCAGGTTAAATCCTAACAATGCAATATTATCTTTGTCATAATTACCTATTCTGGCTAATTGTCGTTCTCTAAGTCAGAATCTGGTCCTCAGAAATTCATCAGAGTTCTACCGTCCCGTCCTCTGCTGTCAGCATGGAGTGCCGCATAGAGTAGCGTCGATCAGGGTGCGTCTCAAGCTCTTTGGGTGGTAACCTAATTTCCCTCTCTGGACTACTAATATTTATACTAAAATTTACATATTACAGTATCATTTTCATAATTTCCAGGCCGTTGGTTGGCTGAATTCAGCCTCGTCCCAATACTTTAAGTAACATTCAACAAAGTTCACATACGGATGATGTATAAACTAGGCGCATGGGAAAAGCTGTTCTCAGGCCAGGAAAGTAACAGTCTATTGTGAATAGGTGGCTTTTGGTTCCCAGATGGCAACATTTCATCCGTGTTCAGGGACATTGGCATCTCGCCCAGAGTATTCTTCATGGTCCTGGTTCATTAGTTCATGGTGAGGACACGAAGAAATCAGTTCAGGCCTTTTTTCCATTTCTCAAATAATGAAGTCATGTACTTTAGTAAGGATTCAGTCGGCAGCCATCTTTTAGTAGGCCGAATTGGTCAACTTAGGTAAAAGAAACACAAAATCGTAATTGATACATAGAAATGATTTAAACAGTGTTATTCCCTTACTAATACCCCTATGTGTATGTATTTATCTAGCCATATGCAACATTTAAAGCTGTTAATGCTGGTTTATTTAAGCGCAAATCACATTAACACTGTCTAAGCAGCACTTATCGTTTTTAATATGCGTACAAACTTAGTTCACTTATTATTTTAGCCATGCTAATGCATTCCCACGTATATTCTCTTGGTTAATAAGGTTGGTTAGTTCATCACAGCACACTATTAATCATTAAAATTAATCGTTTAATCATATTAATATAAACTTATATAAATGGATTGGGTATATAAAACCAAAATATTTTACCCGATCCATCAATCCCCCCTTTGGTGATTTTATCACCACCAACCCACAAACATTTAAATTTTTCCCTTTAACAGAAATTTGAAATGTCTTTTTGCTCAATTAAAATTCTGTTTCCCTTTCATCTTCTCTTCTGGTTTTATCATACATGCTCTCCTTCCACTCTTCCAATTCTATTTCATTGAGATCTTTTTCTGGTTTCTTTTCCCTCTTTTTGTTTATTTCTCGTTTGACTTTCTTTTTATTTCTTCTATATCTACAACACATACAACCTAATCTAAGTAGTAATAATACGAAAATCACACAGGTTAATGGAAATAAGATTTTTCCTATTTTAGTACTACCTAATTTACCCAAGAAAGCTTGTATAGCAGCCATCTTATTACTAATTCTAGTCCAGATACTTTCAACCTCCAGTGGTTTTATTTCATCATGCAATTCTGTAATATTCTTTATATAGACTTTTAGATCTCTGCTTTCATCAGGAATGTAAGTGCAACAATGTTGAACTTTCAGCATTCCACAGACTCCACCCTCTTTTGCCAATAAGATATCAAGGGCAAGTCGATTTTGCATAATCATAGCAGCATGGCAACCAATTCAGTGTTTACCAATAGAAATCCTCCAGCTGTGCTTGTTGATAAACGATCCACTATGGTGGACAGCTTTCGAATATTATTTGCATTCAAAGATATTCCCACTGCTGGTATCAATGCTCCAAAAATATCACCTACAATCTCTAACCAGGTTTCTCTTCTGCTACGCATTAGTAGGTTATTTGGTCCACTATTTTCTACTCTATCCATGTGAAAGATCTTTGGAAAGACCAGGCCTACATAACATGTGCCATTCCAATGGTCAGGCAACCTGTAATAAGCCTTGTTCCCACAAATATAATACAATCCAGGAAAAACTGGGTCTTCTCCACCTCTAAATCCCCATCCGGATGCAATGAAATATGTATCATGACACTCACTTGTCCCTATGTATATATAATCATATTGGGATCTTTCTCTCATGATGCATAATTTGCCTTTCTGTGGTGAGTCTATAGCTATTGTTGGTTTAACATCACCTTTCATTTCTTTGTTCCCATCTATTGCCCAAATGTTTTCCCCTTCTTTATGTCCTTTTGCATTCTTGTGTATTTTCAACCTCCTCTCCTCAACCATATCCAAGAATGTTTTCTTTTCTGTTTCAAACTGCAAGTTAAATTGTTCTTAAAAATATATTCTAGAGTTAGTCCTTTAGTTTCTATAAAAATTTCTCCTAATACATTAGCATCTTTAGCTGGATTTAATTCTTTATTCATGGGCAATCGTCCAAGGATATTATCTATATTAGACATATTATACTCTAATTTTCCTACTTGATAAAATATACTAGTTAAGACGCTACATGTTATTCCATAAGTTGCTGGGAGGTGATGATAAGTCACCCCTTCTGAAACAGAGGCAGGTAATTGCATGCAGACATAGCAATCCCTTACGTCCATTGTTTTTACATATTCATACAATAATTTTGAAAACACATTGCTAGAAAAATCAGTTATAGACCTATCTTGATGTACATGCTCAGTGCTAGTTCTAACTGGTATTACTTTTTGCGAACCTTTCACTATGTTAGTCATGTTCTCAGTATGTCCTGCTAGTGTATCTAAGGTTACTTTGAATGAGATCAAGAGAGCGAGTACGGTCCAAAGAAGCATTAATAGTCCTGTACAACAACAACATACCTTGCACCATCTTCTCATGAAGGTACATCTACTCTGTTTATCATCTATGTTAGCCATCTTGTTAGATCTAACCGTGTCTTTTGACTTAGCCTCTTCTACTCCGCCTCTTATAGCTTTCCTACAAGAGTAAAAATCTTATCAGGTTGTCCAAATACTTCGATTTTCTTATTCAATCCTGTGTATTCCTATAAGGATCAATACAAATTACTCAGCTTGGCTTTTCGTCATTTTTCACTTCCTTCTTGTCATCCACATGCAGGATTTCCTGATCTTCCGCTTCTTCTCCAATGTCGGATAAGATAACTCTCAGGATCTCCCCTGTTTCTTCTTCTTTTATCAATTTAAGCCAAGTCTCCTCTGGATTTCCTTGACTATCTGCCTCTTCTCCTTGTTCAGGCAGTGCCACGTACGTCCATTCAGGTGACTTATATTTCTGATTTGGTTTTCTTGCACGTTTGCTTGCTTCTGACACTTCTGTTTCTCCCTCTTTCTCTGGATGTTGACTGGTTACTTCATTTACTTGTTCAGCTTCTGAGGGTTTAGCTCGTGTCAATCTGTATCATAGTTTCTTAATCTTGTTTGGCCAAATGTCTACTTTGGCATTCCTTCTTGCTTTGCTGTCTTTGCCGGTTCTTTCTTCGATCCAAGTTCTCTTTCTCAGAACTCGACCTTCTGGTATTTCGGTTTCACTGTCTTCAGATTCTGTCTCGTTTGGTTTTTCTGTCTCAGTATTCTCTTTTTCCACCTCTGGTGATGGCCCTACTTCTGTCCCTCCTCGGGTCTCCTGCACGCAATCTCCCTGCTGAGTACTTGTCCCTTCACCTAGCTGTGTGTTGCAGTTCCCTACACCTCCTCGGGGGTTTTCCGCAATCTGTCCCTCTCTCTCTGTGACTGTCCCTTCCTCTTCTTCCAGGATTGTTTCAGGTAGAATTTCTCCTACTTTCTCATTTGGAGTGAACGTTACTTCTGACTGAACATTCTTTTCTTTTCTTTTCTTCTTTCCGTGCTCACCATTGGCGTTCGGTTCACCTCCAGAATCTGAATCGTCTGAAATCTGCAATCTTTTCCTCAGTATTTCTTCTCTGGGGGTCTGAACCAGTCTTGGCTCCGTCTCCCCCCTTTCAGGATTTTCTTTTGATTTTATGCTTTCATTGCTTGACTCATCACTTGATTCTGATTCGTCAAAGTATTCTTTTCCAATGCCATCTGCTGGATTTGGAACTCTCAAAGTGTGACTTGCATGTATCCAATTTTTCAGTCCTGCACACTTTACAGCAGTCGTTGTGGTCAAAATGACCTGTCTTGGCCTTCCCCACCTTGGAACCAGGCAATTTCTTCTTCTGTGGACTTTTATCCTCACCCAGTCCCCTGGGCTCAAATCATGGGCTGGTTTCTTTTCAAGTGTGGTGGCATCCGCTCCAACCTGGTGAAACACAGAATGAACTGCGTCAGCCAGGCCTTTACAGTAATCCAAAATCATGTCATCAGTTATAGTCATCAGCTTGTTGACTGGTACAAATACATGTCTCATGGCGCGTCCCATGATGATCTCGTGTGGACTCAAACCTGTGGTTCTGTCTGGAGTAGACCTAATGGTCATCAAAACCAGAGGCAAGACATCCTGTGGCTAAACACATTTTTCCAATTCTGTTTTTGATGGTACCGTTCATTTGCTCAACCACACCAGAAGCCTCTGGTCGGTAGGCACAATGCAGTTTCTGCTGTACACCCAATGCTTCACAAATCAATTTCATGATCTCATTGTAGAAATGTCCTCCTCTATCTGATTCTATGGTTATTGGAAATCCGTACCTTGGGATGAATTCCCTCAACAACAGCTTAGCCACTATGATTCCATCATTTCTTCTGGTTGGGTATGCCTCCACCCACCTAGAGAACAGACAAACTACCACCAAAATGTACCTCAGTTTGTTATAAGGAGGCATTTCAATGAAATCCACTTGCATTCTGGTGAAAGGTCCTCCCTCCTGGCCTATGGTACCCAGACTCACCACTGTTTTTCTTCCAGGATTGTACTGCTGACATGTCAGGCATCTCTGACAGAGACTTTCTGCTATTAGCCTGAATTTTGCATTATACCAGGTCTGCTTAAAAGCCCTTATCATGGCATCCCTTCCCAGATGTCCTTGGCCATGATACATCCGTGCCATGGTTGACATCATGCTATCAGGCATTACTGGTCTTCCATCCCGATAGACCCACACATGATCCTTTTCCCTGGGTGCACATCCTGCTTTCACCCACTGTCTCATTTCCTCATCCACTGCTTCATCCTGCAACTGCCTCACTTCATCCCATGTTCCCACAACATTAGTAAACATTATGGAGCAAGAAGACATTTCCTTTTCTTTGGACCGATTTATGGAATATTTATTTCGGGCACAATACTGAGCCATGTCGTTTGCAAATCGGTTCCCGGTAGTGATGTAATCACTCCCTTGTCCATGAGCAGCACATTTTACCACAGCCAGTTCTTTGGGCATTTGTATTGCCTCAAGCAATTTCCCAACCACTTCTGCATTCCTTATGGGAGTTCCACTTGAGGTCAGGAAACCTCTTTGCAGCCATAGTTGGCCGAAATCGTGGACAACTCCAAAGCCATACTGGCTATCAGTCATCACCGTCACTCTCGCATTCCTCCCAATCTTGCATGCTTTGGTTAATGCCACTATTTCTGCTACTTGAGCGGATCTAACTCCTTTCAAGGGCGATGCCTCTATAGCTGCTGAAACGGTGCATACTGCATAGGCTGCGCTCAACACTCCTTCATCCATTCTCAAACAGGATCCATCCACAAAAAACACATGATCACTCTGGCAGTGGTAGATCTCTTATGTCAGGGCGAGGTTTTGTGCAATAGTCAAGCACATCCAAACAATCATGATCAGCCTCTTCCCTTATTTCCACTCTCTCTGCATCAGGCAAAAGTGTAGCTGGATTCACATTCACACATCTTTCCAGACTTACATTGTTTGCACCTAGAATGACTTTTTCATACTTAGTCAGCCGACTATGTGACATGAACTGTGTTCGACTCCTTGTTAAAAGGATCGCCACACTATGGGGTACAAACACTCTCACTGGATACCCCATCACGATTCCCTCACTCTGTTCTAGGCTTCGGCATGTAGCCGCTACCGCTTTCAGGCATCCTGGCAACCCTATTGCTACTGGGTCTAACATTGACGAGAAATATGCCACTGGTCTCCTTTGTCTTCCATGTTTCTGTATTAACACTGAGAGTGCGCATCCGTTTCTCTCACTACAGTATAATTCAAACTCTTTCTCATAATCGGGCATACCCAGAGCAGGGGCTTCACATAGGCTGTTCTTCAGCTGTTTGAATGCTGCCAGTTCTTCTTTGTTCAGTTCAAGGGGGTCTTTAACCTCACTTTTTGTCAACTTCACCAATGGTTTGGCAATCAGGGAAAAATTACTTATCCACTGACGACAGTAAACAACCATTCCTAGAAACATTCTCACCTCTCTTTGGGTCATTGGAGCTCTCATTCCTCTAATGATTCTGATTCTGTCTATGGTTACTTTTCTCATGCCTTTTTCGATATTATGACCCAAGTATGTCACTTCCTTTTTACAGTACTGCAATTTGTTTGGAGATACCTTCAGTCCTCCATCTGCCAAATGATTCAACAAGGCTATGGTGTCTGCTTCACAGGCCTCACGTGTTTTTGACGCTACCAATAGGTCGTCAATGTACTGCACTAAAACTGAACTCTCAGGCATAGTAAGACTCTCCAGGGATTTCTTTAACAACTGATTAAAAATGGAGGGGCTCTCTGTGTACCCCTGTGGGATTCGGCACCATGCCAAAATACAGTTTCCAAACCTGAAGGCAAAAAGCGGCTAACTGTCATGATGCAATGGAATGGAAAAGAAAGCATGACACAAATCGATTACTGTGTACCATTCTGCATCATGTGGGATCTGATACAAAATTACTGAGGGATTTGGAACAATTGGACAACATGAGATGACAATCTTGTTAATCTTTCTCAAATCTTGCACAATCCTAAATTTCCCACTTGGCTTTTTCAGTCCCATGATAGGCGAATTACATGGGCTGCTCATTATCTCCCTCAGCACTCCTTGCTGGATCATTTTCTCAATCAATGGGGTTACTCCTGCTATTATTTATGGGGTCAGTCTGTATTGTGGAATATTTGGGTAAACGGCTCCTTCTTTTACCGCAATTCTCACTGGGTCTACATTTCTCATCAGACCTACATCTTCCCCAGTGAAATCCCAAACTGCTGCCTTCACTGTCTGTTTCAATTCTGGGGGCAATTCATCTGGATTGAATACTGCATAGGTTCCTGCAACCTCACACTCTCGGTTAGCTATGGTAATTTTATACAGAACTTCCTCATCTGGTGTTTCAAAGGCTATTCCATCTGGTGTACAGAATATGGTGCAATTCATCTTGCACAATAAATTCCTTCCTAGTAAATTCACAGGACTGGTGTCACACACCACAAATCGATGCATGTCTGAAAATGTCCCTATTCTGACCTTTACAGGATCAGTAAGGTACGTTTTAATCTGGGTGTTGGACACACCTACTACTTGGATTGTTTCATCCGAAAGAGGAAGATTTAACGTCTGCTGATCTGACAGTGGATCGTGTAGCTCCAGTGTCTACTAGAAAAGTGAAGTTTTCATCATTAACTTTCCCATCCACAAATGGTCCTGTCTGATCTATTTCTAGAGATGCGCCAAGTACGCACTCTGCTTCCTCCTTTTGGCACCGTCAATAAAACTCTTCTGGCTCACTTTCGTCATTTTTGCAGCAAATACTGTGATACAGCGCTTGCGCGTTGCGGTTTGTTTGCCTGTTCTTCATTGTAGAATCCCGTCTCTTTGCTATACTTCTGTGTACTCCGGCTCTGTGGTAAGGGCGGTTTAGGCACCTGATTCTGTAGATTAACAGCCTTCTGCTGTTGCGGCGGTGGGCCACTCCCCCCACACTGCACCTGTGGATTTAATGACGGATTTTCATCATTAGTACCTGGTGGATATTTACACTCGGATTTCCAGTGTTCAAATCTTCCGCAATTGTGACAGGGGAATTTCTTCTTTGCTTCTTCTATATTACCTTTCCCTTTTCCTGGGCCATATCTTGGTTTCATGCCTGGATTATTAGCTTGTTCAACCAGCTGAGCTTCCTGTCTCTCTGCTACTTTCACTTGAGCCCACATTGCCTTTTCTTTTAGCTTTCGCTGCTTGGCTTCGATCTCATCACTAAAGTATTTTTCATGTCTCAGGAAATCATCTATTTTCTTGCTTTGCCAGTCCACGGTGTGCTGCTTGATCATGTCCCCGATTTCGGGACGCAGACCATACACAAATCTGTACACAAAATGACTCAGGTCCTTCTCTCCCAGACTGTCATCCCCACTGAACTGTTTGAAGGCTAATATTAGCCTCTCATAATAGGCGTGGACTGACTCCTTTGCTTCCTGATGTGTTCTATCTATTTTAACCCAGTCTGTTTCTTTGGGGGGCACTTTGTTTTTCAAGAATGCCATGACCTGTTCATATTTCTTCATTACCTCTGGGTCTGGGGCTCCTGTTTTGGGATCTCTCGGGTATTCTTTGGTAGGCCAATCTATGACTATCTTACATTCAGCCCACAAGTCTGCTGGCACTATTACATCAAACAGACTATTCAGATCAATCCACAGTACTTTTGACAATTTCACAAATCTGTCTACCTGTCTGTACCAATCGACTGGCTTTTCCCGTAATCGAGGGAAATCATTGGAAAATGACAAAATGTCCTGTCTGGTCCATGGGACATGCACATATCCCCCTCCTGGAATCTCTCTCATAGGGAACTCCATCACCACCTTCTCCCTCTCTCTCACAGGAAACGCTGGAAATGTTCTGTCTGAGGTGTCATCCCGCTTCCTATACCACCTGCTCCTCCATTTATCCACATCTCCCCATTTCCTCAATACTGTGATTATGTCCCTAATCTGCCCTATTCTTCCTGCAGCATTCAGATTCTCAATGTCTTTCTATGTAAAATCCACTCGGTATGGCTTCTGTAAAGCTTTTACCTTGTCCATGTCAATTCCCATTTCACTGGCTATCTCTGCTAATCTGTCATGTAAATTCTTTGCTCTCCAAGTGACACTCTTACACAGGAATAATAACTCCTCATCTTGGTAATTTTTCAGCTTTTCTGTAGGGATTGTCCCTACAATCAATTCTTCCAACACCATCCTCAATTTGGCCACATCAATGGTATGAGATTCTTTTTCTTTATCCTGCAAACGTTTTAGCCAGTCATTCAATTCTTCAGTAGTTATGCTCACTGACTTCTCTGCATTCCCTGGTTCTGTCAGTCTCTGTGGTTCTAATATTGATCCTTCTACCCTTCTGCTTCCTAGTATCAGAACAATAAAATGGGTTCTTTGACATATGTAATTCACTTCTACCCACAGTATGTTCCCAGGAACTCTCTTTCGCTCTCATCATGGGCTGTTCTGCCTGTCCTCTGTTCACATACGGGACTGTTAGTCCGTGCTCACTGTCTTTCTGCTTCTCAAAAATAGGCATAACAGGACCTATGGTCACAGGGACTGTAACTGCTTCTAGATTTTTCGTCAATTCTCTTATTTTCTCGGTTAGTTCTAATGTAGTTTCTGCTAGTTCTCTGGAATTTTCATTTTCGACCCTATTTCCCTTTTCTTTAAGTGAATTTCTTCTTTTCACCTCTGGGGTCACAACTTCTGTTTTAATGATTTTCAGAGTCTCCCTCACTGGCGTGCCTGAGGTCGGCGTTTCTGGTTCCTGTCTGTACGGAGGTGGGCTCTTGTAAAACATATCATCTAGGACATCATCATCAGTTTCATTAGCCCCATACCTCCGGGTTTCTACATGATTTCTTTTTTCTAGGCATTTCCTTCCTCCACTTTCTCCTTCTGTTCTAACGGGAAATAATCCTTCAGTCATACTAGCGTCTCGCCATCTTCTCATTCGATCACTATGAGTTTCACGGTCGTTTGGCCGTCCGAACATATACCGATACCTACTGCCATTTCTTTGTTTTTCTCGCTCATGCATCTCATCTTCCCACTCTGTCAATGCCTCGAACTGCTTAGGCCTAGGTCGCGGATCTAAGTTCATCATCCTCTCCCGCAAGTTCCTTAATATTGCCAATTTAAAAGACCCATCCTCTGGAAACGCTAGAACTCCGTCTTCCTTTGTATACTTTGCCCAATTGTCTAACCAGATACCGGTATGATACCCATATTTCGCAACCATGAAGGATGCGGGGGTCTTTGCCGGAGGGAGTAACTGTCCTTCCCTAGTCACAATCTCCTTGTCCTTCACAAACCAATTTCTCATTTTACTAAACACAGACTTTTTCTTTTTCTCGGGTGAATGATAATACATTTTCCTGTCTTTTGTGAACTCTTTAGTCTCTTCTACCACTGTACAATCTCTAATCCAATAGTAGCGCGACTCTTACTCACGCACCAATCCTGGCACGTCTACGTCACTGTCACAATCTCCAATCCTTACGTGACTCACACCAACGCACCAATCCTGGAGCGTCTACGTTGCTGTCACAACTTCCAATCCCTGCGCGACTCACACTAACGCACCAATCCTGGAGCGTCTACGTCACTGACTAGCTGTCCAATCCCAGCGCGATCCTCCTGACGTCTACAGTCGCTGCGGCGGCTCCTACTCCTGACTCCTGTCTTCAGTCTACCCCTCCTTTATAAAACTACGCGATAGACTTTGTTTCAAATTTACAATACTTGTTAGTTACAACGTACAAACATCTCCATTGTCTGCTCCGCTAACCACAGAATAGCAAAATACCTTTCCCACGAGAATCCTGTTTTCCCGAGAGCAGCACTTACCTCTGCCCTACTACAGAATTATTACGTCCGTTGGCAAAGTAGCGCATCCCTCTACTACACCCTTCTATCAAGCATCAATTAACTGTTCTCTCCGGAATTAAGACACATAGTTGGAAACGCAATGCTCCTGAGAAATAAAACCAGAGTTCCGCAATTAACCCAAATGCTATTTCATTCACACACTTCCACGCAAGAAAATATAGTTCATTCATACAGAATCCCGTCTTTCCCGAGAACAGCGAACAACCTGTCCTACTACAGAATTATAACACACGTTAACAAAGCAGCGCTTACCTCTACTTTGTCCTTCTAACAAGCTCAGAGAACACCTGCTACCTTTTTGGTGATAAGCGTTATCGGTATGCCAATTGGTTTCCTGGTACCTAAGACCAAAATTTCACAGGTAACCCTTCACTATCATTCACGCTTTTCTCACACAGAAAACATCACTAATGGCAACACACAGCGATGCTGCCGAATCGAACCCAGACAATGTGCCGTGCAACTTCAATTGTCACACGTTTCTTTCCCGTGTACCTACGGGCACCCACAATTCCGTCTTTCTCGAGAGCAGCACTTATCTCTGCTCTACTACGGAACTGTCATCAATTCCCGACTTCCTACCTCCCGGAAGCCGTACAAACAACATAAAACTCAATACGACTTCAACATATAGTATTAGTACATATATCAATACCAATCAATAAACGATAAGCTATATACATGCCAAAATCATCAAACCAAAACAATAAAAACCATCATCTCGCTACCAGAAATACTGGTGCAGTTCAGAACACAAAATCTCCCTCCACTTCCACGGACAGGATGATTCCACAGTCACACGCACATACACACATCACACGCTGGTGGGGCCCATAACACCAACATTCATTCTCATCAAGCTATCCGTGCCTACAGAGGGATTTTCAAATTATCCCGAACTACAGTTTCTTTACTTGGATAGAGGAAAATCACATCTATCAATTAACCCTCACAATTCCTCCATCCGGAGGTCGATCGGATCATTTAGTTGGGTTGGAATTTGATGAAAACCCCTTTAACTCTCTCATTAATCAATAAACATTACAAGAAAATAACCACCCGACACAGTTCTTCAAACAATGATTTTTCTTTATCTAATTAAATTTGCAGGTTAAATCCTAACAATGCAATATTATCTTTGTCATAATTACCTATTCTGGCTAATTGTCGTTCTCTAAGTCAGAATCTGGTCCTCAGAAATTCAACAGAGTTCTACCGTCCCGTCCTCTGCTGTCAGCATGGAGTGCCGCATAGAGTAGCGTCGATCAGGGTGCATCTCAAGCTCTTTGGGTGGTAACCTAATTTCCCTCTCTGGACTACTAATATTTATACTAAAATTTACATATTACAGTATCATTTTCATAATTTCCAGGCCGTTGGTTGGCTGAATTCAGCCTCGTCCCAATACTTTAAGTAACATTCAACAAAGTTCACATACGGATGATGTATAAACTAGGCGCATGGGAAAAGCTGTTCCCAGGTCAGGAAAGTAACAGTCTATTGTGAATAGGTGGCTTTTGGTTCCCAGATGGCAACATTTCATCCGTGTTCAGGGACATTGGCATCTCGCCCAGAGTATTCTTCATGGTCCTGGTTCATTAGTTCATGGTGAGGACACGAAGAAATCAGTTCAGGCCTTTTCTCCATTTCTCAAATAATGAAGTCATGTACTTTAGTAAGGATTCAGTCGGCAGCCATCTTTTAGTAGGCCGAATTGGTCAAATTAGGTAAAAGAAACACAAAATCGTAATTGATACATAGAAATGATTTAAACAGTGTTATTCCCTTGCTAATACCCCTATGTGTATGTATTTATCTAGCCATATGCAACATTTAAAGCTGTTAATGCTGGTTTATTTAAGCGCAAATCACATTAACACTGTCTAAGCAGCACTTATCGTTTTTAATATGCGTACAAACTTAGTTCACTTATTATTTTAGCCATGCTAATGCATTCCCACATATATTCTCTTGGTTAATAAGGTTGGTTAGTTCATCACAGCACACTATTAATCATTAAAATTAATTGTTTAATCATATTAATATAAACTTATATAAATGTATTGGGTATATAAAACCAAAATATTTTACCCGCTCCATCAGTGGTCTCACGTTAGCCATTCTCCAAAGAAAAGGAGAAATCCTGAAGTTGTGGGCTCTTCAGGACCGCAAAAGGGCCTATTCTGCCACAATATTGTTGCCCACACCGTTCTCTAGTGAGGAGCTCCGGTGAACTGACTCTTCGTGTCACAGCAACCTCCAGCGACGCCCGACAACACAAGATCTGCACTTCACGCTACAACATGACACCTCGTGGTGACTGCCAACGCGAAGCTCCAGCAACAACTTTTTTCAACGTCAAACAGGATCTTTGAGCTACAGCTATGTCTTTGGCGATGCCCAGCATGCTCTTCATGATACATCGACAACCATCCACAATGCTCTCCTTGCTCCTCACGGCCCCTTCCGCTGCGGATGGAACTATTCATGATGTACTTTGAAGGTAACTCTTTCAGCTGAACTGACCTGGTCCCTCGATCGGGGCCTTGTGCTCTTTGCTGTTCGCCTTAATTTGTGACTTTCACCCAGTCTCGCACCACCAGATAACCGCTAGTGGCACTCTGTGCTTTTAGGCGCTTTACCATCTGAAATCTTTGAATTTGCATATATACCGATTCAATTTTTTTTTTGTTTTGGTCTTGAATAATTTAGTGAATTTTACTCTATTTTTCTAAATTGGTTTGACATTTTTATTGAGTTGTGCTTTCACTATATTACTGTGTGAAGTGCTGCATAAATACTTTACACATTGCCTCTAAGTTAAGCCTGACTGCTTGTGCCAATCTACCATAGGTGCAGCACAGGTTATTTTGGGGTTTGCTTCTGACTTCACCCTGAACAAGATTGTTGCGGCTGCTTGAGTAGGGTTTCACATCCCTCAACTAGTAATACTATTTCCTACATTGGTGATCAGTGGTGAGGATTTGGACTTGTGTTTGTGTAGTGCCATTCAGTGATTTTTGTTACACTAAAAATCACAGATAAATAATTTGATACCTATTTAAGCCTTTTTTTAAATTGTCTCCTTCTCTCAATTTGTAATTTTTCCAAATGTTAGGCCTCATTTACAAGGGGCCTGTGCTGCCGTCAAATATTTTAACGCATCGGCGGTGCAGGCCATACTCCATATGTACAAATAGACACATGTGGTGAAATGTGTCAGTTTTTGTAGGCTGATGTCTGAATATACGTGCGCCAGAACTGGCTGTGCCTCGCATGAATTCAAATATGCAAGGGAGGCTTTTCCACGGAAAATCCATTGTAAAACGTATGCACTGATATTTATGTTTTTGCCAATGTGTGACGAATCATCGGCAAGCACAGCGCAGTCCCTGAAATGCATCAAAAGTTCTGCACATCGGCAACCTGTGGAAAATGTATTCTTTATCTTGACACTCGCTCAGTCATTTTGTACTCTGTGGAAAAGTATGTCTGTTATCTTGCCATTCGCTCTGCCATTTTGCGCTTCACCCTTCATTACTGACCTTCTCTCTGTATCACGAACGCTCTGGGGCTTCACTCTTGACTTGCCTCATTCCTGCAAGGACATACACACCCTGTTCGTGCTCTGGCCTGACTACAAACTGACCAACACATGCTCAACCAGTCGGACAGGGAGTTTCCCAGATACTTATCGCCTTCACCTTGTGCACTATGCCCTGCAGGGGCCCAACAACTGCCATCTGCGGACTTATCAGATTGACCTCTAGCTGTTGTATAAACATGCTTTACACATGCTTTTCACCTATGCCCTGCAGGGGCACAACAGGGACCATCTGCTAACTTATCAGATTGACCTATAATTATGGTGTTCATTGTTTTAGTGTACACGTCTCCCTTTGTATAATTATGGTGTTCATCGTTTACTGTACACATACACCCTTTTGCATAATCATGGTGTTCTTTCTTTACTGTACACGCAGGGGTGGGGATGAAGGGTAAAGAAGACGTGGAACCAAAGTGCTTGGCAGACTGCCTCCTCATACAGCTATGGGTGTCTGTTGTTGATGCTTTCTCTCTCATGAGATTGTAATAAATATCCTTTCTCTCCGTTCTCCAGTGTTTGTCTCAGTTTGCACCCGTCTACTATAGGGTGACCCTGCACCTTTGGGTGGTCCCCAAAAGACCCCCAAATCCACTATTGATGCCCAAACGTGGGCCCCATCAGTGATGTGGCTGCCCAGTCGAGGGGTCCCAACGAAGTTTGAACGGACGGTGGTGGGGTATACCTACGCAAAGAGACCCTCCTCTTCGTAGCCACCACCTGACCTTCACTGCATCTGAGGAGACCCCCGCAAGTGGCGCCGGTCCTGACTGGGGCCCCCGATAGACTTGGACGAGCTTTGCAGTAAAGAGACCGCCTGGAGAACGAGACAAAGGATTCTGGTAGGATCGCCGGTTGGTGATACCTTTTGTTTGTTTGGTTTTGGTTATCTGGCTTTTGTTCACTGTTTGCAAACAGTGAAGGTAAACGGGTAATGTGGACTTTTTGTCCGGCCTAGAAACTTGTAGAAATGTTTTTTAATATTGTAAACATGCCCGTGTGTAGTAAATTTGTAGGGATGTGCTGTTGTATATCTCAGTCCGATGTTTTGGAAGAAAGTCAACCAGCCCCTCCGGAGGGTGCCCCGAATAAAGAAATGTACATAAAATACGGTATTTCTCCCATAATGTACAGCACATTATGGAACAAATACACGTCAAAGGATAGGGATAATACCTGGACAAAATATGGCTCTTTTTGACCCTCAGAAAATAGAGGCAGTAGAAGCCCAATTACATAGGCGCAGATCAAGACAATCCATGTTTGATTCCTTGGGGTTATGGAAGAAGGAAATTATAGAAAGGGGAGGAGAGCTCAGGCTCGATCCCAGAAGGCAGTATGGAAATCAGAGAAACAAAAATTGGCGGAATTACAACAAGAAAAGGTGGCTTCAAATATTGCCTGTCTAGATAGAGAACACAGGCAAAATGCCTCTGCCCAGTATCCTATGCGATATACCCCCTTAGCACAGTCAGACCCCGATGAGGACGAATTACTCCTACCCCCCGCCACCACCATATCACGTACCTCCCCCTCTACTTGCCGCTGATGGACAACAACTCCCCGATGCTAACGGATGACAACCTCACAGTCCAGACTTGCGTACCGACCCTGCAGCTCCACCCCCATCTCTCTCTGGTCCCGAACCGGGTTGATTGCAGATTGACACGTTTGTCCAAAGTGCGGAGCGACGGACGCCCCCACATTCACTTGGTGAGGTTGCTCTAAATGCATGCTTGTGCAATTGATTGAATCGGAGACACTTGTCATTTTGGGAGATTGGAGACTGGGATTATTAGTTTTCTGATTTATTGAGGGTCTCCAATTTTAGGGGACAATGAGTAAACTAAGAAAATGCATTTCTCATTGTTATGTTGTTTTGGAAGTCCGTATTTGGACAAATTGCTCCACTACCCACCTCAAATTGGAGGATGCAGGTGAAATTTTGAGTGAATCTTTGGAATAGGTTTTTTTTGGTATAAAATATACAAAGGGCAATGAAGATTTGAGTGGCTGCTGGACGGCTCCTTAGATTTAAACAAAAATACAGTATTTACGTTTTTTTTAAGGAAAGAGAAGGTAGATACATGGGAAAGCTTTCGAAAATGGGAAGAACATGCACCACTTTAGCAGGGCTTGAAAAGAAAAAAAAAAAACAACGTCGAGCAAGATTTAATATGGACGAGCTATTTTAGGGATTACCATAGCGAGGTGACAACGGGTGTTCTGCTAACTCAGCAAACTGAAAAAGAAATAAGAATGCTTTTAAATATTGTTATCTTGCAACATTTGCTAAGCTTTCAGAAACAGAAGTCAAAAGTCAGTTTGTTTTTTGTGACTGAAATTAAAGGATTTTGTAAAGTGAACTGCGTTACGATTGCACTGTGCAAAACATGTGAAATGAAAGGCTGTAAGATGCCAGATTTCTTTCTTTTTCTCCAACACAGCACTGAAATAGCTAATAAGTGAACAGTTCAAACATTTCATATATGCTTCACAATTATGAAGACACACTTTTGTAAATTGGTATTGAGAGAACAGAAAAAATATATATACATTTTTATAGGATCAGAACAAATTAGAATGGTTTGCTTGGTGATGTGCAAATTTTAGGTATTCTTACTGAATGCCGATTTCCAAACATTGTTTGTGCACTGTGTATCTTTATCAATAAACCTACACGTTAGTGGGAATCCTTTAGTGGCCATTTCAATGGAGAATATGCTATCTGTAATGACAGTGCACTCCTACAGTATGCTTTGTTTTACTAAAATATTTGTGATAGGAGAGATTAAAATTATTACTATTACTGCCCAGATGACAATGCTATTACCAAGTCAACCACCACAAGGTCCAGCTAGTCAACAGCCTGACTCACCCCTTGCCCAGGATGCGCAAAACATTGTGCTCTAACAGGGATATGTGCAAATGCTAGCCCATTCAATTGGGCCCTTTGTTTCAGTGAAGGTGCATTCCGCCCCAGGTTCACAGCCTGTTCGAACAAACTTTCTGGGGACCAGGGCACTCAGGGGTCACTATGCTCCAATTGCATCAACTGGAGTGTTCCCTACTCTTTTGACACTTAGGATAGCAAGACAGGGCAGTCCAAGGCTTACTCAAAGAGGTGAGGTGCGGTTAAACATTCAGAATACAGTGCACACTGTACTGCCAGCTGATGAACTCAATGTCCAGTCAGTGCTTTACTTTTTATAAAAGAAAAGCACTCTACTACACCCAAGAGTATTATATTACACATAAAATTAGGACAAACCGTGAAAACCAGATGTCTCAACAACCCTCTGGGCCAGAGTTCTGACCCCAGACAGTATTATAGTGCCTAGATGCTAAGTACTATAAAAACACAGTTAACATGAAAAAGTACAATTAGCATTGTCTTTTACAGACTATGTTGCACAGGGTTGTTCTCATTAGACGTATTCTTATTATTAAAGTTATTTAAAATTGAACAAAGAAAATTCTGATAGTATGTTATTGCAACAGGTTTTTGTAGGGGAGACAGAAATTAATGGGAAATATGCAGACGAGGAGGAGGACAATCGAACAGGGGCTGGTCAACCTTCACTGGATCCAGAGCAGCAAAGTAGTGGAGGATTAGGCCAAAATGTGTGTGCCTACTGCTTACAGGAAGGGTAATTGAAAGGATGAATGCCCTAATTTACAGTGTCAAACAACGGTGGCGAGGGGAAGGGGTAATTCATTCACAAGGAGTACAAGCAGGAGTGGTGCAATCACACTTCTCAGACTAAGACTTCGATGTAGAAATGAAGGAAGCAGAGTTGAGAACAGATGCAGAAGAGGAGAGGGCAGATTTTGATGAAAGAGCAGAACAGATTAAGATGAAGCCGAACAGAGGGAGGTAGATTTAGCTAGGATGAGGATAGATTAGATGAAGGCTATGTATTACATTTTGACTTTTTATTGAAAACACCAAGCTCTATGTATTGACAAACAGCTTTTGCCAAGGCGTATTTGCTTGGCCTTGGATTCTATGAGAGAATCTAAGAAACAAAATATGGTAGCAAAGATTTCCGCACTATAAGCATACAAACGGACAGAAGCTTTTACAATGAGGACTACTGACATTTGATTATAATACCTTTGAATACCCTCCATAGGGCAGTCTAGGAAGGGCAGTAGAAGGTTCATGATACTAGTTAATAAAGCTGGCCCCTATGTTACTGTACCACTGGGGGAGGGGGGGACATGAGTTCCTGGTGCATACCCGGTGCTACTTGTACCTCTCTAGTTCATAATCCCTTTCCTAGGTCTCCCCTCTCAGGTACATTTCATACATCTGTGGGATTTTCTGGCATCCCTGTTCAAAGTACTATTTTATATATCTATCTAAAAGAAATAATGTGTATGTATATTCATGTTTTTATTTCTAGATTCTTCAGAGTTGAAGAGAATATTGTTGTAACAAATTACATTGTAAGGTGTAATGTGCTAAAATGCATTCCAAATGCAGTGCATTCACCAGGGACTACAAAAGATAGATAATATATAGTAGGAATACATTTATGTATTGAGGTTTAGTCATGAGAATATGAGTATATGTAAATACAGAAGGACAGTGTGCATTGAATAACTGTGCTTCATATTATACTGTTTTGGGATACAGTGAGTATAGATTTAATATGTCTTTCAGTATACAGGTGCACTCTTTAAAGGTGTTTGCAATTGGATTACAAGGTATAAAGGATTGGCACAGTTTGACAACTACGAGTATTTTGATTCCCAGAGGTGTTACTATGACAGAGATTTTCAACTGTATTTGCTGTTGGGACAAGCTTTAGTACAATGTTTTAATCCTTCTTTTGCTTTTGGAGATAATGGATTTCTTTTTAAGCCAACAAATACCGCATGCACCATTAATAGCACACGTATTGCAAGGCCTGTTGCTACCAAAGTTTAAATTGTAAAATGTGCTGCACCCACCTCCTCCGAGGACTATGTATCATGGTTGTGAGTACACAATGTTTCAGGTTGCTTCTATTACACATGATATCATGATATAAAGATAAAAGATGATGATATGTACTATGATCCTAAGTATATTATTGAAAGGGCTGGGTGGAAGAAAAGGAAGAAGGGAACAGGGGAGGATGTATGCAAACAGAAAAGGAATATGGATAGGCCCAAACTGAAAGATATGTTTACCAACGATAATGCTTGCTCCCATGGCCTGACTTTTTCATGGTTCATCACTTGTAGGACGTGATGGAATGATCAGACTGTTTTCCCAAATGTTGGTACAAAGTTTAAATTGGAAAGGGTACTTCCACTGCCCCAGGCCACTTCTCTTTCCCACATTAAATGGACTGCCTCAGCATGCCCCCAACTCAAACTACAAGTACGTGTTGGTTATTGTGTGCATGTTCAGCACACAGACTGAGGCATACCGATCCAAGAACTGCAATGTACAAATGATTGCCAAATGCCTCCTGAAAGAATTCATACTGCGATTTAGAGTACCTATGTTTTTTGGTTCTGACAATGGACTGGCGCTCATCTCACATGTGATTGAGGGGTTGCGCAAGGGGCTAGGAGCTACACAGAAACTACATGTGTTCCACAGAAACTACCAAGTGAGAATGGTATCCCAAGCTCATCCTGAAGGGTTGCCCGTGCTCCACACAGCAGAGAAAAGAAAAGTATGTAAGCGGCCCCAAGGATACATCACCTAAAGAACGTTTGGAAATATCAATGCCCCAACCCCTCAGTCTACAAGTTGTGACAACAGACATCTTTACCTTCTTCATCACTTTTGTTTTCTTCATATTGAAAGTGCCTAAGTAATAGAAGTGCTAGTAACCTCTCAAATTACTTGAAGACAGGCACCAACGGTTACTTTTTCTGTTTACAGGTTTGACCACTGAAGTTCTGCATTATTCCTCAGGAAACTTTTAAAAAGAGTAAAAGTACAACAGAAGATAGGCCAGGCTTCCAACTAGTCACACTAGTCACACGTACCAACGATTGGAACAATGCCTCAAGACTTTCAGCTTCGCTCCTGTCAACAGAAGGGACTATGGAAAATGTATTCTTTATCTTGACACTCGCTTAGCCATTTTGTACTCTGTGGAAAAGTATGTCTGTTATCTTGTCATTCGCTCTGCCATTTTGCGCTTCACCCTTCGTTACTGACCTTCTCTCTGTATCACGAACGCTCTGGGGCTTCACTCTTGACTTGCCTCATTCCTGCAAGGACATACACACCCTGTTCGTGCTCTGGCCTGACCACAAACTGACATGCTCAACCAGTCAGACAGGGAGTTTCCCAGATGCTTATCGTCTTCACCTTGTGCACAATGCCCTGTTGTATAAACATGCTTTAAACATGATTTTCACCTATGCCCTGCAGGCGCCCAACAGTGACCATCTGCTAACTTATCAGATTGACCTATAATGATGGTGTTCATTGTTTTACTGTACAACTCTCCCTTTGTATAATTATGGTGTTCATCGTTTACTGTACACATCCCCCCTTTTGCATAATCATGGTGTTCTTTCTTTACTGTACACGCGGGGGTGTGGATGAAGGGTATATAAGACGTGGAACCAAAGTGCTTGGCAGACTGCCTCCTCAGACAGCTATATGTGTCTGTTGTTGATGCTTTCTCTCTCATGAGATTGTAATAAATATCCTTTCTCTCTGTTCTCCAGTGTTCGTCTCAGTTTGTATTTCGGACCCGTGGGCTATAGGGTGACCCTGCACCTTTGGGTGCTCCCCCAAAAGACCCCCAAATCCACAAACACAGGCATAGGAAATGATGCATTGGCTGTGGTACATAAAGATAAGTCACACAAAATAGTCTGAGAAGCTCAGCCACACCATGGAGGTGTTTTGCAGCTGGGAGTTGCAAGGAGATGACGACTACCACCACCACCCCAACCACATCCCCCCAAAACCCCCACAACCACATAGGCAGCGCAGGAGAAGGGAGTGGTTTTATTGGCCACGGACCTCCCTCATTGACCTCAGGGAGAATCTTCTACTGGCTCAGGATGAAGTCCATAGTAGAACTGCTACACCAGATAGCTCCAAGGCTCCAACTACCAACTGCCAGGGCCACCAAGATCCCTCCGCAAAGCCAAGCTGATGGCTTTCATCCATATGCTGGTATTTAGTTCATTCCAGAATACAACAGCCAGAATGGCAGGACTCTTGCAGCCATCTTTCTTGGCTTTCCTACCCACTGTCCTGGATCATCCGCCATACACCCCAGTACCTTCTCTTCCCCAACACACAACTGCAGCTGGAGACCAAGCAAGGTTTTGTGCCATTGCTGGTTTCCCACATGAGCTTGGTGTTATGGATTGCACACATGTGCAAATGGTTCCCCCTGTAGCAACATCACATCGGTACAGGAACAGGAAGCACACCTACTCGATCAGTTCTCAGGAAATAGTGGACCATTGTGGATGTTCACCAACGTGCTAACAAAATACCTAGTGAGTGTGCATGACACCTACATCTTCAGGCACCTCATTCTCAAAGAGCACTTCCAGAATGGGCAATATGGGAATGGCCTACTTGTAGGGAAGCCAAGCTCAACTACAAGTAGCCATCTTTGTGTCTTTTGACACAGATAGGGCCATATGTACGAGGGGTGTGCCTCATATACGTACCATGCAACATTGTACATGTGTAATGCAAACCCCGAGTCACACTTGTTAGGACACGCACAGCCACTTTCAGTGCCTTTGAATGCCGTAAATTTACAGAGCAATGCAATGCTGGCAAAAATGCAGTGTAGAATCACTGGGTGTAAGAGAGGTGTTAAATGAGCTCTGTGGGGGTGTCTCCATGCAGCTCCCATGGTTCATGAGGCATGTCATGTATCTCATCCCAGGATAATTTTGTAGCATGACAAATCAATTGGTTTCCCCAGGGGATGTGTAACCTTGGCAAACAACTGAAGTCATTCAAGGCACTCCTGCTTCCTATGTGTGTTGCATTCTATGGCACACATACATAGACGATCAGGCCTCTGAGGGTTCACCATATGTAGGGAGATGCATCTTCCTGCAAGAGGACAATCCTGTATGCAATGCAGGCCCCGAGCACTATGGTGCAAGTCTGTCTGTGATCATGCTATGCAGCAGAATGTGTGCTAATGTATTGCCAAAGTCCAGGAATGTGCTGCATGGCTGAGATAGCATGCACTACTGCCCTTCCTCAGTGACGCATTGCAGTGCAGAAAGGTGGCTTGCTGCACTGCACAGTGCCAGTCTCCCAAATATCTGGGTCCTTGTGTCATGTGAGCATAGCAGGAAAAATGCACTGCAATGTGCAGACAATGATGTTCCACATTGAAATGCACTTACCAATCTGTCAATGGCAGTAGCAATGTGTCAGTTCACACTGTGTGGATGGATGGAAACAGATTAACCGCAGTGGGTAATGAATCATGAATGAAATCATGTGGCATGACACATAACCCAATTATGAGTACAAAGGCACTACTAGAGCAAAGTCTGAGGTGAGTGTCTCATCAATGGCGTACCAACTCTTGGTATCAGTCACAGGTCACCAAGGTCAGAGTTGTGCGAACAAGTACTGTGGAAATAAGCAAGTGTGTTGCACATGGCAGTTTAATTGTATGTTGACTAAAGTCTCTGGAAGAAGTATGTGGAAGGCATATGTGTGGCATACCATGTCAGTGTAGGTCCTATACAAGTCTAAAAGTCAATCCTGGATAACATTGTGACACCAACACTACAAAACACATATAGGTCTGTGGAAAACTGACAGTCGATGTACACACATACACGTAGGCAGACAGTGGCATTAACAGATGTCACCAATGTGACGACTCACCTGTGTAGTAAGTATCCCAAATGAAAAGCATATGACTCCAGAAAAGTTAAACTCACAAAGTCAAACCCAATACTGCCAAACATTTCATACATCAGAGATCAACATAGACTATTATCCTACCTGAACAAGGCACCACAGTGTTTTAGCCAAAATATTTTTAAGGGTCCAGGACTAGAGGAGCACCACTTGGGGGGGGTTAGGACTCATTCAAGTTGCATCCATATGTGGGTTCAAGATGGTTGTAGCACTTTTTATCCCTGTGGCTCTGATCAGGAGGCCAGCCAATTAGCCCTTGGAGTCACTCTGGTAGTCCTGCATTCAAGTGATGAAGCAGGGCTCAAGCAGACATGTAGGCCTCTGAGGATTCAAGGCAGGCTTCAGGCAGCAAAGCAGTCCTCCCAGGTGTAGCAAAGTGGTCTTGTGGAGTACACATCAGGCCACAGCAGCAGGCATCCCTCTGAAAGTCCTTCCACAGGCCCAAAACGTGAACTAAAGAGTGGGTCTGAGGGTCCTATTTTTATAACTTGTGCCTTCTTTAAAATAGGAGACGTTTTTAGAGAATTCCCTTTGAAGTGCTTGAAGTTTCTTATTTCCCCTGCCCTAGCTCCAATCTGGTAGCAGGAACAACTCAGGGGTGACAAGTTCTTTGTGTGAAGGCAGAGCACAGCTCATTTAGTTGCAGGTGGGGCTATGCTCAGCTCCGCCCCCACCCTGATAATTGATGGCCCATTCAGGCACAGCTAATCCCTTTATTGTGTGGCTGTCTGGGAGGAATGAACAAAGTCCACCTGCCAGCTACATGCAGTCATTTGACCCAGGACATACTGCAGGAACCAAATAGTTTAGGACAGGAAAATCCCAACTTTCTAAAAGTGGCATTTTAAAATTGTAACTTAAGATCCAACTTTACCATTAAAGAGGATTTCTAATTACAATTTCTCAGGCACCCAACATGAAATGCCTACCTGTTCGCAATCAAAGTTTAGCACTTATTAAATTTAACAAGGCAACCCAATGTTATCCTATAGGACAGGTAGGCCTCACAGCAGTGAAAAATGAATTTAGGATTTTTTGACTACCAGGGGCCGTAATATGGAAAGTGCCCTGGGGGTGCAACGGGCATTTGGGCCCGCTTTGTGCTCCCCGGGGCACTTTGGTATTATAGAAAGGACTGCAGACACTTGTGAGGCCTTTTCTGTAATACAGATAGTGCTGGCACACATATAGCGCCAGCGCTATCACCAGAGGGACTTCCCTCATTGGCAAGGGGGCAGGGCCCCATGCAAATGAGGGATTCCCTTTGCCTCTGCGCCTGTGCCTTACTATAGACGTGGACGCAGAGGAAAAGAAGCTGTTAGGAGACACACTAACAGTGCACTCCCAAAATGATGGCGCACTATCAGTGCACTACCTGATGTTGGCCTTCTGAAGGGGAGAAGGGGGTCCTATTTAACTCCTAGGCACTCTCTTGCAGGCAGGTGCAGTCACTCACTGCACCTGCCTGCAAGGGGATCTCTCTCTCCTCTTAATAGTGCAGGCGACTTGCCACCTGCACATGGAAAACACTGAGAGGCTGCTTCAAAGCGGCTCAGTTTTTCAATTGAATGTGCTGCTCCCAGGCAGCACGACTTCACGGCTGCCTTGGGGGCATTGCATTCAATGTAATATGGTGCACCTGTTTTAAGGTGCGCTGTGGCGCAAACATGGAAAGTGTGCCCTATGTGTGTTAGGACCCCAGGACATGTAAACCTTAAAAGTACTAGTCCAACCTTTTAATTACAATCCACCCTGCCCTATGGGCTACCTAGGGCCTCCCTTAGGGGTGACCTATATTCAATACAAGGGGAGTTTAAGACTTAGCAAGGGGGTTATATTGCCAAGTTAAATTGACAGTTTAAAACTGCATTTATGCTGCAATGGGAGGCCTGGAGCATGTTTTAAGGGGCTACTTAAGTGGATGACACAATAAGGGACATATTTACAAGGCGTCAATAAAAAATTATCGCCACTTTTGTGGCCGTTTTTGGCTGAAAAGCGGTGATAATTTCATCGCCTAATTAGCAAGGTCACACTAACGCGTGAAACCTTGCTTTAGCGCACGAAATTTTAACGACCAGCTTTGCAAAGTGGGCGTTCCTGACCTAACATGACAGGAGAAATGTCGCTATGCGACATTTCTCCTATCATCAAGCCCCACGCTATGAAGCATAGCGGCAAGGAAAGTAGCGATAACCCCTGACATTCAACTATAAAATACTATTCAACATGGAACCTTAGGTGAATGCACTCTGCTAGCTGTATTATTCACAGTATAGGAGGAAGGAAGACAAAGAGTGGAAATACAACATACTTAGTGCCTAGAGTAATATTTGACCATCAGTAAAAAATTAAAATAACTTTTTAAAGTGCTCATTAATTATTGGAGCTCTTTGTTATGGACTAGACCCATGACCATGGAAACACCAAGGTATGAGCCTTAATTTTCACATTAAGATTCAAAGACAATAGGCTTTCTTACACTGACCGATTATGACAGTTCACTGGATTCAAATAGTGGGCCGATTTTGGAGTTTATTTCTGCACTCTTTGTGTCCTCGACGCACCCCTTTAATTTCGATTTTAGGACGTAAGCGCATTTTTCAAAAATTGTGTGCCTATCAAATCTATATCCTGCAGATCGTTTTTACATTTTCCGTCTATATTTTGCTCCTCGAGTTTTTGGGGCTGATGTCTTAACCATGAAAAAACTGTGAGGACGAGGGACCAGATTTATCAACACTTTGGGGTCTATTAGGATGGCGTGCGGCACCCTAGTGGTGCTGGGACCGGCTGCCAGTGTTGCGGCGGTCCCGCACCGGGAATTAGGATGCTACCGCCATGGTGGCGGTGACATCCCGCATATATTGCATTGTGGCGGGCGATGCTGTAAGCAGCACCCACCCCAATGCAATATATATGCATGTTGTGCATTGGCATGCACAACGTGACAGGCACTGCGCGGTGCCTGCCACCTTGTGCATGCCAATGTTGGGGGGTACCATGGGAACCCCCCAAGTGCAGTCCACCAACCCCACCGCTACGGGCCCCCAAAGAAAACTCTGCATGCCTTTCCATGGTGGAGTCTCCGCCATGGAAAGGCATAGACAATGCCACATCATAATATGGATGGCGGTGCCTTTGCCACCATATCATGGGCCTTTTCCGCCCAGTAGACGATTGCCTACTGGCGGAAAAGCGGCAGATGTACCCTCCGCCATGCTAATGTGGCGGGGGTAAAAGGCCGTCCGGCGGGGTGTTTTGGCGTGCGGATTGCCACCGCCGGTAGGGCGGTGGCGATCTGCACGCCATCTTAATAGACCCCTTTGTGTCATCCCAAAGTCAAGCAAAGTGACAAAAAGCGGTAAAAAGTGTTGATAAAGTGCCAGATGTATCACACTTTGCACTGGTAAAACGTGTTCATTCACTATTTAGTTTCAAGTGAAAACGTATTTGTGCTGCAAGTTGCACAAAAGGAACGCAGAGAAATGCGTTAAGCGCTCCCTTGTATTGCTTTGAACCAAGGGATCTGCTCGTAGATGGTGCTTGTTCGTTCCCACACCACCTATGGGTTTTTGATGCAAAGCCCTAACTTTGATTGCTCTCTTTGTTGAATTATTTTATTTTCTAAATCTACCCCTCAGTGTAAAATTTTATTACCACAGTTTGCTGCCAGTTGCAATGTAATTTTTTCCAGCCCACATACTAGTCATTCCCTGGTATTTTGTGTCGTGTTGAGTACGTTATTTAGATATTACAATTCGGAAGAATTGTGAAAACACGAGCTTTGAATATATAATTGTGTTTCACTGTGCTCAGAAAAGGACACCAGAGTCAAGAGCAACACTGCTAAAATAGTTTCCTTCAAATGTTAATGTGGAGTACAATATCTTATATGTGAACGGTTCAATATTTCACAAACGTGTTGCATTTATGACTTTCCATAGTGGGTAACAGAATAAAATATATTTTAATCCACCTAAATAAAACTTGATATCAAAGTCTGGAAGGAAGAGTTGACCCGTTAAATAAAGCAGCGGAGATAAATGATGAGAAAGACAGGGTAAAACTGTCACACTATAAATGAAGTGAGCCACCAACACCACTAGATGGCACTATTATACTGTATGATGTAAAGTACAGCACTCCGACTCGAGGAAAGAACTGTATTCTAAGCAGTGTTGCACCAGTTTATTGCCTTGCTGTTAGGCATGCTAGTAGTATTATAGGTGAAGGGGAGGTAATTTGTTGATGTAGTACAATGAATTAATTTGATTTAAGGGAACATTTCCTTTTATGTAGGACATAACAATGGACAATGCCACTTCTTTTTCAGATGATCTACTGCTTTCAAAATTTATCTCTTAAAGTAGTGTGAGTTGCTGTGTCAGAGTTTGCTGAACATGTGAGGGAGCTTTTTTTGTAAAATACACATAAAGATGCTCTCAATGACTGGAGGGATGTGAGTAAAGCCTATGGGCCCCTGTTAGGGCAAGCTGTGATAGATAGTAAGGGGATGGTGATAGTACCGGCACTATTGCACCGCCGGAATGTCACTTTTTTGATTTTCAATTGCGCAATGTGCCACTGGCATATTTATAAGGTCACTTAACGCCACGTTTCCCTTCCTGCACAAAAAAATTAACCATCCCCACAACGCAGGCACCCTTGCACTGCGTTGGCGCACGGCAGCAAATTGTGCGCCGGTGCAGGGGAAAACAACAGGAATGCGCCGCATCTACTAGATACAGCACATTTCTGCCCTTTTCTTTTGCCATAGGGCAGTGCAGCAAAAAAACCATAAATGAGGCCCATAGCGTTTTTATTTCAGAGCTGAGTAGCTTGCTTGTTACGTTATGTTATTTAATGTTATGTTATGAGCATTTGCATAGTAGTCATTTTACAATTAGCAGAGCCTCGCAGTCCTAACATGAGTTTATCTGCCCTCTAAACTTGTAGCCAGATTTTTCAAGGGCTTGTGTTGCCCTTGCGTCACACAAGGAAACACAAGGCCTTAAGTCAGATTTACCATGCCATGCAGAGCTATGCTGTGCGACGCAGAGCCGTATGGCATAGTAAATCTGGAGTGATGCCTCACAGCTCTAGTCGCTGCCTTGCATTATTCTGTGTGGGGAAGGCGTTCCATCGGTGGAGCTTGGGTGTTCCCAAGCATCCACCCATGGTTTTAAGCACATTCCCAAATTAACTAAGAATAGTAAGGAGTGCGTCAAAATGATACACCTTACCAGGTGAGGTGTAACAAGGAGAAATATGTCTTCTCCTCATTATTTCCTCTTTCCTGCACTGCCTTGCATTACTCCACATTTAATAAGTCATGCAGAGCAATGCAAGGTGGCTTTGCGTGGTAAATCTGCTTCATGTGCTTGTGTTGCCTTGCGTTGCGTTGCATGACACAATGGTGATGAAAGCCTAGGGTAAATCTGGGGTTGAGTGTCACTGGATACCTCAGCTGCCAGCTGCTATCATGCTTTGGCCTTACTGGATTCTTGTAAGAAGCCAAGCTCAATGCATTCATGTTGGACTTGGCCCTTTTTGCAGGGTCATCCCTGAACGTTTTGCCTTCCTTCTGTATTTTATCTGACCTGTTGTTGGCTGTTTTATGACTCTGGGCACTTTACCACTGCTGATCAGTGCTAAAGTGCATATGCTCTCCCTATTGTAAATTGATATATAGATTAGTGACTCCATGATTGGCTTATTTGATTTACTGTCAGACCCTAGTACAGTGCACTGCGGGTGCCCAGGGCTGGTAAATCAAATGCTGCTGGTGGGCTTGCAGCACTGATTGTGCCACCCACCGGAGCAGCTTGTAAAGTGTGTCTCAGGTTTGCCATTGCAGAGCCTGTGTGCAGTCTGGTACTGCCATGATGACTGGGCAAGTGCACCCACTTGCCAGTCCCTAAACCTTCCCTTTTCTTCATATCAGACACTCCTATGGTAGGCCCAAGGACAGGGTGGATTGTAAGTATAAGGTAGGACATGCCCTGGGGTGTGTGGCATGTCCTAATAGTGAATTAGTCATTTTCGTTTTTCGCTATAATGGAGCGCGGGTCACTAGCTCTGGTCACACATACACCTAATACTCACCTGGGTTCAAACCACATTCACACATTAGGCTAGTAAACCCCGCTGGCATCAATTTTGTGTAATACCTGTAATTTCGTTATTCACTTTTACCAAGTCATTCCAATTTGATAATATAATTTCCTTCCTGGATGAATCAGGTTGCTAAGTTAGTTTGAGGTAGAATGATATTTACCTCTTCACTCTGAATAACCACAGACTCAGGAAGTTTTAAAAACCTTTATCTAAATTAATTTGTGAGTCAAAATTCAATTACACTAACCACGTTCATTTCAAGAGGTAGAAATATACTAAATAATTCATAGCAAATTATAATGATCAATGATAACGGTACCTGGAAAGGGAAGAAGGGGGGGGGAGGAGAGAAATAAGCATAAAAGACAGATTTTCTCATTATATTTACCTATTGGTCTGAGATGAACCCAACTCCGTAGATAGGGGCCAGATAGAATCTCCAGGACAGGCTACAGATAGAAGATCAGGCAGATTCATATCTGGAAGGGTAACCTCCTCTATTGTGCAACGCCAGCGTCGCACTCCTCTCTGGCACTACCCTCCTCGAGTATCCCAGTTCTGCGACCCCTCTAGGTGATCAGATGGTAGATAATTCTCTTGAATATTTGGACAGAGTTTCAAACAGCAGCAAAGTCTGAGACAGAATCTGGAGCAGCATACGCTTTGGGTCAGTGACGAGTCGGAATGACAGATCTGACAAGTCGGACAAATCTCTAACTATCTCACCTCAATTATACTGCTCTTGATTCATGTACCACCCCCAAATGTTGCATTTCATGTTTTCCCCTGTTCAAATTGGTTGGGATGAGGAGGTGAGTTCATCACACCACTTAAAATTTTACATTTCTCTATGAACCATTGTCTATGTGCTCGCCCCTTAATTTTCTTTTCCCATAGCTTTATTCCCACACGCATTTCACATTACTCAGTGAATTAAACATTTTATTCAACATTGTTGCATTCGTTGGGGTCATCAGTGCGATGTTCCCAGACTTCTTAATTCAAGGTGTCCTTGGCTGAGTGACACAGGAGCCATCTTTATTTCCGGCCAATTAATGAGCATGCGCGTAGTAGGGATTCCAGTCACCCTCCGAGGCCCAAATAAGAACTAATAATAAAGTCAGAAAAAGACACGTTAGAACACAGAAACAAATGTTTTCACTGTATACCACTTATCTCTACTCTATCCCCATTTACTTATTTAAATATTTTGCACTAGTGTTTATTACAACTTACGAGTTTTAGTTTATCAGCAGCACGTGCATTAGCGTGTGAGTTTGAAGCATCCATTTTTAGTGCCATTGCGCAGCTACAAAAGTTTCCCACTAAAAGCGACAGAGTCATACTATGTAGATGCAGTAGAAGCATGCGCAATAGAAATCCCACGTTTTGTCGGCCACTCATGTTACGGTCAGTCAATAAGCTTTATTTCGATACATAAAATATCTTAAAAGCGATAAACAATACAATCCCATAAAAACATGTAAAAATTTCCAGGATACAAGTTTTAAAAACATTTACATAGAAAGAAGTCTTTGTTAAAATAAACATTTAAAAAGAGTCATTAAGAAAAGTTTAAAATCCATATATGGTTTGTGCCTGAAAAGGGAAGTATGCCTGGATCTGAAAATAAGCAAAGCATTTGTGCATTATATTGTTTAGGGACTGGTATTCAGGTTTCTCGCTCTAATATTCCACGCCCATCTAAGGAATTTAGCTGTAGCACAAGCGTGTAGGTCCCTTGGGTCAGATCTCAAAATACGTAGTGCTGCTTGAAAGTTACGAGTACCTAACTCCCTACAGAGAGGTTTCAGCCAACGCCATCTAGGTAATTTGTAGGTGGGGCAGGCAAACATAAAGTGCGGAAGTGTCTCTATTGCCGCCTCACAGCTAGGGCATAAAAAGGGAGTTTGATGGGGTGGCTTCCAATGCCCAGTGTATTCTCGCAAGGGAAGGATACCTACCCTGAATTTAAAATACAAAGATCGATCGTATGGATTTTGTATTAAATCCAGGTAGGGTTCAAAGTGCAATGTATGTTTGTGCAGCATGAATTCCTTGGTAAGTCTACCCACCCTAGGGTTGAGGAGGTCATTCGTAGCAACCCACCGCCAGTAAGCTTTCTTAATCTCTATCTTCGATGGTGAGTATCTTTTAATCCAAGCCTCCTCAATACCCAATGTTGTATAAAAAATTTTTCACCCCTTTTAACCAGTGAATCTTGTACCACCCATCCATATCCATTACCTCTCTAAGCCCGGCTCCGTAATTAGCTAATTCTGGTGTCAACCACAAGCGGGCCCACAGCAAGAGAGGACGTAATCTTGCTGTGTCCCCAATCGAGTGGCAACCAAGATCATATAAAAGGGGCTTAGTGGGTGTCCTCTGGGGGAGCATCAATAGGTCCTTCAGGAATTTGTTCTCTGATCTAGAGATCTGGTCTGTGCTTGATAGGCCCCACAGTTCAGCGCCATAGAGTGACGAGCTTACCGCTCTAGCCTTATAGATTGTCAGAGTCATTAAGAAAAGTTTAAAATCCATATATGGTTTGTGCCTGAAAAGGGAAGTATGCCTGGATCTGAAAATAAGCAAAGCATTTGTGCATTATATTGTTTGGGGACTGGTATTCAGGTTTCTCGCTCTAATATTCCACGCCCATCTAAGGAATTTAGCTGTAGCACAAGCGTGTAGGTCCCTTGGGTCAGATCTCAAAATACGTAGTGCTGCTTGAAAGTTACGAGTACCTAACTCCCTACAGAGAGGTTTCAGCCAACGCCATCTAGGTAATTTGTAGGTGGGGCAGGCAAACATAAAGTGCGGAAGTGTCTCTATTGCCGCCTCACAGCTAGGGCATAAAAAGGGAGTTTGATGGGGTGGCTTCCAATGCCCAGTGTATTCTCGCAAGGGAAGGATACCTACCCTGAATTTAAAATACAAAGATCGATCGTATGGATTTTGTATTAAATCCAGGTAGGGTTCAAAGTGCAATGTATGTTTGTGCAGCATGAATTCCTTGGTAAGTCTACCCACCCTAGGGTTGAGGAGGTCATTCGTAGCAATCCACCGCCAGTAAGCTTTCTTAATCTCTATCTTCGATGGTGAGTATCTTTTAATCCAAGCCTCCTCAATACCCAATGTTGTATGAAAAATTTTTCACCCCTTTTAACCAGTGAATCTTGTACCACCCATCCATATCCATTACCTCTCTAAGCCCGGCTCCGTAATTAGCTAATTCTGGTGTCAACCACAAGCGGGCCCACAGCAAGAGAGGACGTAATCTTGCTGTGTCCCCAATCGAGTGGCAACCAAGATCATATAAAAGGGGCTTAGTGGGTGTCCTCTGGGGGAGCATCAATAGGTCCTTCAGGAATTTGTTCTCTGATCTAGAGATCTGGTCTGTGCTTGATAGGCCCCACAGTTCAGCGCCATAGAGTGACAAGCTTACCGCTCTAGCCTTATAGATTGTAAGTGCGCGGGCAATTGGTTTAATTTATGAAGAACGGTGTTCTTTCAGAATGGCCCCCACGACCCGTTTATGGCACAGGAGCATTTTCTGCACATGTGATCTCCAAAGCATAGAATCAGAGATACGAATTCCCAGATAGTCGAATGTGGCAACCCTCTCCAGTGGTACACTATTGAGTGAAAGAGAATTCCTAAATGTTTTGGGTGGATTTAAGATAAGCAGCTTTGTTTTCTGGACGTTTATAGTCAGCCCTCTAATGCTACAAAACTTGTCAAAACTATTTAAAAGAGTCTGCAGGCCCTTTGGAGTTTTTGAGATAAGGAGGGTGTCGTCCGCGAACAGGAGAGTAGGGATTTTTTCCCCTGCCAGGGCTGGAGCATCTGATGGTGTTTGGCGTAAATGCTCAACCACCCCATTAACCTACAAAGAAAAAAGGGTGGGGGCTAACACACAGCCCTGGCGAACTCCCCTGTTCACCGGAATCCGTGCTGTTGTTTGCCCTTGTGAGCCCCACCTTATTTGGGCATAGTTATCCTTGTGCAGGCAAATTAGTGTATCAAGAATGTACCTAGGCATCCCCTGGTCTAACAAAACCTGCCACAGGCGCTTTCGAGGGACCAGGTCAAAGGCAGTCTTTAGGTCGATAAATGCGAGATAAAGACAGCCTTTGCCAAGCTTAACCACCTTCCAGTACAGAAGTAATAGCCTAAACGCCTGTTCTACTGTTCCTGTGCCTGCCCTAAAACCAGCTTGGTAGTCTGAAAGGATCCTGTTTTCCTCAGCCCAAGCAAGAATCCTTTCTAGCAATACCCGGCCAACTACTTTCTGGGTTGAATCAATCAGGCTTATCGGACGGTAGTTGGCCGGGTCTTCCCTGGCCCCCTTTTTAAAAATCGGCACATCTTCTGCTCCCCTCGAGGAATCTGGGATAGGACATCCGTGGACGATAGCATTAATTAGATAGGCAATACATTTTGCCCATTTCGCTGGGTCTGCTCTGAAGAGATCCCCTGGCAAGCCATCAGGTCCAGCTGATTTGGCCGGGACTATGCGCTGAATAGTGGCTTCGACTTCCTGCTCTGAAAAAGGTTCTGTTTTTAGTTCCTGGCCAAAAGTCCAAGGATCGGGTAGGCCGACCAGGACAGATTCCTGTGGGCCAGAATATAAGTTCAGGAAGTGATCATGCCATCTCTTACTCGTGATGTTGCGGGTTAGTAATGCACATAGACAAGCTTCCCCTAGATAAAAATGTTCATAGTTGATTTGCGGGTTTAGTATTTTACAAACAGATTGATTACATTGTTACATGTTATTTGAGAGGATTGAATCAAAGCAAGTTTCTTTTACAAATCCGTGCTCCATCAATCCCCTCTCTGATGGCATTTATTGCCATCAAAAATGTTCTATCAAAACCGATACCAACTTTAGCACATTTCAATTTCTTCTTCAACCTTTTCATTTGCGTTCTTTTTCTTCTTACATTGTGACCCGCTCATTATTTTATAAAAATCTACTTTTAATTCTTCTAGCTGTATTTCCTCAAGTTTTCTTTTCCTGCCCCTTTCATTCACTTCAAATTTCTTTTTTCCTTTACAACACGTGTGCCAACACATTATTGCTAAGACTAATAGGGTTATTCCCATTATAGGTAATATTATGTGACCTAAAATACCTATTCCTAAATTAGAAAACCAACTACCTATGTTTGTAAAGCTATTTGCAAGTTTACTCCATACACTTTCAACTTCCAGTGGTTTCAACTCTTCCTCCAATTTCGTAATATTCTTAATATATTTTCCAATTTCAACACTTTTGTCTGGAATATACATGCAACAATGTTGTGTTTTCAATAGTTTGCAGGCCCCTCCCTCTTTTGGCAATAATATGTCAAGGGCTAGTCGATTTTGCATTACCATAGATCTGACCGCAACTAATTCAGTGTTGATAAGCAGAAATCCTCCAGCAGTGTCAGCAGATAACCGATCAACTACTGTAGACAACTGACAAACTTTCTGCGAATTCAGAAGAACTCCCACTGAAGTTATCAATGCACCAAAAATGTCACCTACAATCTCTGAAAAACAAGCTCTTTTTCTACGTGTTAGTCCATTTGTGTCTTCATTGTTTCCAGTGAGTCTTTTTACATGATAAACCTTAGGGAATACTATAACCAAAATAGAAACTCCCGTACCAATGGTCTGGCAGCCTAAAGTAGGCTTTATTGTCACACACATAATACATTCCAGGAAATACTGGATCAGTTCCTCCTTTTAGTCCCCATTCCCCGATTATTAAGAAATTGTGTTCAGATTCACTGGGACCAATAAACACATTGTTATATTCTGTTTTTAACCTATGGAGACAGATTGTCCCTTTCTTTTCGAAATCTAAATACATGGCAGCATGGGTTTTGCCATTTGCAAAATGCTCTTCTTCCTCAGACCATTTCGGTATCTGAGGTTTAGGTTCAGAGGCTCTTCGTTGGAAATCCTGTCTTCTTTGCTCTACTAAATTCAAAATTATTTTCTCTTCTTCTTGCAATTTACAGGTTAAATTGTTAGTATGTGCTTCAGCTATATCTATTGCTTACATGGTTAAAAAATATTCACCCATAAATTCTGAGTCTCTGGTACTAAGAACAGTGTTCATGCTTTTTTTGCATAGGAACCTCAGAAATCACATCTATGTTAGAATAATAATATTGTAATTTTCCAGTTTTATAAAATAAACTTGCTAAAACACTACAGGATATACCATAGGTTAAGGGTAAATGATGATAAGTCACTCCCTCTGCTACAGATGCAGGTAATTTCATACACACATAACAGTCACTAACTTCCATAGTTTCTACATATTGTACTAATAGGTTGGTGAAAACATTTAATTCAGTGCCATTTTTATTCACACTGTGATGTAAATCTGAATCATCTGGTGCTTCTAATTCTACTCTTTCTCCTTTGATAGTAGCTACCTTTTCATGTGTGTTAGTGTTATTCTGTACATGTTTGACCATTAGATATGATATGGCCACAGCTAATATCAACCATGTTATGAGTATTAGAAATATACTATATATACACATCCTGCAACATTTCTTAAAACAATTTGGTTTTTCAGTAGATCTATTGTCAGTCATTTTCTAAGGGGATAGAAAATTTTTTCTTCTTTATTTTAGTGATTTTTCTTTGGAACAGAGTTACAAGGGGAAATTCTTTCAAGGTGGTCTCACTTCCCCGTCAATTTGCTCTGCATCAAAACTTCCAATTTCCTCCTCAATTATTTCTAGATTCTCAAAATCTTCGAGAATTATATATGCCCATTCAGGACCATTGAATTTGTTATTTATAATTTTCGCTCTGGGGCTTCTTCGTTTTGAACTTACAGCTGCTTGTCCAGTCCAACTGGATATTTCATCTACCTGCTCTGGTTCCTCGGGTACTGTCTTGAGGTGATATTTCAGTCTCTTGATAACACCTGGCCTACTATCACCTTTTCTGATTCTTTTAGCTTGCATTGCACTTGTACCTTCTTCAGAGGTTCTTTTGTTTTCGTTAACTTGTGGCACAATGTGATTATTTCCGTCCTCTGATTCCTTCTTTGTTTGATCTTGTGCAGAGCTCACTAATTCATTACTTCCTTCCTGAATGATTTCTCTTTCACTTGTTTGACCTAGGTCAGGTTAAATTTTTAAAATCTCTTTTTCTGTATCTGCCTGAATATCTGTAACTTCCCTTATTGGCTCTTGCTCAATTCTCTTTGAATCTTTGTCGTCATTTATCTGTTCACTTGCTTTAGATTCTCTCTCTTCTTCCCCAGTCTCAAGTTCTATAAATTTGGTTTCTTTTGTTTGGGTAATTGGTACCTTCCCTACCTGGTCCTGCTCAGGTTTATAATCCAATTTATTTTCTGTTTCTTTAGCACTTTCCTTTCTGTCTATCTGGTCCTCACTCTTTTCCTGACTAATTTGTCTAGTTTGACTTCTGGTTCTTACAATTATCTCTGGTATTTCTACTACAGGTATCCAATCATCCTGACTGGTGCTCGGTTGTTCTCCGTCAGCTACTTCAGGACCTATTAATTGAAATCCTTCAGCTGTGCAACCTTCAGCCCCCTCAACCGCCTAAATCAGTTGAGGTTCCTCCTCGTCAGGTGCTGGTACTCTTTTAGTGTGGCTTGCATGAATCCAATTAGGCAAGCCTGCACCTTTTACAGCTGTTGTTGTGACTAGTATAACCTGATGTGGTTTCTCTCACCTTGGTGCTAGGCAAGTCTCGTGTGTGATTCTTCACTACAACCTAGTCACCAGGATTCAGATCATGCACTTGAATCGGCTGCCTGACGTCTGCGTCCTCTCCAACCTGGTGAGAGATAGAACTGTTAAATGGTAGCGGCAGTTTCAGTCGATAACCTTTCAAGTATTTGCCCGGCGGTAATCGCCTCTCATACCACTCGATAATTTACCAATAAAAGAGGCAGGCGCCGGAGACTGGAAGGCAGGAAACAAAGTTTTATTCCGTCGGAGCAGAACACATCAGATCTGACAGCAAGGTATCGTCACGAGGTGCTCTAACTGCATCTCTGAGACCTGGTCTCTTATACACTGGTTTATTGTTTTATTATACATAGTATATTCTTGAGATTCCCTTGATGCCTGAAGCCCCCGGCTCAGATCTGATCCCACGCATGGTTACAGTAGAGGTTCCCACCCTACCCGCAGTGGGAGATGGCTATCGCGCAGCAGGGAATTCCGCTAATTCCCGGGGGTGTGTGCAACCGGCCGGGTCTCAGGGGGTAGGGGCTTTGATCTACTGTAATCCCTTTGATGTGGGGTGTTTCCCTTACAGTAGGGGCAATAAACTGCATCCGCAGGGCTAGGTGATGGCCTGGGACCAGTTCAGACAATGGGGCGCAGAGGAAGGGGGTTATCAAAGGAGAGGCATGACCATGTATGGGTTGTCGGTCGGAAGTGGTTCCGTGGCAGGGTCGCGCAGAAGGAGAGGGTTTATGGCCTGTATGAGAGAGCGGGGGTGGCCAGCGCGCGGGGGATGCTTGCAGCGCCAAAGGGACCGCGCTGGCGATTGACAATGAGTGGGGTGCCTAAAATGGCAGCCGTGCGTTCGCTGTGCGTGGTGCTGGGGAGGGGCAAGATGGCGCAGATAATGTTCAGTTTGCGAGCTAAATTTCCACAGTCCTCCCTTTTAACATATCTCGCCAGCTTGTCCGGCCAATATTCGCCTTTGTTAGCCTTTTAGTTACAGTATCGTCAATGTTCGTCACACATTTTAAAGATACAGAGTCGTTTAGGGTAGGCAGGAGTAATCTGACACATTTGTACATTGTCTCATACAGTTTGATAAAGTAGGCGAGGAGGAAGTACATTCAAAATTGCAGTATAGTCGTGTACATGGCTGGTGTTGTATGAATGTTACTATACAAAGTTACATTTTCTTAACTTCTCAGTGTACAGTCGGAAGTGATTGATGCAACATCATGAAAACTTGATAAGAAGATAGTTAATATAATAAGGTGGTTGGGAGAGGATTTTCAACTTTGACATGGGTTCTTCTTTCCAGTGTCCTTGTTTCATAAAGAGCTATCACTGGTAAGCTCTCATTGTTGTTCTTCTTTCGTTGGCACTGTTGAGCACCGGCGGTGGAACTAAGGTCCAGCTCAAATCCGATTTCTTCACGTGGCAGGGTGCGACCACTCACTGTTCTTTGATTCCAGTCCTGTTTCTTAACACAGTTCACCACAGGTACTTTTGAGACAGGGTGCCGGCCTTTTGTTCCTCGGTAGTAGGTCAAAGTCATAGTCCAAATGAAAGAGGAAGAGAGAATGGGGTGGCATGGGATCGGATCAAAAATGCGGACCAAGGAGAGCAGAATCTTTTCAGCACTGGGCCCATCAATCGGGCCCGACGGGTTGAGACTTCAGGCACGCTGGTCAGTGAGCAGGGGCCTCGATGTAGCCCTTCGCGCTCATCGTTCTGATAATGGTGTCTCGTCTCACACTCTTGTTGCTTCGTCGCTTCCCCCTTGGTCGATGTCATAGATGTTTTATGATCCGCAGCCAGACTGTGCGTCACGTCCGACCCCTCTCTTCCGATGGCTGCAGGTTATCCTTGAATAGGTTGTAAGAAACGAAAGTCTTAGAGATCTTGGCAGGGAAGACATTTACATACTTCATTCTCTCTCCCAACCACTGAGTAGTTGCGGAAATGCTCTTATCTGTTACTACATGATTGGTGCCTATTAACTCTGATGTTAATGTGCGTGTTACTAATCTATTAATTACTGCTGTGGTGCAGGGTTCTGTGGGTGTCCCTGTCCATCGTCTGGCCTTCTAGGTGTCGGTTTCTGCGCTTTATAATACAAGGTTTGGTAGTACCCGTAAGTGCGAGGTGCTACTGTCATGCGTTCATGAGTATCCTTTTCATACAGTAGGTGACCCTTTATCAGTTTAAAACAGGGCCATCAGTTGTTTCGTTCGGGATACTCTGAGACGGCTTAGTATAGGGCTGGAGTTATCTCTGGGAGAACAGGGTGCCTTAGACATTCTATTTCGGGCTAATTGGTCAGGAGTAATTCTGGGTGGTGGAGATGGTGTCCTTTAAGAACAAAAACCACTGACATATAGTCCCCGTGTTGAGGGTCAGATTGGGAGACATCAGTCGTCTTACCTGTCCTTTCCTTCTCAGCCGATTAGGCTTAACGTTTGCAGAAAGGAGAGGTAGTAATCGTGGTAAAGTATGGTCGTTTTTGTTTCTGTCAATTTTGTTCGAACACCACCGTGTTCGGGCCAATTATACACTTACCAAAGAGGTGTATGTTGTTAATTTATTCAAGAAGAAAGAGGACAAGAAAGAGCCTTTTGCGAGGGAGGGGGAGAGAGAGTGAGAGAGAGAGAGAGAGACGTGTGCAGAGAGAGAGAGAGAGAGAGAGAGAGAGAGAGAGACGTGTGCATCAAGTAGGCTATTTTGGCGTACATACGACACAAAACGAGAGAGAGAGAGATGGGTAAGATAATAGGCCACTTGGTGCACACACAACATGGAGTAGCATGGGTCTGTTCCATGTAAGAAAACACAAGCGGGGAAAAGACATAAATTCGGTGATCACGTACACACAAATGCCGGATAGGGGGTGACAGTACATGCATCAAGACGGAGACTTAAGATGGAGACTCAGGGCTGCGTTGAGCACGGGGACCTCTCCTTTCCTGTCCCCTATTTCCTACGCATGTTGCGTACTTTTAGCACTTTGTAGTTTATCTTAGGGGGTGTCTGACCCTTTATTTTCCCCCCTTTGATCGGTGGACAAGCACTCCAATCATACAGTGACGCTCTCTTCAAGTGATCCAAACATGAAATGCATACACATTCATATCGTATAATCGTAGTACACACGCACAATCATATCATACGGTTTTTCATGTTCCCAATGATGGTCTGTAACTTTACGCACTATCTCACAACGTTTGTCTATGTTTTCCCTGATATTGAACTCGGTGCGGTCCAGGTCCACTCCACTCTTCAGTCGGAACTTCGTCGTGACCTATAGAGGGGAAAATAAGAGGGGAGGTGCAGTATTCAAAATATCCCAGCGCGCGCAGACACGAAAGGTTCTACCTACCATGTACCAGGCTAGCCGCAGGGGTGGGTAATACCACGGACCTATTATTCTTTAGTTCGAGGCAAAGATGCTCTAGTTCATTCATCTCCTAAATTCGGGTTCCCTGGTCGTGCATGTATTTCTCAATTGGTCGTGTATTATGGTGCAGGATACCATACCTTGCGTGCGACATATACCTTAAGTTATAGTTCATTATTGATTCGACAATTCTTGGAAAAAGGGGGCAGGCGTGATGGGTACAAATTCCGTTAAACAAAAATATTTTAGGCAAATTGAGTCCGTATTATCTGTATGCTTTTGCTTAGGAGTGACAATCTTTTATTTAAAAGAGAAACCTTCAACAACCCAGATGATTAGTCATGACACTGATTCCGTAATTCCTTTTTAAGAAGCCCTTTATTTAAAACAATGTCAGTGTAGAAATACGGGCCTACAGCCGCTATAGGCCGGCCACGGTGCGAGAGGCGTCGAGCAACATGAGCAACACTAGATTAACATAAAAATCGGTTCCCCCCCCTCTCCCCCATCGTCATGTGTGAAAGCATCGCATACATGTATATATATCTCTTTTTAACACGAATGTCACGTGACTGGAACGCCACAAGGAGTTGTAGGCCACTCCTACATCAGCGCCATCTTAGGGCGGGGTCGGGTCAGTGCACAGTCTAAGTCTTTCCATGAATTAGCAGTTGAACCAGAATTCCTTTCGGTAGTTCGAGAACTTTCGTTAGCGTCAACTTTGCGTCAGCATGGCGTCACTGCAACCTTGTAGCAATGCCACGGTTTGTTCTTAGGGCGGGGCAGCAGGCGGGTTCTTCCGCCGACGCTTTACTGTCTCACTGTATCAAGCGGAGGCAAGGTGGCTGCCGCCCGGGGGCAAAAAGAGCAATGGTGGTGGTTTTGTCCTTACCGGAAGTCCGCAGGAGTCGAACGTCAAATGACTCCAACCAATTCTGCAAGGCTGAGGGGAGCGTTCTGTCAAGGGTGGGGCCCATGCCCTAGCAAACAAGCTTTCGAGTCCAGAATTGTCTCACGGTGGGCCAGGCCTGGAACCGGAGGGGTCAACCGCCGGAGTTCAAGGGCAGCAGTAGCAGCAGCTCTTCGGTACAGTCACCGGAGAGGAGCCAGCAGCAGTAACAGCGGCAGTTCGGATGGTACTGCCACCGGGGTGATTCCAGTAGCAGTGACGACAGCAGTTTGGATGGTATCACCACCGGGGTGGGTCCCCGATTACCTTGCTGCGGGGGCCCACTCCTCACGTCGGGTGCTAGCGGCAGTCCTGGTGAACCCGGTGCTTGGGTGGTTGCCTGGCGGCCGCGTGCAGGGGTGCCGGCTCAGCCGAACGGCGAATGAAGTGGCAGGGCGCAACTCAGCTGGCTGACGTGTGAAAGATGCGGTTGGGGTGCCCTCATCTGCTGGCGAGCCTCCACCTGGGGAGGTGGGGGAGGCCTGTCCGCGTCGCCTCCCCCCGCCAGGGCACCCTCCGTTATTGAAGGAAGAAGTGACTGGGAGGATCCGCACAGCGTGCCAGGGTGAAATTCAGCAGGCCGATGAAAAAGATGGCTGGGTGCAGCTTAGCTGGCCGGTGAATTAAAGACGGTTGGGTGCAGCTTAGCTGGCCGGCGAGTAAAAGACGGTTGGGTGCAGCTTAGCTGGCCGGCGAGTAAAAGGCGGTCGGGGTGCCTGGCAAGCCTCCACCTGGGGAGGTGGGGGAGGTCCGTCCGCGTCGCCTCCCCCCGTCAGGGCACCAGCCCTCCGGCGCTTCGTATAGCCTCCGGCCTATTCGCACAATCGTCTGCCACTGATGTCAAGGGATTTTTGCATGGCTTTTATAGCCCAAAATCAACTAAAAAGGACCGCCCAAAACAGGCCAATGTTGCAACTTCGAGGAAGGAGAGGCGAGGACGGTGTCACGTGGACGTAAATGCTTTGGGATGCAGGTCGCAGCAGACTGTCATGTAAATAGTTGTTTAAAACATGTTCTAACCTGTTCATTTTGCCGGAATGTTGTTATACTTATAATTTATTAAAAATGTTTGACCATACTATTTTGCTGGAGCGTTGTACGGATCAGCGATCTGGTTAGCGTATTCGGAAAAAATGGCGTTGCTCGATTGCACGTGATCCTAATCAAGTGTGGTGACGTTGATGGTGGGTATCAACAAACTTCCGGTTGTGTCTATTGGGGTCCCTATTTTTGTTCAGTTCCAAAAGGACCGGGCACTGGGATTTCCAGTGTCCGAACCCTCTACAGAACGCACATTGATTCCCATCTAAGTCTCTCCGTCCGTTGTAGGGTGTAGGTGTATGGTCTCTAGGGGGTAGCTTTCTAGGGGCGGTTGGTTGGTAATTCTCCTTTGGGGGTTCCCTTCCTATGGTCACCCCTTGCAACTGTGCTATCATCACCCTCTCCTTTAATTCCTTTTTCTTCTTCTCTGACGCCCTATCGTTCTCGTTCTTCTGGTTTTCGTAGTATTGGGCCATCTGGAGAATTGCTGCGGGTTTGGAGGCTGCCCAACTGCTCTCGCTGGTCTGTAGCTTCTGGGAAACTTCTTGAGACAGACCCTTTACATAATTCTGGACAAAGAGGTGGTGTCCGGTTGCGGTGGTCATGTCTTGGCCACTGTAATCGGAAAACACAGTCTCGAATCGGGAGAAGTATTCAGACACATCCTCCTGGGGTTTCTGGCGGCAAGCCGTCACTATCGACCAGTCTACCTTTCTTTCTGGGATTAGAGTCTTCAGCTTTTGTACAATCTTGTCTGGGAGCTCTAAGATGGCTTTCGGGGGTTTCTGTCCTGGTTCTCGCTGTTTATCTATGGTATCGAGTTGTATCCAGGTATATCCGAACGGCTCAGCGTGGTCAACTTTCCGGATTTGTTTCCACACATCAGCCGGCAGGCATAGCCCAAAGAACAAGTCGATATCTGCTAACGTCATTATCGTTGAGCCTAAGGCTGTACCCAATTCAGTGTAGAAGGCAGTCGGGTTCTTTCTCAAGTCGGGTAGAGTCTTTCTAAAGGTCAAAATATCTTGCCGGTCCCACGGCTGGTAGACCCAGTTATATACAACCCTTCCCTTCGCATCTTGGTGGTTGATGTCGTCGTGTGTTCCCTGACCCCGTGGGGTGACCCAGTAGGGGGCAGCTTCTTTAATGGGCATCATGGCATCGGCCCTTCCTCCCTGGGGCTTAGTTGCTATGGGGGTTTCTGTTTTGGTGGTCTGTCCATGTTCTTTAAGGTGTCGGTAGACCTCGAGTGTACGAGTGAAGAGGTTCGTTACATCGCCCTCTCCTTCTTCCCCAATGTCTACCTTCCTATATAGGGCCGCTAAGCCTTCGGGACCTTTATCGTGGTATCTGTCCTCATATGCATTCAGGGCGTGATAACAGAGCCGTACGACGAAGTGTCGTCTGCGGCTGTCGGCATACGAGCTATACACGTCTGTTATATACTCCTCACTTTCTTTTCGCTCCACCAGCGTCCCTACTATCCTATCGATTCCTGCTCGTTCATCCTTAGTTAATCGATTCATTCTGGTGGACTCTTTCTTTCCCATCTCATGGTTATCTAGCGTTGTAGTCGACATTGGGTTCAGTACAAGAGGCTCAGCCGGCGCGGAGGCCGTGAGGGCCGAGGCCCCTGTACTGCTTTCGCTCGTGTTCGGGGGTTGTGGGTGTTGCACTACTGATTGGGAAGGTGCATACGGAGGGGGCATGTAAATGATCGGGGGACCTAACAGTAATTCGTCATTCGTTCGCTGCTTGGAGGACAACTCAGGGTAGAGCAAAGAAGGGGTCCTAACAGCGTACTGGCCTGAGGTTTCGGGCTCCTGTCTTAGTTTAGTTTCCCTTCTCTCCTTTATGTCTTCTTCTAACTTTCTAGCGGCAAGGTGAGCTGCCTTTCGTAATTCCTTTTCTGCTTTTACTTCTTCCCTCTTTTTCCGTTGCGTCGCTTCTTTGCGCCACATGCCAATACTGTCAAGCATAGTAGGCGTCGTCTTATTGCTACGCAGAGCTACTTCTAGCGCTTCTATCTTGCGGTCGTTGAAGGATCCCATCAGTGGCCACTGACTTTCGGGGTCCTTCTTGGTATATTTATGCCACAGCTTGCTATAAGCTACGGCGACTAGTCCATATTTAGTGAACATGTCCTTATTAGGGGTGCCTTCCAGTGGAGCCGGGTGGTTCACCTCTAATAAGCGGTCCGGGCAGAACCAACTACCAATCAGTGGGGAGAAGATAGGCATGACGGGTTTCAACGGGGACAAAAGTCAGCACTACCTATCTTTTCACTGCTTGCAAAGACTAGACAGAATATCTCTATTCTTCGTTATTTGTAAGCAGAGAATACCTCCAAAGAACCAATATCGAACAACTAGTGTTCGGACAATCAATCAATCAATCAATGGGGAGATAAAGATAGGCACGACGGGTTTCAACGGGGACAAAAGTCTGCGTTACCTACCCTTCACTATTTGCAAAGACTAGACAGAATATTCCTATTCTACGTTATTTGCAAACAGAGAATATCTCTAAAAGCACTATTCTTCAAAACAATCAATGTTCGGACAATCAATCAATGGGGAGATAAAGATAGGCACGACGGGTTTCAACGGGGACAAAAGTCTGCGTTACCTACCCTTCACTATCTGCAAAGGGAGAGAGAGAGAGTATTTCTACTCCTCCCCGTTTGTAGACAGCGAATATCTCAAAGAGAACAATCAATGAGCAATACTAGTATTCAAACAATCAATCAATTATTTCGCACTTTTGTCGTATTTCACGACCTTACCCGGACCGCGTGGACAGTTTCTCGTCTTCCGCCTCCAGCGCCCGATCGTCCTCTACTCTCCGTATTTGCCGCGGCACTCCTGATGGTTCCCAGTCAGGACCGTAGATCACTCGAGAGAGGTCTGCTCGGAACCAGTGAAGTTCGGATGATCGGCTGCCAGACGAGGGTCTATTGGGCAGGAGCTCTCCCGATCGTTGCAGTCGTTCACTCTGTCGTCGGGACCTCTCCCACTGGATCCACGTGTCGCTGATGGGCCCCACGTTTGGGACGCCAATTGTTAAATGGTAGCGGCAGTTTCAGTCGATAACCTTTCAAGTATTTGCCCGGCGGTAATCGCCTCTCATACCACTCGATAATTTACCAATAAAAGAGGCAGGCGCCGGAGACTGGAAGGCAGGAAACAAAGTTTTATTCCGTCGGAGCAGAACACATCAGATCTGACAGCAAGGTATCGTCACGAGGTGCTCTAACTGCATCTCTGAGACCTGGTCTCTTATACACTGGTTTATTGTTTTATTATACATAGTATATTCTTGAGATTCCCTTGATGCCTGAAAGAACATCCCCTGAAGCCCCCGGCTCAGATCTGATCCCACGCATGGTTACAGTAGAGGTTCCCACCCTACCCGCAGTGGGAGATGGCTATCGCGCAGCAGGGAATTCCGCTAATTCCCGGGGGTGTGTGCAACCGGCCGGGTCTCAGGGGGTAGGGGCTTTGATCTACTGTAATCCCTTTGATGTGGGGTGTTTCCCTTACAGTAGGGGCAATAAACTGCATCCGCAGGGCTAGGTGATGGCCTGGGACCAGTTCAGACAATGGGGCGCAGAGGAAGGGGGTTATCAAAGGAGAGGCATGACCATGTATGGGTTGTCGGTCGGAAGTGGTTCCGTAGCAGGGTCGCGCAGAAGGAGAGGGTTTATGGCCTGTATGAGAGAGCGGGGGTGGCCAGCGCGCGGGGGATGCTTGCAGCGCCAAAGGGACCGCGCTGGCGATTGACAATGAGTGGGGTGCCTAAAATGGCAGCCGTGCGTTCGCTGTGCGTGGTGCTGGGGAGGGGCAAGATGGCGCAGATAATGTTCAGTTTGCGAGCTAAATTTCCACAGAACGCACTTGGTCAGCTAATTCTTTGCAATACTCCAGTACCAAATCATCAATTATATTCAACAACTTGTGTCCTGGTATGCATGCCTGCCTCATTGCTCTTCCCATGATGATTTCATGGGGACTCAATCCAGTATTTTTGTCTGGAATACTTCTGAGTCTCATCAGAAAAAGAGGTAAGGCATCAGGCCAGTCTAGTGGAGTCGATGCACACACTTTCCTCAACCTCGACTATATTGTGCAATTCAATTGTTCTACCACTCCATATGCCTATGGGCGGTATGCGCAGTGCAGTTTCTGTTCAATTTTAAATGCTTCACAAATTAATCGAATTATTTCAATATTAAAGTGAGACTCTCTGTCTGATTCAATAGTTACTGGAAAACCGAACCAAGAAATTAGTTCTCTCAATAGCAGTCTGGCTACTGTTATACTGTCATTTCTTTTGGTGGGGTATGCCTCCAACCATTTTGAAAATAAACATACGATAACAAGTACATATTTTAATCCTCGACAAGCAGGTAACTGAATGAAGTCAATTTGAAGTCTTATGAATGGTCCTTCAGCCTTTCCAATTTTTCTCATATAGACTATTGTTCTCTTGCCTGGATTCATTTGCTGGCATGTCAAACATCTTTGGCAAAGCCTATCAGCCGTATTTCTAAACCTTGGGTTAAACTGATCCTGCCTGAAAAATCTAATCATTGCATCTCGGCCTATGTGAGTGTCTCTGTGATGCTGTTTGGCAATACAGGTCTATAATCTACGTAATCCCACATACCATCTTCAATCCTTTGTATACAACCAATTTTCACCCACTCCTCTTTTTCCTTTGTTTCTGCTTCGTCCTGTAGATCTTTCACTTCTTTCCATGTTTCTAACCCTGACATTAGCATACGTTGGCAGCTGTTTTGACAATTTTCAGTTTTTCTGTTTACTGCCATTCGGTATCTGGCACAATGTTGGGCGACCTGGTCAGCGTACCGATTGCCTGCAGTCACACAGTCATTTCCTGACTGGTGTGCGGCACATTTGACCACTGCCACTTCTTTTGGTAATTGTATTGCTTCAAGTAATTCTTTGACAAATTTTCTATTTTTAATGGGAGACCCTGAAGAAGTCAGAAAGTCTTGCTGCATCCAAAGTTGGCCAAAGTCATGCACAACCCCGTAACCATACTGACTGTCAGTGTAAATGCTTACTCTCCAATTCTTCCCCTTTTTGCAGGCATTGATTAAAGCAATCAATTCGGCTATTTGTGCAGACCTGACTCCTGGTAAATAGGATGCTTCGACTATTTCAGCCAACGTACACACAGCATAAGCAGCGCTTAATCCTCCCTCCTCATGGCGCATGCATGAACCATCTACAAAGAATTCATGCTCAGCTTCTTTTAGTGGCTCATCTTGTATGTCTGGAGGTGGTTTTGTACTTAGTTCTGTTACATCAAGGCAGTCATGTTCTGGGTCACCTTTTAATTCCTCATTATATGGATCTGGTAACAGAGTAGCTGGATTAAGTACAGTACATCGAACAATGGTCACATTCTCTGCACCTAAAATTATTCTTTCATATTTAGTGAATCTGCTTGGGGTGAGGTATTGGGTACGAGTTTGTGTTAAAAGAATAACAACTGCATGGGGGACATATACCTTTACAGGGTGTACCATCACAATTGTCTCACTTCGTTCCAGACTCACACAAGTTGCTGCCACAGCTTTTATGCATCCTGGCAAAGCGGATGCTACAGGATCTAAGGAACCAGAAAAGTATTCCACTGGACGTCGCATCAGGCCATGAATCTGTGTTAGAACTGAGAGGGCACAATTATCTTTCTCACAACAGAATAAAGCGAAATCTTTAGAATAATCGGGCATACCTAAGGCAGGGGCTTCACATAAAACAATCGCGCAATTTCAGAAAAGATTTCATACTCTCATCATCCCATTCTATCTGTGCTTTTGATCGTTTCTTTGTCATTTGTTTCAAGGGTTTCACCAGCATGGAGAACCCCATAATCCACTGTCTGCAATACCCCACCACCCATAGGAACATTCTTATTTCCTTCTGGGTTTGTGGCAACTTCATTTGTTTTATTATTTTTATTCTTTCAGAGGTCACTCTCCTTTCTCCACGTTCTATCTGGTGTCCCAGATATTTCACTTCTTTTCTGCAAAACTGTAGCTTCTCAGGGGACACTTTATGTCCACATTTGGCTAAATGGTTTAGCAAAGCTATGGAATCTGTCACACAGTCACTTTTTGTTTTTGAAGCGACTAAAATATCATCAATATACTGTACGAGGACAGATTCTTTAGGCATTACTAAAGTATCACGACATTTTTTCAAAATCTGATTGAAAATTGATGGACTTTCTGTGTACCCTTGAGGGACACGATTCCAAACATAAACACGATCATCAAATTTAAAATAAAATAAAAACTGGCTATCTGGATGCAATGAGATGGAGAAAAAAGCATGATATAAATCAATCACGGTAAACCACCTCGCATTCCATGGTATTTGGTACAGAATCACTGCAGGGTTGGGCACCACTGGACAACAGGGGACAACAATATTATTAATCTTTCGTAAATCTTGCACTACCCTATATTTGCAATTTGGTTTCTTAATGCCAATTATATCTGAGTTACAGGAACTACTTAAAATCTCTTTTAACATGCCTTGTTCGACCATTCTGTTTATTTCTGCTGCAACACCCGCTTTGACTTCAGGACTTATTTTGTATTGCCGGGTGTTTGGAAAAACCACACCTTCCTTTAAGTCACTTTTACAGGGTCTACATCTGTCATTAATCCTACTTCCTTTCCAGTAAAATCCCACACATCTGGATTCACTGTCAGTTTTACCTCTTCTGGCAAGTCGTCTTGGGTTAATATTGAATGCAATTCATTTACTTCTGCTCCTTGATTTGCTAACATGATTTTGTATATTCCATCTTCGTCTGGGGTGTGAATGGCAACACCATCCGGTGTGCAGAATATGGTGCAATTCATTTTGCACAACAAATCCCTTACCAATAAATTTACGGGACTGGAGTCGCACACTACAAACTTGTGCATCTCTTTGAAGTTTCCAATGTATTCCTACATTGGTTTCGTAATAGGGGTCCTAATTTGTTTATCAGAAACGCCCACTACTTGGATCGCTTTTCCCGAGAGGGGTAGGTTTGGAATGTCTGCTGTTCTCACAGTAGAACGGGTAGCGCCAGTGTCCAACAAAAAGGTAATGTCATTTCCCTCTACCTTCCCGTCGATATACGGACCTGACTGATCTACCGGTAAGGATGCGCCAAGTAGACAATCCTCATCCCCCCCTCTCAGGCACCGTCATTGACCTTGGTTTTTAAAATATGAATCCTGCAAAAGAAACTGTGGTGTTAGGTAATTTTTCTTACCACTCCCTCCTTGAAATCAGGTGTCCGTACTGTACTTGGCTTGACTCACAAATTTTGGCATAGGGGCAGGTGGCAATTGATTCTGCAGGTTTACAACCTGTTGTGGTTGACTCATTATCACCTCATTATCACCTCATTTGCGTCTGTGGATTTAAATTTTGATTTGAGCTATTAATATTTTGTATATTCTTACACTCGTTCTTCCAATGCCCCAATTTTCCACACCCATGACAAGGAAATTCCTTCTTCGCTTCTTCTTTACTTAATCGCCCTTTTGGTTTTGCCCCATTATTTTCGCCATTTCCTTGCCCTTTTCCTGATTTCCATGCCATGTTATTTAACTGAATCTCCTGCTGTTCTGTCAATTTAACTTGAGCCCACATTACCTTTTCTTCTAAAATCTTTCGTCTATTGCCAATTTCATCTCCACAGTACTTTGCATATTTTATAATTTCGTCTATGGGCTTTGCTTGCCAACACAAATTATGCTGCTTAATCATTTCAGAAATTTCTTTCTTTAATCCATTAACAAATCGATACACAAAATGAGTCATATCTTTATTCCCAATACTTTCCACCCCACTATACTGTTTGAACACCTATAGGAGGCGCTCACAATACGCATGGACTGATTTATCTTTTTCCTGAGTGGTTCTGTCTATTTTTACCCAATCTGTCTCCTTTGGGGGAATTTTCCATTCCAAGAAAGTTATGACCTGGTTATATTTCCTCATTACTTCTTCAGATGGGGCTCCTGTTTTCTTGTCCCTTGGATACTCATCATTTGGCCAATCTACTGTAAGTTTACATTCAGCCCACAAATCAGCCGGTACCACTATGTCAAACAACCCATCCAAATCTTTCAACAGAACCTTTGAAACCTTCACAAACCTTTCGACTTGTCTATACCATCCCACATGCTTCTCCCTTAGCTTTGGGAAATCATTTGTAAATGAAAATATATCCTGTCTAGTCCATGGGACATGTACATATCCTCCCCCTGGAACTTCTCTCATTGGGTACAACCCTGCTGCTTTTTCTGTTTCTTTCATTAATTACCCTGATGTTACTCGAGTGGCCTGTGCTTCTTCCTTTTTCTTTGTCCACCTTGCTTTCCATCTGTCTAGGTTTCCCCATTTTTAGGTCTCGCCTGATCCAGCACATGCGCTGGTATGGCCGAGACATTTAGTCAGTGGCATTTCGAAGTGCTACCAAACCAAAGGCTTTTCCCCTGCCACCAGCTTGCGATTACGCACACAAGCGTGCACGCCTTGCTCCACCCCTCCATGTGCCTCTCTGTCCTGTTCTCCTTCTTTGCGCCCCTCCCTCTCCCCACCCACAACCCGCCCTTTACCTTCTTTACTCCTCCCGCCTGTCTCAGTTCCCTCCCCTTTCTCTTCTTCGCGTCCGTCCATCTGTCTCCTCGTTCCCCTCCACAGTTCCTCTGTGACACTCGTGCTCTCCTTTCTCCTGCACCTTGGCTCCTCCCCTCTATGCCTCAGCTTCGTCTTCTCCCGTCTTTCCCTCCTATGCCCTCCTTGCTCCCAGTTCCAGCGCCGTCGGACCTTGCCGTCGCACCACATGTTTCACTCTCAACGTTTCCTGTTAGTTCTTCTCGTGCGCCCTGTCTGCCGCCGTCCAGCTTTCTTACTTCCAGTCTCTCATGCCTCACAGCATAATTCTTGTTTTATCGTGGTAGCAGTTTGTACAAATTAGAGATAAGTAGCTGTGCATTTTCATTCTTCAGATTGGTCCTGCTAAAGCGTGCCTAATGTGACAAGGTCCACCTTTTTTTATTATCGATAACGTACTCATTGGCAGTCATATGATTGGCGTGGTTTGGTGCATTGCTCCATGCACTCTTTGCAGTCCATGTTTCATACATATCATATTTCTTTCTGTCCATGGACCTTTTGTGTTTGCTGCCTTGCTCAGCTGGGTCATTCTTGAGTGTTATGCACTCGTTGTTCAGTGGTGAATACTTCGTGGATGTAGTTTTGGGAATCAGTTCACAAGATAATTATTGGTTATTGTCATCAAATAACGACAGTTGTATATGCCCATGCTGCCGATTGTGGCTGCATTGGGCCTCGTTCTTTCTGCTCTGTTGTAGACTGGAGCATGCGTGGCTGCAAGTGTAGGTGTAGAGTGTGGTCCGCGGGGTAAAGAGAGGAAGTTTAGCTTCACTTTCATACATCAATGCAGTGATGAGAGAGTAGCACATCCATACTTATCTTTTATTTGTACCTTATTCATTAGCCTCCTGATGGTCACAGTTGGGAGTTTTGGATACCCAAAGGACCGTGTTTTTATAGACAGTCTCCAAAAGCGTAATGTTATTTATTTAAGACCACATTGGTCGGCGGGCTTAATTTCTTAAACACTTGTGCCTTCCGGTAGCAGACATCGCGTCAAGTATAGTACCTGAGGCCCGTGTTTAAGATGAGCTGTTCAGCTGTGTTGAAGTTATTATTGAGATATTTAGGCGGGCAGACGTTACAGTAACATAGGGTCTGTAACTTTAACTGATGCTATCCCCAGTACCAGCATCACTCTGGACCACCACAGCATCACTCTGCAGCGCCATAGCATTAATCAGCATCACCACAGCAACAGTCAGCACCACCACAGCATCACTCAGGGCCACCACAACATCACTCAGGGCCAGCACAAAATCACTCAACGCTACCACAGCATCAGTCAGCACCACCACAGCGTCACTCAGGGCCACCACAGCATCACTCAGCACCACCACAGCATCACTCAGAACCACCATAGCATCACTCAGGGCCACAACAGCATCAGTCAACATCACCACAGCATCAGTCAGCACCACCACATCATCACTCAGCACCACCACAGCATCACTCAGGGCCACCACAGCATCACTCGGGCCACCACAGCATCACTCAGCACCACCACAGCATCACTCAGGGCCACCACAGCATCACTCAGGGGCACCACAGCATCACTCAGGGGCACCACAGCATCACTTAGGGCCATCACAGCATCACGTAGGGCCAGCACAGCATCACTCGGGGCCAGCACAGCATCACTCGGGGCCACCACAGCATCACTCAGCACCACCACAGCATCACTCAGGGCCACCACAGCATCGCTCAGGGCCACCACAGCATCACTTAGGACCATCACAGCATCACTTAGGGCCATCACAGCATCACTCACCTTCACCACAGCACAGCATCACTCAGCACCACCACAGCATCACTCAGGAACACCACAGCATCACTCAGGGCCACTACAGCATCACTCAGGGCTACCACAGCATCACTATGCGCTACCACAGCATCACTCTGCAGCGCCACAGCATCAATCATCATCACCACAGCATCAGTCAGCAGAACCACAGCATCACTCAGGGCGACCACATCATCACTCAGGGCCACCACAGCATCACTCAGGGCCAGCACAGCATCACTCAACGCCACCACAGCATAACCCAGGGCCAGCACAGCATCACTCAACGACACAACAGCATCACTCAGTGCTTCTTACACTTTTTAATTACGACTTCTTAGCATGCTGAACAGCAGCCACACTTCTCTACAGCACAGCTTAGAAACATTGGCAAAATCAATAGCTCTAACTAAACACTTAAAAGGCGCCCCAATGCATAGCCAATAGGTTTCGCCTTTGGGACATTGTAAGTGTTTAGTTATCCAGCACAATATCCTTCATTAAACAACATCAAGTGTTGCATGGCTAAACACTTATAAGATCCCAAAAACGAGACCTATTGGCTATGCCAATGCTTGTTGTAATATCGTCATTAGTTCTTTAATTTGCAATTTTCTCCCGGACATGTTCATATTTTCCAAATCTTTATCCGAAAATTCTGCTCTATAGGGTTTCTGTAGAACCATGGATCTTCCCACTTCGATTCCCATTTCTAAAGCCAAATTAATTAATTTTTCATGACATTTTTTTGTATTTAGGGTTATACTTCTGCAAATGAACAGTAATTCTTCCTCATTAAAGGTATTCAACCTTTCTAACTCTACATTTCCCGCTATCATCTCTTCCAATTCTACTCTTAGCTTAAAAACATCTAGTATTTTTGGAGGCGGATCAGGTTTTTATATGTCTCTTGTCCATCGGTCTAACTCCTCTGGTGTTATTAGTGTGGCACTCTTTGTTCCCGTGGATGTCTCAAGTCTCACTTCTTTTGAACAACCTGGTGTGACTCTTCTAGGTGCCATTTATTTGCCCTCTTATCGGTAAATCCATCAATGAAATTACAGACTCACAATCACTAGCTTGGTCATCTACTATTATTTTTCCTTTTCTAGGTTCAATGATTGGTGTGATGACAGGAGTTTTAGGACAGTTTGATTTATCTCCATACAGCGGGACAACAGGACCTATAGTCACAGGTATGGTTAGCGCTTCAGGATGTATATTTAGCTGAGTTACCTTTTGTATTAATTCTTCCCTATTTTTATTTATTGCCTCTCTTTCTTTTTCATGGAGTACCCTTTTCATTGTTCTATCATGTACTACTTGTGGTACCAAGGGTGTTTCCAGAAGTGGAGCGTTTGGGGTAAATTTACTTGGCCCTTCCTGATATGGCGGAGGACTTTTCATTACTATCTCATCTAAATAATCTTTATCAGAGTCTCCTCCACCTGTCATTAAGTGTTTTTTCTTTTCTGTGCATTTGCTTCCTGCCTGTTCATCAGCCATTAATACAGGATATTATCCTTCAGTTAACATGGCTTGTCTCCATTGTTTCGTCTGTTTATCTCGAGTTTCATGCGGGAATTTTGGGTGGAAATTACTCAGATTCCTGTTACACCTTGGTCTATCTTGTTCAAATGCCGCTGTTTCCCATTCTTCTAATGCCTCATACTGAGTCAACCTAGGTCTGGGTTCTAATTCGCTCATTCTTATACGCAAATTATGTAAAATTCTCCCATTAAATGTTCCGTATTCTGGGAAAGCCAAAATTCCATCATCTTTTGTGTATTCGATCCAATTTTCTAACCATACACAAGTATGGTAACCTCTTTCTACCATCATGTATGATGCAGGAGTTTTCAGAGGAGGAATGAGAATTCCTTCTCTCGTTTTAATGGGCTTATTTTTATAAAGTAATTCTTTATTTTCTGCATAAACGAAAGAAAAATTTCTCACCATACATTTTTCATGAACTTCCTCTCAAGTATTGCTGGTAAGCAAACTCTAAATAATTTCCATCTGGGCGACTTCCAGTTAATGTGGGATCGTACATACACAATCCGTTGTCTATTATTATTTGTGGGACTTCTATGTTTAGTTACTCAATCCTTTTCTCCAATACTAGCGCGTCTCTTATTTTCGTATCCAATCAGAACTCAACTTACTCTGTGCGTTTAGCCAATGCTAGCACAGCTTTAAGTGACGTCAATATCACTCCTTTCTACGGACCGCTCCTTTGCAAAAACTTGCGTAAGTCACACACCCGCTGTCCTACCAATCCCAGCGCGGATCTTTGTGACGTCAGTGCAGCACCCGCAGCTGACCCCTCCTTTGCTAGGTAATGCGTAACTTAAATCTCTTGGGGCCAGATGTAGGTGGCCAAATAGCGAGCGCTAACGCTGAAATTCGCAATGTAGGTGAGTTTAAACCTACTAGCAAAATAAGGACTCGCAAAATTGCAATTCCTTATTTTGCTCTTGCATTTAAGAAATCGGAAATTGCGATTCCTTAAATGCAATATAAGTAGCACAAAAGAAAGTGCACTTTAGCCTTCAGGAATCGCTAATTACAACCAACTTCAAGTTGGTGATAATTAGCGATTTCCTTTAAAAAAGCACCTTTTTGCTTTTTTTAAAGTGCCATGTGCCACACATTCATGCCCTTAGGGCATGTAAGTGTGCCACATGTGCACACATGCACATTTCAGGGGTGCAACAGGGTGTCCTTTTGACACCCTGGCACCCTTGAAATAGCGCCCGCTATTTGTCATTCTTTAATAGCGAATCACAAATAGTGAATATCTTCCCATTCATTCCTGTGGGCCTCCTAGCCCATATAAATGAATGGGTAGGTATTCCTTATTAGCTAATCTCAATTTGCGATATTAAGGAATCGCTAATATTTTAGCGATTCCTACCTACATTAAATTTTGCGAGTCCTTAATAGCGAATCAGTAAAATTCTCTATTAAGGATTTGCAAATTTGATTTTCCCTGCATCTGGCCCTTAGTATTTTGTATGCATTTTGCATAAATCGACAACATAAAACATTCGCTACTGTGTCAGATTCTCTAATTTCCAAAGAATAGTCAGTTTTCTTTTACTGCGAGTAAAACTTTTCCACTTACCCTTCTCACACTACGAGTAAAACCTTTCCGCTTACTCTTCACTCAAGCATCAGAAGAATTGCTACTCCTTCAGTGTTACCCTTTCTAGGTGATATAAGACCAAAGTTTTGCCAATAACCCTTTAGCTACCAATCATTCTCACTTACTTACAGAAATAATCCCTAAACAGTACTTCTAGTTTTACCTAACTTTCCGCACTTTCTTGAATCGTGACAAGTAACCTCACTGCAGTATGGTTTCCATTCACCATCCGCTATTCAATATTCCCGGGAACTTCAGACAACATGAATAACGGATGCATATCAATAATTTCAATTACAATGTTCCCTACCTAACTAACTAGAACCTAACCATGCCTCTGCTACCAAGAAAAACTGATGGAGCATGGGTCACCAGCTCTGGTCACACATACACCTAATACTCACCTGAGCCCAAACCACATACTGCTTTGGACTAGGCAAAGGCCTCTCTGCCTTCAGAGAACAAAGAGAAACTGTGTATAAAAAGGGGGACTCAGACCCCAGAACTTTAGATCACTTTTGGGAACCAAGAAGAAACCTTTGCTGAGGAGTGGAACCAGAGAGACTGAGGAGAGACTATCCCTAAGCTGAAGTGCTGCTTGGGGAATTGGCCTGCAGTGGTTGCCTGACTACCAAAGAAAGGAGAGAGGAACTTTGTGTGCACTTTCATCAACTTGTGAAGGATCTCCAAGGGTTTGAGAAAGAGCTTGCCTCCTGCTGAAGTCTCAGGGACAACAGACTTCACCCACCAGCTCCTCAAGAGTTCCTTGGAAGTTCCTGCAGTTGTGTTGGGCTTTCTGAGGGACTGCGTGTCGCAAGGAGCTGGAAGCGCGATGCACAAGGAAGAAGCGTGTCCCCGAACTGCCGCAGTCGCTTCACAATGCGAAAGCGCCTCGCATCGCCGGAGAAGAGGATTGACGTCGCACCAGACACCGCCGCATCATCGGAGAAGCGTGTCACAGCCGCAGCCGCTGTCGTCACATCGCTGGGAAAGCGTGTCACCGCTGCAGTTGTCGCATCATTGCCGAAGCGCCTCACATCCCCGGAGAAGAGGATCGACGTTGCATCAGATGCCGCTGCATCACCGGGAAGTGTGTCGCAGGGCCTGTCGTGGCTCAGAAGAATCGTTGAGTCGCCACACGGCCATCGGGTGTGCACGCATCGTGTCGCATCAAGAAGAAGGCGCCATCTTTGTCGCATTGTACCGGATCTTCATTGCATCACGGCGTTGTGAGCCGCATCGCCGCGGAAGCGCAGTAAGAAAACGACTTATCACCTCCTCTCGCAGAGAAGAACCGAAGCATCCCCTACACATCAGTAGGGACCCGACACATCACCGTTCTTGCGTGTAAGGAACCGACGCATCACCTTCCCTACAACACTTTTGTTGTATAGCGTTACGCATCCTAAGGTACATTGAACTTAAAGTGTCACATTTTAACATCGAAAGAGAACTAAGCTAATTCTACTATTTTAAGTACAGTATTGTGGATTTTTGTCGTTTATGGTCTTTTGTTAAAACTATATAAAGAATATTTATTTTTACTATACAACTTGTGTGGTGTCCATCTGTAGGGTTGTCACTGGGTTACTGTATGTGGTCACAAATGCTTTACACACTGCCTCTGAGATAAGCCTGTCTGTTCGCGCCAAGCTACCAAGGGGGTGAGCAGGGGTTATTTTAGGAGTATACCCCCTTCCCCTGACTAGACTCAAGGGCCACTATTTGGTCAAAAGTACCTACCTCTACCAACTAGAGACCCCCAAATCTAACAATTCACTTGAAGGGCATTGGATACTGTGAGCTTTGTCATTAGCATGGTGATTCCCAACTACAAGATACATCTGTGTGTTGTTGACTGTGCACACACTGCTGATTGTTTGTGTGCTGCTCTCACAGATGTGGTGACCTCCAGCTCTGCTGGATGTTTGTGCAGTGCTCTGTCAAACAAGCACTGGAGATGCTTGCCATTAGTTTCACATTCTTGCCTGCATTTTTGTTCTTGGTGAACAGTGATATTTGGAGCACCAGAACCAGGGCTGGACGGGGAACTTAAAACAGCCCTGGCAAAGATTATAAATTCAGCCACCATGTGCAGATGTGCTAATGCAGCCTAAAACCAGAGAAACTTGAAAGTTGCCACGGGAATGGCATATCGTGCACCACCACTCCCGGAGGCCGAAACCAGCCTCCTGGGGCTCCAGCCTCCCGGTAGATTGCCTGTTTGCCAGGCTGGCCAGTCCGGCCGTGACCCATACAGCAAACTACACACAGGTATTGCTTACCATATGTTGCATGCCCCATCCAAGATTCTCTATAAATTCAAGGTTATAGGTGTGCAAATCTGACATTACCATGCTGCTAAATGTGCCACTTCAAGCATCACTAATTGACAGGAACATACAGGGGCTTATTTACATGCCCTTGCGCCACCGGTGCATCACTTTTTGTATGGGAAAAAGTGATGTACCAGCAGTATGAGGGGCTCGTTAATAAGCCCTGCAGTGGGCACTACAGTGCAGGACTGTGCTGCTGCTGGTTTCCTTAGTGGCGTAGCTGGACCTACTGCCACCTGGGGCAGACCCAAAGTTTGCTGCCCGGTGCAGGTAAGAGCACGGGTGGCGGCCGACCGATGACTTTTTCAAGGGGGTAGGAGGGGTCTGTTGCCCTACATATGACTTGTTCTCGGGGGCAAGGGGATGGTGGTAGTCGACTGCCCCTAAAAATAAGTACCGCTCCCGCCCCCCCACCTAGCTACGCCACTGGGTTTACTATATTACATTATTTTCGCTTGCATCTTGTCTACGAACTGACATTACACCAGTAAATTCCAGAAGTCTGATTGAGACAGGAGTTGCAGACCTCTCGAAGCAGCGAGGCAGACCATGCTGGAAGGCAGAGTAAAACAGATTGATAAGTGTGAGGAACTTAGTCTGTGACATCCGATGGGAAATCTTAATCTAAAATTTTATTTTAGTAAATGATGCCAAATATCGGAGTACACGTGTTGCAACAAGCAGCGTGTAAAGAAGGTATTGGTTTTAGCATGCAGAGACTGGGTTGCTGGGCTGGGGCAAAGAGCAGCTGCTCGTTGGAGGAAGACATTTTAAAAAGACAAAAAACATCGTTGAAGCCACTCCCATCGATACAAACCTAGAGGTGAGTGTTCTGCACAAAATGAAATTGGGAGCTGCTTCCGCTAAGCTGATACCTTGAATGCATGACACTGGAACTATCACCTGGGCTTCCAAGCTCCAGGCCTAATGAGGTAGCTTAGGAAGTTGGGTATCTGCCGCTGTGATCTCTGAAATCTAAAGGTGACAGCTTCTAATACCAGCAAGATCTTTTGATGGGCTAATGCAAGTGCTGTGCACATGTGCCCATGTGTAATGTCGTCCTTGGTAATATTTATGGTAAATGTTTTAAGTTTAAATAATTTTGATTTGCCTAGAACAGGATGATAGACATCAGGCACCTCCATCCACCCCTGGCCTTACATACAAGCAATTGGGACATGGCTTGGACAGCTTGGAGGATGGCCACTCGATGATGGATAAATCTTGAAACAGGTGCACTCCTCACATACATGTAGTGGCTGGAACAAGGGGGCATATTTACAAGAAAATGTCGGAGAGCAGAGCAATGCCAAATTTGCCAGCGCTGTGGTCCGTCATTTTCAAAATGCATGGATGTGCTGTATTGACTACAATATGCAAAAAGAACAATAGATGGACAGAATGCAGAAAAATGTCATACATTCACCCCAGTACAGAGATCTGGGCCTAAATCCATCATTTTTTTGCTCACCATGCCATTCCAGTTTGAACCCAGCCATATGCAAATCAGTCTTAATCCTGTACATCTTGGGAATAGTCCAGCCCAAACTGCCAAGCCAGGTACTCCCTGGACTGGAAACAAGCATCCTAGGACTGGTTGCGGGGTTTCACTCCTCATCAGCCAGGATAGCTTGACTCCAGTGGCATGGATAGTACAGGACCCACGTCTGGGCATACCCGTCCCACTCGGAGTGACAAATGCAAAAAGAACAATTGAAGGACAGAATGCAGAACAAAGTCATACATTCACCCCAGTACAGAAATCTGGGCCTAAATCCATCGTTTTTATGCTCACCATGCCATTCCAGTTTGAACCTAGCCATATACAAATCAGTCTTGACCCTGTGCATCTTGGGAACAGTCCAGCCTGAACTGCCAGGCCGAATACTCCCTGGACTGGAAACAAGCATCCTAGGACTGGTTTCAGGGTTTCACCCCTCATCAGCCAGGATAGCTTGACTCCAGTGGCATGGAGAGCACGGGACCCACGTCTGGGCATACCTGTCCCACTCGAGATGACAACTGCAAAAAGAACAATTGATGTAAAGAATGCAGAACTATGTCATACATTCACCCCAGTACATAGATCTGGGCCTAAATCCATCGTTTTTTTGCTCACCATGCCATTCCAGTTTGAACCCAGCCATATACAAATCAGTCTTGACCCTGTGTATCTTGGGAACAGTCCAGCCTGAACTGCCAGGCCAAATACTCCCTGGACTGGAATCAAGCATCCTAGGACTGGTTTCAGGGTTTCACCCCTCATCAGCCAGGATAGCTTGACTCCAGTGGCATGGAGAGCACGGGACCCACGTCTGGGCATACCCGTCCCACTCGAGATGACAAGTGCAAAAAGAACAATTGATGGAAAGAATGCAGAACAATGTCATACATTCACCCCAGTACAGAGATCTGGGCCTAAATCCATAGTTGTTTTGCTCACCATGCCATTCCAGTTTGAACCCAGCCTTATACAAATCAGTCTTGACCCTGTGCATCTTGGGAACAGTTCAGCCCGAACTGCCAGGCCAAATACTCCCTGGACTGGAAACAAGCATCCTAGGACCGGTCTCCGGGTTTCACTCCTCATCAGCCAGGATAGCTTGACTCCAGTGGCATGGAGAGCACGGGACCCACGTCTGGGCATACCCGTCCCACTCGAGATGACAAATGCAAAAAGAACAATTGATGGAAAGAATGCAGAACAATGTCATACATTCACCCCAGAGATCTGGGCCTAAATCCATAATTTTTTTGCTCACCATGCCATTCCAGTTTGAACCCAGCCATATAAAAATCAGTCTTGACCCTGTGCATCTTGGGAACAGTCCAGCCTGAACTGCCAGGCCAAATACTCCCTGGACTGGAAACAAGCATCCTAGGACTGGTTTCAGGGTTTCACCCCTCATCAGCCAGGATAGCTTGACTCCAGTGGCATGTAGAGCACGGGACTCACGTCTGGGCATACCCGTCTCACTCGAGATGACTAATGCAAAAAGAACAATTGATGGAAAGAATGCAGAACAATGTCATACATTCACCCCAGTACAGAGATCTTGGCCTAAATCCATCGTTTTTATGCTCACCATGCCATTCCAGTTTGAACCCAGCCATATACAAATCAGTCTTGACCCTGTGCATCTTGGTACCAGTCCAGCCCGAACTGCCAGGCCAAATACTCCCTGGACTGGAAACAAGCAACCTAGGACCGGTTTCGGGTTTCACTCCTCATCAGCCAGGATAGCTTGACTCCAATGGCATGGAGAGCACGGGACCCATGTCTGGGCATACCCGTCCCACTTGGGGTGATGAATGCAAAAAGAACAATTGAAGGACAGAATGCAGAACAATGTCATACATTTACCCCAGTACAGAGATATGGGCCTAAATCCATCGTTGTTTTGCTCACCATGCCATTCCAGTTTGAACCCAGTCATATGCAAATCAGTTTTTTAAAAAAATATGTTTATTGGCATTTTCTTAATTGCATTACAGAAACATTGTTCATCAGTAAAGCATAGAAACATGTTCAGTTTGACGTCAATATCATATCCAAATGGCAGAGGCGGATAACATCATTGTGGGCCCCCTCCTTCCCTTCCACCCGTACACCCCACCTTAAGAAATCATTGTGAATCAGAAAGCGAGAGTCCATAGTGTGTGAGCCATGGCTTCCATATTTTCCAAAACTTTTTGGGACAGCCCCGTGCATTATAAGTCGTCTTCCCCCCTAACATGTACATATCCATACTTTTTCTCCACTCAACCAGAGACGCACTCTCCACAGCCCCCCATGCCTTGGCTAGATCACTAATCCTAGTTGAAGTAGGGTTAACTTTGGTTTGTGGAGGTCAATGTCCATGGATATTCGTAGCAAAACAAACAAGGTACTAAGGGGGATTGTACCACACAGAATACTTCCCAACTCCTCCAGCGTTCAATACAGTTGAATCTTTGAACCCTCCCACACCGTGTGAGAGAATGTACCCTCTGACCCCGTACAGCACAAGCAGTCAGCCGTTTCCGCTCTCCCTATGCGATGCAATCGCGCTCTGTCATAATACGCTCTATGCAGATATTTGAATTGAATCAGCCTGAGGCGCGATCTGATGGCCACTTCTCGAGGATGCATCAATGCCATTTCCCAGCCTATGTCGTCCATCCCTCCCAACTCTGACTCCCATTTCGCCCATAGTTTCTGCAATGTGCCAGGCTTATCATTAATTATTGTTCTATATGTCCAAGAGACTGCCTTTTCTGCTATTTCCCCTATCGAGAGTCGTCCCTCTAAAGGTGCGTATTCGGGGATGTCATCAGTTTCTAAACAATGCGCCCGCCAAGCATGGGCCAGCTGCAGGTACTTGTAGTGTTGAGTTGTGTTCATGTCATACTCAGTCTGGAGATATGGGAAGGTGACCAGCTCTTTACGGAATAGTATGTCCTTAAGTTGTGAAATGCCCAGCAAGTCCCACTTCCTAAAACCTCGTAGTTTCGTAATTTCCTGTAGCCGATTCCCTACCCACAGCGGGGATTCTCTGGTAACCCTACCATCCCATTTCATCTGTCTTTTAGCCTGTTTCCATGCTGTCATAACGATCCGTGTTTGTTAGACACGGGGTAGCGTGGTGCAGAGTGGGCCAAACTCCAGAGGAAATGTGTAAAGCATCCACGCAGCACACACAGGCGACACACGAAGCACACTACAAAAAGAGACCACATCAGTTTAGGTGAGAAAAACAGCATATGTATTATGCAGAACACGTTGTAGAACCATCACAGGTGCATATACATTGTGCCAACCGGCACTGGGTAGTACTTTACATGGGGATTATTTACAGGGCAGCACCAATCGGGCCGCTGCCAGAGTCATCACAAGCACAGGTAGAATAAATGCGAGTCTCAGTAATAAACGTAAAGCAGCCAGTACCTCCTGGCCAGATCAGGCACTTAGCCACAGTGCAACTAGCATTAAGCATAAACATAAAGCATCACATGAGACATCGTCATGAGCATAAATGCATGATGCATGAGTCCTAGGCCCAGTATGCATAAAACCAGCAGTGCAGACCTGAGGGAAAGAAAAGCATTATCACTCGACATAAACCTGTGGGCATAAACATGTGAGCATTAGGCCTACCAAATTAGGCCTACCAACAGTGTAAGGCATCAGGCATAGTTATATTAAAATGAGCCTTGACGCATGAGGCATTATCAATAAACATCAACACATTTGCATAAACACCATCAGCAGTGGGCATGCCAAAAACCTTATTAGCATTAATGCATTGGGAGAAATACATTAGGCATCAACCTTATGGGCATAATTGCATTAGGTCTAAACAGGTTAGCATTGGCAACAATATTATGCAATAAATCATATGGGGCAATAGGCCTCGCCAGCATAAACACAGCTCACCCCAATCGAGGGCGCAACACTATGAAACTGGCCCCAGGCCAACTGGCCTCCCTCCGGGGCTCAAATGCCCTATGTCCTGCAAAGTCAGGGCTGGCTGCAAAAGCAAAGTGCGCAAAGCGCTGGGGCAGGGCAAGAGTGTCTCTCACTCCTTTCTCTCTTCTCCTGAGGAGTACAATGACCCCCAATACGTTACAGCTGACTGCACACTCGCAGGGCATCTGGGAGTCAGGCCCAAAAACAAGCACTGGCACCACTGCGCAGTTGGGAGCCCAACTCCGGGACCCCTGAAATTCACAGTGCTCCCCAAGGTTGCAGCTGCCCGCTGTCAGACAGGACTGCTGTAAGGTCAGCACGGGCACCACGGTGCCCTCAGAGCGGCACCGGGGGGAGGTGAGCACCGACAATGTGCCCCGACACCACCCCCACCAAGCTGGGACTGAGCCCTACTCACCGGGCTTTCTGGAGTCCTTGCGGAATCTCTGGGCACCGGCACTGTGCCCCGATAGGCCCCTTCCTGCTGGCAGGCAATGGGGGCAGCCGGAATGGAGCACGCACTGCTCCCGCTTCTTCGGTGGCTGCGGGGCTCTCTCTGGCTATAACGTGGGGAGTCCCACAGGCCTTCTCCTTGGGGGGGTTGAAATACAGCACACAGGAAAGTAGCGCCCACGCTCCTCACCACCTTATGGGGCACAGCTGTAGCGCTCATGAGGCGCTAGAGTCCTCCCAAGTCCAGGGTCCCCCAGAATAAAGTAGCGTTCTGGCAGCACAGTGCTGCAGGCTTCAGCTCCTCACCTCCTTGAAGTACAGGCCACCAAATATAGCGCTTTGACAGCACAGCTCTGCGACAGCACAGCGCTGCAGGCGTCACTCCTCCTCTGGCAACCAAGAAAATAGTGCCTTCAAGGCGCTAGGGAGCTGGTGAGGATCCCAAGTCCCACACAAGACAGTAGTGCCCACGAGGTGCTAGGTCCCAGGAATGCCGTGAGGGTCCCACAGAATCAAGCTGCAGCAAAAATGCGGGGAATTGGATATATATTGCTTTAGCAGCACAGCGCTGTATTGAAAATAACCAGCTCTCCCTGGCAGCATGCGCAGCAGGTCCCACGCACCTTCTTCTCTTTGGCAGGTGCTTGAGGCAGCGCTCACCAGGCTTTAGAGAGGCCCAACAGCTCCAGGGACAACAGACAGTGCTCCTCTTCTCTGGCAATGTAGATGATGGTGCCCACGAGGCGCTAAGAAACAGGAAAGTCCTTGGGGGCTGGGATAGCGCTGCAGCCCTCACAAGGCGCTAGACAGCAGGAGGAGCCCAGTCACTTGAAATGTAGCGCTCACAAGGCACTAGGGGCCAGGAGACAGTTAATGCAGGGCAAGATCAGCAAGCAGCAGGGCAGCTCACCCAAAAATGAAGCAGCAGTTCCTCGGAACAGTCATCCTCCATTACGATGGCAATCCTGCTAGCACAGCAGTCTCCACTCCAGCAGAGTCTCTCAGTGGACCTGTGGACAGCAGAGGGGTACAGATGGCCACAGGGGCCAGCACACAGGCCCTTGTGGCGGTACCTCCTGGCAGAGTGTTCCCTCTTAGTTAAGTCCACCCTCAGTCTGAGCACATGGCATCTCTACTGCTCTACATATACACCCCTCCTCCCACCTACCAGAAAGGGCTGGAAGCTTCTAGAAGGTCCCTGGCAGTTCCAGCCTCAACTGTCACTGTGGGGGGAGTGTAGAGCACCTTGTCACTACAAACACTAGACGCCAACCCACCTCAGGCAGGCGGCACAAGCAGACAGAAATGGCGTCCATTTTAAAAGTGACATTTTACAAGGGTGGATTTCTACAATGGTGGAAATAAAGGTGCGTACACCATTGCACAACATTTATTATTTTCAGTTCAAACACACTATGTCAGTAAAAAGGCTAGGGGGAAAAGCAAAACATTTTAGGACAATAGGGGCCAAGTCCAACAGTGTTGCTGTGAAGAGCCGTTCGGCACCGCTCCCCCCATATGTATAGTGTGTATAAGGGCGCTTGGTGAACTGTGTACGTTATAGTGCATACGTGGGGTGGTCTCTCTCTACGTCTTCCCATTCGTTCACAACTATTAGATGGGCTGCCCAGTAATATGCCCGAAGGTCCAGCAAGGAGATACCGCCATTATATTGATTGTGTTGCAATGTCGCCAGTGCTATCCTCGGCGGTTTCCCGTCCCAAAGAAATGCCCGCAGTGCGTCATCGATTTTATTGAACACCTCAACTAGTATTAACTGATCAGTATTCTGCAGCACATAAAGGAATTTTGGGAGCACTTTCATTTTGTATAGAGTTGCCCTGCCCAGTAGGGTCAGTGACAGGGTCCTCCATCTCTCCGAGTCCGCACAAAATTCCCTGAGCTCCCTATAGAGATTGTGATCCAGCGCCACCGTTGAATTAGTTGTAATATAAATCCCAAGGTATTTTATGCCTTCTCGAGCCAGATGGAGTTGGCCTGGGCCTACAGTATAGTCACCACTCTTGTCTACTGGGTATAGATACGATTTTCCCCAGTTGATCTTATATTCCGCATATGCACCATACGTTTCACAATTTTCCATAAAACTAGGGAGTGTTGTGTCCGGGTTTGTGACATACATTAATATGTCGTCAGCGTATAAAGATATGCATTCGTCAGTCTCTGCAATCTCTCCAGTCCAGAATCCTGTTATGTCCGGGTGTGTTAGGATCACACAGGCGAGTGGTCCCAGCACCAAAGCAAAGAGCAGAGGGGATAGTGGACATCCCTGGCGCGTGCCCCTACCTATGGGGAATCACCGTGATACCACCCCGTTGACTCTAACCCTTGCCATGAGTCTGTCATAAAGTACAGCGATCCATTGCAGGAACACTGGTCCAAAGCCAAATTCCTCCAAAGCGGACATGAAAAAGGGCCAATGAACAGTATCAAATGCCTTTTCGGCATCCAGGTACAGGACGAGGTGTGGATCATCTCTTTTGTTCATATGAAGAGACCTCTTATCTGACCTTTCCAATTTCACATCGGTGATTACTCACAAATAGACATTCCCCATAGACAATATTACATTACTAAACCAGATTTCTTTTTAGTCATTTTATTAGACAAAACATTTATATATTTTTTTAATATCAAATGTATATCACTTTTATGTATTTTCATAAAAGTATTCACACATGAAGATTAATTCAAACAGACAATTAGATTGAGAAACAAGAGAATTAACTCAGCTTCTTAGTTTAGAAAAACTATTCTGAAAAACTCAGTTTTGACAAAAACAATTTTGAAATACCCCCATAGAAAGACACCATCACCCTTTCATTCTCACCTATCATTCTGCTCATACATACCATCAATCAAACCACATAAAACAATCACTAAAATACACATCTAAAATGGGATCCTACTGACAAATTTTAGATTTGCAGGTCTATAATAAACAATCAAAGAAATTTCTTATTCAGTATGTTGGTAATTAGTTCTTCTGTAGGACTCCCAGATGTATAATCACTGGACATCTCTTTTGTTCACCACCTCCAACCAATTGTGCAATCGCCTCAGGTTGAGCCTCGTCGCCCTTTTGGCATAAAGTCCGACTGGTCCCTGTGGATGAGACCATCAAATATGCTAATATTCTGGCTAGTATTTTGGTCTCCATGTTGATATGGGAGATAGGACGATACGAGCTACACATCTGTGGTGGTCGGTCTTTCTTAGGGATTACCCCAATCGTGGCAGTCCACAAGTCTCTGGGGAGACTCCCCACCTCATGCGTCTCGAAGTATAGTTGGATATGCAAATCAGTTTTGACCCTGTGCCTCATGGGAACTGTCCAGCCCGAACTGCCATGCAAGGTCCTCCCTGGACTGGAAACAAGCATCCTAGGACCGGTTTCGGGGTTTCACCCCTCATCAGCCAGGATAGCTTGACTCCAATGGCATGGTGAGCAAAAGAATTATGGATTTAACCCAGATCTCTTGACTGGGGGAGAATGTTTTGATTTGTTTGGCGTTCCATTCATCAATTGTATGTCCTTTGCTTTCTCGCCATAAGTGCGCCGTAAACATTTATGCCAATATCATAATATTGCTGTTATTGGGCAAATTTTGATTTTAGCCCATGCCCCTGTTGTAAATGACCCAGAGTTACTCCCTGTTCATAAACTAACAGATGGAATGTTAAAAATGATTTGTTATCAGATTCTAGATTCTCTTCCTCGTTTGCTGTGCTTACTTCTGAATTCTTTGATATACATAACAACTCCACTATTTCTAGTCATTTATTATGGGATACTTTTAAACCAGCTGCTTGTGGTTTTCATATTTAATATTTCTAAGAAAAAAAAAAGAATCTAGCCAAGGAACATACCTCTTTGTTTACTAACATTACAAAATTGGAACATCAATTGTACTCTTCTAAATCAAACAATATTTAGCAAGATTTGGTAGGGGTACATTTACATTATATGACAATTTCCACTAACAAGGCCACTGCCCACCTTGCTCAAGAGTAGTGCTCATTACTATAAAGGTTGTTATAAAGCAAGGATATTTCTAGGAAATCATCTCAAAATAAGGAAAGAATGTACCAAAATAGCATCTTTACAAAATCGTCAAGGGTGCCCAGTATTTAAAGATACTGATGTTCTTAAGGAATTTGTAAAATTGAACAAGATTTTTAAATCCTATCAACAAGCTAATTAATTCTAATTTCGATTTTTATACTTTAGAACAGGACATGACTCTTCAAGAAACGATCACTGCAGTTAACTTATTAGAGCAGAGTAAGACACCAGGTCAAAAAGGATTTTCAGATGATTGCTACTCTAATTTATCAACCGTTTTATAGCCAAAATGTATTCTCTTCTTTTTTATCTTCTAATTCCATTAAATGTACTTCTCATTAAAGAACCATTTGTTTTATACTTAAGGATGGTAAGGACTGTACTTTATTTAAAACTTACAGACCAATATCACTAGTTGATATTGACTATAAATTATTTGCTAAAATATTTGCTTTATGTAAGGGTGTAAATGTACTTAAAAATGTACCTTACCTTTGTGAATCAGGCAAAGACTTTGTGAATACAAGAAAATAGAAAACTTAGTCAAAAGTGTAAACTTGCTCAAAAGTGTACGCTAACTTTGCAAATCAGGATTATTATTATTAGGAAGAAATATGATTTCTCTGGTCTAATGATCCTATGCTAACTTAAACCCATTAAGCCATGCAATCTACATGGCTCACACTACACATAACACCAAAATACTGGATCATTTCACTTGAGGCACTTTCACATTTTAAATATCCAAATTTCATTCTTAATATACCATTGTCAACACTATAAAAAAATGTCAATGTTCATAAAGACTCATTGAGCATCATTCCACCGACTCCAGGTTAATCCATCAAAGTTCAAATCCATTCTAACCCATTTTTATGTACCTGTCATTATAGTCCACTTGACGTGTTTTATTCTCTTATGGTGCTTTACTGGTTTTGTAGTAAAAGGCTTTTGTAATTTTTCAGTTTGGTGTGGATGGCACTGGCTAATCCTCTGTTTCAAGACTTTGATGCAAAAATGTCAAAAGGCACTTGCTAGCTTGGAGTGGATTGCACTGTGCTAATCCTATGTTTAAAAAGTGTCATATGAGGTGAGTTAATTAAGAGTGTTGGTGGTGTTGTAGGGTGCTGAATATGTGGGAGCTGCTCTCTACCTAAACTTTAGCATTCACCTTGAGTTCCCTGCTTCCTTTTTTTGCATAATTTATGCAGCACTATATATATATATATATATATATATATATATATATATATATATATATATATATATATATATATATATTTTTTTTTTTTTCACTGAAAAAACCCTAGGTTTTAGGGAAAGTTATAGTTAGTTGGACATTTCTCTTGTACAAAACCCATGAAATTCCCCTGTTATAGTGAGTTCAGCTAACCATAACTCGCGCCCCCACAATGCACCGCTGATTACGTCACATATTACATCACTCATGACATGGTCAGTGACATCACTGATGATATCACTGATGACATCTCAAATGACATCACTGATGACATCACTGATGACATCATCCATGTGATAAATTGATGCATCTTCTCACACCCTAATATAACCTTTGATACACCCACTCTAAATTACAGACTGCCATTCTCAAAACCATAGACACTCCAACAGCAATAACTACATGCACACTCACTGATTCTTAGGTTTACACACACACACATGCACTCACTCACCCATACAGTCACTCATACTTATGGTCACTCAGTACAGGACTATCATATGCACTCACACCCCTATATAAACACTCACACACCACCACTCATCCATAGAGGTACTCATACACTTAGTCACTCATGCAAATAATTAATCACACTGCCATTTACTCACCTATACAGTTATACACACACCAGCTCAATCACTCATACAAATTCTACCACACTCTTATGCTTTTATACAATCACTAATACAAGCACACACTCATCCATACAGCCACTCTCACAATCACACACTCTCACTTATAGCCATTTATATACTCCAACACACATATATACTGCCTTTCACATATGTAGTTACTCACACATGTACCACTGAGATATTCATTCACTCACTAACATGCCCATACAAACACTCACCCACCCATACAGTCATCACAGATGCGCTCTTGAAACCATGCACCCAGTGAATCACCCACTCACACATCTATGCACAGAGTCACACACACCCCACCCACATAAACACTCAGGCACCCATACAGATACTCAGACAACCAATCAATAACCCAAATAGACACTCATGTAGCTACTCACAAACCCATGTAGCCGCTTACACACCAACAGACAGACGGATACAGACATTCACACAGTTTAGTCACTAACCCATTTAATCACTCACTTATAGAGTCAGTCACGCACCTACTAAATCATCCATTCAGACACTTATACACCCACTCATTCTTCATTACGCCTTTTCCTATATATATTAAACATATTTAAACTTTACAGAAACACACAGTCACTGGATGATGTCATCAGTGATGTCATTTGAGATGTCATCAGTGATGTCATCAGTGATGGCACTGACCATGTCATGAGTGATGTAATATGTGACGTCATCAGCAGTGCATTGCGGGGGCGCGAGTTATAGTTAGCTGAACTAACTATAACGGGGTAATTTCTATGGTTTTGTATGAGTGAAATGTCCAACTAACTATAACTTTCCCTAAAACCTATGGTTTTTTCAGTGAATTTCTAAGGTTTTTTAAATTCTAATTTCTAACTATAACGTGCCTGAAACCTATAGTTTTTTGTGAATTTCAAAGGTTTTTTAAATGCTATTTTCTAACTATAATGTGCCTGAAACCTATGTTTTTTAAGTGAATTTCAAAGGTTTTTTAAATGCTAGTTTCTAACTATGCCTACAGAGGTTGGACATCTGAAGAAAGAAGAAAAAATGCACAGAAAGAAGCAAAAGAAATGCAGAAAGAGGCAACAGAAGTCCACAAAGACGAAGAAAAGTGCAGGAAAAAGCTAAACATGTCAAGAAAAAACCAACAGAGGAGCAGAAAGAGGCCTTGTTGCAAAATCATCCTGTACCCACAACTTTTTCAGATGGGTACTGGTGGTAACTGACTCTGACTAACCAAGCCTAGAGCTAGTGCTATGCTAAAAGACACTTAGAATACAGTGAAAACACCTACATACACTAGGGATCACTATGCGTTGGGGTACCCCTGTGATTAGCATGACCTCCTCTGTAAGTCCCTAGTACATAATAGGGAAGGGGGATTAAAACTACCTCTTAAAACGCACCACTTGGTGAAGGGAGGGGTCGTCCTGAGGTGACATGTCTGCAAACACGCCCTGTGGCCGTTTTAAGTTGGGAGATTAAGTCCCCTTGAATCCTGAGGGTCCTTGTGGTCCAACTAGCCCACTAGGTACCTCCAGTAAGCGCCACAGAGCTGCGTTGCACAGAGGTGTAAAAAGGGGCATGGCCTTTTCCACCTATCTGCAACGCAGGCCTGTGGAGCTTACTGGAGGTACCTGGTGGCCTAGTTGGCGCCCAGGGGCCCTCAGGATTGAAGGGGACTTAATTCCCCAACTTAAAACGCGCCACAGGGCGCGTTTACGGACGTCACCTCTGCCCCGCCCCTCCCTTTACCACTGTGCAAAGGCACTCTGTGGCACGTTTTAAGTTGGGGGATTAAGTCCCCTTGAATCCTGACAGTCCCTGGGTCTAACTTGCCCACCATGTACCTCCAGTAAGCACCACAGAGACGCATTGCAGAGAGGTGGTCCAAAGCTGTGACACATTTTACACCTCTCTGCAATGCAACTCTGTGGCACTTACTTGCCGTATCTGGTGAGTTAGTTGGCCCCCAGGGACCCTCAGGATTCCAGGGGACTTAATTCCCCACCTAAAAATGTGCCACTGGGTGAGTTTGCACACATGTCACCTCAGGCCCCGCCTCCTCCCTTCACCACTGTGCAAACGCCCCTGTGGTGCATTTTAAGTTGGGGATTAAGTCCCCTTGAATCCTGAGGGTTCCTGGTTTTCAACTAGCCCACTAGGTGCCTCCAGTAAGCGCCACAGAGCTGCGTTGCAGAGAAGTGGAAAAAGGGGCATGGACTGGACAACCTCTCTGCAACGCAGCCCTGTGATGCTTACTGGAGGTACCTGGTGGGCTAGTTGGCCCCCGGGGACCCCCAGCATTGAAGGGGAATTAAGTCCCTAATTTAAAACGCACCACAGGGCGCGTTTACAGAGTGTTTCTGGGAGGGGGCGGGGCCTCTGGCATGATCGCGGTCATTTAAAAAAAAAATTCTTTCTTTCTTTTTTTAGAAGGGGGCTGTGTGGCCCCCTTTTCCCCTTTTTTGGCCCCTTGGGACCCCATCCCCCAGGACCTGATCCCTTTTTAAAAAGAATAAAAAAACTGAACGGGAAGGGGCCGCGTGGGCCCCCTTTCCGAGGCCAATTCCGGCCCCGGAGAACCCATCCCATGGCCAAACATATTTATTTTTTAATGGAAGGGAGGGCTGCATAGCCCCCCTCCTAAGGCCTCTATTGGCCCCGGGGACCCCATCCCCTGGGGCCTGCCTTTATTTTTATGAGGGGGAGAGGCCCTCCCGGGCCACTTCTGGCCCCGCAGACCCCATCATCGGGACTGGCCATCCTTTTTTTTTGTGAGGGGGCTATGTGGCCCCCCTCCTCAGGCCAAATATGGCACTGGGGACCCCATCCCCGGGGCCTGGCCTCTCCTTTTTCTTTTATTTAAAAAATACACAGGGGAGGAGGCTGTGTGGCCCCCCTCCCGGGCCACTTCTAGCCCCGGGGACCCCATCCCCAGGGCTGGCCCTCTCCTTTGGGGACCGTGGGGGGAGCCCCAATGCCCCCACAGTTCCTGCCGGCTCCCCACGTCCTGCGGGAGCCGGCATTGCTTTTCCACATGGAGAGCTGCTAACAAGCAGCTCCCCTTGTGGAAAAGCAATCTGCCTTGCTTCATTGAAGCAAGAGCAGGTTTCCCTGCTCTCGCTTCAATGAAGCAAAGCAGTTTGCAATGACAGGGCGGGAGCCGCGAGGCTCCCGCCCTGTCATTGCAAACAGCAGTGTCCCGGGGTGGGCACCCCGGGACACTGCAGGAGCCGACCCTGGGGGATGGTGGTCCCCAGGGCCATCACAGGCTCCAGGAGGGGGGCCACGCGTCTCCCCTCCCATTCTGTACAAAGCCCCGGGGAGGTGGTGGTCCCTGGGGCTCGGGGGTCCTTAATGGACCCCCAAATTTACATATTAGTGCCCCGGGGAGGTGGCGGTCCCCGGAGCATGTGGGGGGCTCAAGCCCCCCACCGGTATTTTTTTTTTTAAAGAAGCTCTGGGTGGTGGTCCCCAGAGCTTCGGGCGTCCCCCTAGGCCCCCGCAATTATTTTTTTGCATGCCCCGGGACTTGGCCCACCCGGGGGCTAATTATTAAAAAAGCACTTAATTTTTTTAATTTTTGTGGCCGGATCCGCGGATCCTCTGCATCTTGCGATTTAAAAAAAATGCTTTTTTTGGCCCTGGGGGTCCTTGTGGGACCCCCTGAGCAGGCCTAAGGGGTCAGGGTGTTTCTACCCTGCCCCCTTTTCTTGTTTTGCGCCTTAGTTTTTCTGTTTTCTTGTGCCTCGGTTACCGAGGCACAAGATGGCTGCCAACACTTCCTGGTTTAGAGTGTTGACAGCCAATTAGAATAAAGCTCGTGGTCGGGAGGGTGCACGGATCCACCGTGCCTCTATATATTGAAACTTTTATTTTTTGATTTTCTCAGCAACTACTGAATGGATTTACACCATTTTAAAAAAGGGCGCTTACTGAACCAAGCACTACCTTTCAGCCAAATTTGGTGTAATTCCGTTCAGCAGTTTTGGCTGTAACCGTGTCTAAAGTTTCCTATGGGAATTAACATGGAGAAAACACATTTTAGGACCCCCCTTTTTTCTCGCCCCCGCTTGCCGAAGCACTCCGAAACTGTCAAGACAGGAGCGCCCCACTAGTTTTGAAAATTTCACGGTGATTCGTCATCCGGCGCCAATGTTATTGGGAAAACAAAAAACGCTTTTCCTATGGAAACTAGGTCCTAACTATAACTACCTACCGCCAGTAGGTAATATATCTTTTGTTTTCACTGAAAAACAAAGATAAAAGTAGTGTTATAGTTATTTGAATTTGTCAGTGTCAACATTAACATTTTGAACTAGACAACCCACAGAAATTCGCCAGTTATAGTTGGCAGTGCTAACTATAACTTGCGCTCCCGCCATGCACTGCTTATGATCTCACATTTGACGTAACTTGTGACATGTTCTATATCATCATTGATTACATCACTATAACTATAAAATGCTACGGCTTTACAAGTAGCACAGTTTACATTAACAATCAACCACAGATAGATTGAGTATGGTGTTCAATCTGTATACAACTGTTAAGAGAAAGCAAACATAGTGAATGCCAATTCCAAAACAAATGCCCTACTATTGGCAGCTTTTATCTGTATCAAGCCCCTGGCACACACCACACCTACATTAAGAAATGAAGTTGATATCAGTAGAGAACTGAGTACAGTAAACAGTGTTTACTCTATGGAGAAAATTCATTTTATACCACACTGTATGTACACATTGAAACTCTCATGAGAAATACATTATACAGTATTCAAAAGAATCTAATAAGAATAGTGTGCATTCTTTGCAAAAGTTCTCAAAATAGAAACTAATAAAAATACCCAATATCTCAAGGTGACAAAGGTCATACTACCTGCACCTTTCATACTGTGGTGTGTCTTCTGAAGCAAAACAAGAATGTGTATAGATTAGTACCTTGGGCTCACACTCTTTCAAGTTGAGTATAAGTTATCATGTTGACCCGATTATCTCTAATAACTCAAGGCTGCTTACAAAAGTTAGTATTTAATACTTAGAATCTTCCTCCTGTTGGAAACTTTTTCTGTAGGACAAAAAAGTTGTGTGGAGCATAATGAATACAAAGGTACTCTTGAATGCAAACATTTATAGCATGTTCAATAACTCCACACAGCTGCGGTGCATTAGGAGCACACACGTTAACACACCCATCAGCTGCCCCCAAGCTGTACAAAATTACATAGAATTAATATGGTAGTTACTCGCCACTATGTAAAACAAACTTGCACAATCATTTGATAATGTCATCAGAGACGTCATCAGTGATTTTATCAATGATGTAATTTGAGATATCATCAGTGATATAATAAATTATGTCATAAAACATGTCATGAGTGATGGGAGGTCATAAGCAGTGCATGTCAGGGGTGCAAACTATAGTAAGCGCTTCTGTCTTTTTTTAGGTCAAAATGTTAATGTTAATATTGGCACTGACAAAATCACCTAACTATAATGTTACATTAAACTTTGTTTTATTCAGTGAATTTCTAGTTTTTTCTAAATGTAGTAAACCATTTTACCAATGTACCGTGATAAATCACTACCATACATAAATGCAAACCCGCCACGCATGGTGAAGGGTTGACTGCAGGTTCTACCTTGGCCCTCCTGGTATCCCATCCCTGGGGCTCAGCATTATACCTAGGGAGAGGGAATGTGGGTGAGTGATGGGGTATATGAGTGACTGTATGGGTATGTGAGTGAATGTGAGAGTTGCTGTATGTGTGAGTGTGTGCTTCTGTCACTGACGGTATGGGTGAATGAATATATGTTACTATCTGTATCAATAAGTGAGTGTGTGTGTGTATAACTGTATAGGTGAGTAAGTGGCTCTGTGATTGACTCTATGGGTGAGTGAGTAGGTATGTGAGTAGCTCTATGTGTGACTGACAGTGTGTGAGTGGCTGTCTTGGTGTACAAGTGGATACATCAGTGGCTGTATTTGTGTGTGTGAGTTGTATTATAAGTGGTTGTGTTGGTAGTCCTATTAATCATTAATTGGATCTGTAAGTACTGGTATGGGTGTGTCAATGGTTTTGAGAATGGTACTGTGTAAGTTGGAGTGGGTGTATAAAAGGTTATAATGGGGTGTGAGTGGGTGCGTCAGAGAATTTGTGGATGATGTCATCAGTGATGTCATTTGAGATGACATCAGTGATGTCACTGACCATGTCATGAGTGATGTATGAGGTCATAAGCAGTGCATTACGGGGCATGAGTTATAGTTAGCTCAATTAATTTCTACGGTTTTTTAAATTATATTTCTTAACTATAATGTCCCCGTAACCTTTGTCTTTTTCAGTGAATTTCCAAGGTTTTTAAATGCTAATTCCTGACTACAATGTCCCTGTAACCTTTGTTTTTTTCAATTAATTTCTAAGGTATTTTTAACTTTCTTTCCTAACTGTAACCTGTATACTTTGAGAGTGGGTGTGTGAGTCGCTGTATAGGTAGGTGACTGGGTGTATGAGTGGTGGTATGGGTCTGTGAGTGAGTGTGTACATAGGTGCATGAGTAGTGCCTGTGTGATTCAATGAGTGCAATTGCCAAGGACACACTGTGAATACCGAGTGTTTTTGACAAAGTGTAAAACATATATATAGACATATTTTACATAAAGTTTCAGTGGAGCTATTTAGTAAGATACTAATTTATCTTTCCCTTTTGCATTCATTTCTTGAAACAACTACATCAAAATGCATTTTCCTTCTTCACAGCAGCACCGGCGGTCACAATGACATCAGTAGTCATAAATACAAATGACAAAATGTAAAATAGGCATATATACATATATTTCACAAAGTTTGAGTCTAGCTGTTTAGTAACATCTGGGTTTCACTTTATTTTAACAACACATTTGTTAAAAACAACAATTTAAAAAAATAACTTCCAACATCTGAACTCACTAATAGAACACCCATCAAACCACCCATTGTTACCCAAACTCATGGGGAATCAAAAACTGCTGCAAAACTATTTGAATGCATAATCTGTGACAAGACCCTCTTTAGAGGAATGAACTAAACCATTCATGTGGGATGAAGTCCATGTCATATAATCTTAAAACCTATCATAGAAAACATCTACAACTGGCTATCTAGCAGAGGGAAACTGGAGGACCATCTACATCAGTGGCAGCAGCAACAATTCCCAGACAGAAAGTCCCTTCAGAGGTGCAGACTACTACAACAGATATGTCTTCATAGTTTTCAAGAATGGCCAAACATTGCATAGACTGTTGTGTTGTTATAAGTGCTGGTGAGCAGTGAAATACTGCTATTCGCAACACTGAAAAAAACATTCATGGCAATTTTTTTCCCCCTTTTAAATTTTTTGCACATTTCTCAGTGCACGTTTTTCAAATTCCTCCTGTCCCAGCTGTCATTTTTGTTACCATAAAAAAAGAGCAAAAACTTTTTAAAACTTTACAAGATTACCAAAACAAAAAACAAAAACAAAACAGAAAATCATGTCACCGGTAAATAAAGGAACATCATTTGTTAATACACTTTTCAACTAAAAGAGTAAAAAGAACACCCCCATTTATCTGTCCTGAACATTCTTTGGGAGGAGTTCATAGTGAGCAGATTTACGCAATGATCAATATGTCACAAGACGTTGTCAAGGGGTACAAATAAAAAGTATTATTGTGGGACTGTGTCTATTCTTTACCATCTAAAAAAATACCATAGCAATAGTGTAAAAGCAATAAGAAGGCTTCGCAAGGCTGAAGGACCTTCAACTTCAATAGGAGCTGCAACAACACTGGGGTAGAGAGTCCATTCAGAGTTCCAGTTTCAACTTCAAGATTTGTCTCCACAGTTTTCCTAGATGGCATCATACCACATGGATTGTGCAGTTGTAGTGAGTGCTGGAGAGCAGTCGATGACAGCCCTTGGTAATGCTGCAAAGAATCATAAATGTTGATTTCTTTTTATGTTTGGACCCTTATAGTTTTTCTACATTAGCAGGCATTTATCTTACAAAATGGGTATCTAATATCTATTCGTTGTTCATTTTATTATCTTCTAATTTATTGTAACACTACTTTAATGTAACTTGCCATATGGACAAGTCAAAGCATTCCTCTAGAAATAAATACACAGCTAACGTTTGCCAGTTATCATTATTTACTTTTCAACTTTTTAACTACAAGCCAACAGTCTGTGTTTGAATCTACTAGTGAGTGTGTCGACAAAATTTACAAACATACTGTGGTTTTTGAGACCACACCGTGTTAAATGTTGTAATCTCTTTTTCAAAACTATCAATGTATTGTCTATGACCAGTTCTGCCACTCCGCCTCTTAGCAACTCTTCATTTTCCCTAGAATCCTGCTCAGGACCAAAGAAGCAAAACTGCACATCCTCAAAAATCTTTATACGTCTGCCTCAGTACCATGCAAAAGTGCTTTATTAACTTCTCCAAAACATAAAGCAGTTTTCACACAGTACAGCCTCCTAACTAACGTTTGCATTGTTAAGTGTTGCACAGCTAACATTCTGAAATGATGAAAAGTGCTTTGTCACACTTTGTTTGATAAACAAACTAGTGAGTGTCCCTGCAAATTTGTATGCTTTCCAAACTTGCAAGGATCCAATCCTTGTAAAGTAATTATGTTGTGTTTTAAACTTCGCCTTGGAAGGTATGTAGAAATGTCCTTAATATATCAATGGGCTGCTGTTGAATACTACAATCACTACCACAATTCAATTTCTATACAGGCACCTGACTCCACCTTCCTTGTACCTGTTCTCCAATAACTTTTTCTACATTTGAAGATGCCATCAACTCTTTCGCTATAGGAATGGCATTCTTCATTTCATCAAAAGTGATGAATAACACACACACTCCAATGTGTGAACTGTGTATACTATAAAAGTCGATGGTGCTTGAGGGTTAATCCTTCTGAGAGCAAGGATGAATATAAAGCAGTACCAGCGCTATCTTTCATGGAGGGGCGTCCCCCTTAAGCACTCAAAAATAAAGTTTGTTCATTTCATTGACTTCCAAATAAGTGTTTGAAACTGTTATAAATAAAGTTTTATTTGTTTTGAACTGAATTTCAATGTTTTCAAAAATAAATCATGTCATTAGACTGTGATTAATCCATTTAATCCATATTGGAGTATTCTCATGTCATTAACGTCTTATACTTCTGAACATGTTACAACTTGTCATTAGCCCAATGCATTTCGGGCCATAGCCCTTCTTCGGGGGCAAAAAGTCTCTGAAAATGAAAATGTTAGAAATAATGTATATGTCAGTCAAGGCACTGAGTTAAACGTATAGTGGTAGAAATAGTCTTAAAGTATATTAAAAGGTATTAGGTGCTCCTGGAAAAAGTAAATGTGATTTGGTTAGAAGAGTAGAGAATCATACGGAAAAAGAACCCATGCATGATAGTGATCAAATTTATTCACTGCATATTAGCGTAAAGTGCAGCTGAGAAGATTCAAGAAATGTCCTAACCGATGCAATTCGGTTATAAATAGTGCGTACTGAAGAAAAACATGTGCGTTAATGTAAGTGAAAGCGTTGTAATCTCTTCGTGAAAAAACTGTGTAAATACTAATAATTAGAGCGGTTACCGGGAATAGTCTACTTACTGCAATAGTGGGTAACTGCTTAAAGAAGTATATCATCTGTGAAGCAGAAAAAAAATGTTTGTATGTTGCAACCCGAATAGATAAAATCCATCGAGTGCTGAACCGTTCATCTCTAAACTACAAGCGGGGCTTACCTCAAAGTGACCGTAAGGTTCAGAGGTTGAAAAACGCCATGTTGACTTCCGTAAAATGCAGAAGTGAAGAGGTGTGACTATATGAGCCTGTATTGGCGTGTCACGTGATCGTTAGGCGTGCATATTAAAGATGCCTTAATATTAAAAAAATTCCGAAACTCGGCCATGAATTCGAGTGTATAAAAAGTGAAAAGTAAACATAATGGCTCATATAGATTGTTTGAAAAAGAAAAAGAAAAAGGTATCAAAATCGTGCAGTGCGTGTAATGCTGTCTTCTAGAAAAATTTATAAAAAAGTTTTTTTATATAAAAAATATGTACAGGAAAGATTTATAAACATTATATAAACGCGGAGATGCGAAAGTTCTCAAGGAATAACGAATATTTAGCAATAAATCACGTCATCATGGAAATAGAAGATTTTGTAGTTCGGACACTATAAGTCCTAAAGAATGTTCGGTACTGGTGTACGAAAGAATGTACACTATATAGCAGCGATAATTACGATCAAATGAGGGAATGTTTTCAAACGTTGTCTAGAAAAGAGTGTGAAAAAAGTAAATAGAAGTAGAAGTAAACATGGATTAAACGAATGTGATAACAAACTACAAAATAAAATTAATAAACAGATCATTTGGTATAAAAAGTGACAGTGATTAACATCAACAGTGTTAACAAACAGTTAATACTGTATATTACTCAAAGAAAGCAACTCAATTCAAGTTTTTCGTTGAGCCCATAAGGACTGGTAGTGTTCATGCGATAAATCCATGCTGTCTCTTGTTGTAGTAGAAATTTCGTATGGTCGCGGCCATGTATGACTGTGGTTTGTTCCAAGATGCAAAAACGTAATTGGCTTATATTGTGCTTGAGTTCCTTAAAGTGGACTGCCACTGGAGATTTGATGTTGCCAGTACTCTTATGTTCATTGATACGTATTCTCACTTTGCGTTCAGTTTTGCCAATGTAAGCTAGTCCACATGGGCATTTTAAAAGATATATTACATTAGTGCTGTTGCAATTTGCAGTTACTTTCAATTTAATTGGAGTTCCTGTGTGTGGATGCCGAATGGTGTCTCCTTTAATAATGGCATTACAGTTCCCACAGTTGTAGCATGGTACAGTACCTTTAAATGTGTGTGGTTCACTTGGCGGGCTCTTCAAGATTTGTTGAAGGTTTTCGAGTGCGTTGATACGCAAATCTAGGATTGAACTCGAAAATAGCATTGAAATCTATTTCTAACTTTAACATGGGCCAATATTTTAAAATGATTTGTTTGATCCGGAAACTCTCAGTTGAGAATTTTGACACAAATGCCAATCTTTTATTTTCCATGACTTTCTGTGTGGGTTTGAGTAAATCTTTTCTAGTTTTGGTTTCTGTTTTCATTTTAGCTTCATGTACAATTTTGCGAGGATATCCTCTATCTAGAAATTTATAGATTTTTCACGTAGAGATTACAACGCTTTCACTTACATTAACGCACATGTTTTTCTTCAGTACGCATTATTTATAACCGAATTGCATCAGTTAGGATATTTCTTGAATCTTCTCAGCTGCACTTTACGCTAATATGCAGTGAATAAATTTGATCACTATCATGCATGGGTTCTTTTTCCGTATGATTATCTACTCTTCTAACCAAATCACATTTACTTTTCCCAGGAGCACCTAATACCCTTTACTATACTTTAAGACTATTTCTACCACTATACGTTTAACTCAGTGCCTTGACTGACATATTCATTATTTCTAACATTTTCATTTTCAGAGACTTTTTGCCCCCGAAGAAGGGCTACGGCCCGAAATGCGTTGGGCTAATGACAAGTTCTAACATGTTCAGAAGTATAAGACGTGAATGACATGAGAATACTCCAATATGGATTAAATGGATTACTCACAGTCTAATGACATGATTTATTTTTGAAAACATTGAAATTCAGTTCAAAACAAATAAAACTTTATTTATAATAGTTTCAAACACTTATTTGGAAGTCAATGAAACAAACAAACTTTATTTTTGAGTGCTTAAGGGGGACGCCCCTCCATGAAGGATAGCGCTGGTACTGCTTTATATTATTCATTTCATAACATCGTTCTCTGTAATCAATGGCATGATTATCCTGGAGATAGCTTTCTTCAATAAAGAAAGACTCTGTACTAGAAGTATGTCTGCATTCTCAGCTAAAAACTGTACAAAAGTTACTTCTATTCACTAATCTTGTTTTCTAGTTTTGTCTCCTCATGCACAACACCATTTTGTCAAGAGTCTTATTCTATTTATAATCAAAATGAAAAGCTTCCTCTTCAAAGCAAAGGCCTTATCAACTACTGTCTCAACTCGTTCTTTCTGTTTGAGTGCCTCTCTCCTTCTCTACTTTTTCATAGTTCTTAGTGGATTTTTAACTACTCTACTATGATACATCCTGGCTCTGATTTCCTTGAACTGCTTCTCTCTCCTGGTTAAGGTGTGTTCATCTTTGTTACATTCTTTCCTGGTCTTGTTGTATAGATTATGTCCACTGTTATTCTTTCTCATAGTCTGAATTTTAGTTTCATTATTTTGTAATCTTTGGAAATGTCCACATATATTTTTACATTACTTTGTCCTCTTACCAGAAGTTTTTTTTTCTTTCACCACTTTTTCTTCATTTTAACTTTTTGTGTCTCAGTTCTACATAGATACTGTAGTTGATTCTGTTCCTTTTTTCTCCGAGCCTTTGTAGGCATTCTGTCTGCAATTATGCAGATATTGTTCTGTAAAAATATATATATGTATCTACATATTTGAATTTTTATTCTAGCCAATATACCAATTGCTTTACTACTGGATTACTAATAATACAACAACTGTTTTTATGTTATGTTGCAGGTTTAAATATATAGAGGAACCTAGCTACACACCTATAAGCACTTACTTTAATGTAACACAAGCAAACCAAAACACAAAACCTTATTTAATAGTTAATTATTAATAGTATAGCACCCTCTCCTACAACACAGCTGAACCATATATCAGTTCTCATGTATACAGGGTAAAATACCACTTTATCCCTTTTGTAGTAAATTTTTAAATAAACATCAACCAAAGAGTAAAAGTACATACAGTACTTCAATACTGTAAATCCAAAAGCACAACACTAGAGCTATTTCTCTGCCTCCCTACCACGGTATCACTGGTAGATGTAGTGCTTCAGTACTTTTCTACTTAGATGTGTCAGATTTAAATTTTGAGAAAAACTGCATATAAAAATCTGCACATTAATCTGTATCACAGCATATAGCTCTCTAATACTTCAGAGTACATGCAAACAGTGTGTGACAGGTTACATAAATAATTCACCAGATGGTTCTAAAAGAGCACATAATCCTCACTAAAACGTGTAAATACATGTGTTTGTAATTGAGTACAACAGTACTCCCTGGATGATTGGATGATTGCATAGATAGTGACTAGGTGATTTCCTCAGAATATCGGTAGTGCCTGCATGACTTCCTGAGTATGTAGGAACTACATTGGTGGTCCCATATCTGCATAGCTAGTGCCTGTGTATTTGCATGACTATATTGCTACTATCTAGATGATCAGATGAATGCATGCATGTTGCCTGCATAGTTCAATGAGTACATAATTAGTGCCTACATGATCGGAAGATTGCATGTGTAGTGCCTGGGTGATTGAATAAGTCTAGATATCACACTTGATATATAATTGCATACTTGGCTCTTTAAGAGCATATATTGCCTTGTTACTCAGCGTGCACATGCATCAGTAAGTTTTTAAAACTGAAGACAAAAATTCTCACGTTTTGAAAGCACAAAACCTTTTCATAATGGCATACCTACATCATTTAGCAAATATTTCTTGTGTCTTTAAAACATGTATTTAGCATTTCTCAAGAGTTACACACCAAGTGAAGCTAGCGCAAGAACTCTCAACGGACATTCTGCACTATTAACCCTCCTCAATTTTAAACATAGCATGTTTAGAGAAATACACCACCCTCACCATACACATGACATGTTCAACAGCCTTAAAGAACATAAATCACCATGTAAAAATATATGTGATTTTATAATAGATATACACCTTCAGGCCATCTTCCCAAAAATATATAGTTCTCTGCATATTTAAGTGAACTAAAAAGTTTTATTATACTTATAACTATCTGCAACCGTATCTCACCATCTAAGTATATGCAAACCAGTCATATAAGTTAAAAACCACATTGAAAAACAATTCCTAATACATACCTAACAAGTATTACTACTTTATAATTCATATAAGAATGCAGCACATTTTCTTATTTTTTATTTGTGACTTCACTTATCCTGTTTAATAATGTGACTAAAACTTGCATCTATTCTGCACATAATGTTTAGATATTTAAAACATTGTCTTTTTTTAGAGGCATTGCTTGTGGTAATTTTCAACAGTACTAACATCTTAAACACATACCTGCTGCCAGATACATCTTTGGTTTTTTTTTTTCACATCACTGTGTTACTCTTTTAATTGAACTCTCAAATACATTTACATTTCTAATGTACATTTTCTAAATAATTAAAAAGTTATACACATACCAGTGAATTGAGTTTGTACATATATTGTTGTTTTAGCTCTTTCTGGATAGTTTTGACACTGTATGATCATGAAACGGCCAGCAATGAAATCACATCTTTCATTTTAGACAAGTGCATCTCCACTTGTAAATGGTTAGCATCTGTTAACCCTTTCCCTCTGTTTGAAAGCGAGGATCCTATCTTCACGTGTTTGCGATGTTTAGCTTCATTTTGTTTAAATGTAAATACTGATCAACAGTTTATTACATAGTCCTGACTTGGAAACTAAACTTTCCCATTACTTAAATTATGTCATAACTCCTCAACATTTTTAAAATTGTTCTGTCTCTTTAATACCATTCCCTCCATTTCACTGGTAGCTCAGCGTGCCTAGCAACCCAGTGGAATCAGTAGGTCACAAGTTCACAGCACATTTTAGAAGGAACATGCTACTTCCAATTGAGGTACAGCAGGCGTGGTTCCCTCCACAGATTCAAAAGCATATCCATGTCTGTTTCTTTTTTAAACAACAGCCAGTAATAAGACTTCTTTCTGAGGCATCCAACACACTATCTACTTTAGTAAACTTTCACGCTGATAGCATCCAAAAAAAAATATATTTTTATTAATGAAACACCTCCATTTTAACTGCTTGTCATTTGGAAAACTACCTCATTCAGCTCCAGCCTTCTCCTGACTGATATTTCTCCTTTACTTCAAAATGCTTAGAGTGTGGATTGTGGGCCACAGCTATGTCTATTGAACTAAAGAGGCTGCAAAAACAGAGGTATTGTCAGGAACTTGGGTTTACCAAATGTGAAGATTACTTGGTTTGGCCAGAGAGGGCTAAAGTTTCATCAATTGCTGGCTTTGGTTAAATCCATTGTGGATTGCCAAGCTCCTCAGCTCATGATTATGCATTGTGGTGTCAATGATCTATGCACATGGACTGGGGTAGGGCTGGAAATCCCAGCGAAAGATACCTTTGCAGATCTGATGTCGTTTTTCCCTCACCCTGTCTTGGTGTACTCTAATATATACCAAAGACAGAAATGGAAGCGGTCAAATCAATTCTGTCCACAGAGTGACAAAGCCATGAAACAGGTTAACAAAACTGTTGCTGCATTCCTCAGAGACCATTGCATGGGCTGTATCTATAACAACAATCTGCGTTTTGACATGCATGGAATTTATGGAAATGATGGATTACACTTTACAGATGAAGGCAATAGGGTGTTTCTAAATAACCTGAAACTCTGCATCTGGTCTTATGTGTAGCTGCCATATACACACAATCAACACAAAGGCTCTTGTCAGAGCCACCCTAGTACCTAAAATATTGTTAACTTTTTTATTGAGATCCTTTTTTTTTGTTTTTGGGAATCTTTGCGACAACATCACAATGATCGTGAATACGTCGTAAAATCACAAACAAAAGCAGACATTCAAAGGCCACCAGCACATCCCAAAATATTAACTGAAAAAATCAATTCTAAACAATGTGCAGTACATCATACTATATACACGATTCTTTAGAAAAACATGTTTAAGCTCATATTTTTGTACAACGTTTTTTTAAACGCCACTTTCGAATACAGCACTTTTCCTGATGACTGGAAATGCACAGACAAGCTGCAGCAACTACAGCACCGAGACTGCCCCCTCGCTGCCAGAGACGACAGCCGCACTCTGTTCGACCAAGGCCACATCACGGCCCTCATCATACTAGATCTCTCTGCAGCCTTCAACCCTGTCTGCCGGCATACAGAGAATCGCCCTCGATTGGCTCCGCTCCTTTCTCACCGGCAGAACCCAATGAATCAGACTCCCGCCCTTCCTCTCTGAACCCACAGAGAACATCTGCGGAGTACCCCAAGGATCCTCGCTCAGCCCCACGCTCTTCAACATCTACATGGCCCCCCTCACCACCATCGTCAAACAGCATGGACTCAGCATAGTCTTCTATGCCGACAACACCCAGCTCACCCTCTCCCTCACAAAGGATCCCCACACCACCAGACTCGGCTTCCAGGAAGGAAAAAAAGATGTTGCATCCTGGATGAGCAGCAGCTGCCTGAAGCTCAACTTGGAGAAGGTAAAAGTCCTTGTCCTCGGACCCACCCCTTCAGCATGGGACATCACCTGATGGCCCACCGCTCTCAGCCACCCCTCTACTCCCACGGACCATGCCCAAAACTTTGGCAACATAATTGACTCCTCCCTCACCATAACCCAACAGATCAACACCGTCGCCTCCACCTGCTTCAACAACCTCTGCATCCTTTGCAAGACCTTCAAATGGATCCCCCTCAAATCCAGAAAAACTCTCACCCACACATTCATAACAAGCAGACTGGACTATGGAAACACCCTCTACACCAGAATCAACAAATCCCTGCTCTGCAAACTCCAGAACACCATGGCCAGACTCGTCCTCGGCATCCCACGACATGAACACATCACCCAACACCTGCAAGACCTCCACTGGCTCCCAGTTGAGAAGAGAGTAACCTTCAAGTTAGTCACCCATGCATGCAAGTCTCTCCACAACCGCGGACCCCAATACCTCAAAGAAAGAGTCTCCTTCCTCGTACCCAAGAGAAATCTCCGCTCCACTGACTTTGCCCTCGCCGGAACCCCGTGCATCTGCAGCGCCAGAGCGGGTGGAAGGGCCTTCTCCTACATGAGGGCAAAGACCTGGAGTGAGCTCCAAATGAACATCAGACGCTCCCCCACTCTGCACACCTTCAGGAATTCAGGAAGAGCCTCAAGACCTGGCTCTTCGACTGACTCGGAGCTGCACCCCCGCGCCTTGAGGCCCTCACGGGCAAGTAGTTCCCTAATTGATTGATTGATTGAACCACTACTACACTGCGCCATTACCCTAGAGAGACAACTTTGTGTAAAGATTAATTTATTGCAAACTACTACTACATTTATTCATCACAAAGGAGAGTGGTCTAATCAAAGTGTGCTTGTCGTAAAATACAACTATACTCAACCATCACTGTGGAGTGAAGCCTCAATGAACAGCTTAGACTGTGAAAAAGCACCACCATACACACACATCATCAGGGGACATGTGTCAGCGTAGAGGCTAGCTCACTCATAAATAGTAAATACACTTTCAAAATTTGATTATAATTCAGATGATATATGTTAGAAATTCTTACACTCATTAATAGTACATAAAGAATAGTATTTTAACTCGTGTAGTAGCTCAGTATATGTCTTTCACTGAAAAAACCAAAAGGTTAAAGTAATGTTCTAGTTACATGTAAATATCAGTGACAACTGTAATTCACCACTTAAGTTATCTCTAGTAACTATAACTTGTGTCCTAAGGTAACTATAACTCGAGCCGCCACCATGCACAGTCTTGTCATCAATGACGTTGTTTCAGATGTTGCAGTGATGTCATCAATGGTGTTATGCAACATGTCATGAGTGATCTAATATGTAAGATTATTAGTAGTGTGTAGCTAGGGCATGAGTTAGAGTTACCTTAGGGCATGAGTTACATACATCTGTTACCTCACTGTATGCTCCACATGGTGACTCCATTAGCCTAGAGACCCTTTATGAAACTTGGAGGGGAACAAGAGGGAAGAAAAGAGGGTAGAGGGAAAGAGAAAATCAGAGGAAAGGGGAAAATGACAGAAAAGAAAACAAAGGACTGGGATTGCAGGAAGACAGGATGTGTCAAAGTAGTAAGAAACAGCATTCATATATCATCAATATATCAGTGCTGGAAACCTACCTACTCCTCAATATAAGCCCCATGTGACTAAAAGGGGAATAAAGTTGTATTGTTGAACTTAACTATAGAACTTCAGAGGCACAATGGCATTCAGAGTTCACCAGTACATTGGTTTTGTTGATGCCTTTAAAGAAAAGCAGAGTCCTGTACTCTTTCACCAATTTAGAGTCTTTTAGTTTTGGTATTATTATAATACAATTTGATAACTGTACTTGTTTCTCCTTCTTTTATTGCTAACATTGGATCATATCTTTGGAATTTGTTATGCTATGTAACGTGACCAACTTACAAACATTCATGTATTTTCCCTTGTGTAATTTTTACAAATGCTTAATAAAATCATTTGAACTTAAAAAAAAAAAATGCTATGGTTACACTATCAAAACAGAATCACAGACTAAAAACCCCTGGAACAACCAGTGGGCATTTCCCTTTTTAGGACAAAATCCCTCACTCACCACAAGGTGAAATGCTTCATCATGGAGATCTCTTCTCTCAAAGGAAAACCCTAGTTCCGTTGAGGGCTGCGACCTTCTCACCGGGAGTGAGGAGCTCAGAAATGTTTTATAACTAATAGGATATCCTAAATCCTCATATGAAGAACCAAAGGGTATGAGTGAGGGCGCAGCACAAAAGATAAGAGTGAAAAAAGTACAAATAAATCTAGCAAGGGGGTGTACAATTAAGAATTTATTCAGGTACAACCACTGCCATGATTAAAACCAGAGCACCAGCGGTATGGATTTATAACCGCTACGGTGAAGTAAGGAAATGGTCAACATGTTTCAGCCATAACACCCACACATGGGTCAGGCTTTCATCAGGACCTCAGATAGGTGTTACTGCGAAAAAGTGAATCAGTGCAACAAAAATGATACAAAATGTATTTTTATCAATATGTGGCAGCCGCTCAGTAAGGGGGCACCGCTCTAAAAAGAACGGTGTATAGTGTCATTAGCATAGCATGTCCTACCCCTGTCTGTGGTTAACTATAACTCCTATAGGAAATCAGTGAGGCATATATATGAAAGCAAAATTACAAAAACAAGGAGTAAAAAGGAAACTCATTACATCATTAAAATACTATGGCCAGTAGTCATGATAAGCCTATGGCAGTAGCCACAGGTTTGCAGGGTAAGTTGGAAGAACCATGTTGCTGAGAGCCAACCTTTTATCAAGAGATGTTTAAAGGATTCCCGTATGTAGAAAGGAATACTCAAAAACCATTGGCTCTAATGATTCTTACACATACGGTTTCTTAGAAGGGACTGCATGGAACTCCAAAAGAACTAAGTAGCAAGTGAGCTCCACGATTTGCATGCAAATGCTTAAATAACCACCTATGGACAGCACCTCAAAGATTAGAGTGGTGCTTCTAGCACAACCTTAATTCTGCATCAGTTTGGCAAAGCAGAGTAAAAGGGAACATCACAGCGTGCCCCACCAGCGCCCAACTCACCTATCCATCGGTACTCCATGTCTCGTAGAGCCGGCGACCGGAGGTGAGTTGGTAACGGAACCACGACCCGTTTATATAGTGCGCTAGTATTGTGGCCAGATCACAAACAGCTGTGATTGTCTCGTAATTAGCGAATACTGCGCAGACGCCGAAACAGTAACACTAGTCAGCCGCGCATGCGCATATTTAGAAGCTGTCAAACGAATTAACAACTCTAAGTCGCGGTATAATACTCTTGCCATCTCTGACTTCAAGATCGCTACATACCCAAAATATAGATGGCAAACAGTGATACATTGTGCAGATGGCAAAAATGCTTACTCCAAAACCTGCTTGACTGTTACCGAAAATCAGCTGACACTGCGCAGGTGCCAGAACACTGCCACTATTCAGACGCGCCTGCGCTTTTATGTAAATAGAAATTAGTTACGAGGAACAATGACTACACCCACCATGCGCTGCTAAATAACCCCGCCATTGAAGCACAGCGTGCACAAAGATAAGAGGGGGTGGCAGGAGGTAGTAGGGGGAAGAAGAATGTAATCACCCATTACGAGCCTACTGTATATTTTTTAAACAAAGGGACTCCAAAAATCCATAAATGAAACAGCAAAAGGTGCCCGACCCATAATGCTCTACTGACATCTACACATATAACTGGTGAGTAAATGATAAGTCACTTGTCAATATGAGTGTAGATATTAGTGAACCTCTCACATTCACTTTGTGGTCAACATCTGTCCGGTAGTTCACTTCTATAATACATGTCTGAACCCTAAATCAAAGTTCAATGAACAGAAAAAGGGAATAGGTGTACATAAGTCATCTACTAGAGTGAAACCCATGGGATCTCATCATTGAGACCCACACTGTCACTCTTCAATTTATGGACCCACCATTGTTCTCGTCCAAATAAAAAGGTTGTCACGTCTGTAATATGTGCTGGAATATACGTGACTCCTCACTCGGGTGCAGTAATAACAAGCCAAGAAGCCGTGAAGCAGGGCTTGAAACTCTTCCAAGGCCATCATACATGGCCTGGGAACCTGATGGACATCCTGAAAGCTGAATGAAAGCGAACTTCAGATGTATACACTGTTGTTAATAAACATGTGAACACAGGTGGGAAATAAAGCTTGGGAATAAGATTTAAGGGGCGGGAACAATGAACAAAGAAGTTAGAAAAATTATTAAACTTAGCATGGTGTGATGATCATCCCTCCCTCGCCTGTCCAATCAGAATTAGGGCTTCCATGAAACTGAAACATTAAGGGGTGGTTTGAGCCTTTGTTGAAGGTGTGGTGGTGAAAGAGTCAGTTGGGGCCTTAGAGTGGATGGTCTCCATCATTTTTGTAGTTTCCTCAGTGGTGACCGGGTTCCATGTTGTTAGGGTATTGCTTTTGTCCTATACTGCAAAGAATTATTGCAAGGTTGTTGGGGTCGGTTGTGGGTCAAAATTGGTGTAGATGGCTGTGATTTCATTGCAGAAAACATCTGAGAAGCTGTTGCACAGGTCTTGCATTGGGGTGATTTTGCTGATGGTTGCCACTAGTATGGTGAAGTCCTTGTTTTTTTTTTGTTGCAGATTTATATAGAGAAAACTCGACCTGAAGGTATTGGAGCGCTTTACATGAGCACCGGTTACGTTACACAAGGACACATTCATTTTTAAAAGATTTTTTAGTCGGCACGACCCCGAGGCTTGCACCTTGGTTTCCAGCACCAAGGTCGGCAGCTCTAGCCGTCAGACCACATCCTCTCCCCATGATAACAAAAATGTCCTTTCTGTGGTTGAAGCTGCTGTCACTGCTCTCCGCTAGGGCCTTTCTTTAGGGTTCCTGAAATTGCTAATGGTAGCGTCTTTGGGCGGATTCAAATGCTCCCTTGTTCAATTCTGCTGGCCTGTATTTCTAAGGCAAATCCGACCAAGGGGGCATTTTAATTCAGTTTCACTTCAGTACTACACTGGCATTTAAGGGTTGAAGATTTTTACAAAATGAAGCAAGGTGAACAAGTGATTTTCAAGACTTCTGTGTTTTGGCAATACAGGGCAGCACATTTATTGGATAAATATCAGATAACAGAAGATGCGAGAAAGACAACAATGAACATGATTTGCATGTGGGGCATAGACAACCCCATATGGGTATTAAAATACCAGTGCCAGCACTTAAATAAGATGTGGTCGGGTAGCAAATGTAAAGCAATACTGAGTGGTGATCACACATAACTGAAAACAACACTGAAATGACCCTTTTTCAGGTTGCAGCAAGTGTTATATATATGTAATAATTGTTGACTTGAATGCTGAAACCTTTTGCACCATTCCGTGTAAGTACAGAATAAGTTATATTTAAATTGACCAAGTTGAAGTTAAGTTGATTATATGGGTAGAGCTAATATATTTGGCAGAAGAGTCGTTGACCTTTTAGAGAAAAGAGGCAAAGGCTGAAGTAACTTTCAACAACCTTTAAAAGTAGAGCAGAGTATTTTATTCCTTATACCAAATGGTCACACCATCACCCATCCCACAAATTGCTTTAATCCTTGGTGTCTTGCTCCCTCATATGAAAGAAATAGTATGGTAGTATACATAAAGAATAAAAGCTGAATCTGTAATGCAAACTTAAACAAATAAGAACACTGTTAGTATTGTGCTGCAATAATAGTTTCAGTTTAATGTAAATCAGATGCAACAAAAGTTGAAGGTTAGCATAAATAGTAACATACACAGGGATCCTTTCATGTAAAGAATCATGACATCCAAACAATGAATGTTTCTATAATTCCTGCCTTTGGGCTGATCGCTCTTTATTTTAGAAAAAAACTGATCATAATAATGGAAAGTGTTTAACCTTCAGCTGGAATGATGCTCTGTGAACTTCCTTC